>NC_090932.1:1418425131-1419025131 GCF_040938575.1 Ambystoma mexicanum
TGTTAGTGGAGTGACTGGGCCGAAAACCAGTTCGGAAGCAATCTAATCAGCATGTCTTCTTCGACTGAAGCATGTATGATTTACAGATTAGGGTAACACATGTAATTTCGGTGTGGGTAGGGTCCATAGGCCATGTAACCACCCATTGCGGGTTTCCAACTGGGATGCAGATTCAAGGTCTGCGTTGGACCTAACCCAGGAGGAATGAAGATGCACTGCTAACAGACAAAAACATCCAGCAGTGAACTGTTCCTGAAGGAAACTCAGAGGACCCACAATGATCCAAGTTTAATTCAAGTCAAGTCCAAATGAAACCCACCAAAACCAGAGGAAAATCCAATAAGCAATCTACAGAGAAAGCCAAAGTCACAGCTGAGGAGGCAAACCAAGTTCCAAGCCAAAAGTAAAATCCAGAAAGGAATCCCAGGACTTAGTGGAGGTCAATACATCATTAGAAGACACAGTCCAAAACAAGGGTTAATCCAGACAACAAAAGCCACGGGCCGAGCAGAAGTTGAATAAATAGGCAGGGCATCCAAGAGAACAAGAACTACTCACAGTTGCTGTGATGGCAGACATAATTGTTGAGAAACACTGGACACCGGCAAGCAGCAGTCTTTATGTACAGTGTGCGGGCTTCCCGGTACAGAGCTTCTGGGCACCACCACACACTGACATAGTGATATCACCATGTGGTGCAACATGTTCTCGTCATGACAGTACTCCCCAGATGATCCACAAACATGAGTGGGCACTTAGGGGTGCACAGGACCTGACAAAGGGAGAATCAATGAAAGCAAGCAAATGCACAGTGTGGGCAAGTGAAAGAATGATTGTGCATGGTGCTATATGCTAGGGTGAGATGAGGTGAGTGGAGAGAAATAGGAGCAGCCAGGTGTGGACATTCTAGGCAATGTACAAATATGCAATGCATATCAGTTTCGTACCCTTGATAAATGTAGTGGGTTGTTGTGGTGATAGACTTGCAGCTGATTCACAGAGCATTGTGGATAGTAGTATCTTCCAGTTCTACACTACAATGCAGCCAATGTGTACCTGCATGCCTGAACAGATGATCAAGCCAGCTAACACACCAAAGGCCTGATAGAACCTGCTGGTGATGTTGGCTGTGATTGGGCCTCTTTCAAATAGTCATTCTCCACATCTTGACGGGGAACAACCACGATCTCTAAACATAGTGGTAAATACTTCCTCCATGCCATTGAGGTTGGATAGGATGTCGGCAGATGCAGCAGTTGGCACATGCCTATAATATTGGTTTATGCCACTGCTGATGTGGTCACCCACTGCAGTTGATAATGTGTAATTCTCACGTTTCTTGCCCCACAGCACTGAATAAATTCACAGCATGCACACAACAGAGCATGCTTCTGCGTATACCTCCCCAGAAGGGGCCATGCTAGAAACTGTTGGTGCAGTACCCTTTATCCTGCCTCCTTCACTAGACAGGGACCAGCAGCATCACCTCACCCTCCTCTGGATGTCACAACTCATGTTCATCATCCTCCTAATCTGCCTCCAGCGGTCCCTCACTACCCCATCTGCCTTTGCATTTGAGCCACCTTCTCCTCCACTGTATCTGGCCTCTCATTTTCGATCACCACATGTACCACCTGATGCCCCCATCTGCATCTTCATGCTACCCATCTTGCTACCCCACCATGCCCACTTCCTCATTCCAGTTTCAATACAGTGCAGAGTGTGCACAAAAGGGAACACATGATAAGATTAGGCTGGTGACAAATTAAAGTGTTGTTATCAGAGCTGTACCCGGAATCACATAAGTATAGGTAGTTGAAATGTAGATGATAACTCAGGAGTGAGACAAATAGGAAACATGAATACAACTTGCTTCAGTGGGAACCACTCTCTGAGATCTTGTGACAGTGTTGTCAAATATAATACAGAAAATCATTCAGAGTGTATAGTGGGTTGCCTTGATGTGGTCCTTCCTGAATGTCCAATTTATAACCCTGGTCTTCGGTTGCGGGTTTCACAGCGTTCTCCAACCCTAGTTGATTAAGTATGTTGCTCGTACCTCTGTGGTTACGCTCTGGTGGGCTTGGGGAAGGGCAGGAAGAACTCTACCAGAAAATGTGTGTGATGTCTGTACTCCTTCGACTCAGGTCTAATGGTCTCTTTCCTCAGAGTTGAGTTTAGTGGGTTTCTTACTAGCTGGACCGCCCCTGCTCTAATATCGTGGTACATGGTGCACCCCCTTACTAATCACTCCTCAGATACACATCTAATCCCCTGTGAGATTGTGCCATCTCGTCCCTCCTCCCACCAACTGTAACGCCCACCTGGTTCCCACGGGGGCGCTGATCTAGTCTTGATTACTGCGGCCTCTTCTAGCGTGATGCGCAGGACCCGGAACACCGATTGGACAGGACCTCCAAATCGTGCTTCCTTGGCCCGTAGGAATATCCTTCTGCAGATGAGAAAGGGGATTAACAGTCTGCAGAATGGTGTGCTAGCTCCCCCCTTCCCTCCTCCGTTCCTCTCTATTCCTCCAAACCCGGTTTAAGCTCACCTTATGGTTTGGAAGGTTGAACTCTCCATCCTGCTTCTGGTGCAGGGGCGCGCGTTCGTCCAGTTACTTCACTGGTTTTCAGAATGGCGCTGGCAAAATCCACTTGACTTTCCTGAGCGATGCGCCGTAAGTATGAAAGTTCAAAGTTCAAGTGAGGCCCCCTTTATGCTCTCTTTCTCACCTGTGATCTGTCCTTTATTTCAGGTGCAGAATGAAGGCGATGCGTCGAGGGGTTAACCTGCCGAGGTGAGTAGTAATGAGGGCGATCCCTCTAGATGTCCTTATCATTCCTCTGAAATGTCTCTAGTCCTTTCCCCATAGGGGCCGGGGTACGGTACCTGCCAACGGGCGGCGCCGACCCGAAATGTGGAAGAAAAGCCGGTAAGTATTATGGCTGTTAATCAGGCTTTCCTTCTGTGTGTCCTTCTGCTCACCTTTTGTTTCTTCCTCTCTCCCCTAGGTGCAGAGATGTGGAGTCCGATGCTGACAGCCGCGATGGAGCCGGGAGATGTCTCGAGGACAGGACAGGTGAGTGAAGCGTGGCGCTGCAGCGAGCAACGCGATGCTTTTAAATTGAAGTCTTCCTTCAGGGATGCTGGCGAGAAGATTCCGGATGCAGGTAAGAAGCTTGAAATAATCCTTGGTTTTAACCTTTCTCTTCTCTTCCTTCCTTGCAGGTCTTCCAGGTTCAAGACGGGCGTGGCTGTAGTCCAGGAGCAGGAGCAGACACGGTGAGCGTTAAGCTGCAGGAAGCAGAACAACGCGAAGCATGAGATGCTGTCTGGGCGTGGCTTAAATAGCCTCCAAAGAAGTCCCAGGTATGTATCCTTCCCCAACTAGGTATGTATCCTTCCCTGGCCACGCCCGAGTGAAAAAATAGTCCCTATGAAAAAATAGTCCCTTTCAGGTCTCAAGGAGGCCTGAAGCATGCAGCATGGTCTGCATCAGGTAAGTGCACAAAACACCTCCCTTTATAAGCCTGGCGCCTATGGCGCCAGGACTGATGTCCAACATGAGCCTGGCGCCAAAGGCGCCAGGACTGAGTCCAAAGAGTCCCTATAAGGGGCCGCTGGGCTTTTACCCGAGGGCATGATGCCTGCTTCCGGGGGTGCTGGGCCTGGCCTGATGCTCTGGGGGTAGGCATCATGACAGCACTCCCCCCCAAGGCCCCTCCCAAGGTCGTTCCTTCTGGAGGTTTCGGTTTGTTTGGGAAATTCCGATGGAACCTTTTAACCAGCCGAGGTGCATGTACGTGATCACTGGGTTCCCAAGACCTTTCCTGAGGCCCGTACCCTTTCCAATCAATTAGATAGAAAAGCTTTGATTTTAAGATTTTGGAATCCAAAATGTTCTTTACTTCGAATTCTGGCTCTCCATCTATCAGGATTGGGTCTGGTGGCTTTATTAATCTGGTTCCTGGTTGTACTGGTTTCAAAAGTGACACATGAAAAACGTGGTGAATCCGCATGTTGGCTGGTAGATCGAGCTTGACTGCTTCTCTGCTACTGGGTTAATTATAGCTTTGATTGAGTAAGAGCCTAAATACCTTGGATTAAAATTTCGAGGTCCCTTGAGCGATAAGTGTTTGGTAGCCAACCATACTTGATCCCCAATTTGGTACGGAGGCGCCTCCTTTCGATGTAGATCCGCATTCTTTTTGTATTTCTCTTTCGCATGTTGCAAATGTGCAGTTGCATCCTCGAAGGCTTGAGTTATCGTAGAATGCAAATGATCCACTGCGGGCATTTCAAGGCTCGAAGGTGAGTCCAAGTCTGAAGTACGAGGGTGATGTCCATATAGGGTAAAAAAGGGGCTTTGACCCGTTCCAGAGTGTATCGAGTTATTATAAGCATATTCAGCCACCCACAGAATATCCTTCCAATTACCCTCCGATTGGTGCAACATACATCGTAGAAATTGTTCAAGGGTCTGGTTCGTTCTCTCCGTCTGACCATCGGTCTGTGGGTGGTGGCTGGTCGAGAGTCTTACGTCGATTTGTGCCAGCTGACAACACTTTTTCCAAAAATGAGAAATAAACAGGCTTCCCCGATTGGAGACTAGTATGGACGGGAATCCATGCAAACGGATGATATTCTCGAGGAATTCCTTGGCAAGAACAAAGGCTCAAGGTAATCCTTTCAACGGAATAAAGTGGGCCATTTTGGAAAATAAATCCACCACGACCAGAATAGTATTGTAACCATTACAAGAGGGCAGGTCCGTGATAAAATCTAGTGACAGGGTGTGCCAAGGTGCTGGTGGAATGTCTAAGGGCTGAAGAAGACCGGCGGGTCTTGTCTTTTGACCTTTGTTTTGGGCACAAACTCCACAGGACATCACGAAAGATTTAATATCCTTTCGCCAGGAAGGCCACCAGAATTGTCGTCTAACCTTTTCCTCAGTTTTGGCAATGCCAGGATGTCCTTCCATCAGGGTGTCATGATGACGGGAAATAACCAGTTCTTGCAATTCCTTTTCTGGCAAAAATAAGCGTCCTTGGAAGTAAGGTAAGCCATCCTTGACTGAAAAGTTAGACCCCTTTTTGATCCAATCCTGCAAGGCTGAAGAGTCCAGGACATGTTTTACTCGTGCTTGAATGTCTTCAAGGGTTTGTAAAGTGGTTATTCCCAAAATTCTTTGTTCGGGAATTATCGGCACAGGTTCTGAGTTTGTGTCTATTTCTTCCATTCCAATTCGGGATAGAGCGTCCGCCTTACCATTCTTAGAACCGGGGCGGTAGGTGATTACAAAATCGAACTCAGCAAAGAACAAAGCCCATCGGAGCTGTCGAGACGATTGGGCCTTGGCAGTTTTTAAATATTGTAAATTTCGGTGATCAGTGATCACAGTGATGGTATGCCGGGCGCCGAGGAGATAATGCCGCCAAGCCTTAAAGGCGGACTTAATGGCTAATAGTTCCTTATCGGTAATCGCATAATTTATCTCCGGCGGTGAGAACTTTCTGGACCAAAATGCTACGGGGTGCAGTTGGTTGGTTTCAGGGTCTCTCTGAGACAGCACAGCTCCCATGGCTAAGCTGGACGCGTCAGTTTCGACTATATATGGGAGATCAGGACGCGGGTGCTTCAAAATAGGTGCGGACGTGAACTTAGCTTTCAACTCCTGAAAGGCCTGTTCGGCTTCCTTGGTCCATTCAAAACGTTTATTTTTTCGCAAGAGTGCAGTGATGGGTTGCACCACACGTGAAAACTCCGGGATAAACCTGCGATAAAAGTTGGCAAAACCAAGCATGCTTTGGACACCTTTCACTGAACTAGGTGATGGCCATTTGAGGATGGCATCCACTTTCCGTGAATCCATTCGGACCCCTTTAGGTGTCAGGATGAATCCGAGAAACTCAACCTCGGTGGTATGGAAAACACATTTTTCCAGCTTGGCAAACAGTTTGTGCTGGCGCAGTTTCTCTAGGACGGCCCTGACATGTTTTCTGTGATCAGATTCCAAAGAGGAGTACACAAGAATGTCATCGATATACACGATAACACAGACATCGATGAGTTCCCGAAGGACATCATTCATGAAGAATTGGAAGGCAGCAGGCGCGTTGCACAACCCGAAAGGCATCACCTGGTATTCGAATAGTCCATATTTTGTATGGAAGGCCGTTTTCCATTCGGCGCCTTCTTTTACTTGTACCAGATGATAAGCCCCTCGGAGATCTAACTTGGTGTATACGCAAGCGTCCTTCACCTGGTCAAGGAGTTCAGGGATCAGAGGCAGAGGGTAACGATTTTTAACAGTTATCTGGTTCAATGCGCGGTAACCGATACAAGTCCTAAGGTCGCCCTCTTTTTTAGGCACGAAGAACAAAGCTGAAGATGCCGGGGACTTTGACGGGCGAATGAAACCATTGGTGAGGTATTGATCTAAATATTGTCTCAAATGCAGATTCTCAGGTTCAGTAAGGGCATAAATCCTGCTACAAGGGGGTTGTGCACCGGGCACCAGATCGATTTGGCAATCGTACGATCTGTGGGGAGGTAATGTGTTGGCCTGTTCCTTTTGGAAGACGTCCTGAAAGTCTTGGTACTCTGGAGGTAGTTGCACGGGGACAGAGGTTACTGATGCTAGATTGATTTTTGGATTTTCTGGGTAGCAGGTTTGTGCATAATCCGGGAAGGTTATTCTCTTCGCTCGCCAATCAATTCGAGGATTATGTGTCTCTAACCAAGGGACTCCGAGAATAAGCTGAAACTGTGGAGCCTTGATCACATCAAACACAACTGCCTCCCGATGGCCATCCGGACCTACAAGTGTCACCTCAGCTGTGGAATGTGTTACCGGTCCAGAGGCAATTTCGGTTCCATCTACAGTGGTGATGACATCTTTGCTGGTTTTAGGACGCAGAGGGAGGTTTATCCTAGAGACCAATTCTTGATCCACATAGTTTCCTATAGCCCCGCTATCGATGTATGCCTTTATAGCATGCAACCGTTTTGGCTGTTCCGGATCTATGTGGACCATTGGCACAATGAAATGCGAGGTCTGAGAGTTAGTTTTCAAGCTCGGCAAGCGGACCCCTACGCTTGCCGGGCGTGGTCGTTTCCCGATACAGAGTTTCCATGGATTTTATCAGCGGCTCCTACCAATTTCTTGGGCGGCTTAACCGGGCAATCTCGTAGAAAGTGTCCTGAGGACCCACAATAAAGGCATAATTGCATCTGTCGTCTTCTTTCCCGTTCTTTTTGAGTTAGGGGTCCTTTAACTCCTCCGATTTGCATAGGCTCCGAGGCATCAGCCCCCTTGGGGTTAGCGTGGGTTTTGGCCCACACCCGGGTTTCAAACTTGGACCGATCTGCTTTTCTGTTTTGCAGCCTGTGATCCAACTGGACCACTAAGTCTATATATTCAGTGCATTCTTGGGGCGGATTTACAACTTGTGCCAGGACATCTTTAAGTTCTCCGCGTAGACCTCGATAGAATAACGTGATTCTTTTATCCTCTGGCCAACCAGTTTCCACAATTAGTCTATTGAAGGTTGCAATGTAGGACAGAAGGTCTTGATTGCCCTGTCGCAGAGATAGAAGTTCGTCATCCAGAGCCTGTCCCTGGGAATGTCGAGCAAATAACCTTTCCATGCTTGTTTGAAATCCTTGAAAATCACGAAGAATCGGGTCATCTTGAGTTACCAGTGGGACTGACCAATCGGCAGCACAGCCGCTGAGATATGACAACACAAAGGCTACCTTGGTCTGATCATTAGGGAAGGCCCCGGGTCTGCATAGGAAGTGCAAACGACACTGATTCATGAATACGGCGAATCGTTTGGGGTCCCCAGCAAAGCGTTCGGGTGGGGCCAGCGGCATGTTTGCAGGTAGATCAATCAGCACAGGGTTACTGGAAACCACAGGAGTGGGGTTCCCCCCGGAACCGGGTAAAGGAGTTTGTCCAGCTTGACCTTGCAAAAGCTGTCTAGCCAGGTCATCAGTCCTTTCCCTTGTTACAATCACTTCTCTTCTGAGGGCATTAGTCTCTTGATGAGCGGCATGTACCTCTGCCCGTAATTCCCCCAGTAGTTGGGCCAGTTGGTCGGTCTCAGAAGTTTCCATAGCGCCTGGATGGGAATTTGTAGGGAGGCTTCGCGTTCTGTAACGCCCACCTGGTTCCCACGGGGGCGCTGATCTAGTCTGGATTACTGCGGCCTCTTCTAGCGTGATGCGCAGGACCCGGAACACCGATTGGACAGAACCTCCAAACCGTGCTTCCTTGGCCCGTAGGAATATCCTTCTGCAGATGAGAAAGGGGATTAACAGTCTGCAGAATGGTGTGCTAGCTCCCCCCCACCCCCCTCCGTTCCTCTCTATTCCTCCAAACCCGGTTTAAGCTCACCTTATGGTTTGGAAGGTTGAACTCTCCATCCTGCTTCTGGTGCAGGGGCGCGCGTTAGTCCAGTTACTTCACTGGTTTTCAGAATGGCGCTGGCTAAATCCACTTGACTTTCCTGAGCGATGCGCCGTAAGTATGAAAGTTCAAAGTTCAAGTGAGGCCCCCTTTATGCTCTCTTTCTCACCTGTGATCTGTCCTTTATTTCAGGTGCAGAATGAAGGCGATGCGTCGAGGGGTTAACCTGCCGAGGTGAGTAGTAATGAGGGCGATCCCTCTAGATGTCCTTATCATTCGTCTGAAATGTCTCTAGTCCTTTCCCCATAGGGGCCGGGGTTCGGTACCTGCCAACGGGGCGGCGCCGACCCGAAATGTGGAAGAAAAGCCGGTAAGTATTATGGCTGTTAATCAGGCTTTCCTTCTGTGTGTCCTTCTGCTCACCTTTTGTTTCTTCCTCTCTCCCCTAGGTGCAGAGATGTGGCGTCCGATGCTGACAGCCGCGATGGAGCCGGGAGATGTCTCGAGGACAGGACAGGTGAGTGAAGCGTGGCGCTGCAGCGAGCAACGCGATGCTTTTAAATTGAAGTCTTCCTTCAGGGATGCTGGCGAGAAGATTCCGGATGCAGGTAAGAAGCTTGAAATAATCCTTGGTTTTCACCTTTCTCTTCTCTTCCTTCCTTGCAGGTCTTCCAGGTTCAAGACGGGCGTGGCTGTAGTCCAGGAGCAGACACGGTGAGCGTTAAGCTGCAGGAAGCAGAACAACGCGAAGCATGAGCTGCTGTCTGGGCGTGGCTTAAATAGCCTCCAAAGAAGTCCCAGGCATGTATCCTTCCCCAACTAGGTATGTATCCTTCCCTGGCCATGCCCGAGTGAAAAAATAGTCCATATGAAAAAATAGTCCCTTTCAGGTCTCAGGGAGGCCTGAAGCATGCAGCATGGTCTGCATCAGGTAAGTGCACAAAACACCTCCCTTTATGAGCCTGGCGCCTATGGCGCCAGGACTGATGTCCAACATGAGCCTGGCGCCAAAGGCGCCAGGACTGAGTCCAAAGAGTCCCTATAAGGGGCCGCTGGGCTTTTACCCGAGGGCATGATGCCTGCTTCCGGGGGTGCTGGGCCTGGCTTGATGCTCCGGGGGTAGGCATCATGACACCAACTTTAGATTCTGCACTTGACTGACATGTCTGGCTGAAACCTCCTTATTATTCTTTCTTTCTCGAAGGTCTACCTGGATTTCTCCCACCTCATCAGGTACAATGGTTGTATCTCCTTATACCTCTGCCACTTGTGCTAAGTGCCTGCACATCCTCTTTTCTTCTTCCAACCTTCCCATTATTTCTCTTCTTAGATGACACCAATCCTCCTCTGAAGTCAGAACACATAAGTAATCCTGTATCATAATCACTTTGGATATATTTTCTTGGGAGGTGTAGATTTGCTGCACTGATCATGTATCCTGGTGCATGGGGGCAGCTTACAGTTGCAGTCACTTTATCAGCAGTGACCTTGTTTGATCAGGGGACGTCTACATAGGTAGCAGGTGGGGAAATACAGGTGTGCTGGCAGCTTGGCTCTCAGGCAGGTTTGAATGAGTGTTGGAAGTGAGAAGAGTGAGGGATGGTTATCTACAACTGAATATCACTTTCAATAAGATGGTGCTCTAAGGAAGAGGGGCTCATCAAGAGGTGTTGAATGTTTCTGCAAATAATATGATATGATATGGCATTCATAATGCACCTATACACAAGTGTTTCAAGGCACGACGAGGCAAGGGAGGGGGACAAAGGGAGGATGGACAACGATCCTACTAGGCCAGGTATCATTCAGATTGCACAAGTGCATGGGAAGGGGCAGGGTCAGTGCAGTACACGGCAAAGATGATAACACTAAGTAAGTAGCGGCCAGCAGGTGGCAAGTGCATGGGTAAGTGCAGACATCAGGTGTCAAGGGCTGGGAGGGGGACTGTGGGGATACAGAAAACAGTCCCCAAGTGCGGGGGTTGCCAGGCAGGCAGTGTAGGTTATGAGATGCTGGCGGGGGAGGGACTTGGTCCCAAGATCAGAGGGTGTCCAGGTAGCCAGTGCAAGTTACAGTTACAGCTGGGAGGTCAGCAGAGGAGAGGTGAAGATAATGCAGAAGCAAAGAGAAAGGTTTTGAGGTGCTTCCGGAACCAGAGATGGTTCTCCTCAAGTTTAAGGGAGGTATAGAGGCTGTTCCACAGGGAGGCACCAGCCGAGGAAAGAGATCTACCACCAACTCGTTGCTTGGAGAAGCGACTGATCCTGAGGGAGTTGGAGGCGGATGAGCGAAGAGCTCGAGAAGGAAGATATTTAGGAAGAGAGAGTTGAAGGTAATATGAAATGCCTTGTCATACCTACTTACTCACAGAATGCATGTGTTGTGTAAAGTAAACGATTTAGCAAAAAGGAGGACTACCGGAAAAAATATGCAGTTTCCAAAACCGGCCTAACCAAAGAAATCAACAAAAACCACTGGAACTGCATCAAGACGAAGCCAGTCCCTATTGCCTTCAGCCTCTGAAACATTACAAAGAACATGTGTTTCTTATTAACATAAAGTCCACTGGCTAAGGGCGCTGGGGTGCTGGGCACCCACGGGGTGTTGCCGGCTTCATCTTTCCTGCTCCTGCTTCAGTTTCGCCTGGACATGCCCCCCTGGATATAACTACTGCCGATTCTCCCAGCATTGAAGGAGGAACTGGGGGCGGGGGGTGTTGGGGAGGGCATATCTGAATCTGGTACAGAAAATCAGGGAGGCTCCCCCATAGACCGCCCTAATCAAGAATCAATAATGGTAAAGTTACTGCGAGTAGCGTAGATCAAGTGGCCACTACTGTCGAGCCCAAAGCTGTGACTTCCACTACCCCCCCCTTTCTTAACTCTGTGTTGGAGAGACCCCTTGTGTAAACAGCCTTTTAGTAACAGGACCTGAGGCAATAGAAGTAGCAGTGTTTGGAAAAGGGTGTGCTAATGCTGATGAGCCCTGGGACAGGAATCTGATGGATGTGAACCTAGCAAATAACTCCCCACCTTGTCTCCTTCAGCCCAAGCAACAGACATCCTGCACTCTTTCCAGCAAGGATTCGGCCCCTGGCTGTTTTTGCAAGCAAGTCTTGGTGGAGCTTGCAGACTGTTGTGTTGTACTTGCTATGTATGTATGAGCTGAGAGAATGTTGATGTGCTGCAGTGGAATGTTTGGGTGTGAATGCTGTGTCAAGGTTCCAGCCAGAGCCAGTTGGGACAAGTCAGCCTGGGTGATGGGAACCAGTGGCTATCTCTGTAGCATGTTGACGTAACTTATAATAAAGCTTAACTGAAGAACCATACCTGAATGTCCAAGAAGGCTGCTTTGTTTCACTGGCGACAAGGATGTGATCTAAGAAGTACAAAAAGAACCTGCGTGCATAGAAAGAGAGAAGAAGAAAAATTGTAGCAGTCTGCTGTGGGGGGAGTAGAAGAGAAGGAGAAGAACCACTGCCCCCCATGAGAAGTAAGTCTGTCCCATCACCCAGGGAGGGCAAATAAAGGAGGCTTAACCCAAGTATTACCTAGGGAAGAAAAAGAAAGTAAGCATCAGCCCCACTGTGGTACACAGGGGAAAAGGAAAGGGAAGATATGCCTCAGAGTGCCCCCAAGGAAAAGTAAAGAGAAGAAGTCCTGAGATGTCACCCAGGGAAGGAAATTAAAGGAAGTTGAAGCCCCAGTGAGGTACCCTGGGAAGAAAAAAGGGAAGCATAAGCCCCAGCATGGTACGCAGAGGTAAAAAAAAGAACCAGTGCAGAGCCCAGGGAAGATTGAGAAACAGGTGTCTAAGGCATAAATGGACGCTCCAGAGCAAAATAGGTTGTGATCTATTGCAAAGGGTTGGGACAGGATATAATGCAGGACAGTGTTAGGTCCGGTACGTGCTGTTTGTGACTATCAACCAGAAGGTCAGAAGGTTGTACGTCCCAACAGGAGGGGAAGGGACAGTGCTAGACAGGGCTGTTCCCATGTGTGAGAAAAGGGAGTTCCAATCCTATCAAGTAAAGAACTGAAGCATAAATGTACGAGGCTTAGGGTCCCGCGTAGAAGAGCCGGAAAGGGGAGGGCCCTGTTATAGTTCAAGTTGGGCTTTGTGCATCGTTGGCGCAGTGCAGAGCCCAAGGTAGATGTGGGCGTTGAGGCACAGTGGGTTATTTTCCTCACCGTCTCTACAGAAGGAATGATGACGTTGACTACTGGTTGGGGGAGTCAGCGATAGCAGATCTTGTAAAGAGTGACATGGTAGCATTCTTTAATTCTCAGGGAGCGTTGTGATGCTTCGGATCTGTGACCAATGGTGCTACCAGTAAATCAAGTCGGGTTGCCGCATCCGGATGAGCGGCAGCCCGAGTGGTGAGGAAAGGACCGCGTGAGTGTTGACGTAACCCACCCTGCATAAAGAGTTGTAAGCAAGATCTGAAGTGAATACTTCCGAAAATTCAATAGAAGCATGTACACACCCTCTGCAGATAGAAATATGGCGAGGGGGACAGTGAAAACAAAGGAAGTCCTCGTAGATGTCGTAGGGAAAACAAATAGGCCATTGTGTTCATTATTTTTTCCAGTGAACTATCGTGCGACGAGTAAAACAAGGAAAAAGAAGTACGAACGGCCCGAGTCTGTCGCTGACGACGGGAAAGACCCAAAGAAAATGGAGGAGGCAGCCCGGTAACCGCTCCAGGGCCCTCAATGCAACTTGTTCCCTCCCCCTGGGAAAGGGGAGGGTACGGGGGCGGAATGGCGCCAAAGCACCCAAAGCCCGCGAATGGCAAAACAAAGGAAAGGGGTGTGGCGAGCCTCTTTATAATCAGCAGGGTCCGACTGCAGAGACATCTCGCTCTTGCAGTGGGACCCTGCTGACTCGCCGCGCAGAATAAAGGATTTCATTGAAGGAGGAGTTTGTGCCGATTGTCCAGCTGGTGTGGTGGCTGTGCCGTGTCACGTCGCAGCGGAGCAGTCAAGGGCCGGCTCAGCTGAGCGGTGAAGGCGGGGCAGGAGCCCAGGAGCAGGAAGGCTAGCGCGAAGCAGACCCGGCTCAGCTGAGCGTGGAAGGTTGGGCAGGAGCCCAGGATCGAGGAGGCCAGCGCGAAGCAGACTCGACTCAGTGGAGCAGGGAAGGCGGGGCACGAGCGTCGGCGAGGAAGGAGCGGAAGGTACGTCTGAGGCCGCAGCCCTGTACTAAGGTCCCGGACTACCCGAGCGATGGGCCGCCCGCACCTCAGGCAACGGGACACTTGTCTGCTGCCGTGGTGCCGCCCAAGGGAGGCGGGCGAACCGAGAGGGTTCCGCAAGAGGTTTTCTGTGGCCAAAGCCACGGGCACCGGCAGCACCCGTACTCAGAGCCGCAGCCCCAGCAGGAGGACCCAGAAGCATATGCCCAAGCGGGCTGCCAGGGGCAGGCTACGCGGGCTTTCCTCGCAGTTGCCCGCTGCACACATGCAGGACCTCGTGGCACAACAGTAGCGCGTCTGACTCCAGATCCGAAGGTTGTGTGTTTAAATCAAATCAGGGTCAAGTGAGACTCGATTTTTCAGGACACAGCAAAGCAGCTGAAAGAGGGAGCGGGCAGCCAGGCAGGTGCCGGGGCATCGCCCAGATCGGTCCGGACGCCCAGGGCCAGATCCGCTTACCGGAAGTAGGGTGTGGTGAAAAGAGCGCAAGGCACGCAGAGAGGCCTATGGCAAGCAGGCAACAACCAGAAGGGCGCCAAGGGGCCAGAAGAGGACGGTGAGCCACGGGGAACAGCAACAGGCTTCCCAAGGGGGAGAGGAACGGGCAGTTGGCCCAGCAGTAGATTCATAAGCAATAGATCTGGCAGCCTTTTTGGAGATGGCTAGGATGGCGACAATGGTGGCCCAACCAGGCCAGGAAGGGCTCGGACACAGCCAGGTGGTGGAGAACTCACCACTCATGTTTCAGGACAGTGCCAGTGAAGCAACGGTGGTGGAGGTAGAGATTCACAGTGTGGAAGAGGACGGGGAAGAAGAGGTCCAGGTGAAGAAAAGAAAGAGGACAATGACGGCAAAGGCTAAAGCAAACTAGGAACAGGCCAACAGGACCAAGAGGCCACGACAGAAGGGGAGGGTGCAGGAGGATGTGGCCTTAATGGCTCCTACACCTACTGAGGCTCCAGCGAACCGTGTGAGCCCACCCAGCACTCCTGTGACCAGAACGGTGGACGTAGCTGGGGAAGGAACCACATCGCTGGAGGTGGTGAAAGGTATGGTGATGGAATGCATGCAAGCATGGGGAAAAAATGGGCAAGTGCCAAATGTATTTACTAATGCCAGTTTGATGGAAGGGATGGTGAGTAGTGCGGGAGCATTGACACAGCAGGGGGCAGCCCAGGGCTTTGGGGGGCCACTGGGAGGAAATGGGGGTCAGGTATGGTCCCAAGGAGGGGGGATAAATCAGTTACCACAGAAAAGCGGGACCCCACCTGGGGGATTTCTATCAGTCGGCCTGCCTAGCGTGGGTCCACCTGGGGGGGGCAGCCAACAATCACAGATGGCTGCCACAGCAGGGATGCCAGGGGGACAGGAGTGGTGGAGTCAAGGGTCGGGGGCACCTAACACCACTGGGATGGCTCAACTACCGGTATCAGTGGCAAGTGTGCAAGCAGGCCAGAGCGGATGGGGGTGGGGCTGGGGGCAGTCTTGTCGGGGGTTCAGAGCGCAGCGCAGCCTACAGCAGCAGGCCCGACCAGCTTCGGACCAGGGGGAGTTTGGGTGTAGGCCACTCAGTATGGGAGACCAATGCCAGGGTTCGCTCCAATGCGGGCAACAGTGAATTCTTTGGTATGGCATATCCCGTGGGTGGTCAAAGAAAGGTTGTGGAGGAAAGAATTTATAGAAATCTTCGACTTATTGGGGATTGTGCCCATGGGGGGAGGGCTGAAAGAACTGTCCGAGAAGGAGAAGGAAAAAAGGGACAGGGAGAGCACCAAGGTGGAGCACTCCATTAACAATTGGCTCAAGGCATATAGGATGTATATGTCAGTGATGTTGGAAAAGTATCCTCAGGATGCACTAGCAATGATAGCTTATGAGCAGTATGTGCATGACTTATATCAGAAATATAGCGGCAATGGATGGTTGGATTATGACCGGGGTTTCAGGCTGAAAATGCAAATATGGCCAGCAATGTCATGGGACGAGTTGGATGTCGGGGGATACATTGACAAAGTGGTACCCTCCAGGGAGCCAGAGGATAAGCTACAAGGGGAGAGGTCCCGGGCAGGGAGGGGCAGAGGGGGTACACGCAGTGGGGGAGGGGGTCCTTTCGCAGGCCCTCCTCCTGGGTGTACCGGGCAACAGTCCACCAGGGGGAGCAAGAGAACTGCTGGAGGTTTGCAGAGGGATACTGTTCATATGGTAAAGCATGCAGGTACAAGCACCAAAGGGGAGGCGGCGCCGGTCCTCGCAGACCCACCCCAGGCGAGGCTAAACACAAAGACAGTAGCAAACCAAAAAGAGAAAGCAAATAGTGATTGAAGTACCGGCAAAGCAATACAGTGTGGGGGAAATTGTAATTGTCAAAAGTGTGATTAAAGGGAACTTACCCACGCCGGTTAACCTCCTTGCCATGACTCCTTTTCTGAATATATATCACAACAAGAGGGATGCAAAGTTGTGGCAAGGGTTCAGGTGGGGTTTTCAGATCCCTGGGGCAGGTAGCCAAGGGGGAAAAGAGGAGGCCAACCTACGGTCAGCGTTGGAGAAACCAGAGGTGGTGCAGAAGAAGGTGGGAAAAGAAGTGAGTCTAGGAAGAGTGGCAGGCCCATTCCCTGCCCCACCCATGGACAACTTGGTGGTATCTCCACTAGGGTTGGTACCAAAGAAAAAAGAGGGCCAGTTCCGCCTGATCCACCACCTTTCCTTCCCCGAGGGTCAGTCAGTGAATGATGGCATACCAGAAGAATTGTGCAGGGTACAGTACGCATCACTGGAGGATGCGGTGCAAATGGTGAAAGCGGCTGGGAAGGGGCTCTGTTAGGGAAAGCAGACATTGAGTCGGCATTTCGATTATTACCAATCCACAAAGACAGTTACCATTTGCTGGGTTTCAAGGTGGGCAAAGACTACTATTACGACAGGTGTCTGCCAATGGGGTGCGCTATCACATGCGCTTATTGTGAGGTGTTCAGCACCTTCTTGGAATTTACAGTGAGGCAGAAAACGAAGGAGGGGGGAATGTTGCATTACCTGGATGATTTCCTCTTCATTGGTAGAAGGGGGACGGAGGAATGCGGGGCCCTGATGGAGGAATTTCAGCGGTTGATGGGACAGTTGGGGGTACCTTTGGCGCCAGGGAAGACCATGGGTCCAGCCACTACATTGACATTTCTGGGGATTGAGATAGACTCAATAAAAGGGCAGTGTAGGACAAAGTACAGAAACTACAGGTCATGATACGAGGCCTGTTGGGGAAAAGCAAGGCAACCCTGCGGGAGTTGCAGTCACTGGCGGGTAACCTCAATTTTGCGGGGAGAGTAATACCATTGGGCAGGGCGTTTGCCAGAAGTGTGGAGCTGAACACAGTAGGATTGCAACACACCTCTCAGCATGTCCGGTTGAGAGCTGAGGTAAAGGAGGATCTCAGGATGTGGGACACATTCCTAACAGAGACCAATGGGGTGGCAATCTGGAGGGCAGACTGGGCTAGCAGTCAGAGGCTCAAACTATTTACCGATTCCTCTGGGTCCTTGGGTTTTGGGGCAATCCTGGGGGACAGCTGGTGTGGCAAGGCATGGCCACTGGAATGGCACAGGGAAGGTGTCACAAAGGACATTACGCTATTGGAACTGTTCCCCATAGTAGTGGCATTCAAGTTGTGGGGGGAACACTTAGAGAACAAGAAAGTTGCCTTATGGTCGGATAATCTGGCAGTGGTCCAGATTATCAACACAGGGTCATCTGGCAACCGGAGGGTGCTATGGCTACTCAGGGAACTCACCAAAAGTCTGTTAGCTTTGAACATTGAGGTCAGGGCACGGCACATTCCTGGTATAAAAATACGGCTGCTGATTCTCTGTCTCGTTTACAGTGGGACAGGTTCCGGGAAAGCTGCCCCGAAGCAAGGAAGGAAATGGCCCCGTTCGAGGATCAGTGGTGGGGGATGATTGGGGTGATCTGAGCTCCTTGCTAGAGACAGCACTGGCGCCAGGTACAGCTAAGAGGTACAGGGCATGTTGGGAACGTTTTATGCAATTTCGAGAAGAGGTGCTACCAGGTGATCAGGGTGAGAACCCGGTACGGGCCTTTGTGGGCTGGTGCTGGAAGACTGGGAAGACCCGAGCATGGGTAGTTTAAATCTTGGCGGCCATATCGCATTACGCCAAGCTTAAAGGGGAGAAGGACCCCACCAAGGAGCACTACATCACGCTGGTCATGAGAGGCTGGGCAAAGCAAACCTTACCAAAACCAGATGAGAGGCGGCCAATTGATATATTAAAACTTCATGGGTTAGTTAAATGTTTGGACACTATATGTAACGGTGAGGCCGAGAGGGTGCTGTTCAAGGCGGCCTTTACAGTGGCATTCTTTGGGGCTCTCAGGGTCAGCGAGCTGGTGCCAGAGAATAAGGATGGCAAGGGGAGTGGGTTTTTACGCTTGAGGGATGTGCAGGTGAACAGCACCCAGGTGGTCATCTATGTGAGAAGGTCAAAAACGGATCAGAAAGGGAAGGGGGAGGCATTAACATTGCAGGCCATCCAAACAAGCAGAGTATGCCCTGTGGCAGCGGTGGCTAACTTCCTCCGGCAGCGGCAGCCATCGGAGGCAGAGGCACCGTGGCTCTTGCACAGGGATGGGTCTGCACTAAGCCGCTTCCAGTTTAAGAAAGTGATGGGCCAGGGCCTGGCAAAGATAGGGTTGACGGGGGGGCCGGTTTGGGACGCACTCATTTCAAATAGGGGCTGCCACCTCCGCGGCAGTCGGGGGCTTGGGGGCGGAGGACATCATGAGGTTGGGGAGATGGTCCTTGGGGTGCTACAAAAGATATATCAGGCCGAAAAAGATGTGAGTTAACCATGCCGTTCCCTCCACTTGTCATTTCCCAGCAGTGCAAAGAAGGAGGAAGCGCACCGTGTGGGTAGTGCAGCACTCGTTCGTCTCAAGGGCCAAGGCGAGCTGGACTCGGCAGCAGGAGGAGCTGACGGCCGGCGAGTTCAGGATCGAGTGTCACGGGGTGCCGGGGATGAAGTGGGCTCAGCTAAAGGGGCTGTTGTGGAAATTGCTGGGTAGGCAGAAGAAGCCTGAGGTGCTGGTGGTACACTTGGGAGGGAACGACCTGACCAGCCTGGGGAGGGGTGTTTTGTTGATGGACATTACGAGCTCATTGCAGGAAATCTCGGCACAATTGGGCGAAACGGAGATCGTGTGGTCGGAGGTAATTCCCAGGGCAGAATGGAGAGGGGCCGAGAGCCATTCAGCAGTTGAAAAATCAAGGAGGAAACTGAATGGGGCCGTGGCAAAATTTTGCAGGGGCAGAGGCTTTCATCAAATCAGGCATGGCCTGATCAACGGGAAAACCCCCAAATACTTTCTGAAAGATGGGGTGCACCTGTCTGCAATGGGAATGGAGCTCTTTTTTTGGAACATTTGTACCAAGTTGCTGGAGCTGTGAAAAGGAGAAAGGAGGAAGGGGAGCCACGGTGGGCGGTAACCCACCTAGTGGCGTGGCGGTGTTTGGGCGACCAAGCACAAATGATAGACTCCGGATGAGCCAGTAGGGAACCGGAATGGGTCTTCGCTCTTCCGGACCAGCGCCTCTTGAGTGCCTAATGGCGGGGACCTCTGGTGGTAACAACTAAGGCTCAGCTTGCCCCAAAAGAAATGACGCTCTCCCCAACCACGGACCCCTGCATCGGCAGGATAGGCTCAGGTACAAAGGGTCGGGGGAGTTGGGAGCCTACTAAGGAAACTATACAAAGGTATAGGGGGAAGCAGGTGAAATCCGACACGGAGCTAGCGCCACACTTGCAAACTGAAGTTCACAAATGTGTACGAATAATTCTGTTGTTATGGAAATAAAAACTGCGGCCAAGTTTGCCATATGAAAATACTGTGTCATGCCAATTCATTGCTTGGAAAGTAATAAAGCACTGCGAAGGAGCATGCGCAGAGGCATAAGCGGCAATTGGAGCAAATGGGCAAATGCAGGAGTTATGGCGGTTACCAAGTGAAGAATGATGCTCGACATGGTTTGCCGACTCAGACACATTTTGTCAACTGGAAGCAAGTTAACTGGCAGAAAATAATGGAGCGCGTACACCACGTAGAGAGGAGAGGAATTCTAATGTATGTTGGCATAAAGTGTTTACTGGTGTATGGGGAGCGTGCAATTTTTAAGATTCAGTCTGGTGTAGCAATTCAAAATTACACAGTTTGGCCGTGATGGGGAAGCCCACATTAGTTACCACGTATCCTTTTCTTGTCCACGCGGTAGTAGTTAAAGTAATGTTTTTGTAACATGTGGTGGAAATGTACGTTGGAGTAAGATAATATGTTAAAATGTTAGAAGTGTTAATTGCATGTGTTGTGAAGCAGAGTAGAATGACTGTATTTAGGTGCATAGTGTCTAAAGTTTTCTAGGATGTTCAGTTTAGAGGTGCAAGGCACAGAAGGACTATTAGGAATGTAAGTCACCTGCTGAAAGGAGGCAAATAATATCCCAAAGTGAAGTGTGTAGATGTGGTGTGGGTTAGACTTATCTTTTTGAGGATTTGCAGGGTTATATCTGATAACCAGCATGGACTTTTTGTGCAAGATTTGAAATGTTTGAGTGAAGAGTTATTACAGTTTAATTTTATTTATTTATTTATAAAGCACACCTAACCCTGGGGCATCTGGGCGCTTGTGCTAATAACATGGTTACAAACATGTACAAAAAACGGTCTTGGGCATCATGAATTTGGTTACATCCAGTTACATGCAGGCTTACTCATATGTATATGCTTAAGGGGTAGGTTGCATTCAGTTACGTTCAACTTAGTCAAATACTTGTACCTACTTACAGTTTATGTGTGTGCTTAAGGAGTTGGTTAACTAACTATGCCTGTTGAGAAGTATGTGGCATAAGTGTGTGTTGAAGGCAATATTTGGTTGTGCCTTCCATGTGAGAGTGGGTATATAGTGTTCCATGTGAGAGTGGGTACATGCCTCCCACAGAGTGGAGGGTAGCGCCTTCCATGTGTGTGTGTGGGTGCATGTGCTCCTCAATGTTGAAGGGTAGCGCCTTCCGTGTGTGTTTAGTGAGGGTATGGTGCCCACATAGTGAAGGGTAGCGCCTTACATGTGTGTGTGTGTGGGTGCATGTGCTCCTCAATGTTGGAGGGTAGAGCCTTCTGTGTGTGTGTGAAGTGAGGGTATGATGCCCACAGAGTGGGGGATAGCACTTTCCATTTTGTTGCAGGGTAGCGCCTTGTGGTGAGTGAAGTTAGGGTATGTGTCTTGATAGGGAGGCAGCAAACGAAGTGAGGGGGATGCCCTCTGAGTACAGAAGTGAAGTATGTTGGGGGAATGTTCCCTAACATTGTTTCTTGAGAGTTGCATCTCTCCTTAAAAAGATGCCCAGTTAGTGTGTTCCCCACGTGTACCCTTCTGTGGTTCTGTGAGTGTGTGTAGAGAGGGAGATGTGTTGTGATGTGCTTGTAAGTGTTTATGGTGTGTTTGGAAGAAAATGACATGTGTTGTGTTGTGCTTGCTATGTATGTATTAGCTGAGAGAATATTGATGTGCTGCAGTGGAATGTTTGGGTGTGAATGCTGTGTCAAGGTTCCAGCCAGAGTCAGTTGGGACAAGTCAGCCTGGGTGATGGGACCCAGTGGCTCGCTCTGAAACATCTTGAAGTAACTTATAATAAAGCTTAACTGAAGATTCATCCAAGAATGCTGTGATACAGCCACAAAGAGGCTTCTATTGGACTTCATCAAACCTGGAGGGAGAGTGGATGGGGATATACGGGAGACTCAACTCATGGTTTAGGGGAAGCCGTGGGGTCCCACAAACCACCATGGGCAGTAGAAGCAAGCTCCTATACCGACAGGCCGAATGTTGAAAACAATAATGGCTTTTTCTCAGTCCCTAATAAGAAAGTACCCCAGACTCGATTACAATCCGACTCACATATCCCAATGTCATGGTCCCTAGGGGAGCCATTCAGGTGGCAGCCTGCTTGTAAGGAAGCTAACAAGCCACTCAACCCCAATACCTATGGTCCCCAACAATGAGGTGAACTATGGTATTATACACAGTTCCACTGAAGTACACGGCAGTCCACCCAGATCTGGAACCCGGGGATGTCTGGCCAATAAAAGAGAATCTGGGGAACAGGGCATGGGCACAGTGTTCCTGCACAGGGTACCTAAGTTGAATTCCAACCAGGGAGAGCCCAGATATGCGCTTTTGAACACATGTGTGCATTGGCTCCGCTCAACAAGAGGCTGTTTCTTCGTAACACAAGATGCCATAAGGAGTTGCTATAGACTGCACCACGTGTGTGATTCTACTGCAGATACTGTATAAATGGAGTTCAGAATTCAGCCAGTAAGATCTTCCTCAGCCGCAGCCCCTATTACCGCAATACCTCTTGC
The DNA here is from genome assembly GCF_040938575.1 of Ambystoma mexicanum. NCBI lineage: Eukaryota > Metazoa > Chordata > Amphibia > Caudata > Ambystomatidae > Ambystoma > Ambystoma mexicanum. Next base: position 1,418,447,168 of record NC_090932.1, read on the forward strand.
TCTGTAAATAACCAGGTTAACCCTGTGCTTTCTGGTGGCAACTCAATTCCATTGGGCGACAGACTTGTGGGTAATCACGCTGGTACAAGGACTGTGCGCTCCCTATTGCTCAAGTGAATTTGAAGCAGGGCCTGGTCTCTGAGCCTGATCACATTCTTGTTAAAAATGTTCTGTAGTGTTTGCATTGTGTAAAGTTGTACTTTGATGGCTGTTGCCAAATAAAGTTTTGATAATGATGATAAACATTTTCTAATCCTTGTTGCATCTTAACCTAACCATGGAAGGTTGCATGGGGGCAGAGGAAGTAATGGTGAAGGTGAAATTGCGAGATTAAGCCATATCTAACTGCGAAAGACATATTTGCATTTTACAATGTTTTGCTCCTGTTGCATGAGCTACAGAATAAGGACGTATTTCTAATTTATAGAAGGTGTGGCATATGGCAGTCCCATGGAGCCTTAGCACATCCACTCCTGTCATCTGATATGCAAAACCCATGTGTTCACGTGTACAGACATTTTTTCTGAAATTGTATTCAAATTATTTAAATGTATTTCATTGAATTGGCCTGTTTGATGGATACATATTCTTTTGTGCTCTATGGAATTTGATTCTTTGTTAGCTATTTATGCATTAATTTCCGAAAGCAGATTTTTTACAATCTTTTTAAAGTGTTTCAAATTGTACCTTGTGACACAATTTCTAATACCATAAAAAATGTCAACATGGTATCTATAAAAATGCCCAATTTTTCGAAATTATTTAAGACATTTTGGGCCTGATTCACAGAGCGTTTTCCCATGGGATTGTGCTATTATTTTTATTATTATTATTATTATTATTATTATTATTATTATTATTATTATTATTATTATTAATAATATATTTATTGAGCACAGACCTAGCTTCAAGAAGCAAAAGAGCGCTTTACAGATATATACAACCATACAGATACATAATGGAGTGCTTTACGGAGGTACACAAGAGTACAGATGCATAACAGAGTGCTTTTCAGAGGTAACAACAGAGCAGATATACAGTTACAGAGGGGCACAGAGGAGGGGTACAGCTGTACCGGTTGGCTGGGAGGAGAGAGGCAGGCTGCGACTAGCAGGGAACGTGGTGGCCTAAGTGTTGAGGAGGAGAGACTCCTTGACAAGGCGGATCTTGAGTTAATTTCTGATTTGTAGGACCGTGGGCACTATAAAACACTTCTGTGAATCAGGCCCTTTGACTTCTGACTTTGACCTTGTGAATTTTATAGTGACGAGGCATATTTACTAAAGGATTCTCTGCTAAAGTCATTAGTGAATTCTTGCAAGTTGATTTTACACCAGTCTTTTTCATGTTAACTGCTGTGTGCACTAATAACGCTCCACGGAAAAATGGCTTCAGCCAAAGTATTTTTTAGCCAATACGTTGAAAAAAAAATAAGTGGTCACTAGATTAAAACTCCGATACAAAACTCCTTTTTAAGGCGCCACATAATCAGAATGATTTCTAAAAGAATACACATGCTTTGTGAATAAGATACACATATCACCGAGCAGTTGTGACACCTGGAAAAGATGTCAATGCCAAACATTCTAATACTCACGATATAATATCCTACTAATTTTTAATTCAATTCCTGAGAGCTGCAATTTATTTCCCCAGCGAAACAAGTCCAGAAAATGCAGATGCTTGCTGATACACAGTTTATTTTTTAATTATCAATTGCGTCTACTGTGCTGGCAGGAACATTTGAAAACTAATTATTGTGCTCCTTGGGCACCCAGCTGAATGAGCTCAATAGTTCCCAAATTACACATTTTTCTTTATTTTCTGTGTTATTTTCTCTTCCTAAACGCTATCTCACAAACTAGAAATAACATTTTGTTGGGTGCAGTCCATAATGACTGCAGACTTTCAATATCCCAAAACTTGTGCAGCTCAATTAGCCATGACACTTTATCAAGGCTCTCGAGTTATTTTACAGCTTAATGTGTTTCACCAAACGCCCACTGCGAAGTAAACACAATTGCGACAACGGTAGCTATGGGCTTGAAAGCCGAATTTATCGAGAGTTTAGGGAGCATAATTCTCTATTGTGTCTGTGGCCACGTGCATTATGCTATTAGATGGCTCGTGAAGGAGATTTCCCTTTTGCGTTCATGTTTGCACTCTTTATGATAAGCCACCTGCATGAGTGCATGGGAAATGGACGCAGCCATTTTGCAAGTCCTGGAGTATAAATGTGTGCAAGCTGTTTACGCCTCGTGTATGCACTACAGGGGATTTGCCCCTGAACTATCCAATGTAAGCAGATCTTAGGAAAGCCACCTGTTTCTAACGGCTACTAAAAGCAGGTGCATTCCATAGGAATTAAATGGCTGACAGCATTTAAACATTTGAGAAAACAGAGGGCAAAGACAAGGGTAATGGAAATGTCACCTGTTTTCGTAACCCTTTGATTTTCTACTTCTTTTTGTAATTGATTTCATGTGTGTGGAAGGGACTCAACAGCACGAAATGTTGGCGGTCCCCTCAATGCAATTACCCCTTAATAGACAATGACCCTGGCAAAGGGAGAAAAACACCTTCCAAGATGTCTGCCATAAAATTATGTTCAATATCTGGAATTTAAACATCAGTCCTGTTTCACTTGTATTCTCCCAAATACTGGAGAGACAAGGCTGCTGGAGGAATACCGGGAAGTGGAAAACAGACACACAAAGTGGCCAAAAAAGGCAAATACTGAAGAGTAGAGCAGCAAATGGTTACAAGAGTGGCTCGGGTATTCCAAATATATATCTTAAACCTTGGCACATAGAACATTACAAGGACAAAGAGCTCAGAAGCCAAGAAGCCTCCATCATTATCCTTGCCATATAGAATATTACATGGGAAAAGAACTCAGAAGACAAGGAGCCTCACCATCAGAAAGTCCACATCCAAGCCTGCGTCTCTGCGGCCTCCAACAACATGGCCAAACTCTGTGAAATTTGCAGTGAGCTGGCCAATTTGTGTGCCATCTTGCCTCTGCTGTTCCCAAATAGGCCCTCTCTATGGCTCTGGCTTCTCACTTCACCACTAAAACTCAGGACATCCTGCCCTCTTTCCCCTCCCACTCCCATCTACCTTTCTTGTCCCCTCTCTGGCCGCCTCTCCCTCTCCTACTCCTTTCTCCTCTTTCTCCCTGACTAGACCTGACATGATTTCTAGACAAGTCCGATCTATGAAAGTGTCATCCAAACACTTGCTCTCCTGCTCCTCCAGAACCATCAAGGACCACATTGACACCCTCGCTCCAGCCTTTGCCAATTTCTGCAATCACTCTTTTGCCACTGGACCTCCTTAAAAAGCCTTCTGCCGATCGTACCTGTCCGGAAAACTATCGCCCGATCTCTAACACTCATTTCCTGGGCAAACCCTGGAAAAGCTGTCCATCTCCAAGCTTACTCACCACACTGAATCTGTTGGCTGTCTCCATGACCATCAGTCTGGCTTCAGAGCAGCCAGAGGCACTGAAACTGCTCGCCTGAACCCCTGTGAAGATCTGCTCCCTAATGTTGACTCCAGCCGTACTTCTGCCCTTATCCTCATTGCTTTTGGCACCGCTAATCATGCCATCCTGCTCAATCAACTCTGTTAGAACCTGGGCATCACAGATCAGGCCAATAGTTGGTTGACATACTTCCACATGGACCAACTTGGGTCAGTTCTCGCCACCACCTCTCTCACCCTGGCTCTTCAATGTCTACTTGGCCCCTTTGACCCATCTGATCTCTACCTTCTCCTCTAACTTTCAGTATTAAGGGGATGACTGTAGTAATATATTGCACTTTACAGAGCCTTGGAGTGTGTAGCGCCTCACTGAATGTGATGGCATTTTGTTGCCAGCAATAATGTTGCACACACATGTAGCCAGTCCTATGTTGCCAGTATAACATGTGAGGATGTGGCTGGAGACATGCAAGGTATATGATTTATAATACAGCAAAAAGCTCAATGTGAAGCTGCAAAGTTTAAACGTGCACCAAAACATTTTTCTCTTCTTTGGAATACCTCATGTATAGGAGACTACATTATTTATATAACTGACTGCTTTAATTAACAATTACTAATCACTAGTGCTAACTCATTAACATTATAATGTAATCTCTGTGTGCAAAATGAGGTGAAAATGCATATTCTGAAATTCGTTTTTCAAACGTACACTGGAGTTTTTTTTTCTTCCTTCTCTTTCTGTGTTTTCAGCAAGCAGAGAGCCTGTATACCAGGAAATGATATCAGATACAGTTGCTTCCTGGGTAAAGGGCCCATTGTACAGAAGTGAAGGGTGGTGCTGTCTTTCAACTTGATTGGAGCAATGCATCTGCAGATTTATTACGTAGGCAAAAGGCGAAGGTGCAGAGCTCTGCTGGGGGAAGACTGTCAGAGGGAGAGTTAGTTTGTGTTTGCTGGGCTCGGGAGACAGATGATCTTGGTGTTGGCACTGGCTTGGAAGTTTCGCTGTGCATATCAGACACCAAGATTACAGAGGCAATTCATGCTGACTGAGCCTGTTCTTCCAAGACGAGTGAAGGAAGGTTGTGTGGAAGAGAGCTACAAATCTTCGGTAAGCAGACAGTAAAGTGAGGTCACTGTGTGCTTTCGTACCAATGAGCAATAGCAATCTCAAAATACCAGGCAGTCAGAGAAGCAAAGCAAAAGGAAAATCCCCTGCATTTTCATTCGTCATGTTTAGAATCATAAAAAGAGATGCCTATTTTTAAAAAGGTTTTATTTTCACTGTATCTGTTGTTTTTTTTCTCTTCTTATTTTATTACAGGTAATGCTGAAATGTACATGGTAAGATTTGTATCATGACATTGTAATTGTTTGCAATAATATATATATATAAACAACTGGTTCAGAGTTTTTATTGCTTTGGGAGTTACATATGCGGACATGGGGAAGATTCCTGTTCTTTGGTAATACATTAGCCAAATATCCCATGCAGATAGAATAACAAACAGTATAAGCAGTGATAAATAGGTGTATGCGTGTGTTTCCCCTTGCATGTTGTTTCGGGGATTCTAATATAACATATAGATTACTGGGGGTCTATGAACCAGTAATGACACCTACGGGCGCATAGATCATTGGTGTAAATAAATCAGTGATTCCGGCCACAGGCTGTAGGTGGCAATCTACATAAAATTGCTAATTCCCTTGCGTACATAAGTCCAAGGTTCTCTATAGAACACTAGGAGGTATTCTACTAGAAAGGAAGGTTTTGTGTATGATGTGATTATAATATAGGGAAGGAAAATTATGCTCACCACTAAGTAATTTATTACCACAAAATACCGCCAGTAGTACATATTACTAAATTCTCCAATATAGTATAACAAAGTATGGTCACTAGAATGATGTGAGGCCAAGCCAATCTAAATGCAAGGATAAGTTATTACCAAACTACCACTCCTCTTTTGGCGGTAAGAAAATACCGCCAGACCCCAAAATTACACAAAATATCCAACATGACCCTCAACTCTCTTTCAGGCTACCTCAGCCTCCTCTCCACTCTCTCTCATTATTGACGGTCTATTCGCGATTCAGGATTGGTGCACCTCCTATGATCTCTGCCTTAATGCCAGTAAGACTGAGATCCTTCTCATTGGGACCACTGCTCCCGCTTTCCTACTCTCACTCTGGCCACCCTCCTTGGGCCCTGTTTCTTATCCCTCCTTTGAGGCAAAACGGTATCTGGTCTTTCCATTGAAAATTATTCATTGAATTGCCTTTCCATCGAAAAGCATATTCATTTAATAATTTTCTATCGTTAATTTCGATGGACAAGGGTTAGATTTAGGTTTAGATTTAGGGTTAGACTAAGGGTTAGATTAGGGTTAGGGTTTGGGTTAGGGGTTAGGGTTGGGGTAATGGTTAGATTTAGGGTTAGATTAAGGGTTAAATTAGGGTTAGGGTTAGGGTTGGGTTAGGGTTGAGGGTGTACGTGGGGGTTGAGGGGCAGGGGAGTACCCCCCAATATCCAATACACTTTAAAACATTACAAGGAGCTGGCCAGTTCCAAAATGTCAGCACTGGACAGCTCCATGTAACGTTTAAAAAAATGCATCGAAATGCTATGTTTTACATTTTAAAGTCCATTTCCATCTAAACTTGTCAATTTATATATTTGATGGACTGGTTACGATAGAAATGCACTTTTACATTTGAAAGATAGCATTTCAATGCAATGGCGTTCGATGGATTTCCATCGATGAATTGCATTTTGATGCATTTCCATCGATGGAAAGACCATCAACCAAAACACCTTGGTATCATCTTCAACTCCACTCTCTCCTTCTCTCCTCACATCACAGACCTTACCAAGAAGGCCCACTACCAGCTGCACCATCTCAGAGGTATTCTTCCTTTTCTCACATTCACCCAGAAGTTCACTGTCTCCAGAGCCCTAGTTCTCTCTAGGCTGGACTACTGCAACAGTCTCTTTCTCAATCTACCTTCCTCTACTCTCCGATCTCTGCAACTAATCCAGAACAGGACTGTAAGACATGCTCTTGTCCTCAAGCCCAGGGACCGTATCTCTCCAGTCCTGAAATCTCTACATTGGTTCCCGGTGGCTGCAAGGATCCAGTTGAAGGCCCTCTGCATCGTCCACAGGGCTTTCTCAGGCCTGGGGCCGCACTACATCCAACTCTCTTTTCCAAAATACCTTCCGAGTCCTACCATCAACTACCTCTAACTCTCTGAAGGTCAGACGCTTCTCCAGGCAGATAGTGGGGGTTAGATCCCTCTCCTCTGCAGGTGCCTTCCTCTGGAATGGCCTCCCTTTCCCCCTCAAACTTGAGCCAGACCACCTGAAGATCCGTAAACAGCTCAAGACCTTTACTTTCTCTCTCTCGCTCTCTCTCTCTCTCTCTCTCTCTTTCTCTCTCTCTCTCTCTCTCTCTGTCTCCCCCCTGCTGACCTACCTGTCTACTGCGCTTACTGGTTGCTTGGCTACCCTCAGAATCTCATTGGCTACTAGGCTCCTCCATGATCAGTCTCCCCTCCACTGCCTCCAGGCTTACCATACACTTAGGGGTTGTAACTGTAACCCTACAGAACCCTGCCTCCTTGCACTTACCCAAAGCAAAGCTGTCCTCGCTGCACTTACTCAGAACAATGCTGCCTTGTTTTCACATCCCCCTTCCCTCTCCCTGGTACTTTCCCCTTCCCTTGCCCTGCACTTTGTATTGTCGCACTTGCACGATCTGAATGATACAAGGCCTAGTCTTGTCTTCCCTCTGTCTTCGCTCCCTTGTCTTGCCACACGTATAAACACTTGTGTACAGGTGCGTTATAAATGACTTAGACAAAGAGCTCAGAAGCCAAGAAACCTCTATCTTAAACCTCGATTCATAGAACATTATATCAGTGAAGAGCTCAGAAGCTTGGTACATAGAACATTACAGGAGCAAAGAGCTCAGAAGCCAAGAAACCTCTGTCTTAAACCTTGGTACATAGAACATTATATGAGTGAAGAGCTCAGAAGCCAAGAAACCTCAGTTTTAAACCTCGATGCATAGAACATTATATCAATGAAGAGCTCAGAAGCCAAGAAACCTCAGCCTTAATCCTTGGTACGTAGACATTATATGAGTGAAGAGCTCAGAAGCCTAGAAACCTCTGTCTTAAACGTTGGTATATAGAACATTAGAGGAGCAAAGAGCTCAGAAGCCAAGAAACCTCTGTCTTAAACCTTGGTACATAGAACATTATATGAGTGAAGAGCTCAGAAGCCAAGAAACCTCTGTCTTAAACCTTGGTACATAGAACATTATATGAGTGAAGAGCTCAGAAGCCAAGAAAACTCTGTCTTAATCCTTGGTACGTAGAACATTATATGAGTGTTGAGCTCAGAAGCCAAGAAACCTCTGTCTTAAACCTTGGTACATAGAACATTATATGAGTGAAGAGCTCAGAAGCCAAGAAACCTCTGTCTTAAACCTTGGTACATAGAACATTATATGAGTGAAGAGCTCAGAAGCCAAGAAAACTCTGTCTTAATCCTTGGTACGTAGAACATTATATGAGTGTTGAGCTCAGAAGCCAAGAAACCTCTGTCTTAAACCTTGGTACATAGAACATTACATACCATTACATGTGCAAAGACCTCAGGAGCCAATACACTTGATCTGCTATTCCTGTCATCATTATGAAGACGATGGTCCCTGATCTACTAACAGACATTACCTCGGCCAGAAATGATTCATGCCAATCGGGCTTGGTCCCCTTGGAGCTTAAATCGGCTAGGGTTATTCCCCTTCTTAAGAAGCCCATACTTGACCCCTCAGTCCCTGCTAATTGTCGTCCAATTTCTTTACTCCCCTTCCTATCTAAGCTTTTGGAGTCTTTCATCACTCCTCTCCTGTCTTCTTTTTTGGAATCTTCCAAAATTCTTAACTCCGTTCAGTCTGGCTTTAGACCAGGGAGAGGTACGGAAAGTGTATTGGTGTCGGTACAAGACGATATGTCCAGACTAGTTGACGCAGGTGGAGAAGGTGCTCTGATTGTGCTGGATTTATCAGCCACTTTCGATACGGTTGACCATCCAATTCTGCTCTCACGTTTGGCTGAGATTGCGATATCTGGCCAAGTTCTTGCTTGGTTTACTTCTTTTCTTTCAGATGGTGCCCAAACTCTGGCCATGCCTCTCTTCCTCTCTTCTCCTTGCTCCCTTAACTGTGGTGTCCCGCAGGGATCTTCACTCTCGCCAATTTTGTTTAACATATATATCTGGGCACTGGTCTGCCTGATCCGCTCCTATGGCCTCAATTGCTATTCCTATGCAGACGATACCCAAATCTTGATCCGTTTAGATCAAGATCAGGGCAGGGTTTCGTCGTGTCTTTATGATTGCCTGAGAGCCGTGGAGGACTGGATGGACCAGAACTGGCTTAAATTCAATGGCGACAAAAAAGAGGTAATGGTGGTGGGCTGCCCTCCGGACTCCTCACTGTGGACCTCAGCCTTTTGGCCCTCTTCTTTGGGCCCACTTCCGAGCCCAGTCGACAAAGTGAGAAATGTGGCCGTTATACTTTCCGCTACCCATGTCCAATCAAGTGACGGCTGTGTGCCAAGCCGCCCATTACCAGATCAGGCTCCTTAAGAGTGCCCTACCTATGATACCAGAAGCCTTCTGCCCCCCCCTGTAGTGGCTGCATTAGTGCTCTCACGTTTAGACTACTGTAACTCCCTGTATTTGTCGCAGCCAATTGGTCTCATACAGCGGTTACAGCGCATGCAAAACCTGGCGGCTAGGCTAGCTACTGGCACCCCTTGTGGTGCCACCATCTCCCCAGTACTCCGCCAACTGCATTGGCTTCCGTTGGGTCAGCGGGTTCTCTTTAAGACCCTGTGTATTGTGCACAAGGCGGTTCATGGCCGAGGAGCTGAGATTTTGCAAGCAAAATTCATTCGCTATGTTCCTACACGGGCTCTGCGTTCCTCGACCACCAACCTCCTAGTTCTCTCTAAGTTTAATCGTGAAAGGATCGGGGTTAGAGACTTCTCCATCGCTGCGGCTAGACTTTGGAACAACCTCTCCCCCACACTGAGAAGCGCCCCTAACCATCTTGGGTTCAGAAAAGCTCTTAAGACAATCCTGTTCTAATTTTTCTTCTCCTGGCCACCTTTGTGGGATTAGCTCTCTCTCCTCAGTGCCATGATGCCTCAGCGACCGTGTGCTTTATAAGATTAATTAACATAACATAACATAACATAACATAACATCTGTGAGTTGAAATATAATGTTGAATTCCGGGGTGTTGATTTGTTGCCCACTGTTATTAGTAGCATTGCCTATATGAGTAGTCATCAGAAGTAACTTTTATGTTCAGTCAAGGCTCCCCATCAGATGCCGTTCATGCTTCTTGTGGGCACATTTCATATTGGGGAAGGGACTTCAAAGCACTTACAGCTCCTTATGTAATCTTGCAAACTGTGGGGAACTACAGCACATGCACACGCATTCCCCATGCACCCACCATAGTTTATCTTGCCACACAGAAACTTTAATGAAGGCCATGACCACTTCCCAGTCATGAGATAATACCACTGCCTCAGAGGGATGGCTGTTGCATGGTCACGAAGAGATGCCAACATGACTCAGTTAATCTCTTTGGCTCAATTGTAGGAAAAACACCAAAGAAAGGGTTCACTGCAAATGCACACAAACCGAGGAAACTTCAATCAATATTTAAAATTTATTTAAAGAAGTCAGTGCAGAAAATAAATAGCATTCTTTAATGTGTATTTATGGCATAGAATATACATGACATGTGTATTCATGAATATAGAAGTATACAACCTAAATCACATTGCATACAGTTAGCACTCTCCCACTTAACGCAAAGTCGATGCTCGACCCTCACCAGGATCCCCCTCGACAGGATCACCCTCATCAGCATCACCCTCACCAGGATGCATATGTCCTTATGCAGAGAATGTCACCTGCACATTTGATGCATCGTACAAAAATCAACAGCAACAGAGGGAAGAAACAGTTATTTTAGTTTTATTTTGCAATTTAATTTGCAAATATATCACGTCTGTTATGTATGATACAGGGCAAACTACAGTTCATTTGAAGCACCACCCTCTCTACTCAATATATCCATGTAGCTTCTAAAACCGAAATTGTGCCTCATTAGGTTTCAATTTGAGAATAGGGGCATTTTGCCCCTGGGTGCATATGCAAAGTTCCCTTTGCTAAGGTGTAACCAATATGTTCTTATCGCTCTTTCCACATGTCCAAATCATTCAGAGCGTAGCTTTGGGAGCAATGATGAAAATCAATGTGGACCTGATTCTGTATTGTGTGGACCCTTGTTAATACCACCAACGGCATTTACTGTTGCCACATGCAGCAATAATGCGGTAGTCTGTAGGGCCCACATGATTCCGCTGCAAGCAGACCCTTCAGTTATTCCGCGTTTTAGAGTCCCATTGGAGTTTTGTAATTCTTTTATGTGGAACTAATTATCTGCATTGAAGTTTCCCATCTGAGTCTCGGAATTTTGCAGAATGGTAAAACATCTGTATTATAGACTAGCAGATGTTTTACCCCCACTGCCAAAATTGTATTCAGGCAGATTCTTCTTTATCAGCATATCCTACCAGCATCACCTGTTATTTGATAACCATTTGGTTACTCAACAGAAGAATCTTGCCAACTAATCTCATTAAGTGAACAGTCAAATCAAGACTTAAAAACAATAACACTCACTGGACTGCAACCCCCAAAATGCTGCGGCTGGTCTTGTGGGAAACTAGGACTCCATCCTAAAAGCTGAAATGCAGTATGCAAACAAAGCACAAAGTTTGGTGGTAATTTGGCGGTAAATCGGCCATGTAACCACCAAATCAATTACCACTGCTGCCACTTGGTCCTGTGTGTTTACTATGGGGATACTTAGTAGTGGAAAGGTGGGATGATTCCCAATTTTTTGAATCCGTGGGAGTCCATGGGGAGGTAAAGTGATGGATGTACCTCTAGCTTTAGACTTCTAAACACCTAGTCCTTGTGCTTGTCACAGTCCTAATCCTCTTTGCAGTCTTAGCTCTTGTCAGAGCCCCAGCACCCTTCAAAGTCCTAGCCCTGATTACAGAACTAGGCCTCATGTCTGCCAGTTCTAGCTATAGTCTGTTCTTGTCAAATGAGGTGCTCATCGCAGTCCTAGTTCTCATCCAGTCTTAGTTTTGAGGTTAAAATCTCCACTTTACCTCGAATGTGTAATTCGGCCATGCAGTAAGAGTGGTGGTAAATCAGTTACGGCAAAAACAGTGGTGGTAACGCAATTACCACAATTTGTTCAAGCACAGCCGAAATTGTAATGAGGCAGATAGTATCATATTTTCATTACTCTGTATACTTGGCCCTTTACTTACCTTGTTGTCTTAATATGTATATGTCTGACTTGGTTCCTTTGTTTGAAAGAAATCTTCCCCTCGCTAAGGTGTAACAAATCTGTTGTTATTGCTCTTTCCACATCATTCACAGCAGGACTTACTGCAGTCAAAGTGCTTCCGTTTTCAACCATTCACCGACCAGAGAGTAAACTAGGAAGCTGTGTGAAAAAAGTCTTCCTTTACTAGGCGATAGCCTTCAAAAAGTTACACTCGCCTATATATTGCACCAGATGTTGCAAACACACATTGTTTTTGTATCTACTGTTGTTCATGGCATTTTACATCAAAGGACTATTACACGAGCTAAAATACCCTCTGCTGGTTGATTAAATACTTCTAACATTTTATATTGGCAGGTAAGTCACAAACCTGCAACTTTTCAAAGCCTGCAATGGCGGCCCACCAATTGTTTTTGATCTCTTTACAATCCTGCATGTCATCATCAATAATGTAAAAACACACCCGTGACACCCGAACGACCCAGTGCCATACATAAGGACCATCAAAATTGTTTAGGCCTAAAAATCAATTAATTGCTGGACCAAAAAGTAGATCCATAACACTCCGAAAGAGAATACAGGTAGACATGAGAACATGTGTAGGAGGGCATGTATAATTACTACTATTTTCAGCAAATGAGTATAATTCCCCATAACAAGACACAGCCAAAGTTTACAAGCCATGCACATGTAAATTGTAATTGTAATTGTTTATTTGTACAGCACTTATACACAAGTGAAGTGCTTCAAAGTGCTTCAAAGTGGGAAGGCAGCAAGGGCATACAGTAGTCATTCTAAGGCCTTGAGGTTTCCGAAATGATCTAACAGAAAAAATTAACTAGCGTACTAGGCCTGAAGGCATTTCTCCTAGTGCAAGTGCATGAAGAGTTTCAGGCACAACCAGGGAGGGGAGGGGAGACAAAGGGGAACCAGACAGAATTTACTAGGCATAGTAAATTCAAGTCATGCAAGTGTACAGACAGATGTTCAAGGAGGGGTGAGGGGGAACAAGTGCGCCAAATGGCAGAGGAGTTTAGGACCTGTGAGGCTCTGGAGGTGAGCCAGGCGACCAGTAAGCAAAAGCTGAACAGAGTTAGGGGAGAAACGGAGGAGTGAGGTGTAGAGAAAGAGAGAGGAGATTAGCAGGGGAGAGGGAGAACGAAAGATATAGAGAAAGCGAAGGACTTGAGGAGTTTCCGGAACTTAAGAAGCTCCAGCTCAAGGTGGGGAGAGGCAGGGAGGCTGTTCCAGAGGGAGGCACCTGCAGAGGATAGAGATCTACCCCCAATTCTCTGCTTGTAAAAACAGCTCACCCACAAAGAGTTGGAGGAAGACGAGTGGAGGGCTCTAGAAGGAGAGTATTTAGGAAGAGAGTGTTGTAAATAGTGTGGGTCCCAGCCCCAGAGAGCCTTGTGTACAATGCATAGAGTCTTGAACTTGATCCTAGCAGCCCCGGGAAGCCAGCAGAGGGATTTCTGCGTCAGAGAGATGCGGTCCCTGGGCTTAAGGCCAAGGATAAGTCTTGCGGTTCTGTCCTGGATGAGTTGTAGCGGACGGAGAGTAGAAGTAGGAAGATTGAGAAAGAGGCTGTTGCAGTGGTCCAGCCTAGAGCGAACCAGAGCTCTTGAGGTGGTGAGCCTTTGGGGGAAGGTGAGGAAAGGTAGAATACCTCTGAGGAAGTGCAGCTGGTAGTGGGACTTTTTGGAGATGTCCAAGATGTGAGAAGAGAAGGAAAGAGTGGAGTCGAAAGTGAGCCCTAGATTTTTTGCCTCACTAGCAGGTGGGGGCTCTGGGCCAAGGGAGGCCGGCTAGTGAGAACTTGGTAAAGCAGGGGCAAGGGTCCCAATGAGGAGTATCTCTGTTTTACTGGCATTAAGGCAGAGATCATTAGCAGCACACCAATACTGAATTGCGGACAGACAGTCAGGAATGAGCGGGGCGGAGGAAGAGGCCGAGGGTAGCCTGTAGGAAAGCTCTGTGTAATCTACATACCACTGAAAGTTAGGAGTGAAGGTAGAGATCCTGTGGGCCAGAGGGGCCAAGCAGACATTGAAGAATCAGGGGCATAGGTTAAATCCCTTGAGGGGGCGCCACAAGTAGAGAGAGTGATAGAGGATTGAAAGTACCCATGTTCCAACTAGGAAGGGTGATCAGAAGAGAAAGGAGGCAAGCCACGCCAGGGACAATGGGCATCAACATGAAAACATCTTGAATATCATTCACACATACCATTTATCCCTGGGACACAAAATAAACCTTTGCTCTACTTATTGCTTCTATGCAGGTTTCATGATTAGGGGCTTGCAAACCTCACTCCTTCAAATAATGAGGCCCACATGTGTGCTCTGTAGAGATACTACACACGGAGGCATGTGCAGGTTTACATTTACATAGATTAATAGATTACATCATATTTTATGCATTCAGCATCAGACCCTCTGACAAATTCCCTAGCCTTTAATTAATTTGTTGCTGTTTAAACTCAGACTGACACCCTGTTTGCCAGTGAGAAGAAGATAGAGAAATTCAAAGAGTGAGAGAAAGGCAGAAACACAGAGACAGAAAGAGAGAGAGACCGAATGAGACTGAGCACGTAAAACAGAGACGGAAATATTGTGGTGGAGAAACTGCACCTGAGAGTGTGCTTATACCTGAGGGGCTGACTATGACTGAGACTGATTAAGGGGCTTAGCTATGACTGAGACAGGCTGTGATTATCATGTGAGACATACTGTGACTGAAAATGACTGAGAAACTAGGAATGGGATGATGACTAAGACTTTGACGAAGACTAGGACATTGGTAAGGACTAGAAAAGGGACTAGGAATGTTAAGAGGGCTGGAACAGTGAAGAGAACAAGGACTGTGATGAGGACCAGGACTGTGATGAGGATTAGGAGTATAATGAGAACTAGGGCTTTAATGAGGGCTCTAAGTGTGAAGAGAATTAGGTCTGTGACGAGATGAGGAGAAGTGGTGAGATGAAGACTGACTGTGATGAGGACTAGGACTAGGGCTGTGACAAGTACTATAACTGTGTTGAAGACTCAGACTGTGACGAGGACTGATTGTGATGGGCACTAATACTAGGACAATGACAAGGACTAGGACTTTGGTGAGGACTAATAATGGAATAGGGCTATGATGAGATATATGACTGTGATGCAAACTGAGAATGTGATAAGGAATAGGATTGTTCTCACTTGACACTCTTCCCTCTTCAGCTAGAAACCTTGGTGTCATCTACAGCCCTTCACACAAATTCTCTAACATCATCACTAAATCTGCAACGGCGGCTTTCCTCAAACGCCTAAATATCAGGAAAATCAGGCACGTCCTTCCCTTCAAACATCTCCTAACGACTCTTGTCTTCTCTAAACTGGACTACTGACCCAGTATTCACTTTGATCTTCCAAACTATGCATTCTGTCCCCTTGACAAGATTATTAACTTTGCTACTAGGACTCCCTTTGAACTCCATCCCTTCCCACGTACATCCTCTTAATGGCAGTGGGGGTGGTAGCTAACTATGCAAAATAGGGACAAATTCAAATGTCTCCTACTAGTGCATAAAACCATCCAATCCATATGTGTCATCTTATATCATACCGTACACACCCTCTTGCATCCTTCACTCTCCCTCTTCCACCACCCTTGTTGCTCCTCACCCATTCTGTGCCTCCTCTCGCTTCTGCTGTTTGACTCTTCTTGCCCCAAATACTTGGAACCCCCACCCCTCTGCATTTCAAAACACGGTCCACATCGATGTATTCAAAAGTAAATTGAAAGCTTTTTTTTAAAGGTAAAGGGTTTAGTTTTATTAAAATGGGTTTTAAAGGTTAAAAAAGGGGATTGTGGAGGCCCCCCATTACAAAATAATACATGAAAAAAATGCATCCGATGGTTTTTGTTCGATGCTTTTTTTTCTCTGGTATGGCATTCAATGCAATGACTATACACCCTTACTACTTACACCTTCCCTCACTCCTGACAATATTCTTCCCTCTCTTTTCCCTGAACACATTAGAACCTAATAGTTTGAGGTCACAGCTCATGCTTAGCTTGCAAGACTGCCACTTAGGACTGTCACTTACTTGTCCTAAATTGGCCCACCATATTGTTCACGATATCTGTCTACCCCTATATGCACCTTCTGAAACCCTTCATTGCGCTACCCAAATGCTCCCAATTAGAAGAGTCTCACTGCCTATAATTTATCTGCAATATTACCTTTTATACGCTCCTTTGTGATCAAAAGAGCATGTTTCCCTATTTGTATGGAGGTATGTATATACACACAGTGATGACGACTGTGACTGTGAGAAGGACTGGGACTGTGATGAGTACTGTGATGAAGACTGTAATGGGGAAAGGAATGTGAGGAAGACTACATATGTTTGCAGGACGTGGCCTAGGATTGTGTCCAGGGCCAGGGCTGGGATGAGGATTAGGTCTTGAACTGGGACTATAATGAGGACTAGGGATATTAATATGATATAGACAAGGTCTGTGACAAGGACTAGGCATAGGAATGCAATGAGGATTAGGAATGCAATGAGAACTGGGAAAGTGATGAGGGCAGGCAATGGGATAGGGTTAGGTCTGTGATGAGGGCTAAGACTGTGAAGAGTGCTAAGACTGCAATGAGTAGATGTACTGTGTTGAAACCTAGGACTGTGAGAACTAGGACTTTGATGAGCACTCATCTGACAAGAATAGTGGTGAGAACTAGGACTGTAACAATGGTGAAGACTAGGACTCCAATCAGAACTACGGCTGTTGCAAGGACTTCAATGAGGATTACGACTGCACATAGAATTAGGTGGCATCTGCAGAAATGATCGAATTCGAAAATACTTACTGCAAAATGATAGATTTGTTTGGTCGAATTCGGTAGGGTTTTAGTAAAAAAATAAATGGGGGTGGAGTAAGGGTATAGGTGAAGGCAGAGTGAGGTGGGGGTCGGTGGAGGATTTCAACCAAAAAGAATTCAGTCAGTTTGCAGTAGGCATTTCTTTTTGGATCATTTCACAGTAATCCGAACTAACAATCAGGACTATGCAGCGTACGCATACAAGGTCTTCAGAGAGTGCTGGGACTGTGACAAGGGCTAAGACTTCAATGAAGATTAGGTCTATGACAAGCACAAGGACCAGACCTAGGAGGAAATGTACGTCTATGACTAGGACTGTGACAAGGCCAAGAACCAGGCCTAGGACAGTGGTATGGACTAGGACAGGGACCAGTAATGCTTTGAGGACTAGGACTGTGGCAAGGACTAGGATTGTGATTAGGGTGAAGCCCAACACAGTGATGAGAACTAGGACAGTGACTAGGAGCATGACAATGATTAGGTCTGGGGATTAGGAGCACAATGGGCATATGTAAAATGAGTAGGATTAGCACTGTGACAAGGACTGGGACTGTGTCGAGGACAAGGCAAAGGGCTTTGTCCAGGACTAGGACCACGATGAGGATTAGGACTATGATAAGAGGTTGGACTGTGACTGACACTGAAACAGGCAAGGACAGTGATGATGACTTGGCCTGTGATTATTTAAGGTGTGATAAGGTATGCCATTTTATATAGAACCTTTCTGTCAATAATGTTTGTCTTACTGCACATGGATCTGTGGGTCGGGGCGTTTGTGGGATAGGAGTGATGGAAGGAACAGGGACCTGTGGTTTTGCTGACTCCATCTGTGATACAACTGATACCTGTGTGCCAGTTTGAATTCCTCTGTGTTTGGGCAGCATATGCTGCGGCCGATTAACCATACGAGGGGTCCCGTGGTTAAGAGTAGTGATGGGTGCATATGAGTGGGGAGTTTATATCAAATTGACAAAAAGAGGAGTATGTGTTTAGTAGTCATCTGATGGGGAATGAATGTGGTGGAAGATTGAACACTTTTAGTAGTGAGGAATTATTGAGAGAGGAGATAGGGGGAATGAGGAGTGAGGCCAGTGCCCAGAGACGTTTTTGGGTGTGGTGGTGGTACGGTCCTTCCATTGTTGTGGAGAGGAGACCAGTCTTGATTATTGTTTGTTGATCTATGCACCCAGTCCCCGTCTGAACCATGACATAATGAACCCATATTTTACTGTTATGTTAATATCTGTTCATTCCGATTTCAACAATTCAGCTAATTGAAGAGCCTTGTTTTGAGCTCCACTATGAGTGTCAGGTGGTTAAAGTCCATGCAAAGATGCTTGGTAGAGAGTTCCATATGTCAGTAGCCTTCTCTTTTCCAGGTGAAGTTAGGAACTACGTTGTACTAGTGTTGCTGAACCTTCCTGTCCTGAAAGGTGAGTAACATTAGACTTTTCTTGTGAAAGGAGCTTGGCACTCTCCATGGTTAGATTGGTAGGTGATGCTTTGAAATGTATTCTATTCTGGTTGGGGAGCCAGTTGAGCATGTGAACTGCAGGAGTAATGTGTTCAAACCTTTTCTTCTAGAGGAGTAGTCTGGGTCCCACATTTTGGACTCTGTAGTTTGTCCATGAGCTATTCCCGGAGACCACAGAGGTTCTTTGCATAGTTCACTCTTGTTAGGATAAGTGATATTACAGCTATGGGCCTGTGGGTAAGAATTCAGATCAAGTATGCTTATTCAGATTCCAAAATCCATCAAACAACTAATGATAAACAGTAAATGAGATCATATCATCAACAGATAAAAACAATGCATATCACACAGGAGGGTAAAATCAGGGATGAATCACCTTCACAATCTCACAATAGAAATATAAAACTGGTGAATACGTTTAAAAATAGAGGGAACACAATTTGTGCATTGCATGCTACTGCAAATCCTCTCAGGGCACAGTTTAGTTCTTTGGTGCCATGCAGCTTTGGGAAAGCAGGCAAGGGCAAAGGCAACTATTAAGTTCCAGAGGGACAATAATAGCAGAAATGCCGGTCCCTAGTGTTGTAACCCAGTGGACCTAAGTAAATGCAATAGGTATTTTCTATGAATGTTGTTGTACAGCCTGCAGAACAGGACAAAATTCAGCAATGTTTCTAACTCTACACACTAGCAAATGCCATCACCCGAATGTGATGCTCCTGACCACTTAAATGTTATAGGTTTTTATGGAAAGGCAATCAACCCGGCCCTAGTCAAAACAATTTGGTGATAGGTTTTTGGCACAGAAATTGACTCCACTAAACCCCCAGTAGGGCACAGAGTAAGATACATCCTAACAGAGGGGTTTCACAGATTTGCCTCATCTTGGATAGTATCCCGGGCAGAACAAAACTTTTTTAAGCAGCTGGAGGTGTAGGCTTACAATGCTCTCTGGATTGCCATAATAGCTAGCCAGCTCCAGGGAAACCAAACACTCTTTTAATGGAGGATAACCAACCTATTCTGTAAGAGTTCCCCAGACTCAAATAATTCTTGAGCATTAGTCTGGTTAGTGTCCCGTCTTCATTGGTCCTCACAGATCCCCACATCATGATCATTCTTAGAGTTAGAACATCCATGAAGAAGGGGTAGGGCAGTTTTCGAGTGTAATTGTAGTGGGTGCATTGCGGTAGCTGAAGAAACACCAAGGAGTTGAGCAAGAAAATAATTTCCTCCCCTATGTAGTGTCTACAGATTCCCACAACCCCATCACTCACACCCATAGGCCCCAGTACCAATCTCCTTACCCCTATAGATGTCCAACATGTGGCCAACAGCAGACTTCCTTAAGGTCTTTGCGAAGCTGAACAAACCCTCAATCGCTTGGTTCATTCCCAGACTCTGTTTGGCAATATTGGTATTTCAGGTAAGGCATTGGTTAAAACTGATCCCACTGTAAGAAAAATCCTTTCATGATTGACAGCATCAAAATATCAGTGTCTGATGTTATGAAAACTATAGGGGTGTACCTAGATGCATCACTCGCCCTCGACAGAAAAGTCAGTGCCATCTCCTCCTTGTCACACTATACGGCTAAACTTATCAATGCAGCAAGACAATTCCTCACTATGGATAGCTGCATGACCATTGCTAGAGTGATCACTGTGCAAGACTGGACTATTGTAATGCCCTGCTTGCAGGAACCTTCAAGCAGGACCTAAATAAAATGCAAATTATCCAGAGTAACTCCCTCAGAGCAGAACTCAACATCCCAAAAAGGGAACACATCTCTACTGCAAGAAAGCACTGGCTCCTGATCAAACACAGGATCATCTTTAAGACTTTCTGAATCACGCACAAATGTCTGAGCCATACCGCTCCACAGTACTTGTCACAAAAAATCGAAAGATCAAACACCGAGAGCCCAGTACGATCCTGCCGTGCTTTCAAACTTAACTTACCACAAGAGTGAAGAGAGTCAAAGTGGGTTGAGCGAGCTTCCCCACTGTCACGGCTATTCAGTGGAACTTCCTACCCACAGAACTCATTCTGGGCCTTCCGAAAAGCCCTGCAAACCTGGCTTTTCATCTAAACCCAGAAACTAGTTCATCATTGACTTCTGCTATTGTTTGTCTGAAATCTCTTAGCTCTGCATGAATATAACTGGTCTGCAAGAGCGCCCTGATGCCTGAGGACTTAGGCGCTTTACAAATGAAAACATAAATAATAAATAAATAAACCTGCAGAGCAGGGCTGCTAGAGGAGGGTCTAATTCTTTGCACTGGACCCTATCTGTAAAATCAGCAAGACCGCCAAAGACATGGCAAACAACAACAAAGAGCAGTCCCTGCAGTCTGTGCAACCAGTGCTGTGGGACAGCCATTGCAATATTGCCCTTGTGACTGGCGGCACGGCTGATCACACTTTTCGAGAGCCTGGTATGCCTGCCCCTGTCGAGTTTATTCTTGGTATTGGCTGTTGTTTATCAGTTGGAGCTCCCAATGAGTGCAGCGCGGCGTGAGATGCTTAGAGGTGCTTCCTGAGGTGCTGTGACGAACGGCCGTGAACCACCCCAGGAGTTCTTCTAGTTGGTAGTTTGACTTTGCTTCTGATAGTTCTTCGAGAAGCACAATGGAAACACAATGGAAACAGCCACGCAGTCAAGTGTCGCTCGAGGGAGGGGAGTCGGACTATTCCTGTCCCTTGATCCACTCGGGCGTACATTTGGCACCTCCCAGTTCTACTGATTGATGAGTTTTGCACTTTAATACAACAATTAATTACTTAAAATGTTTGATAGCATGCCAGTCCTGGTATAACTATTACGGTGCAAGGCTACATGTATAGTATTTCCCTGTTTTAACTTTTACATTTTTGAACTGATTTAGTGTTGTTTTAGTTACTTTGCTTTTTAAGTCGTTAGTTATGATAGCACCATCGTTCCTTTCAACCTCCATTTTATCTTACTGAGCATACTTTCGGTGTTCTGTGTGGGCACTGATTTGGATATAAGTTCATGCACTTTATGCTCTTTCCATTTTTGCACTATATTGAATTCGATTGTATGCTGCTATATCTGCATATGGTTGTTCTTCATTGGACCTTATTGCACTTTATTGCATCGCATTGCACTCTAGTGCTCACTATTGCACGAGGCTACTTAATACCTTGGTACCTGGAGAACCAGGTGTACTTGTATTGTGTCATTTGTATTGCATAACTTCTAGGGACGACCCCCATTCCCCCTGCGCCCCTAAACTAGAGGACTGTTAGATGTAAGTAGAAGTATTTTGATCTGGAAAAAACGTCGTAAACAAATAATGTCAAACAGTTAAGCTACCATCCAGGTCTCCCCGGCCCAAGACCCCCAAAAAGACTGCATGAGCGACTGAACACAATTAAAGAAGTCAATCTGCTGATTAAAGAGATAGGGTCATTATAAGATGACATTGGTCAAGGTGCTCTCTCTCGTAGTTCTATTCAAGGGTAATGGATAAGGTGGGAAGGCAGAGGGCAGAGGGCTGGGAGGATAGCTCAGGGGCAATGCACTCACCTTGCGAAGCAAGACGACACAAAGCAACACAGGTTTGATCCCTGGGTCTGCTCTTAGAAACCTCTGGATATGAAGTGCATTATAAATTAAAAATTACAACAACAAAAAAAGCAAAAGGCAGGATAAAGGGGAATCTATCCCAGGGTAAGTTGTCATTTCCAAACCCCAAGTCCAGGTTAGTGAATGGGGGAAGGGGAGGACAATTATTTTCGACTGTAAGCTAGTGGTTAGCTCATGGTTGGACCATCAACAGGGAGGTCCATCCCTGAGTGGCTGTTCCGAAGGATGGATGAGGTAACAATGGTGAGGTCCAAATGGGGCTTTATTGAACCCAGTACCCTCACCTCTTGCGATCATTCCTACCTCTAATTGCTTCTCACCATTACTGGGAATAAATACTGATTATGCTGGTACCTCTCAATTATACCCCCCCCCCCGCCCCCACTGTGTGGCAGCCCTGTTGAAAAGCCACGCCTAAACACCGGTGTCAGTGCAACAAGATGGGAGCTGAGGGAGCTGGTGTGAGGGCTTTCAGTGAGCCAACATTTTAATTGTGGCCCTTAAATCCTTGATATCTGATCTTAAGGCTGAAAGAATAGAAATGAAGCAAATACTAGATGAGCAATAGGTAGTACCCCCAAGACAATTAGGCCAAAGCGGGATTCATCTCTTAGACAACATTCTGATTTAAATGCTGTAAATAAAGCAATTGCGAAACATCATAAAATCACCCTAGCCCGAGTGTCGGTATGCTTAAATGGACAAATAAATGCCCCTTAAGTCGCTACTCCAGTAGCCCTAAGCACTTCAGGGTGAAGTTGTGTACCATTCAGTTCAACCCAGAGATCTTTTGACGTTTGTAATAAACAAATAGCCGAGAGTGTAAGTCCCAAGGAACATGTTATATATTGAATAAATGTACCAATGTTACAGCAGGGGGAGTGGGAAGATAAGGTCAGCCATATCAATACATGTGCCCACTGCTTAAGCCATAGGTCAGATCTGATATCTTAAATGCAGGGCGTTCTTGTCAAGATCTGCAAACAGAGTTGGATAACATTAAGCTGACACTGGTGAATGATTATTTAAGATTGGGAATGTTATCAATAGATGCAAGGTCGCTTCAGGTGACTGGCTGGAAAATTAATTAATTGAAATAAGGGGAAGTCCACCACCCCAAAGTGTAATACAAAATCTAACCGTGGCACTTGTGGCTGTCCGGCAGTGTCCTGTTTCGCTTTGATATTCCTTGCCCTTCCCACAAAGAGGTATGAATGTAGTTAACACCCAAGACATGACTGGGCTTATACTAAAGGCGGTAAAAATAGTATCATGCAACGTTGTCGGCCTCCTGAGACACCTTGATGATCCAGATTGGGTAAATAGCGCTAGAGGATTTGATGTCTTATGCTTCCAGGAGACATGGGCTATTGAACAGTGTACACTGGAAGGTTATTCCGCATTTCAAATCCTGGCGGTCAGACGTAGGAGTGGAGTTGAGCGACAGAGTAGTGGGTTATGTGTTTGGATCAATGTCACACTTAATGCCCACGTTAACAAGGTAGAGACTCACTCCCAAGATTTACAATGTTTAATTGTTAAGCTTAATTCTGAACAAAAGTTGTGTATCTTTAACATCTATAACAGGCTGTACGGCAATAAGGGCATGGATGTTTTGAATAGATCAGAGGGGCTGATGGTAGAAAAAGATCAGAAGCATGGGGCCAAGTTTAGAATTACAGCAGTGGGTGATTTGAACCCGCAATTTGAGCCCTGTGAGGAGTTAGCTGAATTTATAAATGAAGAGGATGCCATTTGGGTAATACTGGAACTCATTGCTTGTATTAAGAAGTCAGTGTATAAATATGCACTCTGAACTGCCAAATTACTTTATCGAGTAGGGTTGCTTGCTTGCAATGGTTGGGTTTTGCAAAATGTATCCCCTTCTCCAACCTATTATAGCGGGAGATAAGAACAGGCATGTCGACTATGCCATAGTACATTTGGACACCCTGGGGTGAGTTGACATCTTTTGAGGTGCACAGGAGAAAGGATAGCAACCATAATTTGTTAGCTCTGACTCTAGCTTTATAAATAACCTATCATATCATATATTTATCAAGTAAGGAGATTTGAAGTGGCACCCAGGAGATTTGCATAACCAATAATACACCTAGATTGTGATGGGGTGAAATGGCACTTGCCAATAGTTTGAATGAAGCATAATACCAGGCGATGTTGGCCACTAGAATTCTGGCCATTTTAGTAAATGGCTTACTAAACATGAATAGTGCAAATTCGCAAAAGATACACAATACAGCCGATAAATATGTAAACCATGGATCATGAATCCTACATAATCTGGTCACACAGTACATCAAGTCAAATAAAGTGCAAAAAGATGCAAATATGAATTGTGCAAATGTGCAAATTGTACACAATGAATGTGCACAAATGATAAACCATGGACCCTAAATCCTAACTGTGACAATGGTCCCAGTAACCTGGTTGGTCGTAGTGTGTTTATTTTGCGAATTTGCACTATTCATGTTTACATCTTTTGCACTTTATTCGTCCTGATTTATTGAGTAGTGATTTGACAATTTTGCACATTGAATGTCATTGTTTCTTTGATATTTGTACTTTGATAAGTAGTGTTTTGTCTATTGTGTGGTTATGTATTGATGTATGATACGTGTCTTTGGAAATTATATATTTTTTGTTGACAGTGTTTAGATTTTTGATGATTAATAAAGTGATTGAGTCCCTGGCTGTGGCCAGTGAATGATTCCTGGTCGAGCTCCAGTATAGGATATAGTTATTATTTGAAATGATTTAAACCATAATTGCAGTTTGTCATGAGACACCACTTTGTGTTTGTATTATTGTTCTTCCCAGGTGTCTGCGAATTAAAATGCATTTACGTATCCATAGTTTCTAGACTGCAAATCAATTTCAGGCATGTTATCTATCCATAATTATTACTAGTTCCTGGAATTGATGGTTCATGGTTGCACGGGTAGCTTGATATATAGCCATCAGTTCTGCCACCTGACTACTTTGGGGACCAATTCTATAACCAGCTATGGGTTCAGTAATGTCAATCACCCAGGCATTTACAATGCCACCTACGAATTCCTTCCGGTTATGATCTGTGGTCTGTGGGAACATCCACCAGCACAAACTATGGCTCTATTTGTTTACACCTGTTTAAACGTGTACATGTTTGGCAAAATAGACCAATTACATACACATTTATGTGTATATGTGAATGTGTATGTGGAGTCAGGGGAGTACGGTGGTGTGGGATTGGGGGTGGGGGATAGAAGGGCTGGAGGAGACCGTTTATAAAAAGAAAAACTGGTTGAAATCATATTGACAAAAAGTGCACAAAGTGCACCTGTTTAAAAAGGTGTCTAGTAATAGATGTAGAACGCTACATACACCTTGTGAGCAGATGCTAGATGCTTCCTTATTATATGTTGTTTTTATTTCTTCAGCTTCTACATAGTTATGCTAAACACAATCATTCAGATCCTCCAATCTTTGAGTTTGAATCACTGCACTCTTTAATTTTGGTGTATCTGATTTCTACTGGGTAGCCTCACATAGAATGATTCCATGAAGTAATCATTGAATTAAAGAGGCATCTAGTCAGTATTTGGTTGCTCTACAAATACTGCAGAGGCCAATGGGAGGTCTCAGCGATAATAGTTTCCTCATTAATCAACAGAGATTAGTTTTCAATGCCCATACAGTTGCCAGGAGGGGTTTCTCAGATTCATTTAAATACATTTTGCGAGGTGATAATATCTTACTTGTGTTTGAAATTAACTTATTAACATGCCAATTCTTCTTGTACAAGACTGCTGTTAAGCAGTTGTTGTAAAAGCATGTTTCTGTTAAAAAGTCTTTGGGCCTCATTATGAGTTGGGCGGTATTCCTGTGGTAAATTACTGCCGGACTTCAAGTGGCAGTGTACATCCCCACTTTTTATGAGTCCATAGGACTCGGTGGGGCTTTTTTATTTTAATTACCACAGCGGTAATTCCTCTGTCGTAATTCTGCTGATTTTGCAGATTTTTCAGCCGGGGGGCTGGAGGATTTACCTGTAGCATGATACTGGAGATAAATCCTCCAGGGCCGTGCTTGTAATATGGCGGAGCGGAAATATTGGCAGAATTCCGTTACCGCCGATTTTTTACGGCTCCTCCAGACTTGTATTGAGGCCCTTTGTTTTTAATTGGATAAACCAAGCAAGGTGCTTTGCAAAGACTCCTTTTCTTTTCACTTGTTTCACAAACTCTGTTTCAGAGTTCCACCACTCCAACTTCACCCCTGCCTTTAATCAATTGTCTAAGGTGGATTTGTGGGAAATTACTGAATACAAAAGTCCGACCTCCAAAAGTCTGATTTTTTTTCCATTTGTCTGCAGATATATATGTGGGGGGAGACCCTCCACATGCCCCCACCTTATCCCTATACATTTGTATTCACTTTGCTCCCCACATATATATATATATACATATGCAAAAATTGGGGGTCAGAATTTTGGGGGTCGGACTTTTGTCATTAGGTAATTTCGTCCAATACCGTCTAAGGCCTCTGCCTAATTCCCTATGAATTTGAGAAAGTAATTGGTCAATCTTACGAGACTTCATAATTCACATGGATTTTTGGATTTCTTCAATTTCAGTAAAGCCTCAACCTTCTTTTTATGAGGATTAAGGCCTTCGGCTGTGAAACTCAGGCCTGTGCTTCTCAATTGTGTCAGTAATGGATCTGGAAGTAGTGGATCTCCACGAAATGCTCTTCCACAGATTTACATTTTTTAGTGGGTCATCTACATAGGCCATGTTCTCTCTTTCTACAAACTTATGCATGGCTTTATGTAAAAATAAATGGAATGAATTCCCACTGTTAATGTACCCAACTGGTGTACAAGTCAGTGCATACTGCTGCCCCAAAAGGTAAGTTAAAGGCAAGTGTTCATGGAGTACTAAGATAGGTCAATAGATATTTATCAAATCGATAGCAGAGTAAACTTTAGATGCTTGTGCAAGGTCCGTGATGGATAAACGGGAGAGGTCACCTTGACACATGCACTCTCTTATTCTCTCAAAGTAGGAATATTAAAACTAATGGAGTGGGAGGAGGAGAAAGCCCTTGATTTCAAAGTGATTATTTAAATACAAAAATGTTTTACCTGTGATATTTATTTGTAAAGTATATTGGGGCACCAGCAAACAGAATTACTTATACCGCCACTTGGTCAGGCGGTATTACTACTGAAGGTATTTCCTTTGGCGGTAATAATGCCAGATTATAACTGGTGGTTTGGCAGTGTAAATCCCTATTTTATGGAGTTCATAGGACTCCATTGTGGATTTCTGCCAGTATTACCTACTGCAGTATTATCGTATGGTAATACTGCCATTTGTTGGAGGTAAAAGCAGAGGACTTACCTCCTGCCTCAAGCTGGAGGTAACCTCTCCACTTTACCTCCAAATAATTGGACCACAAGTGGCTGTTAATAAAATTCAGAATAATTGCTGCTCGATATGGTATGTCATTACTGATATGAAAATCAGAAATAACATCTTTTACGACACAGAAATCATGAGTTATTGTTTTGGGTTCCATTGTGATCTTAATACAGCTGCTAGAAATCAGATGTTTTTAATCCATTGTATCAAAGCCATTTTCCCATTTATCTAATAGATTAAATTTGGGAAACTCCCCATCTTTCTGTGATTTCCAAAGCAGTTTTTTCTTGATTTACATAAAAATTTCAGCAAACTGGATCCTTTCCATCATTAATTTGAATGGGGGAGAATATGAGCCCTCCTTTCCTTTGTGTGGTATGTAGGCTGCATATCCTATCATCTGAGTTATCCACTGGTTGTTCTAGACCCTCACTGTAGGTCCACTGTGGATGGACATTCAATGTGTTTCCATCCAGAGTAGAGAACCACTGAATTGATTGACAATCTTTGTTTAAGGTTTATTGGAAGTCCATTCACTATCATCTTTTCTCTCAAATATATGATAGTGATGTCTGTGACATCAGTATTTTGAAAATTAATTTCCACTCTATCCCGTAGGTTTTTAATCAAGTGACAATCAAGTGACAAGTACTGTATGAACTGACATGATCTGAATTCTTACAAACTTTATCGGGTGGCGAGTTTGGGTCTGGAGAACCTGGTTCAATCAATCTATGAAAGGTGAAAGCATTTGAAGTAAATTGTTCCCCAATTAGAAAGGCGAGACCTAAGAAGACATGACTGTCAAAAGATGGGTTAGTCAATCTCGCTCTAATTTGATTTCTATTTCAGTGACACTTTCTATTAAAATCTCATTTTCATCAATGATGTGTAGTTTTCTAAGAAGGGGTTTGAGGGGTATACAACCCTGGTTCATGGAGGGATGGCAATATTGGTAGGGAAGCGGAGGAAGTGGTCACCAAACTAGCAACTATTTCAATACATGTTTCATGTATATAACCCCTAACCACACCCAACCCACTTTTAAATGCACCATTTATTTTGTTCTGTTGCTTTTTATGTCAATGTTGTACCCCTCATTTATTTAGCATATTGTCATACTGTAGCTTTTTTCAAATAATGTTTTCAATATACTGTTGTCTCCTTGTGAGGACACAATTGGAAGGATAAGAGGGTAGAGAAGGACATGAGGAACAGGATGATGTAGGGGGAGGGAATGGAGAAGAAAGGAAGATGAAATAAAGAAGTTGGATATCAGATTTCCTGAATCTTGCCTTTTATTAATGTTGTCTGCATATGCTAATGCAATTAAGTAGACAAAACATCTGTCAATGGAAGGAATGCTTCCAACACATCCCGGGAGGCCGCTCTCACAACCCCTCAACATCTCCAAGCAGGAGTCAGTGTCAAGCCCGCCCTCACCACCATTCCCCTCTCCCGGTGAACATCCATCCCATCCATCCACCAAAGAGGTTCACACTATCCAGAGCGCTTTGTGCCACAACATAACTAAACACTCACACTCATTGATTCATTGAAGGCGAGCCAGAGTTTCCCATAAACTGATGGGAAGAATTCCATCTGTCATCAGATCATCCACCAGATCTAGTGACTGACACCCATCCAGACCAGCAGACTGAGCAGCAGACTGAGCTTTACACCACCCCCCCTAAGTCAAACATGCAACACACCAGCATCGACAGTTTGTGACACACATCCTTGCCCATTCTACTGGTGTCCATAGCAACATCACATCCATATCAACCCACTCCATGGCTCCCACAGGGCACAAGTCTGATTCCATGGACTTACAGATGCAAAAGAGACACTGTGCCTCATTCTGTGTCAGTCGGCCCGGTTTTAAAGTGCCAGTATTCACAAATACTGGCACTTAACCGGACCAGCTGACTACGGTTTTGCCGGAGGTGCACCTGCCTTACTTCAAGCTGGATGTAAGGCAGGTGCCACACTGGCACAAAAATGCTGTCATTACTGGCACCGGTATTGCCGGTGCCGGTAATGATGGCAAACGCCCTCATGGTGTCCTTTGGGACTTCATGAATGGGGATTTACACCAGCACTCGTAATCCAGCCGCAATGCCGCCAGACCGAGTGCTGGATGCAGTAATAGCCTTTCCCGTTATCCTGGCAGGTTTACCGCCAGGATACCGGCAGGGTTATAATGAGGCCCACTGTCTTTAACTTAAAATACCAAATACCACAAATTCTTACCGCAACTCAAATATCTAAATGCCACTGAAGCCAACCGAAAGACATCATTCTTTCATCCAACTCGAACCTGACAACCCCACATTCTTACAGAGCAGTTGTTCTTCGCTATACCCAACCCTTTCGAGTTTGCACTACAGGCAGATAGGGAACCCAGATGGAATGACTTGGTCGAAAGTCTTTATCCAGGCACTGGGAGACAATAAAATAATTAATTACGCTTTTGTAACCTCCATAACACCGGAGACCAATTTCTATACGTGGGATCAGGAGTCAAGCCTACATTCCTCTGCGTTGTCTTGCTTCCAAAACAAACATGTTGTCCCTGAGCTATCATAAGAGCCCTGACAATGAAACTGCTGAACTGGTTAAAATGTGTACGAACTTCATAAGGCAAAAAGTGACATTTGAGATGAAAAACCCTTCCTGATCAAGACAAACTATCACGTGCTACCTTAATTGCTGCATTGAATAGCAAATGTGTGGCACAGATTAATCCTGACTATGAACGATAAACCTTCAACCAATGCATCCAACAGTGACAAAAAACAATCAACAAATGTCTTCTTCGCCTCAAAAGAAGGTTATGCATTGCTACTTTAATGTATTGTCTGACGAAGAAAAAATTAGACTGCATCATTGAAGGATCCCCACATTCTTAGGAAACTGTTACCATCACAAGAAATTCTCAACCTTTCTTGGATATACAAAAGAGTTGATGTTCAAGCAGCAGAGACAGAAGGTCACAAGAAAACAGAGCATGTAACGGCACTCATGACAAAACTTTACTCTTCAAAGCCACCAGACAGGCTCACTTCATGGATCCTGACCAAAGAACATCCACAGTGGCTCACTCCGAGGACACCTACTAAAGAACAGCCACAACGTATGTGTTACAGATGTGGATTGTCCTTCCCACAGCAAGGTATGTTCTCAGTAGGGCTGTGCTGAATAGCATATTTAGTATTCGGCTGAATACCAAATAATTTGTCAACTATACGGTCTGAGCTGAATATGAAGCCAAATAGTTGCTTAATTTAATAAATCAGGTTCCAAACTTTAAAAAAAACACACTTATTAAAAAAGAAATAGAGACCATTTTAAATGCATTCTATATTTTTATCTCTCTTCATTGTAATTAATGTAGCATCTGTATTTAAAGTATAAAAGCCAGGAAACAATCAGATTTAACCAAAATGAAGGGACCAAATGTACAGAAGGTTGTTGCATATTCAAAACCAGTGCCAGTTAATGTAGAAGGCTTCACAAATGCAAAAGGACAAGGTTGCAATGAACAACATGGATATTGCAATTTGCAACTGCCTTTGTGAATCAGATGCATTGCAATCTCTATCCAGTTGCAAAGTCGATGTGGTCGAGTTTCAAAACTTCTTTGTAGCTCACATAGAAATGTATAAAATGGTTCATGTCGGCTCATGCAGGACACAAGTCAAGAGGAAATCTGAAATGCGTGAACTCCATCTCACAACTATTCACCCCAACCAAACAAATGCTTCTCACTTTTCACTTATCCTCGCCAATACACAAACATATGCAACTTATCATTCCTGATAAAATATCAGATAATTTTAAACTGAGGACTCAAGTCCTAAATGTTAAACTGAGGACTCAAGTCTAAAAATAAGAAAAGGAGGGACTATGACATAAGCAATGGGAAGTGACATGGCAGGAACTGAAAGTATCCTAAAGTGAAATATGCACATGTTTTTCAGTTTGTCTTTTCCAACTGAAAAAAGTGCACACTGCATGTAAACATTCGCCAAAAGAAAATATTTCCCTGTATTCTTGCAGGGTAAGTGTAAAAGATGAGCACCTTCTATGTCTAAGAATCTGCAACAAAACATGCCCCTAAAGAGCAGATTACATTATAAGATATTTTACGGCTGTGTGATAGCAATTTGTCTCGTCTTGTGAGTACGTGTCTGGTCTAATTCTGTTCAGTTTTGCAAACTTAACTCTATATTTGCCTTTCTGAGTTCTTGTTGCATTGTATTTAAATGAGAATGACAAAGTATTCGCAAGAGCCGAATAGCAAGAAACTATTCAACTGATGCCGAATCACTTTCCTTCAGCCGGAATTTGGCCGAATACTTACTCGAAGCAGAAGTTCAGTACACCCCTAGTTTTCAGCTCTAGTCCAATGATGCAGCACATGTGGCTTCCCAAATCACTTTCAAACCATCTCTAGAGAAGGCAAACCTTTCCCACCTCAACATTCGGATAGCCCCACCTCGCTATATCAGAAAGTTTAATATCTGACCCCCACAGCACACTGATACACAAAGCACTTTAAAAGGCAGTGGTATTCATGGACGAATACACTTACCTAATGACAGAAGAAGCTGAAACTGAAAGTTCTCCCAAAGTGACCCTTCCAATCCAAGACCTTGATATGGAATTTATAATTGACATAGGTCTAACTGTCAACATCATGTCCAAACAGCAATTTGTCTCAAAGGTAAATGCCCCCGCCTCCAATTCAAACTTCCATGAGTATAGTCCAATAGGGAGCTGCACAACCCCTTCAATGACAATTTAGCTACACACTCCACCAGACTGAAAAGTCAGTTAGTGCCATCATCCATTTACTGATGTCATCTGCTGAGAGTGAAAACATAATTTCTTACATGACAGCAAGTCAACAAGGCCTAATGGACATTATGCACAACATGGCAAACAGTCCTCACCCCTTCAACATACATCCAAATCATTCCTGTATATTAATTTGCCAGAACTAATAGGGGGGCTCAAGAAATTCAATGGTCCCCTGTGTGTCAACATATTAATTAAGCTGTGAAATCTCTATCTCAATACCCTCGAAGGACAGAAGTCAATCTTCTAAATAAATTAACAGAAGAACTGAAACAACTCTTAACTGAAGATATTATTGAACTTGCCACAGGACCCACACCTTGGGTCTCGCCAGTCATGATTGTCCGCAATCCTTTGTCAACATGTGCATCACAAATACAGGCATCAAACAGGAACAACACCCAATTCCCACACTTGAAGACATTGTCATTTTTTTGAAGAATGCAAAACAAATCTGGAAACTTGACCTCAACCAAGGTTATCATCAACTGTTACTGCATCAAGGATTGTGTCATATCACAACATTTGCCACACAAAGAATGATTATGATATAAAATATTACATTTTGGCAGTTCAAATATCTTCCACAAAACAATCCTGATGTTTCTACTTCCCATTCCACAGGTTTTCAAGGTTCCACGCGATAATGTCACCTGGAAAAATTTGCCAGGTAGGTGACTTTGTGTTTCTGACCCCTGAAATACTTTCCCCAAATATTCTAGGGGAAGAATAATTCTATATTATAAACTCCAATCCTAGAATATTTGGAGAAAGTGTTTGTTTTTACTGAGGGTGCATTTTTGGGAAAATGGCACCCCCTGGCGGCCTATTCCCAGGTGACTTTTTCACTGGACACCGCTTTCAACTGCAGTGATAGTATCCACAATTTCGGTCATACAAGCTGGTCTGGAAAACAAGATTTACCCTCACAAATACCCTGGACAAATATGAAATCAACAAAACACATATTATGAAACACATATGAAGACTAATTATTTTGAAAAAGGTGATGAAGTGTTGGTATAACAACGCCAGAAATTAAACACTTACCACAGATTCATGCCTAAACACTTCCGGATCACATCCCACAAGGGAACTGTGATCGCTGCTACCTCAGAACATCGTAAAATGACAAGAAATCCCTAACAATTTTAGTTGCTCAAAAGAAGTGGTATAGAAGTGGATGTTACATAGACAGAGGTAGCATCACGTAATGACAATAATGATGGATCACATTCAAGTTGTGATGTCCGTGATTCTGAATAATATGGAGACACACAAGTGAACAACGAGGGAGATGAGGAAGTCCCTATTGTTTAGGTGAAGAAATGTACAGAAGCAAAGATAAGTGAGGGGGTGTTGTGTTCCCGCAAGGACACCATAAGAAGGATATGGGATGAGGGAAGGACATGGGGAACAGGATGACATAGGGGAAGGGGACACAGAAGGAAGGAAGAAGTAATAAAGAAGTTGCTTCTCAGATTGCCTGTGTCTTGCCTTTATTTATGCATGCCTATTAGTAAATAAAAAAGATACCTTTTTCTTTTCCCCTTAGAAATGTCGGGACCTTTATGACTTGTTTTACTTTTCTTATCCTCTTCAGCTATTGTTTCTTCTGTCCCATATCTACTCGATGAACCATATATTTCTAGTTTCCCTGAAATTCTACTAGTCTTGTTGATAGCGTTTTCCCTTTAAGAAATACAAATGCTTTTCCTTTGTTTGTGTTTGCATTTACACACCTATTGCTTTGTCCGCCCATACTTAAAGAAACATTTCTACATTGGGTAGTTTCCCAAAGATTCACCTCTTTTGATCTTTGTTAGAAATCGTTCACACAGCATCTATTTGCTTGCACCTCATGTCTCACTTCTGTGGTCTAAAAATACATGTGGAATAGCCCTGGTTAGGAGGCAATAGCAGAAGACAACGATATATGTAGACAATTCCTTCTTAGATTATTTGGTCAATAATGTAACACATCATTCATCTTGCCCCAGATGTCCAGCCACTTTAACAGATAGTGGCCTAACTTCTCCAAAGTTGACCTGCCTATATGAACCCTCCTATCGGCTCATTATCACCTGCATCCAGCCTTCTCCTTGCCATGGATCATCCATGCTGAGTCCACGCCACCAGTCAACAAGCCTCCTGTGAGTTGGCCTCTAAGGGAAAACCGGGATGGGACGCCTAGTGGCAAGTGGCTGGCTAAGTCATCTCCTGCCTGCCTTACATTAAAGAAATGACAGACTAACTGAAAAACCCTGCATATTATGTCCTGTCATTTACCATTGTTTTGACTTGAATAATATACTGCAAAATGACTGGCTTTGTATTCACCTACCAGCATACAACTTCACCCCTTGTCACAACAAGGCTGTCATTTTCCTCAACCAACCCAACCTGTACTCCTTTGTCTGCTAACCTCCTGCTAACCACTGCTGGTCATTGGATAGTGCTACCAGCCTACAGCACCCTTCTTCTTTGTCTCTCAATCCAGCTAATATCCTTCATCGACACCCGGCTGGTTTATATTTTTAAACTAAAATGTCAAAACTGAAAATAAAGTTTGAACACTGTCCCCCAGATGCTCCGACACTCTTCTTCTAGTTCTAGTTTATTGCACATTCCAAAGCTGGCACTCATGATTATATAACCTTGCACAATATGGAAATGACACCCTTTCCCACACTCAAATCTTCCCGTTGTTTTTAACTACTATCCCACAGTACATTTCTTCAGCATCGGGGTTGACAATATTTTAAAAACGGATGTTGACATCTAACACAGACACATATGTAACTGACATTTACTGAGCAATTCCAAAGAATAGACCACGGATACCCTCATTGCCACAAAAAACACATTCAGTTGTAGAGTGACTTTAAAATACTTTTTGACTTAAATGGGTGATTAAGGTGTAGACTCTTCATCCCCCATTCCAGGAATACTAAAATAGTATCTTAACATTTCTGGCAAAACAATCCATACTCTATTTTAACCAAAGACCCCTGAAGCTTATCACTAGAGCAAAATACCTACCCGCACATAATCCAAGTTTATAAAAACAAAATACCTAAAACTCAGATTATTAATTTGACATTCAGCCCAATTTAACATTTCCAAACCAGCAAATAATGTCTTAATGGCTTCTGGACCACTAATCATCCATATTATTAATATTAAAATTAATATTGTTATTGTTGTATTTATTGAGCGTGGACCTGGCTTCGAGAAACAACAGAGCGCTTTACATAGGTATACAACAATACAGATATCTACCAGAGCGCTTTACGGAGGTATACAACAGTACAGATGCATAACAGAGCGCTTTTTAGAGGTCACAACAGAAGAGATATACAGCAGGGCGTTGGATACAGAGAGGCACAGAGGAGGGGTACACCAGTGCTGGGTGGTAAGGGGGGAGAGGAGCGGGCGGTGTCTTGTAACTCTGTTGGCATGAGGGTCGATGTGATGGCCTAGGTGATGAGGCACAGAGATTCCTTGAAGAGGTGGGTCTTGAGTTCTTTTCTGAATTGTTCGAGCGTGGGGGCGAGTCAGATGCTGATGGGGAGGAGGTTGCATAGTCTTGGGGCATAGGCAGAGAAGGCTTGTTTTCAGTCCTTTCCTTTTTTGTAGCAGCGGATTTCACATCTGCACATGTCCTGTCATCTGGTGGTATGTTGTCTGCCAGAGATGCTGAGTTTCTCTGCAAGGTAGATGTGGGACTTGAGGGCGACTGCCTTGTAGATGATGCAGCAAGACTTGAAGGTGATTCGTGCATGCAGTGGGAGACAATGAAGATCCATATAACTCTTAATTTAGGGCCACTGTATACACATTTGTTTTGTATCTCTCCGGAATGTGAAGTGGAATAAACTGATCCACATCCAAGACTAAAAATTGCATCTCAGACAGTCTAAAGAAAATCAATTGAGAGCCCTGAAAGAGTAGAACTAAACTATGTTCTATAAACCTAGGCCAGTTGTGATGTTAGGTATTTTGTTTTGTATGCAAACTCAGCCACTGAACTTGTCCCTAAAATATACCAGGCTATTGACGAATATAACATCCAATATATGTATATATTTCTCAAAGAACCTCTTTGCATTGGGGATGGGGCATCTGCGCAGCACAATATGAACAGACATTCTTAACCCGAGACTCATCCCCTGATTTTCGAAAATTCTGTGTTGTACCGGACTGAAAATGCGCTGGCCATTTTATCCTCACAAAGAAACACTGAGGCTTTCCAAAGGAGTAGTACATTTGGTTCATGGTTGCATACCATTTAATGCCAGGGTGAGTGTGGAGAAAAATTAAACCAGCCGCAAGCCCAGTGCTCATTTACACACTTAGCGATAAACCATACAACCCTTTTGTCAAAGCTATATTAGCCAAGTAAAAAGATCTGTGGCCTGTTTTATGTTCCCCAAATACTATTTGATGTTATGCAAAGTCACTAGGAACCATATTAGTGCTGTTTGTCATTTCCAGTTTCTGAAATGTGCATTTTGAAAAATTACAATACGATTGTACCATAATATCCATCTTGGAATGATAACCTTCTATCAGAAAATAATGTATACTAGCTGCACCCAGTTTATCATACACTGACATTGGGCTCTCTCTGCCTCGCCCTACCTCTCTCATGCCTGTACTCTTTGCTCCCTTTCTCTCTCTCTCTCTCTTTCTCTCTCTATCTCTTCCTATCTCTGTTTCACTTTATGTTTCTATGTGGTTGGGGGATGTGTCAGGTGTGAATTTACTATATTCACACTGGTGGAATTACTTTAATCTGTGATATATCTCAAGTTTGAAAATTCATTTAATGGAAAAACGTCATCTGCTCTAACACACCCCGCCCCCTGCACACAATAATCCCGCCCCAAATGTTGGGGACAAGAAACATGCTGTTTTTAATCCGAACATTTTATTTTATTTAAATTAATGAATCAAAATGAAAGGTGGTCTCCAAAATGTGAATGCTAGAGAAGGCACTGACAATACTCCATATGAATGAATACAGGCAGCTTGTCTACAGAAAGGAAACACATCCTGCATGCTAGTATCTCGCTAAACCTTTACATGCACACACAAGCAAGTAAGACTACATGTTCTAGACAAAAATTACAACCTTCAGCAAAATGAACATTCTAATTATCACTGTGTGTCATCACATGAATACTGGGTGGTATCTTTGATTACTTTGTCTACAGGTTTGGGTTCAGGATGGATACAAATTTGGAGAGCACATCATTTAAGTTAATTTAAAGGGTGATAAAACATAATAGTATACATTTCAGATAGAAAAAGAATCTACACCCAACTTTCATTTGCATTAGGAATCCACGTAAGGAAGAGTGCTTTCTTTTCTGTTGTTATTTAAATTGTCATTCATTTCTTGGAAATCTGGTGGGAAAATCCTTCCTATTCAACATTAATGTGGTCCAGTCAAAGAGTTGAATACATTGTTTCGAATTACAATAGCTTTGAAACGAAAGGACCAAAAAAAAAAGGTCCAATGCCTTTTTTTAAATGTATTGTAGTGGTTTTTGCACCAAAAAGTGGGGTTTTGGGTGGGACCCCTCCATTTGACCATTTTTTTCCCGTGCCTTTTGACTCGAAACTATTGCATTCAAATAAATTGCAGTGAACCCTTTCACCTACAACCAACATTAATGGGTCTTAAACCCTATTTCTTAATTCTCTTTTTATGTAAAATATTGTTTTCACAGGTCAAGAAATCTATAAATTCCTGCAAATCTGTGAAACATGTGTACACCATGTCATCAATCCAGGCATACATTTACCCTGTGAAAACTTGCTGATAAATTAGTTGAACTTCTGTCAGAGTAGACTACTCATCATAAATCCTAGCACATTCTATTTCAGTATACTTCCTCAAAGTTTCCTTTAAAGGCCCAGTCCTCATTAGAGCATCGCTTGTAAAGGATTCCCCTTAGAAACTTTCATTTGCTATGACGGTTTTACTAATGATCAGGACATATGCCTAAATGCACATGGGTTATTGTACTCACTTTTGGTTTGTCTTTTAAAGTCTCAGAATAGGTAGGAACATCAAGAGCTCCATGCAGCTCCATCAAGCAAGCTCTGCTCCCAGTTAGACCCCAGATTCCAAAGTCCCTCTCAAGCAACCTGGTTCTATCTTGGGAAAGGCATCTACATCGGGATCCCTCTGGAACAGGTATCTCAAGCTGGATTTCCATCAGCTACATATAGGTGGAATCCCAATCAAGACTTATCCTGTCAGACAAGCCCCTTCCATCTGCAATCTTCTCAAGAACTCTCCCAATTTCCTGTATGTTTTTAACTGTATTAAATAAACTTGACACCAGCTTTTGCACAACGTTGTGCAACCAGGGGAAAAAAGGGATATCTTGGGGAAAGGAGGGCTCATGTGATTGTATGTATGTATGTATTTATTTGTTTATTTTTATTCAAACCTTGCATAAACATAGTACAAATTATTTTATAGTGCATACAAATAATGATATATTGTGTGCATTTGAATAATAATTGCACGTTTACCAGTTTACAGCACTCTGCATGAAAATAAAATAAAACAAATAAATTAAGTGTTTTTAATCCAAAGCAATATCGTAAAATAATCATACAACTACTACAAATGCCATCAAAACTGTTGTATATAGAGTCAAAATCAATATACTTAAACAGAGTCATACACATTCTCAAAAGAGCTATTCTTAATAATACTTGGTTTCCCAAACAATAATTATACCCAAAATTGTTTAGATTCTATTTAATTGTCTTGGTGTACAACATAAGTCAAATTAAGTAGCCTGAGATATTTTAGTTCAGGACACACAGTACAGAGATGACAAAAAGTTTCCATGGCAGATATTTCTTTACAATACCAATAATTGGTTGCCCTGATGCAATATACCATTTTTAGCACCAGAAATCATCCCAATTGGAAACAAATTAAATCTATAATACATAAAAAGGCTTATTTAATAGCGAGCAGATCTTGAGTTGTTGTAAGGCTGCTTATATAACAAAATAGGATACAGACCAAGATATGCGGCAAAGGGATGGTTCTTACTCTGCTGATTATAGTTCACAATCAAAGGCCAGATATCTTTTTTTCTAAGGTCTACGTAAGAAATATATAAGAAAGAATTTGGAGAGATCTCAATTAGAGCGAAAAACTATTGATCGATGTTAACATATTCAACTAAATAAGTGGTATTCTTAGTATCCAACATGGTCTTTATCTGATAGGAAAGAGTGTTAGATTTAGCTGTTAAAACTTTGTTGTAAAGATTCAAACTCTGAGTACAGTTCTAGAATACATTGAGGTGTTGGGTATAAATTGGTAGTTATTTCAATAGTTACAGATGGTAGCAGACTCCCATATGTTCAAGTTTCAATCTCTCTATATAAGAGTTTTTTTAATGCCATAAAGCAATGATGGAATTATCTTTTGGCAGTATGACTTTACCATTGGGATTAAAGACAAGCCCCGATATCTAAAATGGAACGTTTTGATTAGGCTTTCTAGCAGGATGATAGTATTGCTAATAGCTTCATGAAAACCACATTTTATCATATCAATTTGTAATATGGAAACCCAGATATTAATACAGTGAACAACTGTTGTAGGAGAATTCTTCAATGGCCAAATAAAGTCTATTAATTAAATTAAATGTGTTTGACAATATGTGTCACAAAAGGTCTTACCATCAATGTAGCCTAAGCCTAGATTATGCCTTGCAACCCATAATTTTTATAATGAATTATAATTGTTCTTTTATATCACACTCAATATCAGAGATTGGTTTCTAAGACTGGGATTGGGATTCAAACCTGTGTTGCTCTGCATTGTCTTGCTTCCAAGACAAACGTGTTGCCCCTGAGCTATCCCCCCTCATGCCGATCACCAAGGTTTTACCCTGACTATGTGTGGCCAAAGAATAGAATCGATAGGTCATTTTGACTACTTAGGGGTTTATGTTAACAGCCAGCAAAAACGAAACCATCAAGTCAAGAAAAATAAAGTTGTTTTGGCACAATACAGTTGCCACATAGCAAACTTTTAAACACATTTGGGGAGGGCAAATTAATCCATACATAGTGGTGCATAAAGCACAGGTCTTTCCAGCAGCCATGTATGGTGCCAAGGTATGGGGGCAGCATTGTGAGCACCCTCACACAAAGGGAAAACAGATCGATGTTTTTGTCCTTCTTGAAGTGTAATGTATGAGAATTGATTTTAATGTTAAAATTAAGTTGGTATTAGGTTATAATGTGGACCTCAACATAGCTAGACAAGTATAAGAGGACCCTCAGACATGTATTATGTCATTCACAGGCAGTATGCAATGGTTTCAATTTGTATGATCAATGCTGAAGTAGGTGGGACTTTTCCAGATCCCAGAGAATCCATGTAGTATTAACAAAGGCACTAAAAAGGGTTAAACAGAAGCCTCCAAGGAGTGGTACTTGAAGTCCTCTGTGTAAACGTACCGTATTTCACCTGTTGCTGGCACTTAAAGAAGCTTTTGCTTTCTGTAGCTGCTTGAATGAAATACAGCATACAGACATATCTCTTACTAAAAGGCTAAGCATTTGGATTATGCCATTAAAACACTGGATATCTTGGCGGTATTCAGACATAAGCAATCTTCCTTAGCCAGACAGAGGACCAGGCTAATTTTTCTGTTATTTTGTCCTTTATATGTTATTGCACAGAGGTACTGTCAAATTTAAAAATGGACACTGAAGTAGCAGCTTTATCAGTATGTATTTTCTACCACAAAACCCCACATGTTATATAGTGTAGCCAAGTTTGTGAATCAAGCATAGAATTCAAATGTGTCACATTTAGAATTAAATGGACCTAGGGGAACGAAGAGCATTCTCTGCCTACCAAAGAGCCATGGGCCCCACTAAGGCCAGTTCAATCATTTGTATGTGTGTACCCACTTGGTTTTCTATCATGTATGGGTCCTTTTGATTATTAGAAGTATTGACAATTGAAGGAGATAGGATTGTTATATTATTACTATTATTGTTGATGTAATAAAAATACATTAGTGTGCATGTGTAAATGAGTTATACTTTAATTTAATGGAATTGGAGGGAATATTTTTGCTTTTTTGATTCTTACTTAGAAATGGTCCCTGGTATGATTGCTCTAGAAAAGACAACATCCCTATCGCAGCCCTTTCCGAGTCCCAGTGCTTACATACTCTCAGAGGATCAGCGTGAGTTGATTAATGCCCATGCACTGTGGGGACCTCTCTCTCGCCCGTTGTGGTATTGACACACTAATACTGATTCCCTAGGGATCTGTCCTTGCTTACAGAAAGTCCATTGGATGGGTCACCAAGGAATAATCTTATCTGCCCAGGTACCAGGGAAAGAAGTGAACTTGAACATTGTACTTCCTGGAAGAATTCAGAGGCTGAAAATCATTCTCCACTGAAGTGACATTGTAGCAGTGGCAATTATTTTTTTTCAAACCTTTATTTATTTGACTTGACAACGCACGAACAACAGAGATGATCACAACATAATCACAAAATAACTTCTTTACAGCATGCATGCTTTACAGTACAGTGTTGGCCTTTCGTGTACATTAAGAGGGTTGGAGTCAGGACACTTTCGTGGAGACCAGATTTAAGAGACACAGTTCAAGAGGACGGCCATCAGTGGGGGAATGGGATTGGGCAGATTCCGTGTCCGAGTTTGAGGTCAAGGCGGACATATAGCTGCGGAACCTCCGCCAAATATCCCTTGGTCTTGAGTGTGAATGTTGTAATACAGCCCATGCCTCTTCAGTGTTGTGCTCCCATGTGAGAGTCCTGATCCACTGTGTGTACGTGGGTGCTCTAGGTTGAAGCCAGTTCATCAAGATGCAGCGAACAGCCAGTAGTACCATACAGAGTCGAGCCAGTTTCCTAGAATCGTGGCCCAACTGAGGCAAGTCATGAAATAGTCATCTCACTGGGCACAGGTCTATCGTATGTTCCAGAATGGCTGACAATGTAGAGCATATTTTGGACCAATATTGCATCAGACGTGGGCAGGACCAGATCATATGAATGTAGGGAGCCCGGTCGGCACCTCACCTAGGTCAGCTAGAAGGACGTTCGCTGAACAAACAGTGTAATTTGTCCGGGGTGTGATGATACCTGTGCAACACCTTAAATTGTGTTAATTTAAACCTAGAATTATAGGATACATTGTGGGTGCAAGCGCACATTCGGGCCCAACATTCATCAGTAACCTCAACTCCGAGATCTTCTTCCCACCTATGTCTCAGTTTGGTGAAGGAGAGGGCAGCTCTGGTCTGCAGTAGAGTATAAGCATTGATACCTTCCCCCTAAAGGAGTCGAAGGAGCACAGCTCCGTAATTATGGGCTCGTCAGGAGGCAATGTAGGGAAGTTAGGGTATCTGGCTTTAAGATTTTTCCGGAGAGAGGAGTATTGTAGCCATGCAGAAGGTTTCCGCTTGAGGGAACGTGGGAGGTCTGCCCATTCAAGAAAGTTGCCCTGTTCATAGACATCTCGGAGTGCCAGTAAGCCTGCGTCCGCCCAGCGAGATATAATGGCTTGTGGGATACATGGAACATCAGGGAAGAAGTTCCAGAGCGGGAGATTCCCATGGAAGGGGGAAGGCGTGTCTACCAGTTAACAGATCTTAGTAAGTGCCAAGGATGTACTAGCAATGGGTTCCGTCGAATCAGGGTCAGCCGGGATGGGTTTGAGGATAAGGGAACCAATCACTCGATCGCTAACTGTTTCTCTAGCCGGACATGAAGGGGGGGTCTGTGGTGTTGAACCTGTAGGAAGCAAAGTGGGCCTGGGCTACCAACCAGTACCTAATGATGTCGGGGGCTACAAACCCACCCAGCTCCACAGGAGTGGTCAGTGTTGTTAACTTGAGCCAGACTGCACCAGAATGCCATAGGACGGTGTTGGTTATGTGTCGTAGCGACTTGAAGAAGTCATCGCCCGGCCATAGCGGAATGTTAGTGAATCGGTAGAGGAGTCGGGGCAGCACCACCATTTTAAGTATTCCTATCCTACCCGCTAGGGAAATGGGGAGTCTAGTCTCGCAGTTTTAGTGGCCAGGGTTTTGAGGTAGTTCTGGTAGTTGTCTTCTCGCAGCTTCATCGTGTGGTGGGAAACTGCCACCCCCAGGTATGTGATGTTAGATTGGGACCATGTGAATCCCCTTAGGTTAGAGGGGGGTTGTGTGCCGTCTGTAAGTGGAAATAGGGCAGACTTGGAGCAGTTTACCCTCAGCCAGATATGAGGCCAAATCGGGCTACATCCTCTAGGATCAGAGCAGGATTGGTTTCTGGGGAGCGAATAAAAGGAGGGCGTCGTTGGCGTACAGGGAGACAATGTCAACTGACCTGCAGTCCGCAACCCTCTATGAGAGTGTGACTGGCGCATCATGTCAGCAAAGGGTTCCATGGCTATGGCGGTTATAAGCGGGGAGAACGGGCAGCCCTGACGAGTCCCCCTGGCTATCTGGAATGGTGTGGAGTGCCTATCCTCAGTGTGGACCTTGGCCGTTGGGACCGGAAGTTGGGACCAAACTTACATTTTTTAAGGACTCGCCACAGATATTCCCACGACACTGAGTCAAATGCCTTCTGCATATCCAAGGTGGCCACCTCCGCCTGTACGTCCAGGCCGACCCTACTGATCACGTTGAAAAGTGTTCTTAGATTCAGGGAGGTATATCTACCTGGGACAAAACCCCGCCTGATCAGGGTGAATTATGTGGGGCATAAACGGGGCTAGTCGGGTGGCTAGTAGTTTGGCATATATTTTGACTTTGGAATTAATTAGTGAAAGAGGATGGTATGAGGCGCATTGGGTGGGGGTTTTGCCAGGTTTAAGAAGAACTGTTATCATTGCCTCTCAGAGTGAGGGGGGAGTATGTCCCTCTCACAGGCCTCCTCCCACAGGGTCAACAGATGCAGAACCAGGATGGATTTCTATTGTTTATAAAAGTCGATGGGAAGGCCCTCAGGGCCAGGGGCCTTACCAGACGCCAACAATTCAATGGCTTCTGTAAACTCTTCAGAGGTGAACGGTCTCTCTAGGGAAATGCTAGCGTCGGTGCACAGGGCTGAGAGAGGGAGGTTTTCTAAATAGGAGTAAACTTCTGATATCTGGGGGCCATCGACTTTCGAATATAGGGAACTATAGAATGCTAGAAATTCCGAATTGATGTCCTGTGGTGAAGTGGCTAGCGTTCCGTTGGGTCTTTCTATTGCTGATATATTGGGGGCTCCAAATTCTCAGCGTATCAACCTTGCCAACATGCGGCCTGGTCATTCTCCCTCACCATATTTCCTGACCGACTGAGGGCTATCAAGGAATTTGACTTCTCGTTCGGCTAGGGTACGGAATGTGTCTAGTTCTGACCGTAGTAGTGCTAGTGTATCGG
This sequence comes from Ambystoma mexicanum, assembly GCF_040938575.1. Taxonomy (NCBI): domain Eukaryota; kingdom Metazoa; phylum Chordata; class Amphibia; order Caudata; family Ambystomatidae; genus Ambystoma; species Ambystoma mexicanum. The sequence continues at coordinate 1,418,491,819 of NC_090932.1, forward strand.
TGGATTGATCCAGGGCATATTGTGTCTCCAAGGCAGCTAGGGTTGATTCGCTGCTAGCAATAGCAGCACGGATTCCCTTCAGGAAGCCGCTCCCTCTGGTGTATGCCTTAAAGGATTCCCATAGGTTGGCCTGTGATGACACGGAAATTAGTATTAATCTCGAAGAATTCTTCAATGGAAGAATCGAGTTCAGAGGCGAAGACCTGATGAAGTAGGGCATGTGGTCTCATTCTCCATTGCCTAGTTTTTTCATAGTCTTGGCCCCAAATCAATGATATAATCACTGGTGAGTGGTCAGATAAAGTTCTAGGGAGGATCGCCAGATGGGACAGGCGCCTAACCAATATGTCTGATATGAGCCATCTATCTATCCTAGAATGTGAATCATGCACTGTAGAATAGTAAGAGTCAGGATACATGAGCCGCCAAGCGTCAACCAGCGCTAGCCGAGGAAGCGTTGTCAAAATAGTGTGGGCTGCCCTGGAGAGCTGACGGGGTCTAGAGCATCTGTCTAGATGGATGTCTAGTATTGTATTAAAATCGCCACCCCACATGATCGGGACCAGACGGTAACTCTCCAACACAGAGGCCAGGTGCAAGTAAATGTCTGGGTCGTCAATATTTGGGCCATATATGTTCAAGATGGTCACCTCTTGGTTTTGGAGTCTGCCAAGGATTAGTACATACCTCCCCTGAGGGTCTATCTGCGTCTGAGAGCTTGAGAACTTAAGGCTTTTGTGTGTTAGTGTAAGGGCACCTCGGCTTTGGGTGGAATAGTTAGTGTAGTACCTCTGGGATCCCCATTGTTTAGCACATTTTTCGCATTGTTCAGAGCGAGCATGGGTCTCTTGTAAACAGTGGATTTTAACACCATGGCGTTCAGCATGGAGTTGTATCTGCCACATCTTTTTGTGGTTACCCAGACCCCTCACATTCCAGCTAATAAAGGCTAAGCTGCTATTCACCATTTGTGTGGAGGTGTTGGTTGAGTTTCGGCACACAGGGCGGGGGTCGCCAACACCAGTGCAGCTTGCGCAGGCATGTCGCCCTATCTGCATGCCTGTGATATAAATCCACGGTATATGTGGCATCTCTGATCTCTGGTGGGTGTCAAGACTATATAGAATATAACACCCAGTTCCCCCTCCCCCCGCCCACATCCCTCCCCCAACCAGAGGGATGATAACCTAACAGAGCCATAACAACAGGAAACTTATCAGCATCAGCGCCTGGGGGCCTATTAGCTGGCCTGGCAGCGACGGACCGGACTGGGGAGAGTATAAGGAGATTTTCAATACCGTACATTTAAGCAGTATAATTGGTATAGGTTGTGTAAGCGAAGGATCAGTAGTTCAGAACAGGAACAACAACAACTGTTAATGCCTTCCCGCAGAACATAGTCCGAACTGTGTGAGCGGGAGTAGAGGGGTCTGTCTCTGGGCACGGGCCCGGTGTGCAGTGAACAGGCCGCATTTGTATCATTCCCACGGTGAAGAATCAGCCAGGAAAAAGTGCATCCATGAATTTTGAGGCCTCTTCCGGGATCGTAAAGAAAAATGTCTGATTCAAGTGTTCAATTCTTAGATTGGCGGGAAATAGCATGGAATATTTAACCCCTTGATCTCGGAGTCTTCTTGTTACTGCCACAAAGGTTTTGTATTCCTGCTGCACCGCTACGGAGAAGTCAGGGTAAAGGTGGATCCTCGCTGTCCCTAGACATAGCTCCCCTTTGATTCTAGCTGCTCTTAGGACAGCGTCTCGGTCACGGAAATTTAAGATTCTGGTTATGATGGGGCATGGAGGTGTGCCAGGTTTAGGTTTCGCGGTTAGGAAAAGGTGGGCTCTTTCAACTGCAAATTGCGGGGACAGTTTCGGGGAGTCTAAGAGTGACAGTAACATGCGCTCCACAAAGTCTTCCGTGGGTTCATTAATATTGTTCTCGGGCACTCTGACAATGCGTAGGTTATTGCGTCTCGAACGAGATTCTAGGTCATCATTCTTTTTTTCGACTGCCAGCATCCAAGTGGAAAGTGAGGAGACAGTGGCCCGTAGAGCACCCAGCTCATCTTCGGTGGCACCCACCCTTGTTTCGATCTCTGCCACCCGACCATCCATCTTCTCAATATGTGCCTTTATGGAGGAGATGGTGCCATTCATATAATCTAGTTTTGTAGTAGCGTGGTGAATCCCTCGCGGATTAATTCTAGCTTCTTCTGCAAGTCATCCAGGGCCGGCGTGGCCATTGTTGCAGGGGTCTCCACCGGTGACTCAGCTAGCGTCTCAGCTGTTGACTTAGCTAGGGTCTTTGCAAACATATTCAGGGATGGCTGCTTCTTCCCCGCCCCTGCTCCTTTGGTCATGTTGGATGTGAGGGGGGTTCTGGGAGTAGAGGCCAGTGTGGGAGCCAGTGATGTCTGGGTACTGTTTCAACTCCACGTGTAGCAGGATATTTAGTACCTCCCTGGTTAGACCGCTTGGATAGCTCGGTGGGTCCCTCGGAGTACAGTATAACACCAGGCCCTCCAGGGAGTTGCAAGCTCGCCCCCGTAGAGGCTGCGTTCCCGCCTTAGCTGCTGAGGATTCTACACAAATTGCCTGGTTTGAGGGCCGCCTTTAACTGTGTGCAGGGTAGAGAATTGCTTCACCATAGGGCAGGAACAGTGGTTAGGCTTCGCCCGGTGGCGGCCCCCTGTAAGGTGTCCGGTCCGTAGCTTGATTAATTTGTGCTGGGTGTTCTATTTATTTATTTATTTAAATTTGTATAGCGCGCAAGCAGCCCAGGGGCATTGAGGCGCTGTTACTTGCATGAGCTTAGTTACAGGCATGGTATCAATAAGAGGCATATTACAGAAAGGAACAAGCAAGGTTATCATTGCAGATTATGCGGTTGGTCAATACAACTTAAGCAGTGGGTCCTATGGTTGGTATTCATGCTGCTGCGAGGGACCTTATGAGAAGAGGGTGGTTTAGTCCTCGTTTACAGGGCTGTTTGCTCCTGGTGCCAGCGGGAGCTACGCTGTGGGTGGGGAGGTGAGAGCCCCCTCTCATCAAGTGATCGGGCCACAGTGTGAAAAATGGGTCCGCTTCTGGCAGTGTGAGTGTGGGCTAATGCTGGCTGCTGGAGTTATATCTTTATGAGACAACAGTCTCTCAGTCTGGTAGTAGATGTGGGCCCCCCTCCCACTGTGGGGATTTGTTTCGGCGGGTGCCTCAAAATATAGCAGATCTCTCCAGCCCCCTACCGTGTCTTCACGTTGACAGGTCTCCACTGCCGGCAGAGGGGGGCGGCGAGTAGCGAGAGGCCAGTGCTGGTCCCTCCGCACTCAGCGATCCCTCAGCGGGACCCAGGCCGGTGCTGTGTCTACCCGCCAGGCCGCCCGCAGAGGTGGAGGATCGAACTGGGGGTGTCCAGGTTCAGCAGGCGCCTGACCCTCTCTGTCTCAGGGCCGCGAGATCAGCTGTCAGCCATGTCTGGTGTCTCCTGCAGCCCAAGTCGGCTGCTCGCAATCCGGCTCGCAGCGTGGGCAAAGTCGCCCCTGCCCCCTCCAGGCCGCCGCGCCTCGGTGCCCAGCAGTCAGGGAGGCCACGCTCCACGGAGCCGCAGTGCGGAGAGAGCCAGCAAGCTCACCCGCTCGCCTCAGACGCCTCCGTATCTCCACTGTTCCAGGGTCGCGGGTGCTGCAAGTCGGTCGGGGCAGAGTATGGAGGTCTGCCCACCAGATTCCAGAAGTTGAGCGAGTAATTTCAAATGTAAGCCGGTAATTTTTATAATAGAAATCGCCCAAGTCCGGAGTTCGGCACCTAGGCTGCCAGTTCCATTGCGTGCAACAGCGCCCCCCGCAGTGGCAATTATTTGAATACACCATGGATCTCATGTTCCATGAGCTTGTAGTTTGATGGTGGGGAGCTGTTCTGTTAGTACTGCAAAGTAAACGGTTCCCCAACTCCAAATATTTGTCATTTGCTCAGCAGAGTGCAAATGTGCAGGACAAAAGGTGGCATACATGCGTGAATGCCACCTTTTGCCCTGCACCTTTGCACTCTACTTTTCAAAGTAAGTAAACGTTGCTTGGAATTTTTGCATGCCAGGGAGCATTTAGTTGTAATTGAACATGCTGCCTGCCACGCTCACATGGCAGACAGTGTGCACAATAACAATTAAACCTTGACCGACATGCTTGCATTTTGGGCACCATTTAATTTGACCTGTGAATGTGATTGCATTCACGCATGGTAAGCAGCATTCACAGTTACGCGGGGCGACATGCAAGCATGTTGGGCAGCATTTAATTGTAATAGTGGCGTGGAGTGAATGAAAGGCGTTAAAGCCTTTCTCAAGGCTTTTCCGCATTGCATTCACATTGCACCACTGAAGGACTTGATCTTCCATGTGGCTACTTGTAATATGGCAAGCCAATACAAATTAAATGAATGCATGCTGCCTGACCTTATTCCAGGTCCACACGTTCACCCAGAATGAACTGGCATAGGTCTTTAGCTGTGGGCACTGCGCCTACTTAACAGATCGATATATGTTAAACTATGCCAGAGGAACACTATGTTAATTAATGAAACTAATCTCTAACTTGTCACTCAGAACCTATTGGCCTTTGGGACGGATTATTTTAGGGGCGCACAATGACGAAAGATAAATTCATAATCAATTTTCGGCATCTAATACAATGTTAAACTTTGGAATATTGTCAGTAGCTGCAGAATATCTTTGTACAATATCCTGCATAAAATGATTTAGATGTTCCCTGTCATAAACAGTCACTGTTCTGTTTCTAAGTGCTGCCATACATCATTGTGTGGCATTTCAGTATAGTGATGTTTTTTTACTCCCAAATATGCAGAAATGTACCCTTTTATGTTCCCGGCATAACGTGTCTTCCTAATGTGTGAGTACCAGTCAGAAAGCTTTTTGCAGCAAACAACAAGTACAATGTTTAATGTAAAAGTGATACAAATGATTAAAGTATTACAAAAAAAAAACATGTTTACATAGATATGACACGGTAATGGATTCACATCCAGTGACACGTGTCTTTCACCCAATTCTGTATAGACCATTATTTGGAGTTGGGGGTTGTTATTGTGAAGAGGAACATTCCTTTGACTTGCTTACTAAACCATGGCCTGCAGTCATTAGCTCAGTTCACCCGTGCACATTAAGTAGATGGAATCAGCATTTACGCATATTGAGGCTTTTTTTGGTCAGCCAAAATGGATAAGTATCTGCATATATTTGCCAACAAAATTACTGATGTTTGGCATTCGCTCACGTCGAGGCAGATGTTCTATAAAATGTGCTCCCTTTCTATTCTAATGAAAAATAAAACTGCCTCTAGCACCATCTTTTAGTTTTGGCTCCTTGGTTTTGCTTGTCAGCTAAGGTTGTTATTATAATTCCCAACATAACCTGTATGGATACATGGCTGGTGGTATGTAAAAGAGAGTGAACATTTTGTTATTGTATATGGCTATCCACTGCATGACGTGCGTGAAGTGCACAGGGATATCTCTTACTTCCCATATCATATCATAACATAACAGAGGCAGCGAGACAAAGAATGACCACACAGAATGGGTTTGTTCAGTACATTGTGGCACAGGGCTACTGTCCACTGCGCACCACTTCAACTGCCTCTGGCAGTTTGTTGGGGAGGACAGGTGGGGTAGGAACAGGGATACCAAGCATCATTCCTGCTACCTTTTCTGTGCTTCCTCTGCTACACTCCCTTTCCTCTTCAATGGTCACAGGGAGGGAGGTGGATCAAGATAAGTAGAGAGAAGTTGTTCTCTGGTGATGCTGCACTCAACCAGCTCCACACACTTCCCATCTACCAGTGTCAATAGCAGCGCTGCTCCAGGCTGCACTCTGAAGACACAGCACTGATACAGTGCACAAATCATGGAAAAGTGTGCAGAGATCCCACAAAGCCTGCCCGCCCAGCACAACCCTGCGCACAGAAGTTATCCCCCATAAATGTCACTGGCACCCCGGCCACATGTGTACGTTTGATCATAACTCGGATATAACTCGGAAAATCTGTGTGTGAACCCCGTATACCATTCCTGCACCCCACTACACTGCGTACTTGCACCCTTAACTTAGTTTGGAACCCTGGCTATGTACCCCTAAATGCCTGCCTTCCAGTGGCGGAATGAATGAGGGATTTGCATGGCCATTTCCCTGCCGAGAGGATGCACGGTTGGATCCATGAATGCGTATCATTCCATGCAATAGTGGACCTGCGATAGACTGCATGCAGCCGCCCCACGCAATACCTATATTTTCCCTTGTTCTTCCTCATTTTACGAGTTCCGCCCCCTTCCCTGCCATCTGGCAACCCACACCCATGCTCTGCGGGTTGTCTCGCGCAAGGTACTCAGCCACTCACAGAGACGTGCCAAGCCTGCACTAAGCACCCGAAAAGTACGGTTAAGTGCTGCACAGTCGATTCCATGAATCGACAAACGTGATTTTGCACATCCACAAATAGATCAATCCAAGTTTTATTCTCAAATTTAACATATTTCTTTATTTTTTTTAATTTTTATTAGCATTTGGTTTCAATTTAAACCTTAGCTACATATGAAAATTAAGAAAAAAAACAAAGACAAGAATAAAAAAGAAAAAAACCTAAAAAAGAATATTAAAACAGTTCAACAATTCACACATTTCAACCATATTCAAGATCTCCGTCACTCATCTAGGAACAACCATATTTAAAGAGCGCTGTACTCATCGAGCTGTTTTACACTGCCTTAAAATGTAACCATTACAACATGGACATTTAAATGAGTACAAGTTCCAGTTAAGGAACTGCCCTTCTTTAGTCTACTTCTTCGCCATAAAGTCAAAAAGTTCATTCAAAAAATTCAGCACAGCTAGAGTCATGGAGGTTTGTGCACTCGACATCAGTCTCCCCCACCAATCTTCATCCGACCGAGTCGAGCATTTGCTAAAATGCTTGGCCAGCCATTTTGAATGGAAATCTCTAGCACCTGAACAATTTAAAATAAGATGAAATAATGTTTCTCGATCACACTCACACAACCAACAGTGGAAGTCCCTCAATTCTGGTGGTTTCCTGACCTCCATGACTTCCTTGGTAGGGTATAGCTTCAATCTCACCCGCAGGAAGTTATCACGCTTATACTTGCATGGGAATTTATAGATATATGGAGGTAATTAACCCCTGGCTCTAGTATCCTTAAAGTTATTGCCATAAACCTTTGACTTCACTCTTGACTCCAACGATTGGATCCACTCGAGGTTGTACAACCTGCAGACCGTCCCTTGCAGCACCTGCATTGTCCCTTGTTCTTCCTCATTTTACGAGTTCCGCCCCCTTCCCTGCCATCTGTGCAAGCAAAGCCCATGCTCTGCGTGGTGTCTCGTGCAAGGCACTCGGCCGCTCACAGAGACCTGCCGAGCCTGCGTTAAGTCCCCGGAAAGTACTGAAAAGTGCTGCACAGTCGATTCCATGAATCGACAAACGGGATTTTGCACATCCACAAAGGGCTCAACCCTAGTTTTATTCTCAAATTTAACATATTGTTCACCAAGTATCATCAGTAGAGGGCATATTGGAGACATTAATGCCCTGAGGAATATTTGAGCCTTCCACTTGAGTAGCTGAGCTTTTCATGATATTAGGCCTAGCTCAAGGCAAATATACTCAATCGGGGTATTGCGAGGTAAATCCAGAACATAACGCCAAAAGTACCCTTCAGCTAAATCCAACCACTTTACATCCCTGTGGGTTAGTGCCTCAAGTCCATACAAAATAGAGGGACAAAACCATTGTTTGTACAGTGTGAGCGCACCCCTCAAAGAAAAACCTGCATGCTCGTTCACATGTTTAAGTATCAGATGGGTAATTTGCTCTTCTATATTTATAATATTATATGGCATTTATACACAAGTGTTTCAAGCAGTGATGAGGCAAAGGAGGGGGAACAGAGGGAAGGCAGAGACAATGATTTTACTAGGCCAGGTGACATTGATATTGCACAGGTGCAGGGGAGGGGTAAATTGCGGGGGGAAATGGAAGGGGGCATTGCATTACATAGGATAAACAGTAAAATAAATAAAACAATAAATAAAAAGTGCAGCCAGCTGGTGGCAAGTGCAGGGTTAAGTGCAGGCATCAGGTGTCAAGTGCTGGTAGGGGGCAGTAGGGATACAGAAACAGCCCTGAGTGCAGTGGTTGCCTGGGAGTCAGTGCCGGTGTGTAACTGGTGGGCAGGCAACCGTGGCCCGGGATCAGAGGGTAGCCAGGTAACCAGTGCAGTTTCAGCCAGGAGATCAGCAGGGGAGAGCAGGAGAGAAAACAGAAGCAAAGAGGAAGGTCTTGAGGTGCTTCCAGAACCTGAGATGGCTCTCCTCAAGTTTCAGAGAGGCAGGCCCCAGCCGAAGAAAGAGATCTAGCACCAACTCGTTGCTTGGAAAAGCTACTGACCCTGAGTGAGTTGGAGGCGGATGAGCGAAGAGCTCCAGAAGGAAGATATTTAGGAAGAGAGAGTTGAAGGTATTGACGCCCCAGGCCCCAGAAGGCCTTGTGGAAAATGCAGAGGGTTTTTAACTTAATCCTCGCCGCCAATGGGAGTCAGTGCAGAGATTTCAGTCCTGGAGAGATACAAACCCTGGGCTTGAGGCCGAGGCCAAGGAAAAGTCTTGCAGTCCTGTTTTGGATGAGTTGCAGAGGGCGGAGAGTAGAGGCAGGCAGATTTAGAACAGGCTGTTGCAGTAGTCCAGCCGAGAGGGAACCAGAGTTCAGGAGACAGTGAGCTTCTAGGGGAAGGAAAGGAAGAATACCTCTGAGGAGGTGCAGCTGGTAGTGTGACTTCTTAGAGACATCAGAGATGTGAGAAGAGAAGGAGAGTGTGGGGTCGAAGATGACCCAGAGGTTTTTAGCCTCACAGGTGGGAGCAGGAAGAGGGCCAAGAGAAGACAGCCAGAGAGTGACAGGAAAGGAGGGAGCAGGTGTGCCGATGAGGAGAATCTCGGTCTTACTGGCATTAAGGCAGAGATCATTGACGGCACACCACTCCTGGATAGCAGACAGAGATGAGAGAAGGAGAAGAGGTGGCAGAAGGGAGCCTGAACATGAGTTGAGTGTCATCCGCACAGCACTGAAAGTTCGGGCAGAGAGAGGTATTTGGGCAGAGAGTGACTCGGTGAGGACATTATAGTCACCATTGCATGACAGTTCAAGGCCTAAATATTTCATAATCAATGATCCACAGACAAGTGTTTAATCTGTGTCAATTGCCCTTTTTCCTTGATACCAACATAGTTTTTGCTTTTCCAAGGTTCACTGATAAATCATGCTCCCCCGTGTACCAGCCTAGTTCATTTAGTACTGATTGCATGCCACTTAGCAAATGGTCAAAGACCACCAAATCGTCTGGGTAGATCATTGCATGCACTGTGGTGTTTCCTATCTTGGGTGGGCATGTTACAATATTTGCCAAATGGACTACAATGTCTGAGATATAGATATTAAACAACAGGGGGGGCAGCATGCACCCCTGCTTTACACCCATGTTGATACACAGTGGTACTGACAGATTCCAACAGTTATCAAGACAAATCTGAGCCGAAGTATTGGTATGCAGGGCCACTAGAAACTGTAGCAGCCCGCCTGGGCATCCCCAGTTTTTCATTTTTTCTCAAAGGATTGTGCGGTTTACTTGGTCAAAAGCTGACCTAAAGTCAACATACGTGATGTATACAGAGGGTGCATCACACAGGGTTACCTGAGTAATTATTGTCTCGATTACTCATATGTTATGAACAGTACCAGACGCCCCCCAAGAAAATCTGTTTGCAATTGGTATAGAATCTTGTTCATAGTAACCCAGTTTTTCAATTGTTCCAACACAAATGTGGTGAACACTTTACTTGTGACATGAAAGAGAGATAATGTGGCAATAAGCCCCAAGACGGCGGGCCAATACAGCCCAAGGTAATGCACCTGGGGCCCATAGTTACAGGGCCGAGCATAGCAAGGGCCTTAACGAAGGCCCCGGGGGCATTACCGCTGGCGGTATTGGCCTGCCGTCTCAGGGCTTATTGCCATTAGTACCCCGGCCCGTTAGACTGGGGTACTAATAGCATTTTCTTCTGTTCTGAAAAGCTGCTTTTTTTTGGAACTGAAAAAAAAAATGTCAAAAAAAAGGCTGCCGGGAAAGGGAAAATGAGTCTGTTTTCCCTTACCCTGGCGGCCATCGGGAGCGGACGCACCAGAGACAGAAGTTTTCCCAGCATGTCCACTCCTAAAAAAGGCAAAAAAAGAAGGTAAGTGGGGTTGGGAGGGAGGGGAGGGAATAGCTTGGAGGGGACAGGGGGGGAATAAGGAAAAACCATAACTGAATTCCCAGCGGGGGACAATGGCAGCCTCCAACCGTGTGGAGACTCAGAGCAGGGATTGTCCCGTTTTGAGCCTCCTCATTGGCTGAGGGGCAGCCACGCCCCGCCGGTAAGAAACACAGGCACGTACATGCGTCCACAGGATTACAATCTGGTATGGCTCAGAAACGAGCCAATCCCGTCGATTACAATAATGGATGTACTAATGGCTGATAGTTCCCGGTACCAAGCAATCACCAGTCTTGAAAACCGGGACTGATATCAATATTCTCCATGATCCAGGGATAATGCCATCAGCACATACATGAAATAAACTGCTGAGTACACTCAACCCTAATTGGGTGTCCCCTTTTAACACAGCAGCAGACAACCCATTTGGCCCCGCAGCCCTTGAGTTCTTGAAGTACTTAATGTGCCCCCCAACATTTTCCATACAGAAGTGAAAGTGGCATTCATAAACTCCTTGTTCAACAACCCTTTTTCTAATCTTCAAGTCAGACCTCCTGTCCTCCATAAAATTGACTCAGATTTCCTCGGCAATAGGGTTCAAAGTATCCCACTCCACAGTACCTCTTTCCTCTGGTAATGCTCTCCACACCTGTCTATGGTCCAGACAAATTACTGCAGCCAACATCTTCTCCCCGTTTACAGTTAAGCCCTGGTGGAGCTTTCTAATAAAGCAGTTTTTATAATGATTTTTTAAGCATCGGCACTCATTTATTTGCATGTTTAATGATATAGATTTCTTTGTTAGGTCCCTAAGCTCTTTATGAAAAAGACTCTTCCCTTCAATATTTCGAGATCAAATACATATGTATTTCATTTGAAGTTATGATTGTCTCCCCCGCCTTACCAGAGTTTTTCACACGAGAGGACAACCAAGCCTCAAATTCATCAGGTCTTAAGTCAATCAATGAGGCATGTCTACTTTTAACCTGCTCCCGCAGTAATGCACAAACTTTATCAATGTTATGATCAGACCACACCACTTTGTTTTTACTGTGGGTCATTTTTAAACCCACCTGGCCACCCCTTCCTCCGATGGATTTCCCACTAATCCATACAAGACTTAATGCTGCGTGATCACTAGCATCCCTTCTTCCAATGTTTAAACTGACCACCCTTTCTAGCAGAACTGTTACAGCAAAAATAATCATATTCAAGATTTCCACCATCCTGCAATTCATGGCGCTAGACCTTGCAAACATTTTGTAGTAAACTTCAAGAAATATTGTTACTCTAATTCGATGAGTACATTTTTAATATATTAAATAAGTAATAAAAGTCTTAACAGCATATCACACATATAGGAACTCTCAATCCAATTCACACCAACAGCCCCAACACCTGGCATATAAGAAGTGTTTTGGGCAACCATCTGACACAGGACACCCTCCTCCAAATTTCAACCCCAGCAAGAAAAGTAGAAATCGGATCCCATCTGGTATTCTTTTTACCTTGTTCACCTTTCCAACTTCTACACTCAAGATAACTGCAGTGACCTCAAAGCAGGTGACCTTCATCCTCTCCACATTTGACACCATCCTCATTATACCTCACACAACTGAAGTTGGACGTTCACCTACTCTCTACATCAACTGGCACCTCACAGAACTTGAATGAAATCCACCTATTTGCCACCTATGGTGGGTTGCTACTTTTCTGTGGTCAATGTCAGCTTAAATGTACTTATTCTTTGTCACTATCAGCCTAATCTGTACCTACTGTTGCTAACTGTAGGCTACTTAAATATTTTGACTTGTTCGAAGTTGGCTTAAATTGTAGTAAGTGCTGGTCATGATGGCCTAGTTTTCAACTATTGTTGGTTGCTTCTGACATATCTACATCTCTTTTGGTTACTATCGTTTTAACTGACAGTATTGTATTTCACTGCTTGCTACAAGCAATCTTACTAGCAACAGTCACTCCTCATGTATTTGTACTATCCTAATCCGATTCATGCTTCTGTCTTTCCTTATCTGCCTTATGGCCCCTTTATCAGGGCCTTTCACCAGTGGGGCTACAATCAACCTCATGTATGACACACCTCTCCCTCATCTTCTTTCACAGCCTAACACTATATTTCCCCATCCGAAAAAAACGCTGAAATGGCATTGCTTATTCTGACTCAAACCTCATCTACCACTCTCTCTTACCACTCGGAGTCATCCCTTACCTCGCAGCTGATCCCTGCATGCAGGTAAACTTGCCTTCAAGCTCTGCAATTTCCAATCCCTTTCTAATATGACCACTTTCCTCACTCCTCACTTGGAATTCCACCTTCAACAACTATCAGTAATGACCACTGTAGAAACCCAGATCACCCCCAAGACACAGCCACACTAGCAAATCTTCAAACAGATTCTCTGACATTATCCCACTCATATCTCTAATCATATAACAGGGGGTGGTAGTGTGGGCCTACTAATCAGAAAAACATCTCCTCTACTTCACCATTTGACTTCATTGCCACGTTCTTTGTATACATTGATGTTTAATAGCTTGCTTGAAATCATCATACCTGAAGCCTCATGTGTTGTCTCTCTTTCCATGACATACACTTTTGACTGGAATCTTTGCCCACTAAACTTCTAACCATAAACATGGGAATATGCAACCTCCAGCACATGACCAATGACCACCGTCTTCTACTAGACACCTCCCTCTTACCGCACTCTTTTGCAACCCTCATCAACTTGCCAACACAAATTCATAAAAACTCAGAGGATCTCATATTTCTCACCTCCTCCCTCAAGTCCTCACCATTACATTGACCCATTCCCTGTGATCACTCCCCCTGTATTTTGCTGTATCTGTCCCCACAACTCTAGTCCCTCCCATGCTCCTTAATCACCAAACACAAGTTTTGGCTAGATTCCGTGACTCCCTATTTCAATCACTATCGCAATCAACTCAGGTCCTCCCACCAAGTGCTCTCTCAACCCTTTGTCAACTCCCTTCAACCACTACTATCTCATTCACTCCCTCACTCTCTCCTGATAAGCCATCAACCCTGGATCTTCCCTGACATCTAAACATTGAGCACAAACATGTGTCTACACCTATACCAAAGGCACAAACATGTCCCCAGTTCTACTGTCTGCATACAAGTATCTCTTAAAACATTAATCTCTGCTCACAACTCTGCCCACAAGTCAGGAGTATACATAAATATGTTTTATTCTCTCTGCTCCCAACTTTGTCTGCTATGGTGTACCCCATAGTCCATGCTTTCTCCCTTTGTCATCTCTTCATTCCTTGCTCTCTATCTCTGAAATTTGATTTTGCCTGTTACTTCTCAACTAAAATCTCTAAAACACATAACAATCCCACTCGCCTCCTTCCCCTCCGTCACCCTCAATTATTTGTTCTCCCATCCCCCACTCTGGCCTTCCTCACACTTGCTGATATTCTCTCCTTCCCTCCATATGAACTGGAAAACTATGATACGGTGGCCATCACTTATAGTTGACACCATTAACCGTGACATCTGCTGACCTGTCTCTCTTCTCCATCACTATTCAAATATTGTAGACATGTGGTACTAAACCACATCACCCCTTAGCTGGAGACACATGAACTCAGTGAATTACACCTGTCCAGGTTTCACAGCTGCCAATCCACAGAATAGGCTCATCTATGTCTTTAACTTTCTTGCTTTGGGCCACAACTTCACGATTTTCACTAACCTATTCCTCATGGAATTGTCTGATTCCTATGACAATGTTGAACACTCTTCACTCCTTCTGACTCTCTCCTTGTACAGCGTCTGGGGCATCTCATGCATTCCGTGCACTCCTTTTCCATAACCTGGAATGCTGGAAAATCCTCTTCTTCCCCTCTACCAGTTCGGGGGCATTAAGTGTCTGTACTTGGTGCCCTCTTAATCACTCTAAAGATCCCATCCTTTGAGAAACTCACATGTTTTTTGCAGTCTCATATAATATTTCTCTGCAATGACACACACATTTTTTTCTTTCAATTTCCTTTGCATTGTGCTTTCCTCTGGCATCTCTGACTGACTGACAACCACTTGACACCAGGTGGCCCTTCACTGACTAATTTGCAATTTCTCCAAAACATAGGTAATTTATTCTTGGCTTCATGTTCCTGATTCCGCCTTCCTCATTATCTATCATAACACACTGTCACCCTTACCCTATTCGCTTATTCTGCAACAATTGATTAGTTCTTTCTCTATCACTCCCAGGTCTACTGTAACCTTCCTAAAAGCAGTAGAATCCACTCCTTTCTCACCTTCCACTTTGCCGAAACATTCATCTCCACCCTTTTCCTAAGCAGGCTGCACTTCACCAGCCTCCTCATAGGACTTGTTCTTTACTTCTGTATCCCACTTCACAAAGGTACGTAACTTCACCAACTGCACCTTTATCAACCTTTCATGCGCCTCACTCACCTCAATTGCACCTCCCCCACATGGGATGGATTTCCGGGTGGAATTGTTCCCTTCCTAAATTCCTTCTAGTCTACAAGTCAATTCATGGACTGACCCCAACAAGGCTAACTCTGTCTCTCACTGCTCACCCTCTCTCACTTTGTGATCTCCCACTTTTGTCAACCTCTGTGCCCTGGCCCTCACCTGCCATTTCTTTACATTTTGTATCAAGAGCTAATAGTTTAATTAAACCTTTGCACTATACATTATCAAATCAGACATATAGATACAATTACAATATAAATTATATATCAATTTAAACATCAGATCAGTATAATATTCTCAATCCATTTCACATGTTACATACAATACATTTTCATTAAAAAAGTATTTTATAGCGCTCTGTCTTATTTCATTTTAAAATTCTTCAGAAAAGCCTGAAAAACCCTACAAGGAGATCCAATACAACTACAGCTTTTCTAACTTCATCAGCCCCTTCTTCCACACATATGCAGCTGCACCACTAATCGCCGCTGAAGTGGTGGTGTAAATGGAGCTCCAGAATTGATCTAAACAGGTTTGGCTCGTGCCAGTTGCAAAGTTTCGATATGCCGTCACTACTGGTCTCTCAAAGCAAGGCACTCTAAAAGCAAGTGTCTTCTAGTCTCTATCGCTTGACTGGACAGGTGGCATATCTGCAGGGATACCCGCCCAAGCTCTGAGATATTAATTGGTGGACAAAATGTTAGAACGTAAAGAAATAATAAATCGGCTGATGAAAGAAGAGCATAGTTTTAATAAATATTGTTACAGGCCTCCAACCGGGAAGCCATAATTGGCCAATTCAATCTAACGCTTTTTGTTACTCAATCTTTCCATAATGACTGAGCGGTCTCAATCTGCTGTTTTAACCTTTGATGAAAAAAGGCAATTGGGACAATATTCAGAAGGAGGGAACAAGAGGCCGATATTGTTTAAATGATCCTGCACTGTTTCTTCTAAGTCTTGATACATCTCATTTTGAGGACTGTCTTTAGTAGCCTGTGATATCAAATTCAACAAAGAGCTATATCCTGTTCCAGCCCAAATAAGCTGCAGCAACCAAAGTGGCTTAAGTAAGATCACACCCAGCTCGCATCTGAGAGCCTGTGGGACTTCCAGGACTCCCAGGATGGAGCGCAGCAACTTCTCCTCCAGTACATCGAGCCATTTCAAGGGTTTTGATGGCAATGCTTCAAACTCATAACATATGGCAGGGATGATGCTGACTTTATATACCTCAAGGAAGCCGTCTATATTATGCCCACCTTTCCTGATGATAAGCTGGTGAATTGCTGACCATTTTCTAAGGACTTTATTTATTTATTTATTACATTTATTATACGCCCCCACCCTGAGGTATCACAGCATAGTTGCAGTTGACAAAAGGTACAATATTAGCAGTGATCATTGGAAAGAGGCAATACAGTATAGGTTACAATACTACAACATGTACATTTATTTACATTTATATACAGTGCAGATACAGTGTTGGACAGGGAACATCACGCTTTCTGGGTGATGTAAGTTTCATAGAACGTTATGCTTTGGAGTAAAGCACTACATAAACCTAATAAATACAATATAATACAATACAAAATACAATGCTAGTGTGCAGCGTTATAGGAACCCCTAGATAAACGTAAGTCTTCATGCTCTTCAGGGGTTCCATTCTAATCTGCCATTTGAAAAAATTCCTACCACTGGGCCGTACACCTACCGCCATGAGTTTAATTTTCTTATAATTTATCTGCATGTTCTTATTTGCAGCGTAGTTAGCTAATGTGTCCAATGAGAGCTGCAGGCCAAGGGGTGTATAGTCCAGTACGATTGTGTTGTCAGCATACGCCAACCGGGGTACACGCACACCACCACCCATTCTAGGTGGAAAATTGAGGCAAGCTCGTAATACCTGATCAGTATCAGAGACGTACAGCTTTACAAGGAGGGGTGTAAAAAATGCACCCCTGCTTAAGCCCTCTATTCGTGGAGACCTTTGTAGTTGTCTGGCCTGTTTTGATCCATTCTTACAATCACTGAAGTATCCACGTATAGAGCCTTAACAAAATACAATGAAAGAGGGTTGATGTCCCATTTTAAAAGCTTTGCAGTGCTTTACAGTTTCTGCAATTATATAATGGAGAGCTAACATGTTGAAGGAAGTGCTGTTATCCATCCTGAACCTAGTATGTAATTCATTCAAAATCCCTTGCTCGTCCACCCAGGCCTGTAGCTTTCGAAGGAGGAGTGAGGAAACATCTTGAAAACCGGAATAAGGACTGACTCACACCAGCCCGTCGGTATCTAACCATTCCTCGAGAGTGAGCACCTGAGCCCATAGTACTGGGTTGTCTTTAAGTAGGGCATTCGCCAGGTCTTCGGGCCCAGGTGCTTGAGAAGCTCTGCATCTATTTATGGCAAGAAGAATGTCTTCATGCTCAAGTACCTGTGCGAACCCTGCATTATCCCAGGATAGGCTGTCAGTGTCTCATTCACCATTGTATCAAAACAAAGACCCTTAACATAACCCACCCATTTGGTCTCAGGAAAGGGGTTCAACTCCACAGGAGTCGCTTCAGCTAGGAACTGGCGATAATACCCCTAGAATGTCCTGTAGTCACCACCTCGCTGTTGCAAGAGCAGGTGGCGCCAAATGGCGCTCTTCACGTTGTTCCTGTGACTTTGATGCTGGTTCTTAAAACCTTTGTGTAGTTTGTTACATTTCACCCTCCTCTCTTGATATGATGCATTTCCTTTCCTCCAAATATTACGAGTAGCTCTATCATATGTACCTATTGTTGTGTGATAGTATTGCCTGTTTGTGGTAATTTTTCACTGTTATTTGGCCTGAAGTAAAGAAGTATTTTGATACCAGTTTGTCCAAGTGCGTGGACTGTTCACTGTCTGCTCGTTGTGGACCACTTACAAACTCACCACCTCTTAAGGGTTAGCCTAGATCACTCATCTTGCTACCTTGAACTGGCTTTACTACGGCTCCCCGAGTTGTCCCTGTCGCAATGCTAGGTTGGCATTTAATACGTTTGTCCACCAGGCCATAGTATTAGAAAATCCATCTTAACAGCAGGGAGGAGGTATCGAAATATTTTTGAAGATTGAACCATATCAGTTGAAAATCAGTCTTTTGCATGTAGCCTTCAATGTTTGGAAATATCACATAGTATATATCACTGTACCATAAGAAGTATGCAAACCAGCGCTTACCCAACCTTTTCCAATGCCACCAACCTTTGACGCTCTAGTCCACTGAAAAAAACAGTTTAACTTTACATCTAGGGGTCAGTGATAATCCAGTGCTACTTTCCACACCTCAGTACTTTGTTACCACCACTGTTCACCATTGTACACCTCTAATCTTTGACTAGGCCACTTTCTGGGGTCTGTTTGGTTGTCTCAAAATTATTCTGGAACTTTCGTATTACCATAAATGTACTGCAGGTATTTTTAAACCTATATATCTGCCAGGGTTAAGCATGCTCTCTATTCCTGCACCCAACAGTATTTGATCACTACCCTCACAATGTATCCAAGTCTGCCTTGGAATCCCAATGTGTACCTTAATGTGGTAGTTTATTAATAATTGTAGGCACTTTGTAAAAATGAATGAACATGGGTTCTCTAAATCAGTTGGTCTGTGCCCATGTTTAAAGAGTGCTACCCTTGCAGGAAAAGGAAAGCCCTTGCGGTTTGCTCGTACATGTTTATTTTTGGGGTAGCTTCCAGAGAGTGCAAATAGCCAGGCGACGGCTGCTGTAGTAAGTTGAGACCCTGGCCTGTGTTCAGTAAAGCAACGCTGTGCGTTATCTGTACTAACTCAACAGTAAGGGGCTAAAAATGTGCACAGTTCTCTTCCACATTGGACCCAGTGGCAAAAGCACTTCGGATTGTTTAAGGGGTGTTGTAGCTGCAGCCATTTCTATGAAGCAAGACAATGCTATAATATTGGGACACCAAGTTACATTCTGTGTCACATGTGATTGACATTTTATTGAACAAAAGTAAAACACAGCACCTGACATGGCAGGTTATCTAGGTATGAACTGATGTTAATGGCTCCAAACATTACCATAAAACGTTGTGATACTTTAAATCCTGCTACCATGCAACCCCTCCCAGCGGATGAATCAAAAGTAAGGCTTTATTGTGTATTAATAACAAATGATGAAAAAAAGGGACAAGTAGATTTGATGGATACTCCAATTAATAAACCTAATGGTATATTATATGTAGATGGCTCATGTTTTAAATTACCAGGTGGTACTACCACGGCATCCTATGCCATTACAACATTGAAAACAATTGAGGCTTTTAGGATATCTCTGCATTCAGCACAAGCAGCTGAAATTATTGCCCTTACCCGAGCTTGTGAGTTGAGCTCCGCTCTTGTAGTTAATATTTACACTGACCGTTCATATGCATTTGGAGTAGCTCAGAACATTGTCCGTTTATGGGATGAGAGGATTTTTTAACTTCACATGGGACAAAAAATACTGCTTAGTACACTGATTTCTAAATGGTGTGCACTGACCCTGCCAAAAAGGCTGGCCATCGTTGAATGCAGCACACACACGGCCATTGTAAATGATGTGGGCAAAGGTAATTCTTTTGCTAACCAAATTGCAAAGGCAACTGCATTCCCCTGTACTCCTTATGTATACTATGCACATGATGCAGCCAGAGAATATCATATTCATAAATGTGAATGTTAGCATGTGCACACTTAGATGGAATTCATAATCTTAAGCTTGTGTCACATCTAGATAGAAATGTGAATGTTAGCATGTGCCACACTTAGATGGAATTCATAATCTTAAGCTTGTGTCACATCTAGATAGAAATGTGGATGTTAGCATGTGCCACACTTAGATGGAATTCATAATCTTAAACTTGTGTCACATCTAGATAGAAATGTGAATGTTAGCATGTGCCACACTTAGATGGAATTCATAATCTTAAACTTGTGTCACATCTGGATAGAAATGTGAATGTTAGCATATGCCACACTTAGATGGAATAGTGAATGATAGCAAGTACCACACCTAGACATAATTGCAAGGACAGCAATGCCAACTAACCAATCCACTAACAATTTCATCCCTCTGCATACACCTCTCAAACCGTAACCAAATACAACCACAAGGCTTAAACGCATCAAACTGTGCAACTTCCCTACACTGCAACAACAAAACAAACCGCACATAGACTTGCACAAGGGCACACGACTACCGACCGTAAAACACCCCAAGCCCCACCAACGACCTATCAGGCTGAGGCTGCCAACAGCACATCACTGCTATCTTGCACTTTTCCAACTAACTCACCCCCCCTCCCTTTTTCAGAGCCGCCAGAGCGCCAGGGGCCCACTCCGGTGGTGATAGTGTGTGGAACAAATATCCATTAACATTAACATTAACATATTATTCGTCGGGTGCACACACGGAGGGGCCGAACATACATTCTGCAATGTATCATTCAACATTCCTTAACCCTACTCAATCCCAACTTTTTCAGCAATGTATCTTCTGCTGAAACCCCTTATCTTTTGTTAAGTGCTCAGTCCTAGGAATGCCCCGTCAGACATATGTTCTCATGTATGGAGCTTCTTGTTGAAACTTTCCTTGCAATCCAAATCAGTACACATGTATTTATTTTAATTTAATATTATTGGGCATTTGTAAGGCGCTTATACATCAACCAATTTGCGTTTCAAAGCGCCACAGGGCAAGGGAAGGGAACAAGGGAAAAACAAGGGAAAAACAGAAGGAAAATGGAAAAATACAAAAGAAGTAGTCCTACTAGCCCTTCTGAACATCTGGATTGTGCAAGTGCAGGGAGAAAGAAGGGACAAAGGGAGGGGGAGATTGCTAGGAGGATAGTTGTAAGGCAACAGGTAAGTACAAGTGTCGGATGCGAAGGCAACAACTACGTGCCAAATAGTGACCACAAGATAGAGAATGGGGTCACCATCTCAACAATAAGTGCAGATCCGTGAGACAACAGACCAAGTGGTGCCCGAAGGCAGGTGCAGAGGGAGCAGTGATGCAGCCAGGTGATCAGACAGAGGGCCAGGGCCCAGGAGGATACACAAGGGTCTAGGCCACCAATCAACAGCTACTGTGTGAGTTAGCATGGAAGGGGGAGAGGGAAGGAGGAGGAAAAGAGGAAAGTCTTCAGGTGTTTGCGAAATTTGAGGAGATCCAGCTCAAGATGTAGAGAAACGGGGAAGCTGTTCCAGAGGAGGGAGCCAGCTGAGGAGAGGGAAAACCCACCCACTCTCTGCTTAGAGAAGCGCTTGACAAGCAGCAAGTTGGAGCCGTAGTGAATACAAGGCACAGGGCAGAGATATTTGGAAATCTCACAACCACATGGGTATCAATGTTTAGTTTAAAAAAACACGCTACAGAGGATAATGCGCTACCTCTAGTTCACTGTTTCCAACATTGGTGAAATTGCTGCAGATACTTCTGAGCAACATGCAAGTCGCTTGTTCCAATTCTAGCTAAACAAATCATACAGTTAAAGTAATATCTGTGCATAGTAAGGTAGCTCAGTGGGTTGATGCACCTGCTTTGGAAAGTTGTGTGTTGACTTCAGATCACAAGTTACAATCATTGTATATCAACCCAATGAGTATGGACTAGGGGACAGACCGGAACTCGTTTTCTTAAATCGGCACACACCAATCTTATTAAATCTGCTCAGGGCATCAAGGAGCCTGCTGCAGAGATCTGTGCCTTATCACTATGCCATGCGTCCAGTTATTTGCATCTGCATGCACCCTGTTAATTGCAGAGTCCAGTCGATTTGAAATAGACAAGGTCACCAGTTCCATTTCTACTGGGACCGGCTCAACCCTTCAGCATTCTGAGGTCAATCAATGGATGCCAACAAGTTGGGCAATTAATCATCTGTGATGGGTAAAAATATATGTTTGCAGCGTGCACTGTCTACAGAGTAAAATCCATATCAGCAGGTGTCTGGGCACCATGGGCGGAGCTGCACGCACCTGACCATGGGCCCCTCATCTCGATTCCTTGGTACACAGCTCCAAGCACTGCCATGTTTCTGACCCAGCCTATGTGTTCTGAGCAGCTTTATTTTGCCTGTGATGTCACTTCACTCAGAGCTGTCGTCCTAATTCTAGATTATCCTTCGATTTAATCTGATGCACCTTGGCCACCCACCTAGGCTGAAGATGTGCAGCAAGACAGCCTATTTAAAAGGCCCCTTGCCTACATTTACCTGCTTCAACACCACATTAGTTACCAAAATCAGGGGGAGAGATCACCAACCCAGACCTGATGTTTACTTCCTGTCCTGGATTTATCAAGGAAATAAACAAAAACTTAAGAATCCGAACGCAGAAGGTAAAACACAGTGGCACCAGAAAGCAGCACCTGACGTGCCACTGTCTCGGACCTCTCAGAGATTATGC
Organism: Ambystoma mexicanum; assembly: GCF_040938575.1. NCBI lineage: Eukaryota > Metazoa > Chordata > Amphibia > Caudata > Ambystomatidae > Ambystoma > Ambystoma mexicanum. The sequence goes on from NC_090932.1 coordinate 1,418,514,091, forward strand.
TGGCCACATGCTCACCTGAGCATAATGGAGGTGAGAAAATCTCTCCCAGCAACCCCTTGCTAGCCTCCCGCTTGTTATGAGCCTCTCCTGGTAACCACATGCTAGACTCTCCTTTCAAAGATTGGGTTCACTCGCACCCCAGTCCGTAGAGCCCTGCTCAGCTGCAGATCAGTATTTTGTGAAAGAAAATTGCTACCTTGTAGAAACAAGCACATACTCTAGACCCAATCACATCATACTGACATCACTAACATACTGCATATCCGTTCAGGTACTGCTTACATCACAAAGTAAATATTTTAAGAGACATTTTGGAACAAAACCCATCTATAAGAGTAAACTGTTTATTTTGAATTGGTGGGTATCAGTTGGAGATACACAGGAGTTTGCAAAACACTTATTAAAACATCTGCCCATACATAGCTCTTCCCAAGCCCTAAGTAACTCAGGGATCATGGAAGAAAGAGTCAGCACAGAGAACAAGGGAAGAGAAGGGGATCTAAGGACACGGAAGTACTTGTGTAAGTACCGCATTTCCGCTACGGTCGTTACCTGCATCTGCTCCTGTGCATCTGCTCCTGTGTTGGACTGTCTACCGGAGTTCATAGAAGAGCTGTCATACGGGCTGATTGAGGGGATTTTGGGCTCACACCCCATTGGAGGACTGTGTGACTTTGCGACATAATTTCAAGGGTTACAACGGTTACAACGTTGTTTTCTTCTTTTCTCCCCAGCCTGATTGGTCTTTGAACTTGTCCCGCCTGTGTGAATCGCGGGTCGAGCACTTCCTATAAAGCGAGAGCGCATGCGCACAGTGCGCGCGCACTCGCGAAAGTACTCGTGTGAGTACTGCTTTCCGCGTCGGTGCGGAAAGAGGATACATTATTCTTTTTGAAATACCTTGGCTTTGCATGTGCTTTTTTTCTGTTTTCTGAACAACATACCCGATTTTTATACAGACTGCTATTACACACCTCGGATGTTTGTTCCACACTCCTTGAAAACTGGGATGCCTGCACAAACGGGTCATTCACTTCCTATGAGGAACGAGATAAAGCCCTCCCACACATCTCATACATCAATTACTCTCACCCCAGTTGATGCTCAGAACTCTAAGATTAAACACCAAACTGAAAGTGTGGATATGTTGAAGCTGCCTATGCCAGCCTGTATATTTAATCTTGGAAAGTATGCCAGTAAGGCTGCATTTCACACACCTGTATCTAATAATGGTTTAACTGCATTATCTGAATACAATGATGTACAAGTGGTATCAGATCATACTCTTCTTGAAACAACAAAAAAGAATGTTAAACATAATAATGCATATTTACTTTCTGAGTTATCACCAATTCCATACACGCATTGTGATTCTAATTCAACTGGCATATCAATTTATGCCAGTCAATGCGAATTCCCAATTTCTATTATTGAGGAAAGGACGAATATTTCAGTTGCTCTGCACAGATCTAATACCCCTCTGTCCAATGTACACTCTAATATACCGTCCTTTGTTCTACCAACTCCTCAACCTCCAGTTCGCCCTTATGTTACTGAACCTTCACAAAATATGATTGAACTTGCTCTCTCAGCCATGAATACAACTATTAAGAGTATGTTCAAATTATTTGAATGTCTAGATGTCAAAATCGCTAAGCAGTCTCTGCTATTAGACGCCTTATCTAACTGGTTAAATCACAATTGTAGGATTATCATGGAAAAAAACAGGCATGCTCACGGTGGTTTGATTACAGGGACTGACTCTGTGATAATAAATCAAACCATTAACCTTCACAGAATACCACCGTGTTTACCTGTACAAGTACCTTCAGTGACGTTAGTGACACGAGCATTACCTGAATTTGTGAATGTCATTCAATTGGTTGATACCTCCATTGCCAAGTTGATAATATTGTTTCTCCACCGTTGGTGGCTCTGACTGCCCTAGTGGTCCGCTGAGTGAACAGCAACCTATACTCAAATCTGCGAATATACTACTTGATAAGAAGAAAGCTATTCGTCCAAAGATAAAAGGCCCCTGCCATACATTTAAAAAATAAAAAAATATGTCAGGCGGAAGGCCCTCAAAAAACTCGCTTAATGCGTTTTTAAAAGCTATAGGCGGCACAGCACCAATGTTGAATAACCGAGAACCCCAAAAGACACAAGTGGATGACCAATCTCAAACACAGGCAGAAACTCTACTGAGAACAAACGAAAGTCCTAGTATTCCCACAACTCAGGCAGACCCTCTCAGTTCCCAAATATCCTCTGACGTCCCATTATCATATTCACTGTTAAGTAATCTTGTCCATACAATTGAATGCTCAAATAAGTCCAATCGGCCACTTGATAATGAGCGTTTAACGAAAGATATACATCCTCCGCAAACTAGCTTGCCTCTTCCGATCGCATTAACTAAAACCCAGAGTGAGCAGGCGATGGAAAAACTGAGACAAGCTGTTGATGACTATATACTGGAATGTCTATTACCAATATCTACTGACAAATTGGTACTCTTAGAAAAGGACAAGATAAAAGGAGCCATCATAAGTAGTGAAGAATCATCTGATACTACTAATATATTGGAGGGTGTGTTTGAAAAGGGAACTCTCCCGCAACCAACCAATTGCTGTATCACAAAGAAACCTTTTTATTGCACAACCCTCAGCAAAGTAGACTCAGCCATTGAAAAGTATGTCCAATCCCCTCATTCTAAAAAGTAGAGGAGGCAATTTTGAAACATATGACCTTAACAGAAGAAGTGTGTTAAATATTTTTAGTGATATATTAGAATTGCAAGATGTAACTTCCTGTGATATAGCGCAGATTGAGTTTGTCTCAGATGTATCTAAATCAATAGTGAGACTATGGATTCCTTCAAATGTTGTGTTTAATGGGATTTGGCAATAAAGAATGCACTGTTTGATATGGGCTTTTTATAGGCACGCGATCCAGATCAGACTCCAGACCAATTGCAAGGACCACTAATGCAATTAAATATATATCAAAGCTTGAAAAAGGGGTCTGGTGGCCTACTAGGATGATCTGTCACTACTAGAAATTAACCTTCAGTTAACTATCAATTTTTAAAGATAGCAAGCTGGAATACACGAGGACACTCTCATCTGCATGACTCGATTAAAAAGTTTACTACATCACATCATATTATTGCACTGCAAGAAACCTGGTTAATCAATAACCTGATATGAGATGGCTATGATATATTACTTTCTCCAGCATTAGTTACTGGTGGTAGACTCTCCTCAGGTTTACTTGGAGCAGTACATTCTAAGTCCGGCTTGACTATCACACCATGGGAGGTAGAGACTACTTTTTTACAACTAGTAAAAATTACCTGCCAACATCAACCAATTGCTTTATACATTTTTATCGCAATCCAGCAGGGATTACAGATGTTGTGTTTTACGCAAGTCTCATTAAATTGCTAGATATAATCTATATGGATGCAAACATTACACATACTTTAATTATGGGTGACCTGAACTTAAACTGTTGTAATATCTCCCGGGCGTCCAATGAAACTAATACTTGGAACTCGTTTATGTCAGAAGGAAACTTCCAGATGATTAATGGGGCGGTCCCTGGCGATACACCATTTCAATCCACATGGAAAAGGAATACTAGTTATAGCACTATTGATTACATCTATATCAACAATTAACATGTTCATCAGATCCAGAGATTAGACATATGTCCACAAATACATAGTGACTATAAACTTCTCTCCTTAGTTTTAAAATGGGACATAATTCCTGCTGGCAAGAAATATCTCACCCTATCTCTTGTGACAAATGGTTCAAGAATTCGACTGATATGGACTGATACAAACTTTAATTCCTTTAGATGTGTGGTAGAGAATAATGCACACTCAAATACCCTGATGCAATATCCAGATCTTTTATTACCATATGTTAATATGTTTACCAAAACCTCCAAGAACAGCTTGACCCATAAACACGCTTTTGACTATAACACACAAACTAGGCATGCTGAATTCAAGAAAGAAAAAAGAAATATATTAGCAGCACGTACAGTATCATGCTGGGAAGATCTGAAATATGCCAAAACTCAATATAAAAATTGGTTAAAAAGTCAAAAAGCCATGACATTTCAAAAAGATAGTGAAAGAATGCAGAGAGCCATCGTTGATAAGAATTCAGCAGAGATGTGGCAATTACTAAATAGCCACAATACAAACCTACAAGCTGATGCACAGCTTAACGTAGATCACCAACAAATATGGGTTGACTATTACACAAATCTTTATGCTGATGCTGAATTTGATCAAATTCAATCCTTACATAAGCTTATTTATCCATGGACTCTAAAATTCTCTACTGTAACTGTTGAAGAGATTATAACACAGGCGAGGGCATCTAGAGCCTTTGGACCAGATGGAATAAGCAATGCTATGCTTAAAGCTAACTCTAAAGAATGGGCAGAAATTTTGAATAATATCTTTCAATCAGTAATGCGATTACAAACGGTTCAATCACTTTGCTTGATTCACCAGGAAAGATAATTTCCAAATTGCTACTACATCAATTTAATGCCTGGACCCTTGCTAATAATTTGCGGGACCCACATCAAGCAGGGTTTGTTTCAGGCACGGGCACACAAATCAATTTACTGTGCTTAAATGCAATAAAGGCCCAATGCCAGACTTCCAAACAACTGGTTTATTTTGCTTTTGTTGATTTATTTTCTGCTTTTGATTCAATCTCTCGTGTGATTCTATTTCAGAAATTGCGAAGAGATAAGTGTCCTACAACCTTATACGATCTCATCTTTGCTTTACATTCTAACACCTCAGTCCGTATTCGATTATGACTGAATGGTCTATTGTCTGAACCCATTTCAACCTCGCGTGGGGTGAAACAAGGCTGTTTATTGGCCTCATCAATGTTCTAATTATTTTGTGTACGATCTAAAATATGTTTTTAGTGCCATACTTTCAGACTCTCCAAAACTTAACAACCAATTTGTTAAAAGTCTAATGTATCCGGACAATTTAGTGATAAGTTTCGAAAACGCAATTAGGATTACAGAAACTGCTGACAGCATTTAATACCTATATTGTTCAGAATGAATTTAGAGTTAACCCCAATAAAAATCAAATACTGGTCTACCATCCAAATAAAGTTGGGCGGATGTTCTTTGTATGGACCATCAATAGCACACAGCTGAGTCTAGTTAAACAATATACTTATCTGGGAATGCTCTTGAAGGTAATACAACCAACATTGCTCATATAGAGCAGGTTGGAAACAAACTAGAGACTGCAATTTCCCAAGCAAAAATCATTATGTATAGGTTTGGGAAATTTTCTGTTAAACCAGCACTTCATTATCGGATTCAGAAAGCCGTACCAAGCTTAATATATGGTTTAGAATTTTTGTCAATTAATACACATCTTTACTTTGAGAAATGGGAAGGGAGATATTGGAAGCAGATTTTGAATCTGCCACAATGTGTTCCAACTTCGTGGATCCTTTATGAATCGGGTTTGATCTCGCTTCGAGCACATTACACCTTGAAACTGTGTTCATTATTTAGAAAATGTTTGATGTCTACTGCTCTGGACGTGATATTAAGAACTCTGACCAGATATATTTTTACATCACAACATATCTTTGTAACTACTTGGATTAAGAGCATATATCAAAAATTGGCTGACGCTGATATAACCATTGAGCTATTGGTTAATAATCCAATGAAGGCGAAGGAAAAGATTTATAATACTGATTGGATAAAAACATATGAAAGCTGCTTACAATATAGAGAAGGAGATATATATCGATTTCCACAAAAAAAATTGAAAATACTACCTTTATATTTGATGAAAGTCCCATCGATGGTTTATCGCTCAGCAATTTTACGTATGCACTTCAGCTTGTGGCCAACTAAGGATGTTAGCATTAGACGGAAACTTTTAAAGCCTCAATTTAACATCGGTCGATTTTGTAATAACTCAATGGAAAAAGAAACCTTAGAACTTCTGATCACACAATGTTTACAATTAACATCCCAGAGGGAAACTCATTTTACACTGTACATATTTGAGAAGTTTGAATCAGAAACAATGTTGGGCTGTCATTTTAGACTGTTATTATTTACCGATTCAAATATCCATGATAAACCTTTTAATTGGGTTGAAATTGGACCAAACCAAAGGGGACAAACCAGTGTGTGACTTAGTGGTTGGATTTTTGTTATTGCAAATGACAAGCCCGTGGATGGCTAGATGATACTTAAGCAAGTAGAAATGTAATTGTAATTAGATATCACTCTATGTATTGTTATGAATTATTTTAAATTTGTAGTTGTATGGCTTTATTTTAGGATTATTGGTTTTATATGTTAATACGAAATCTTTTAACTTTTATGTTTTGTTAGCTTGTTAAAACATTAAGATGTAATCAATTTTTCTTTCTCTTTTGAAAGGTTGATTAATTTCAACTAAGACAAAAATAAAAATTAAATAACACTGATCCTGGGTATACAGGTGTGAGTTATCTAACTAAAGCTGTGACACTTGACAGTATTAATTCCATGGAAATTCAACCATTGTGTATATGGCATGATACAACCTTTTTGTTCTGCACCAATCAACCAACATCGAAGTCCCAGAGCACTAAGGCATGTCTGGTAGTTGGCTTGTATGCGTCTGTTAGGAGTATCGATACCGTACTCTGCGGAGGAAAAGGAAAAGGAATAGAAGTGCAGGGATAGAGGTTAACAAAAAAAAAAGGGAGTCATGCAGAGGTGAGGCGAGATAAAGGGTGATGGATGAACTTTGTGATAATATAGGTGCATGTCGATCCAGCCAATGGGGATCAGGGATTCAGGATCCAGTGTGCTGAAAATATAGTGGATAATTGCAATGGTATCTGTAGTAACAGGGACTATTTACTTGAATGCAATTTTAATAAACATACATACGTATGTTTTAATTGTAGTGTGTAGCTGTGTGATTGACTCAAAATGTTCTTAGCAAGCACTGTAAAGCACGGAGGCTTTTTGTTTTAGGGGGATATGCTTAATGTCTCTCTCAACAAACCATAGAATAGCAATAGTGGGACTGCCAAGCCTGCAGGCAAAAATAGGCCAAGGCAAGGACTGACATGTGTGTGATAAGTGAATGTGAAAGGGAAACAAAGAGGCAACCTGGCAACCTAACATAATGGATTGTCTGGCATCATTGCCCAGTTATAGTGCGTTATGCCACAATATGATGCAGTTAGGCCACCTCAGAACATTGAGGACAAGGAGCGCAGGCAGAGTCATTGAGGTTGCACGCCAACTATGTAAACCACATGCATCAAACAGTTTAACTCTGTGGGGCCACTCAGCCCTGAATAAGTACACATGACTAGTTCTACAATAGGTATAGGTTGGTGTCCCCACTTACTCCTCTGTTTAAGGGTGGGCTTCAGTATGTAGGTTTCCTGCTGGGAGTATGACTGCAAGACTTATGCGTGAGCAGTCATTGGGTCCTGCCAGCAAAGTTATGGGGATTTCTGGGGCATTACAGAAGCTAGCCAATCTTATGCAGTTTCTGGGATCCTCTGCAAATACTCTGTATATATACCACACCTCTCCAACCACTGCATTAAGCTGCAGTTGTTCAATTAGTTTAATAGGTGTCAGTAAAGAGAAGCAATATATCTTTGGTAAAACAGCCCCGTTTACTGGACAAACTACTCTTTGCACACGACTAAACTACATCTCTCTGTGTGCTGGGATTTGCATATATGCTGGAAAAGTGTCAAGAAGCAGGACAGTCTTGAGGCCCGACATGGAGGAAATGGGATTGGAATACAAATGTGTTTTCTCCAACATGGACTTACAGGCAAGGGCAACAGAAAAACTTTGTGCAGGCAATAGAAATAGTTTTCTGGGCAACTGATACACTTTGAAACTCTTCACAACCTCAGGTGGTACTGTGTTAAAACCTTTCAAAACACACATGATTTTTCTCCTAAGAGGACTCACAAACGAGGCACCTTTCATAACATGAGTAGAGGTCGTATATCATGTTACATGGAATTTGTAAAGTACTTAACATCAATTGGCATGGCGTTGAAGTGCCAAGGCAGTCTGGACTGACCGTGCATTATACAATCAAGCAACGCATTGTTGACAGATGTTAGAATATTTTACTTTGAATAATGATTCTTTACAGTATTGAGTAGATCAAGGACATGTTAAAAATACTCTGACTACAACGAGGAGGGAAGCAGACACTGGGGAATGGAGAAAGATGAAAGAGGGGTGTGGGAAAGGATGATGCATACAGACAGATAGAGACATAGCTCTTAACTAAGTCAAATGAGGGGGATCACACACTCCTTTGTCATACAATATCACTGTTTTACTTTGTGACTCTGACAATATTCACCCAGTATAATGAAGTTCAACATGCAGTTGATGTTCTACACGCTTTTGCATGTCACCCTCGTCACAGCTTTAAAAGCCTGAGTGCAGGAAAGAGCCTGGGGCTGGTAGCTGAATTTCTTCCAACCCTAGATGTTCGTACTCATTCAAGGCAAGCAAGTTGGAAACAGTGAGAACGTGGGGTTCCTGGCTGCCGCACTACAGCCACAGAAAACAGAAGTTCATTATGGGCTATAAGCACATAGAGAACAGCTAAAGACCACTCCTAGAGGTACGAAACCCTCTCAAACCCTGTCGGTGATGCACAGGTTCATATGCCCCTCCCACAGACGTGATACATCCAGCTCTGCCTTCTGTTATGTAATAGGCACTTGACAGCTCCCAATGGGGTCTGGCTGTCCTGTTTGCATAGCCATATGCCCCTTTCTGTAAATTGCTGAGAGAGATCGCAGAGGAGTGTGTGCTGGATTTGTATATAAGGTGAGGCTCCTGGAGTGAAAAGCATGTCGACCACTGGAAACTAAAGTAACCAAAGAAGTAGACGACCAGAGATGCCTGCAGACCCTTTGCAACACAATGAAGTGACCACTGCTGTCCTGACCCTGTTTTCTGTGTGGAAGAGGAACTACAAAGAGGACGACTCCTTCCTTTTGACTGGTTGGAACAACCAGTCCCAAGATGAACTTTAATTTGAGCAATCTCCAAAAAAACTGTGAATTTCCAGAGGTGTGGAACCGATAATACCAGGAGACTGGTGACCCATTTTAAGTGCATCATCATCGAAAGGCAGAATTCGTCCAAGTCTTTGTTGAGCCCTCAAGAACACTCCAGAGACACAATCCAACTCATCCAAGTCCCCTCAACAGGGCACAGGACATCAGGAACTGAGAGGATTGACAGGGCAAATCGTGTCCTATGTTGGTGCTGCAGAAAAGGCGCCACAGCCGCAGAGTGACCACAGAAGTTGATGAAAGCTGTGCCAGAGGTCCTCACTCAAGACTTCTGCTGAGAGATCACGTCCATTTCCCTGCCTTTCATCATCAGAGCGAGGAATCCGGAAGTCGTATCCAGAGCTGCAACATCAAGGGGCACCCAGCCATAAAAATGTTCTTCTAACCAAAGATACTGTCAAGAAAAAGGTAGTGCACGTAGAGGTGTCTACGGCAAACCCCCTCTTACTGCCGACCCAAGCTGCTGCTTGTGTCCCTTTAATGAGTCCTTTAACAGGGTCTCCAACATTGGTTGTATCTTCTTGCATCTTTGATCATAGAGACTACAAAGTATTCACAGAAACCTTTCAATTCTGCTGCCTTACAAGACTTTTTAAGTCTCTCCAAAATGCCTTTTAGCTAGGATTGTGTTTTGGACTTAAAATACTTGATTTGCAAAGAAACTGCCTCTAGAACCATAAGCTCTGCTAGCATTACACTAACCAACTGTTTTCCTTTCTAAAAATCACTATCTTGTATGGTTTTGCTAACTTATTTCAATAACCGTATTACTTTGTGGGTGGGAGTTATTTCCGATAATACCGTAGACCTGTGAAACTCTGTAACAATTGTAACAATTCAGCAACCATCAACCAAGCAGTGGCCTTTTGAAAGTATCTCAAAATATGCCTATGTGTTTTGGTTTATTGTGCTAAGTGTATAAAAGTGAATCTTGTGTAAATATAATAAATCTATATTTTAATATAAATGTATGTGTGTTTCTTTGATGTGAACTATCCTAAAGCTCACATCTTCCCCTTATGATAAGCTTGACTGCTCTGCCACTCTACAAAGGTTCCTGAGTGGTACAGACTGATACAAAAGCTCTTGAAGATGCCTAATCTAGTGGCTTCCACCGCTTCACTGTCGAAGGACTCGATGTCTAGGTCTTCGACGTGAAAGACATCGACATCATCCTCCAATCCATCTTCAGTTTTGAACCATTGTCGAAGAAAGGCTTTTGTAAGTCCTCTGGATATATTTTTGGAGAGGATAAAGACACTGTACCCTTTGGGTACAAACGTTTTGGCACACCCAATGTCCCTGAGGAACTCCGCTCTGAGATATTTAGTTTAGAGGACTTGGCTACTTGCCTCAAATAAGCCAGTGGTGTAAGCCCTCTCCAGATGTACAATTTTCTTCACCATACTCAGCTGCACATCCAAGTGCTACATAGAGGATAGTGAGGAACGGGGTCACTGAGTATTTGGGTTGGAGACGTTCTGCAAAGGATCTTGTACAGGACAACCTAGGTCCCATTCCCCCCAGTCCCGAAACACATACTGCCTCTCCATTCTGCACTTTGAAACCAAATTTGGGAAAATTTGCAGAGACCTGATGTCGTCAACAAGGAGTTGGTAAGAAAACCATCAACTGTAGATCCTGATTTCTCTCCAGACACCCTACTCCTGAGAGCTTGGTGATAGAAGTGGCTACTTCCACATCTAAAACTGCTTTTTATCCATTCCAACTGCTGGGGATGAAAAAAAAGATATTTTATGGAATAAAGTGTTCTCTGCTGGGAGTATGGCACTTACGACCGTTAATGTGTTTTGCACATTAGCCAAATATACATTAATTTTGTAGAATGTAGTCTCTCAAGTGTTTGGAAATATTCCTGAGGTGGAAATGAGGATGGTTTCATCAATGATGATAAGGAAGCTGGATGCCAATCTCTCTGATCTGGATTGGATGCATCAGACTGCACTATGAGAGCAAGTGTGGTCATAAGGAGATTTGCATGGCTGTATACATCTGGATTTGCTTCCTATGTCCAGTCAAGTCTTCTGGACAAAAACTTTGATGGATGAAATATTTTTGGGGCAAAGGCTGATGAACCTTCAAGCTTCTAAGGCTGCTGCAAAATCCTTGGATGCAGCCATCCGTCAACCTCAACAGCAACACCCGCCTTCCTAGGGTTGGAGAGGATGTTCTTTTAGCTTCTTTGGACAGAGAGGTAGAGGCCAGTCTGCCTAAAGAGGGCAAAGGAGATTTCCATGTGATGCTAGAGGTCATGGAGGAAGAACAACTCAGTGGGCAGCATCATGAAGTGTGACACAGACAACAGATTCAATGTTCTAAAATACACTTTATTTTCTTATTTGTCAGGATGGTTAAAGGCCTAACTTGTCTTATGCTAAGGTGGGATTTCCCTACCTAAAGAAACTAAGGTGTGTCACTATCTGTAAGTTCAAAATCTGTCTGTGTCCAAAACCTTTACTTGCCCTCACACTTAAAGCTAAACAAGGTAAGGGATGTCAGCATCAAAAGAAATAGTGTTCCAAAAAAAGTTCTGCGTTTCTTCCAGCTCTTGGCTTACTTTTCCTGCTTCCTCCTCAAACCCATTTCAAAAGGCCTCAGGGTTACCTACCCAAAGAAGACACACAGTTCCAAAGGTCCTCAGGGTTCCATTTCCCAAGATGACAACACAGTTCAAAAAGTCTCAGATTTCCCTTTCCCCAAGATGTCAGCTCTTCCAGCTTTTAAACTTACAATCAGTTCAAGTCTCTTAGTTTTCAAAACCAGTTCCAGGTCAACTTCATAATCCTTCAGACTTTTCAATAGTTCATACAGATTGCTCTTGTTCTCATTCACTTCAACAATTCTCTTCCAAAATGTAAAAAGGCCTCGAGGTTCCTCTCTTCAAAGATTCAACATCTACAATTAGTTCAAGTCTCTTGGTTTTCAAAACAGTTCCAATTCAACTTTGTAATCCTTCAGACTTTTCAATAGTTCATACAGATTGTTCTTTGTTTGCTCCAGCAATCCTGTTATGACTATTGGTTTATTTATCTGTACTTCTCTTGGCTCTTTCTAATTAGGGTTGACTCGGTCTAGGCGCAGTTGTCGGACCACAACATGACAGAACATTACATAGCATGTAATGAAATGGCATGGCATTATATATTATGATATGAGATTGTCTGATATTGTATGACATTTCATTAGTTATCATGAAATGACTGGGAAGATTACATAAAATCATGATATTTCAAGACATGTCATGACATCACATATCAGGCTTTATATCATGATATTACATATCATGACAACATATTGCAAAACATAACCTGATATTGCATCATGAAACATCATGATAACGGATGCCAAAACCTCCCTTAGAACAATATGTAATATAACGACATATCAGGACATGACAATGCATCTTATATTTGTATTGATTAATTTCTCAGGTGCTCTAACCAAAGCACCTGATACAGATTACCAGTACAAATTCACACAAATAGATGAATAGTAGCATAAAAAACAACAGTGAGAAAAGACAAGTTAGAAAGTAAGTGTGTTTTGAGTTGTGTGTTGAAAAAGAGAGTATGTGCGATGACATATCATGTAATGACAAGCTATGACCTGCCGTGTTGGGATGTTTTCTGATGTGTCATAACTTAAAATCTCATGTACTACAAGTACACAAGGGTTGTCAGAAGTTTTGGTATGGGAATATGTATATGTCAATCATGTATTATTAAATTTGAAGCTAGCACAAAACCTGATTCATGCTGGTTTTAGCACTAGTCATATAAATGGTGTTGCATGAAGGTCTAAGATGGCAGAATTAACATATGGTGGATTGGTGTTATTTGCAGGGCTTTAAGTGGGCCAGGGCTGAAACCCGGCAGTTCCACAAAACGTCAGTTGAGCTGGGGCCCCCTCGGCTCTAATACCCCAATAAAATACACGTTTTATTGTTATACACCCCACTCCAGGCGTTCACTTAGCTTCCGACACCCCAAAGGAAAGGAGAACCACGCATGTTTCCCCTGGAGGGGCTCACACAACTCCCACCTCCGCTACAGCAAGGATAGTCATTTTTATTATTTTGCACTGCTGGGGATTCAAACCCAAGCCCTGCCAGTGACAAGCCAGTGTCACATTGCACTGCACTATTTTGTAAGCGCTGGATTTCTTTTGTGCCCTGCTGGTGACAAGCCAGTGTCACAGCGCACTGTGCTATTTCGTAGCTGCTGTATTTCTTTTGTTTCATTCAATAGACTGCTTGACACATGTGGTGGTGTTCAGTTCAAGCCTCGTTTCCCTTGCTCACCTCCTCAGCAACAGAATGTATTTATTTATATGTATGTATTTATTAATATGGCACCATTGTCTGCAGGCATCAGGGCGCACATTGACACAAGGACTTTTCTGTTCAGATAGGGCACATCGCAAAAAGTTACTGAGATTGGGTTGACCTATTCAAAAAGAAGAGTGTTTTACGTGCTTTCTCAATAACAAGGGGCTTTGTTCCAAACGCAGGTCTTCTGGAAGAGCACTCAATGCCTGAGATGCCACAACTGGGAATAATCTTCCCTTGCACCTCGTTCTCTTGGAACGTGGTGCCGTGAGCAGTTGGGGTGAACTAGAGCATAGTGGTCTACCTGGCTTATGAAAGGCCAGTTGGTGTTTTAGATATTGAGGAGCTTGTTCATATACACATTTATGAGTAATACATAGTGGGCCTCATTACGAGTTTACCGGTACAGTAACAATGGTACCGGTAAGCTTGCCGGTACCGTTGTTACCATACCGGCAAACTATGAGTTCTGCTCGCGGGTGCCTTTGCAGCCACCAGGTCTGACCTGGTGGCCGTACCGGCACCCGCAAGTAGAACATGATGGTAACACCGGTACCGTTATTAACGGTACCGGTGCTACCACCTTCCCCATTACCATTGAGCCCTATGTGGCTCAAATGGGAATGGGGAAGAATATTTTTCCGGCGTCCAGAAAAGAGCAATTACCGGTCCAGCAAGTTCATAATGACCCGGTAATTGTCCTTTTCTGGGCACCGTAAAAAAATGAATACCAGCGGCAGCCGTGCCTGTACTTCAGGCACGACTACCACCAGCCTCGTAATGAGACACACTGAACCGTACGCTTGCTGGTACAGGTAGCCAGTGTAGGCTATTTCGGGCATTAGATATGTGTTCCCTCCTGGGAGTGTCACATATGATATTTACTGCGTAGTTTTGTACTACTTGTAGTCTTTGTAGGTTAGCTTTGCTTCCTCCACTGAGCAAAGCATTACATTAATCCAAGGGAGGCATTATGATCACTCTGACCAATGTTTCGCAGTTCTTACATGAGATCAATGATTTCACTTGTTTAAGTACTTTTAGATGGTAGTTGGAGTTTTTATGTATGGGATTAACGTGAGTGTCTGCTTTAAGGGATGCTTCCAAGGGAACTCGCTGGGACTTTACTATGTTCGCAGTTGGGATATGGCATCCTTCTAATTTGAACTCTGAGTATTCCTGACTTAGTTTAGCTCTAGCTTGTTTAGAGCGAAAAATGATAAGCTCTATTTTTGAGCTATTTAGACACATCCAATTATTTACCATCCATGTGTTGATGAAGTCGTAGACTCGGGCTAGTTTGGCTGAGTCGTAATAGTTCCACTTAGGTCCTTCACAAGTTGAAAGTTATCGGCATAATTTGTAAAATGCAGTACCATGGCTTCTTATTGCTCACACAGCGGTTTCATATAGATATTGAATAAAGCTGGTGACAAACATGCCCCTGGTGGGACTCCATAATGTATAGATATTGCTTCCGACATGGACGTACCCCAAAAAATCTTAGAACTCCTATCACTTAGGAACAAACTGATCCACTTGATGGCCTGTTCTGAGCATTTCCCTGTGTCTGCTAGTGTTGATAGCAATTGTGTATGGTCCAGTAACTCATAGGCAGCAGAGAGGTCTAGCAGAATCAGCATCCCCACTTTGCTGTCATCCGAGGTTCCCAGCATTTGTGTTTGCAAATCTAGCAGTGCGCTTTCTATGCCATGGTTACTTCTAACCTCTGATTTTGTGTGTGCCAGGAAAAGGATGCTTCCAGGTGTGCTTGTAGCTGTGAGGCTGCGATTATGATGATGATATTTAACAAAAAAGCGGTGTTTGTTATGGGTCTTAAATTTGTAATCTCCCTAGGGTTAGTCCAGGCGTTTTAAGGAGGTGTTACAACCACTTCTTTAATTGCGATAGGAACCTTTCTGTGGTCAAAGGATGCATTTACAAATCTTTTGAGAAATGGATTGAACATTTTGATATTTCCCAGGATGATTTTAGTTGGGATGATCTCACCTGGGCAAGAGCTAGGTCACATATTGTTCAGTGTTTTCTCCATCTGTTCAATAGATATAGATGTAAAAACGAGCTCAGTGTCTTTAGTTCTATTTAACCGAATTTTGCCCTTAGGCCTTGTTGGACTCTTATCTGTATTCAGGCAATGTATTATTTTGTTCTTGCTAACAGAATGTTTTCTGTAGATGCTTGTTGGATCCAGTTGCATTCATCTTTCTCCGATGTGAATAGTCGATTAAGACCATTAGGATTTTCCCACTTTCTAAAAACTTCAAAAAGTGTTCTGGTAATATTGCCTGTACTTTATTTTTTTTTATTTTTTTTATTTTAATTTTTATGAGTCTGTTTACAGACTTTTAAAAAAATAGAACAAATTCAAATCCATTAAGAAGGATGCAAGACGGAGCGAACACTGGATACATAGAGAAGAGAGAGGAGAAAGAAAGAAAAGGCAATAAACTAGTCCGTAAATTTCAAGATTGCGTTACTCATTTAACGTGTATCTTTCCAGACCGAAAGGTTCTTAAGATTGGCAAGTACAGCTAGTTTAGTCAGCCTTAAATTAAGACAGTGTCTTCTCTGAAGATTCCAAAAATGTCACCAGAGCGAAGATTAACTTCCTGTCAGCTCCCTCGAACATCCTTTTCCACCAATCCTCTCCAGATAAACTGGGTCTAACGTTCAAAAGTTCACCCATTATCCTCGTTCTTATGTCTTTGAACTTTTTGCAGTATAAGATCAAGTGCTTTAGGGTTTCATTTTCAGAATCACAGAATCTACACAGATAGACGAATTTGGGTGGTGATAGGCATAAATTCAAATGTTCTTTGGTTAAGAATAGGTTCAATCAGAATTTCATGTAAAGTCTTTGCTTCTTTACACAAGGAAATAATTCCAAGTAGCTCGGTATCGAACCTCGAGCGCTTGCTTCAGGTGCAGCGAAGTTCATACGGCGATGAGCATTTCGGGTGTCACAAGTTTCACACCAATCGGCGTCCCACAGTTTCTTTTTGACCTGATTTGGATTTTGTATCAACGTTTCTCTGTCCGCGTTCACTTGTTCTAGTATGGCTAGACATTGACCCTCCCATTCTTCTTGTATTGAGGCGGTAGATGGATTACTTTTCATTTGTCTTGTAAGAGGATTCAATTCAACACTACAGCTAAGTCAACGCCTAGTCTATAATACTGAATGAAAACCCTTATTGATATATCTTTAGGTCCAGTTCATGCGTTCTGGATGACTACCCCTATATAACACCCCTCTCTTGGAATCCCCCTGACCCCACTGAGCCAAGAAGTAGTTCTGTTTTGCAAGTTTAAAAGGTTTATTTGATAAATTAAAATATATATATATATCACACTTTATAATAAATTAATAATTGACTAGCACACTTAATCTGATATGATAAAGATTAACAACGGAGAATCTGGCACTAACACGCTTCTCTATAATCAATAAGGAGTTGACATGAAATGGATAAGATAGCACACTGGTAAATAGGTACAGAAGTATAATGTGGTAGAGAATGCTTTATAGAGTTCAAATGGATGTAATGTTGAATGAAAATGCAATACAGAAAATACTCAATATGATTTCAACAAACAAGGTAATCACTTTTCTCTGGCAATCCCCTCCCCCCCTTGATGCAATGCAAGGAAATGGAAGGAAGCACACAGTTCTCAGAAATGCAATCAAATGTGATTCAGTTCAATCCCAGCAAGCTTACAGAAAACAGATAGGAGTTTTGAAAACACAGGCCCAAATGCTTTGATATGTGCTAGCAATGGATGAGAAATATGCTGGAAATGCTTTTAATTCCCTTTCAGAGGTTCAGGGTGAGTGGTATCTAGTTAATATTAGTCCAGGCTCACACTAGCAATGATGCAGGGATAGTTAGCAGGTTAAACGAATTTCTGGCAAATGGAAGGCAAAACTGCTGTCTTTTTACACGTGAAGAAATTTGCAAATCGCGGTAAAATTCGCGGATGCGCCGAGCGCTATTACAGGAGAACCACAAGGACTATCTCTATCGTTTTGGGGTCCTATGAAAGCCTAGGATCTCGGCTTCCAAATGAAAGTTACTGCAAGTCTCTAGCCCAAACGGTTACAGAGTTATGACCGATTTAATAGAGGTCGTTTTTGGTTTTGCAAATTTTAAAAGCTCAAAATGACAAGTGGCAGATTTTGCAGCTAAAATGACAGGTGACAGATTTGGAGCTATCAGGCAGTTCTACTTAGGTTACATAGATTGAATTAGATGAATTTAAACTAAGAGATTGGTTCTACACAGTTCAGCTGGGTACTCACACTATATTCTTGAATTAAATGGGCTTCATCACGGATCTGGTCAGGGTTTTAGACTGGGCTCGGGTCTCTCTCTGGGCACAGCACTGCTTTCTCTCTGGGTACAGCACTGCTTTCTCTCTCTGGTCTGGTCTCTAGTTTGGCTTTCTGGAGGTTGATGAATTTGAAGTCTGGATCTCTGGATGTTGTATGGTCCGGCAGAGCGCGTTGCAGCAAATGGAATTGAAGGTCTCTACCTAAGTTTCAGTGGTCCATTTATATGTTCTGCAAGTGGGTGGGTGTGTTGGTCATAACTAAACTTGCCCCTCTCACTTGTCATTGGTCCAATTTCCATTCCTCACTTGATTTGGGGAAGGAACTGTGAGTCAGAGTGATGTCATTTTATGATCTCTTGAAAAAAACTCCCCTGTAATCTGTGCACCCAAATCTATATATGATCAAAATCCATATTTCACAGTTACACAGTTGTTTGAAATTACATACCCATGTCACCTATCACATGAGGTATACTCTGTCCCAAATCTGCTGTTTCTAGGAGCTTGCATTCAGAAATGGCACATATTTGACTTTTTAACTGATTTTTCAATTTCTGACATTGACCCAACTTTACATACATGTGCGCAGGGAGTATGGACATTAACTGATGAAGTTTCAGATTTTTAACATGCACACATTTAGAGTAATATCCTCTTTCCCGCTAAAACCCCCCTGAACATACCACTGGTTCTAAAAACCTCTTAAACTGTGGGCAGAAAAATCACAAGAATTATGGTATCATTTATAAAATTTTCACATGTCCGCTCTATGAATGATCCATCTTTTTCTAAACAATATTCTGGCTACAAAGGGGTGTAGTTTCCTCTCAGCACAAGGTAGAAATACTGGTTTATCCAGTTCTGCCAAGCCAGCTTGCTCTCACAGGCAGTGCCCCTCCCAGCTTCTGCCAAGAGGAAGCTACATTTTACGACTGCTGTAATAAAACCTTTGCCTGAGTCAGGACAGGCTTTGTTCAGAGCTCCTGTAGAGCACAGGTAATTCAATTATCAGATAGATGGCATATCCTTAGTGTTGCCAGCAAAAGGCAGATAGCCTGGGAACACAGCTGTGACTCAAGTTTCACTCCTGATGGGGGTAGTTGCCGGGCAGAATCAAGTTCCTTAAGCCAGACTTTCAGCTAACTGTCATGTTTTTTTTGTTGCTTTTTAACTTAACTTGCAATTTTACACATGCAGCTAGAATGCTGATTCTAAGTGCAAAACTATGACATTTCAACAGTTACAAAGGCATGTGACACCAAACATAGGTCACTCATTTAATCTAAACATTTTCGATTTTAGTATCTTTAAATCCAGTGCAACTTAAACTGCTGCAATCCACAGCTCAGCCAGTCTTGTTATAAACCTTCAAGTCACTTCAGAATATCACTTTACATTGTATCCACCTCTCA
The DNA here is from genome assembly GCF_040938575.1 of Ambystoma mexicanum. Classification (NCBI taxonomy): domain Eukaryota; kingdom Metazoa; phylum Chordata; class Amphibia; order Caudata; family Ambystomatidae; genus Ambystoma; species Ambystoma mexicanum. The sequence goes on from NC_090932.1 coordinate 1,418,533,356, forward strand.
GTAAGTCTTTCTTGAGCCTGCTTTGGGTTCATTCAGTTTTACACAAAAAAGTAAAATCTGGTGTGGTTTTAAAATGCCGGCTTTTGGATAGTGGTGAGTACTGGTACTGCACCCATTTTTGAGATTTAAGAAATGAATTCCCCACCATTCTAGGTTGCATTTGGCAATCAGCATTGCCATTCCCAATGGTTTCAGACTACTGTGCGGGTAGTCCAATGGTGGTTTTAAAGCGCTTTGAAGCTAACCGGCGCTACTGTTTTTCCTTTGGCAACCCATTTCCCTCATGGCAACCCGGCCTTTCATTCTCGCACTGGTGGGTGGCAAGTGAGGCAACCATTTCGGTGTGCGCACAAACTGCGCAGCTTTCCTGGATTTCGGCGCACATGTGGGTTTTCCGCCATCTTGAATTTTCTAAGCCCACAGCACCAAATGTTGTGGCATGATAGCTTAAACGTGGGTCAGGACACCCAACAAGCCCCCCCACGCGACTGCACTTTGAATTTGAGTCGATGGGGAGTCGCGTGCCCAAGGGTTTTGACCCACGCACCGGTCTGTCCGCATAATCTTCTTCCTCTTCTGTAGATGGCATAGTTCAGCATCTTCTTCTCCATCCGGTACTGATCGATCAGTTCTCCTCGCCGGTCCTGATGGGAATATTGGGCGGTCCACTGGGCCCATTGGATCTTCGTTCCCGGTCTCCGTATCATCCTCCTTGGCCCGTCTTCAGGTTTTCTTTCTCCTAGGACGACAAAGGAAGAGCGGCAATACCTACTCATAAACGTTTTTCCACCACTGTTGAGATAGTGGGGCAGCATATGCATTCATCAAAACGAAACATTACATTCTTATTTTGAAAAAACAAATATATAACTAAGAGACAGTTTCATGCAACTCACAATATTTTCGAGACTAGATGTGGTATGTTTTATGATTGGAACTGAATTAGTCTGAGACAGTACCCGCTAGGATTCCAGAGGATTCCTCCAGTTGTTGCAGAGTGTGCCTGGGATGGCAACATTTCAACTGGTTTATGTGGACCCACTTGTCTTCCCCCTCTGCCGAACCGCCTTTGGGGATGTGGATTTTGTAGGCCACAGGTGAGATCTTGTCGATGATCTCAAAGGGTCCTTTCCATGTAGGCAAAAATTTGCGCTGCTTGGCCTGGTTCCTTTGGAAGTTGTATAGATAGACCCGGTCCCCCACCTGATATTCCTTCCTGGAAGTTTTCAGGTCATAGTGGGTCTTCATGCTATCAGCTGATCTTTCTAGATTCCGCTGAGCATAAGCAAAAGCATGTTGGAGGTGTTTCCTTAAATTCTCTACATACTCATGAGTAGTGGAGGCATTTATCAGTGTCTGCTCTTGGGTCCTATAGAGCAAATGCTGAGGAAGCACCATCTTGCGCCCAGTCATCAACTCAAATGGTGACATTTTGGTTGCAGATGAAGGGGTAGATCTGATGGCCATTAGGACCAGAGGTAATCGGATATCCCAACTTGGCCCAGAATCTGCCACAAACTTCTTTAATATGCTCACAATTGTCCGGTTATATCTCTCTACTGCCCCAGAAGAAGCTGGTCTATAAGCAATATGCAGCTTTCTCTTGACCCCCAGTATCTCCCACATCTTTGTCATTACTTCACTGGTGAAGTGGCTACCTCTGTCTGACTCAATCCTTTGAGGTAGACCAAAACAGGAAAAGATGTGGTTAATCATCAAGGCAGCTGCAGTTTCTGCCTTGCAATTTGGGGCTGGGAGACATTCCACCCACTTGGTAAACAAGCATGTCACAGTCAACATGTACTTATTCCCCCTAGCCGAGCGAATCACAGGGCCTACAAAGTCGATTTGTAAATCTGACCATGGCAGTGTCATCCCCCGCTTTTGTAAAGGTGCCCGGTGTGTGAGGGATGTCGGCTGAAATTGTGCACACACAAGACAACCCTTCAAATATTGGTTGAGGTCCTGGCCCATGTGTGGCCAGTATGCAACCTCTCTTAAGATTTCCAGTGTTGTGTGAAACCCCCTATGACCGGCGGTGGCCGCATCATGGGCGTGACTTAACATCAGGCTTCGGAATGAGGTAGGAACCACCCACTGATCGTGGCCAGCTTTGGATTTCCTTACCAGCAAACCGTCTTGGATCCGGAACATTTTTGGACATTTCATCAACACTCTTAGGTCCTCTTTCCCAATGTAATCGGTATCCGTCAGGGGAAAGTTCTCAGGGTCCTCAAGGTGCTGGTAAAATTTACCAATAATTGGATCCCCCTTCTGAGCGGTAATCAAATCAGCATCAGGGGTCTCCTTACTCCATTGTGCAATTGAAAGGTCGTTGTGAGCATTTGTCTGGGACCTAGTGATAGCAGTGACCTGGATTTCCCCCAACAGGGACTCAATCTCAATTAGATCCCCTTGGATGGCCCCGGTTTTGGCGAGCTGATCAGCTAAGTCATTTCCAGTTTTGTCTGGTCCCTCTACTTTGGAATGACCCTTGATCTTTTTCCAGTAGATGGTCATCTCATTCGAGGTGACCAAATCATCAATGTTTTGGATCAACTTCCCATGTTTCAAGGGTTTGTTGTTAGCACATAACCTGCCTCTGGTTTTCCAATTAACCAGGTGCTCCACGAACCCGTTCCGTACATAATCTGAATCTGTGATTATGACCAGTTCGTGGAGTTGATGCTGGACAGCAGTGAGGATGGCCTGATGCACAGCCATCAATTCTGCCACCTGACTACTTCGAGGACCAATTTTGTATCCAGCGGAGGGTTCTGGGGACTCATTCACCCATGCATTCCCTACGCCAGCCACCAGTTCTTTCTCCCCGTTGCTGTCAACATGGTAAGAGCATCCATCCACATAGACAGTGGGCATTCCCTCACACTTGTCTTCTTCAAAGACTTTGTGGGGGGAATTAAGGTATGCCTCCATGTTGTCCTTTATTTTTAGACTTTCGTCCTCGAGACAGTTTTCTCTGGCACAATCATGCAAGTCAGCCAGACCTTGCGCGAGGGGACTCTTCTTGTTTTGGCCATATCTGACCTCCACAGGAAAGCCTTGCATTGACAGAATCCAGGAAGTAATTCGGGAATTACTCACATTTCCGGCCCGGATTCTGTCACTTTGGAGATATTGCAGAGGCTGGTGTGGAGTCTCCACTATAATGTGTTCCCCCTGGATAAACGGACGGTAATTTTCAATGCCCACACCGTTGCCAGGAGTGCCTTCTCACAATCGTTGAATTTTTCCTCCACAGAGGATAAAGTTTTGCTCGCATAGGAGATTACTTATTGACCTTGTCATGCTTTTGGTATAATACTGCCGTCAAGCACGTATTAGAGAACCCCGTCTCCAGGAAGAACTCCTTGTTTCTGACAGGGTAAGCTAGGCAAGGCGCTTGTGAGAGGCTTCTTTTGAGTTGTTTTACTGCCTCGGCTTGTTCTGGACCCCATTCCCACTTGACCCCCCCCTTCAGGAGATGAATCAGGGGTCTGGTGATCTCTGCGTAGCCCTCAATGAACTTTCTGCTGTAATTAGTCAGTCCAAGGAGGCTCCTTAGTTCCCGAAGAGTTGTGGGGTCTTTCAGTTTCTGAAGTGCTTCCACTTTCTTTTCCTGGGGACAGAGACCCTGCGGAGTAATCTCATGCCCCAAGAAATTAACACGGGTTCTACACCACTGTGCTTTCTGAAAGGAAAGTTTTGCTCCGGCGGCCCTCAGCTGCGTCAGAACATAACGGATCTCCGCTATGTGTTCCTCAACAGTTGAGCTTTTGATGAGGACATCATCTACATAAGCCAGGTTACCCCTCGCACCCAGGTCGGGCATGGCCTTATGTAGGAAAATGTTGAATTCATTGCCGGAGTTGAGGTATCCGAAGGGAGTCCGGGTCCATGTGTACTGCTGGCCCCCAAAGGTAAAAGCCAGTTTGTATTGGTCCTCCCTGCTGACAGGCACAGTCCAGTATCCATTGGTCAGGTCTATTGCAGTGAATACCTGTGACCCCTGGATCTGGGCCAGCCCTTGGTCAATGTAGGGCAGAGGCCATCGGGAAGTATGGACCCGTTTGTTGAGCTCCCTGAGGTCGGCGCAGAGTCTCCACTGGCCGTTCGGCTTCAATATTCCCAGCACCGGATTATTGAAGGTGCTGTGGACTGGACGGATTATTCCCCGGGACTCAAGGTTCTTAATTATTTCAGTAAGGGACTCCATTGATGCAAGAGGCAAGCGATATTGCTTCACAAACACTGGAGTCATGCCAGGGTCCGTGGGGATTGTTGTTGTGTGGATGTCAGTGCGACCACAGTCATATGAGTCTACCGCAAAGAGATCTTGGAAATCCAAGAAAACTTGTTTCAACTTTTGCTTTTGTTCCAGAGTCACACAGGCGTCAGCTAGGTTGACTCTCTCTTCCACCATCTGCCTGAAGCCTGGAAAGACTTCTGGTTTGGCTATCTCCGCGGCCTCCTCCAGCTGGGTGGAGAAGTCCCTGGTCAGAGTGCTGATTTGGACCGGAGGCTTCAGGTGGGAATGGCAGCCCTCATGTACCTGGAAAATCACCTCATCCCTCCTGAAGTCACACGTCACATCTTCCTTACCATAGGGGCAGGAAGTGTACACCAGGAAGTTCCCCCCATGCCGGGTAAAAATCCTGTCTGGTGTTGTATTGTCATCACTGTCACTGTCAACGCAGTCCTTGGGGATTGGCCCTAACAGTTCATTTACAAGATCAATGGAGAAATGTCGGTCATCAACCGCCATTCCAATAATGGTGCCTGCGGCTAGAGTAATACTCTTTAAGTCGCTGTTATCCACCTCTATTAGAATGGTGTCATGTTCTATGTTGACTAATGGAGTTGGGTTTACCCCCAACCCTTGCTGTTGGAGAGAAGCATTTAGATGTATGTAAGCATCAGGGTTTTTCAACTCTTGTCCCCTTTTAACTTTCACTTCCAGGGAGAATTGTCGGGTCCTTTCTGGGATGGTGACTTCCTCTTTAACCTGAATTTCAACTGCATACGGTAGCAATTGAGCTGACCTAAATGCTTTTTCTGGATCATCAAAGCCCATGGGATTATCCGCTAATCGGGACCAAGCTTTGAAGTTTATTAGGTCCAAACTAATGGCAAAGCGATTGAGAATGTCACTGCCTAAGTAAAAGGCGGCAGTGACGTCTCGCACGACCCAACAATTATGGACTATGCTCTTGTTGCCAATGGAGATTTTGAGCATACACCTGCTTGGCAGGAGATGTTTTGAATTGGGTGCTTCCAGGTCCATTTCCCACTTGTCTATCAGTTTGAAGGTGGGAATGGCTGGATCTTTTGGGAGTTGGCGAAACATGGCTTCGCTGATGAAGCTCTTACCGTTGTTCACACACACTCGAGCGAGAACAGAGTCCTTCCCCTCATTTAACTGAACAGGGATGAACAACTGCTCTCCAATTTGCTGAATCTCAGCCAGGCTCTGAGCTGATTTCACATCTTTCTGGACTATAGGAGTGGGAGTTTCTGATTGTGGATTAGTATAGAATTTCAGAGTGTTTCCTTCCAGCGTGGAATACCACCTTAAACTGGAAGGAAGGTTGATTTTCAGAAACAGAGAGGACCCCCCATCACCAGTCTGTTGTCCTACTGCTATTACTGTCACGTCTGGAATCTGGTTGTTCTGGAAGTGAAATTCTACTTGGTCAGATTTTTGTTCAACCATGTGGCAGGTGCCGTTTAAACTAACATGGTTGACACTCTGTTTTAATTTTATTGGTCGGCTAGTCTGGGTCCAGAGGACCTTGTTTACGCAATCTATTAGGGGTGACAACCTTCTCAGGAGGTCATTCCCTAGTAAACAAGGGGTGCCCTCTGGGGTCACAACTATGACCGGGTGTTTCAGCTTGTGTCGCCCAATTTTAATGTCCAAATCTGCCGTCCCCTCGACAGGAATTTCCTTCCCGTCAAAGTTCTGGAGTTGTCCAGGAAGAGAGGTGAGAGGAATTTGGTAATTCTCTCCCCTTCCTGCATTCAGTTCATCAAAGGCCCTTCTGGACAGAAGGGTAGCTTGAGATCCAGTGTCCACCAGTGCCGAGATTGTACCCTGCCCCTGTACTTGTACCGGGGCATAATATCTTCCCTCCTTCTCCTCAAGGGGGCACAGATAATGCACATTTTTGGACAACTGGTGGGCTAACTTTCTGGTTTTGGACATCGCTAGCGAAGAGATTTGGGCAGAATTCTGTGGAGAGTCTTGGGAATCTGAAAGAAAAAGTTGGCAACTGGAGATCAGAGCCATTGTGGGTTCCCCTGGTTCCGGTTCTGGGCCGCCCCCCCCTTTTTGGAGGCAGCCCCCAGGATGGGTTTGAACCAGGGGATTTTCTTGCTGTTGGTTCTGGGATGAGATGGTGGGCGGCGGTAGCTCAGTCTCCACATCTCCCCAGTCTGGATTTGCATCCCTAGGGACCCATTTTTCTTTGGGAGGAGTTCCCCCCTCTCTGAAGGAGAAGATCCTTTTCCCAGGATCCTCTGAGGATCCCTCTCCCTCAAATTGGAAGATCTGTACCTCCTCCTCAAACTGAGTCTGTTTGGGTCTTTTGTTTCTCCTACCCCCCCTCTGCTCCTTAGGAGGCAGACTTTCAGGGGCAAGAGATTTTGTTTCCGGTTCCTGGGTTTCCATGGGCTGTTTACAAGTGAGGAAGGAAGCTTCCTCCAAGGCTTTACACCCCCCTTCCCCTTGTGCCTCCTCCCTGGGAACCGGTGAGTTATCGGGGTGCTGCCCCCGTCATTGTTCTGGAGCACCAGGTCCAGAGTTGGGTGCGTTCTGCGCCGGCACGCCCATCTGAGGGTTCTGCTGAGCCCTCAGTATGTGACCCAGATCCCGCGCCATGTTTTGAACCTGGCGCTCTAACTGGGAAACCCGCTCAGGCTGATACGGGGCCCTGTTTTCCCCCCTGGGCTGATCCCGGGAAGGGTAGCTGTCCCTCCTCTGGTAATACCCCGGGTTGGGAAGATTTGGGTACCCCTCCACCCTTGGCCTCCCCTCTCCCGGATTCAGTGGTCTGGGCTCAGGGAATTGGGGAAAGAAGGATGGATGATTTTGGGGTTGGAAGTCGGGTGGATATCTGGGGAAAAAGTTCTGCCCAGGGTTTGGTAAATTTCTGCCCTCCTGTGGGAAGTTTGGAGGGAAGTTCCCTGGGTTAGGTGCTTGGCTGGATCCCCCCCCTTGGGCTGGAGGAGTCCACACATAACCCAGGATGGGTCTGTTTCCCTTGTAACGGGGACTTACATAATCAGGAGAGCGAGGGACCCCATTTGTGGGGCTGCCTCCCTGGCTCCCTGTCTGTGACTGGCCCGAGGACCTTCTGGGCCTAGCATTATTAGGTGCAGGTAGGTTTTTAGGCCCCCTTATCTCCAAATCCAAAACAGGGGTGACCTTTACCTCTGCCACCTTGGCAGCAGCAGGGGTGCTGTTGGCTTTGGGGTTTTTCTGGGCATTACTTTTGCTATCTACCGGTTTCTGCACCTCATAGATCCGGGTAGCCTGTTCAATGACCCAGTCTAAAGATCTTTTCTCGTGAAAATCCCTCACGAGCTGGGTCATGATATATTTGGGCAAGGCATGGAAAAACGTATTAATAAACTCTCTACTATCTGTGCGCACCCTTCTGGTGGTTTGCGCAAACGCACGTTTCAGTTCTTGCACAAATTCTTGTGGGGCCTGATCCTCCCCACATTGCAAATTGTAGGCTGCCTTGCGAGCCTCTTGAGGATTTCTGTGAACAGAAAAATGTTTCAAGATGGCCGCCTTATAGGTGGACCATCTTGAATGATTTTGGTCCTCCAGCCCCGCAAAGAAACTGGAGTATTCCGGGGAGAAGGTCCACTTTACATATTGAATACAGCTTTGGCTGTCCTTCAAATGGAAAGTCTCCATCATTTGTTCAAACAACTCTAAGTGCTCCCAAACAGAATACTTAGCGTTCTTATGGTAAGGCGTGATGACGCTCCTGATCGCCTTAATCTGCTTTAAGGGGTCCTTAAGCAAGGCCCTTTTTGCCTTATTGGCCTTTTTGGTTCAGGTAACCCTTGTCCATTCATCCTCGGACTCAGAGGCACTGCTCCCAGAGGTTCCCGTCTGTTCTTCCAGGTTTTCCCGGATTCTGCGAGCCTGGGAATGGCTGGCAGAATGTGGGGACCTGGTCTCCTGTGTCCTGCGCAGTTCAGAGGAGTCTTCAGATTCCTCCTTGCTGCCAGGATTTGCTGGGTACCCCCCCCACTGACCTAACTGGGCAGAGGTTTTCAGGATGCCCTTAATGGGCCTATTCTCCCGGGGTTCCCCACTGAATTGCACCATGCTTGGGTGCCCATACCCGGATGCCCGCCCCTCCATTCCTGGATGGTACTGGCCTATGAGCCCCATGCTTCTGGCTGGATAGTAATCTGCCATCCCTGTGGCCCTGTGCTCATGTGCGCCAGGGGACACGGGGGTGGCAGAGTCCAGGGACTGAGAGGTATGAGGGCCTCTGGTACTAGGGCTCCTGAGATTATGCTCCGGAGTTTCCATTTCCCAGCGAACCTCATCTCTATCCGCCCCTGCTCCCTGTTGCAATGCAAGAGCCTGCATTTGTGCCTTCAGTTCCTCAGTTAAGGCCTTACTCGACTCTATCAGTCTCTCCTGCATCGCTACCTGCTGTTGGAGCCTATCATTGTGCTGGCAGAGAGCTTCATTCTCTCTCTGTGTTTCCTGATTGGTCCTGGAGCACTGGGCCAGTCTTTGCTGCAGGAGGGTTACCTCCTGAGCTGTGTCCCTATTGGCCTGCTCCTTTCTTGCTAGAGCATCCTCCACCCTCCTGGTGTGCTCTAAAAAGTTCTGGTGTTCTTTTTGGAGGTCACCCAGTCCCTGGTGGGCCAGGTGATTTTCTTCCATTTTTCTTTTTAGATGGCAGACTTCCTGGCCTATGGCGTCTCTTTCCTGACTAAGAGCCTGCATTTGTGCCGCCAGGTCGTCCCTCTGCCTTTGGAAGGTACCAGCTTTCTGGCGCTCCTGGTCAAACTCTGTCTGGGTATCCAGGTCTTTCAAAATCAGTTTATTGCTCTCTGCCTTCTCTCTATCTAGGTGGCTTTGCAGGGTGACTACCTGCTCAGCACATGCCCTATTGAAGTCTAGCTGTTGCTCCAGCTTTTTCTGGCTTTGCAGTAGAGAGTCCAAACCTTCTTGGTGTTCCTTCTGCAAGGCCAGAAATCTGGTATCCTGTTCTGACTTTTCCTTTTGCAGCACATCCATATCCTCCTTCATTTTAGTGATGTACAGTCTGCTGTCATTTTCTGACTCCTGGCTCCTCTGCAGCCTCTGCTCAGAAGAGACCAGGTCAGATTGGACCTTCTCTAACACCATCTGTTGCCTATTTGCCAGATTTTGGCTTTCAGCACATCTATCCTGCATGTCTCCCATGTATAGGTACAGGTATGCTGCTATCCTGGCAATCTTATTGTGTTCCTCTTTGGCTTTAGGAGCCATATATAGTTCACTCAGGGCCACATGTAATGGACCCTGATCTCTCCATAAGTCTGACCCTATTTCAGTGACCTGTCGCGTGATGGCCTGCAACCAGGCATCCTGGCCCTGCTCAGCCCATTCACCTCTCACAAATAATTTATGTAAGAAGTGCTCTCTGGCTATTTTCATATCTACCAAGGTCGTCATTCTAGAGATTGGTCTCTTTCCTGACTTACAGAAGTTAGTATTTTATTTTTGCAGAACAGAACTTTTCTTGGAGTGTCCCTTTTGAGGAATGCTTCACAGCGTAATGCAGCGTGGTGATCCGACCGGATGTATGTATCCCGTCAGTTAGCACACTGTATTAAGCTGCACAAGTGGTAAATCTAACCCAACGTCTCGGCTCGAGCCCCCAATTTGTAAGAGGATTCAATTCAACACTACAGCTAAGTCAACGCCTAGTCTATAATACTGAATGAAAACCCTTATTGATATATCTTTAGGTCCAGTTCATGCGTTCTGGATGACTACCCCTATATAACACCCCTCTCTTGGAATCCCCCTGACCCCACTGAGCCAAGAAGTAGTTCTGTTTTGCAAGTTTAAAAGGTTTATTTGATAAATTAAAATATATATATATATCACACTTTATAATAAATTAATAATTGACTAGCACACTTAATCTGATATGATAAAGATTAACAACGGAGAATCTGGCACTAACACGCTTCTCTATAATCAATAAGGAGTTGACATGAAATTGATAAGATAGCACACTGGTAAATAGGTACAGAAGTATAATGTGGTAGAGAATGCTTTATAGAGTTCAAATGGATGTAATGTTGAATGAAAATGCAATACAGAAAATACTCAATATGATTTCAACAAACAAGGTAATCACTTTTCTCTGGCAATCCCCTCCCCCCCTTGATGCAATGCAAGGAAATGGAAGGAAGCACACAGTTCTCAGAAATGCAATCAAATGTGATTCAGTTCAATCCCAGCAAGCTTACAGAAAACAGATAGGAGTTTTGAAAACACAGGCCCAAATGCTTTGATATGTGCTAGCAATGGATGAGAAATATGCTGGAAATGCTTTTAATTCCCTTTCAGAGGTTCAGGGTGAGTGGTATCTAGTTAATATTAGTACAGGCTCACACTAGCAATGATGCAGGGATAGTTAGCAGGTTAAACGAATTTCTGGCAAATGGAAGGCAAAACTGCTGTCTTTTTACACGTGAAGAAATTGGCAAATCGCGGTAAAATTCGCGGATGCGCCGAGCGCTATTACAGGAGAACCACAAGGACTATCTCTATCGTTTTGGGGTCCTATGAAAGCCTAGGATCTCAGCTTCCAAATGAAAGTTACTGCAAGCCTCTAGCCCAAACGGTTACAGAGTTATGACCGATTTAATAGAGGTCGTTTTTGGTTTTGCAAATTTTAAAAGCTCAAAATGACAAGTGGCAGATTTTGCAGCTAAAATGACAGGTGACAGATTTGGAGCTATCAGGCAGTTCTACTTAGGTTACATAGATTGAATTAGATGAATTTAAACTAAGAGATTGGTTCTACACAGTTCAGCTGGGTACTCACACTATATTCTTGAATTAAATGGGCTTCATCACGGATCTGGTCAGGGTTTTAGACTGGGCTCGGGTCTCTCTCTGGGCACAGCACTGCTTTCTCTCTGGGTACAGCACTGCTTTCTCTCTCTGGTCTGGTCTCTAGTTTGGCTTTCTGGAGGTTGTTGAATTTGAAGTCTGGATCTCTGGATGTTGTATGGTCCGGCAGAGCGCGTTGCAGCAAATGGAATTGAAGGTCTCTACCTAAGTTTCAGTGGTCCATTTATATGTTCTGCAAGTGGGTGGGTGTGTTGGTCATAACTAAACTTGCCCCTCTCACTTGTCATTGGTCCAATTTCCATTCCTCACTTGATTTGGGGAAGGAACTGTGAGTCAGAGTGATGTCATTTTATGATCTCTTGAAAAAAACTCCCCTGTAATCTGTGCACCCAAATCTATATATGATCAAAATCCATATTTCACAGTTACACAGTTGTTTGAAATGACATACCCATGTCACCTATCACATGAGGTATACTCTGTCCCAAATCTGCTGTTTCTAGGAGCTTGCATTCAGAAATGGCACATATTTGACTTTTTAACTGATTTTTCAATTTCTGACATTGACCCAACTTTACATACATGTGCGCAGGGAGTATGGACATTAACTGATGAAGTTTCAGATTTTTAACATGCACACATTTAGAGTAATATCCTCTTTTCCGCTAAAACCCCCCTGAACATACCACTGGTTCTAAAAACCTCTTAAACTGTGGGCAGAAAAATCACAAGAATTATGGTATCATTTATAAAATTTTCACATGTCCGCTCTATGAATGATCCATCTTTTTCTAAACAATATTCTGGCTACAAAGGGGTGTAGTTTCCTCTCAGCACAAGGTAGAAATACTGGTTTATCCAGTTCTGCAAAGCCAGCTTGCTCTCACAGGCAGTGCCCCTCCCAGCTTCTGCCAAGAGGAAGCTACATTTTACGACTGCTGTAATAAAACCTTTGCCTGAGTCAGGACAGGCTTTGTTCAGAGCTCCTGTAGAGCACAGGTAATTCAATTATCAGATAGATGGCATATCCTTAGTGTTGCCAGCAAAAGGCAGATAGCCTGGGAACACAGCTGTGACTCAAGTTTCACTCCTGATGGGGGTAGTTGCCGGGCAGAATCAAGTTCCTTAAGCCAGACTTTCAGCTAACTGTCATGTTTTTTTTGTTGCTTTTTAACTTAACTTGCAATTTTACACATGCAGCTAGAATGCTGATTCTAAGTGCAAAACTATGACATTTCAACAGTTACAAAGGCATGTGACACCAAACATAGGTCACTCATTTAATCTAAACATTTTCGATTTTAGTATCTTTAAATCCAGTGCAACTTAAACTGCTGCAATCCACAGCTCCGCCAGTCTTGTTATAAACCTTCAAGTCACTTCAGAATATCACTTTACATTGTATCCACCTCTCAGTAAGTCTTTCTTGAGCCTGCTTTGGGTTCATTCAGTTTTACACAAAAAAGTAAAATCTGGTGTGGTTTTAAAATGCCGGCTTTTGGATAGTGGTGAGTACTGGTACTGCACCCATTTTTGAGATTTAAGAAATGAATTCCCCACCATTCTAGGTTGCATTTGGCAATCAGCATTGCCATTCCCAATGGTTTCAGACTACTGTGCGGGTAGTCCAATGGTGGTTTTAAAGCGCTTTGAAGCTAACCGGCGCTACTGTTTTTCCTTTGGCAACCCATTTCCCTCATGGCAACCCGGCCTTTCATTCTCGCACTGGTGGGTGGCAAGTGAGGCAACCATTTCGGTGTGCGCACAAACTGCGCAGCTTTCCTGGATTTCGGCGCACATGTGGGTTTTCCGCCATCTTGAATTTTCTAAGCCCACAGCACCAAATGTTGTGGCATGATAGCTTAAACGTGGGTCAGGACACCCAACAGTCTCAAAATAGAGAATTGTGGGAGGTTATCTGTGCTCGTGATTTTTCTGAAGAGAGCCAGAGTGTTCCATGATACATAGGCATTTATGGATGTTAACCCTAGTTCATATCGGGTACACACCAAGGGTGATCCTTTCGGTAAGTGCAAGATTCGATTCCAGTAGGTGTTCTCACACCAGGACCATGTCTCATACGGGCACCCCAACATGGCCTCAGCTCCAAAGATTAACGATGGCACAACCTTGGCCTTATAGTATTCAAGGGCCGGTTTTATGGAAAATGTTCCGTACTTCATGTTTAGCATAGCACCTTGAACAGCTAAGAGCTTGCATTTTCTTTTGATCCTGTGGACCATCAGGTTGTCATTTATATTTGAGCTGAGCAAAACTCCCAAATATGGTACCTGACTGACACAATTGATCAATTTGCCTCCGACATCCCATTTGAATTTTGTTTTTCGGGCGGGTGTTACGCCAGTTAGGCTTTGGAGAACAAGGATCTCAGTTTTGAGGCATTGATCTCAAGACCGTTTTTAATGGTATAATGTTCTAATGCCCTCAATTTTCTCTGTAAGCCAACCGGTGTTGAATCAATGAGGACTATGTCGTCAGTATAAAGCATATGCCCAATGTGTGCTCCATTGACCTTTGGTGGAAAAACTCTTACTTCGCCTAGGTCTTTATGAACGTCGTCAGTGAAGAAGCTGAATAGGCAAGCTCCCAGCGGACAGCCTTGCTTCACGCCTCTTGATGTTTGTATGGCTGTTGATAGAGAGCCCTTTTGATCGAGTCTGATTTTTACTGTCATGTCAGAGTAGAGTTCTTGCACCACTTTCAGTAGGCTCAATGGGCATTTATGTTTTATCATTTTGGCCCAGAGCATGTCGCGATCAACACTTTCAAAGGCGTGAGCCAGGTCAACAAAGGCTAAATAAATCCTTGATTTTTTCTTTATCTCGTCCATTTTTAAGATGTTTAGGATGAAAAAATTCAACAAGCACCCAACGCCCTTTGTGAATCCAGTTGGTGAGATATCAGCAGCCCCTACGTCTTTGATCCATGATGTTATGTGGTTAAGGACTTGGGTTGCGAAGATCTTTCCGATCACATCAAGGAGGGCTATGGGTCTGAAATTTTTGGGGTCAGACCGTGTACCTTTTTTGAAGATCGGCACGATCAAAGCACATTTCCATGTTTTTGGGACCCTTCCTTCTTTTAGGATGTTACAGAAAAGGTTATAACAAAAATCAGCCCACTCCTCCGGATTTTGTTTGAGCATCCAATTAGTCAGGCCGTCGGGGCAAGGAGCTCGAGAGAGGCTTAGATTTTCGATGTTTTTCAAGATGTTATCTTTCGAAATCTTAAGGGCCCATGGACTGTGGTGTTCGATGGTTTCGTGACCCTTCTTTTGTTGGTTCTTAAATAGCTCAGTGTAATGATCGATCCACTGGGCCTCGGTGACTGTGGAGACCTGTAAGGAACTTTGTCAGGCTTCTGTATTGTTAATCAAGGACCAAAATGATTTTGAATTTTTTTCAGTCAGGATCTTTGTCATCACCTCGTTTTGTAAAATATGATTTTTATGGCCTTTTAACCAATCTCTATACGATGCTTTCACTTTTTTCATTTCCAACCGGTAGTTGTGTGTGGAACTCTTCTTAGCATCTCGTAAAGATTTCCTCAAAGTAATTTTTCTGGCAACGATTTCCGGATCATAGGAGTGCTGGTGACGAAACCCTGTTTTTTGTGGACCAAGATTATGTTCGATGTATTTCTCCAGTAATCTTGGGTATTTGATTTGGGCCTTGGATAGGGGTTCGTTATTCGAATGAAGGATGGTTGCGATATCTATGATGTTGTCTCTATTAATTCGTACTCTGTTTTGACCTGGCATCACGCTTATATTTGGGTTTCAAAGTTCTTTTTCAATTCACCCCATGCCAGAAATTTGGATCGTTACTAAGTTGTGGTCACTTTGTTCCGTCGGGATCACAATTAGTTTAGATATTTTATTCACAATGGCATGTGATACGTAGAAATAGTCAAGGATCGAGGCTTTTTTTCCTTGAGAGCAGGTTGCTTTGGGAGGAATGTCCCCTCTGATGTTTCCATTTAATAAAACTAATTCACGATCTTCCATCTCGTTGTTCCATGCTGCTTTGATGTAGGGATCTTTCGTTTTTCTATATGAGTTATTTTTCAGTGTGGAGTCAGGTTTCAGCTCAACGCATTCCATGTTAAAATCGCTGCATAAGATTAAGTTTGGCGCTACACTAGACTCTGTGATGCGGTCAATTGTATCACAGATTACTTCTAGAAAGTCTGATTCATCCGTAGCGGCGTGCTGCCAATATATATTTATAATGTGGATAATCGTTATTTTGTGAGGTAAGTTTACATTTAGTTCGATGGTCGCAATCTGTAGGTATGGTGGATTTTCAGTACTTATTATTTTTATGGTTTTTGCTTTTTTAACCATTATTATTAGACCAGCCATTGGTCTACCCATACTTTGTTTGATTGCTGGGTTCAAAGCTATTTCAAAACCGTCAGCATAAGGTGATTTTTCGAGCCAAGTTTCCTGGAGGCAAATCACGTCCAATTTTTCAAGAACGTTAGATGTTTTTCCAAAGAGGTGCTTAAATACCCTCGTGTTCCAGGAGCCCATCAATAATGATTCCTCAGGCGTGTCGGGTTGGCGTTAGAGCTCCTCACAGTTGTTTAGTGACGCTGATAGCCAACTCCAGGAGCCTAGGCCCGTATCGACGATTTTCGGTCTTAAGGGTTGTTCAGTGCCATTTGGTACATTCAGGTCGTTCTTCATAGTCATTTTGATTTGTTTTATGGGACTACCACGATTAACGGAGTCCTGATCATCTGTTCGAAGGGATCTAGAGGAGGGTCGAGTTGTGTTCCCTTTCGGGGCATTGGACGGCTATTTAGTTGTTTGTCCTCCCTTCCCGTTTGATTGGTTACTCGTTTGTGGTCTTACTTGTGCAAGTGTTTTTGCATCACACACTTCTTTTATATCAAATCCAAGAGAATGTAGTTCTGAATTGCAATTTAGAATCAGGTTGTAAATTAATCGTGAAGGAATGTGCAGTAAGACTCTGTCAGTTGTGGACTCATCTACAAATTTGCCAATTTTTATTCCTTCTGTAGACACTGCACGTAGTTTGGGAATGTATCCAAGCAACTGAAACACATTGCGTCTTTTCAAAAAGAGAATCGCCCGATCTGAATATTCTCTCAATCAGAAGACGATTTTCAATTAGTAAGTTGGAACTTTTACTGTTTGTGAGAGAGTCTTCTTTTGCTTGAGGTCTCTTATCGTTTCTCCATTCTTGAAGAAGATTGGATTGAGAAATTGGTAGTTGTTTTGAGTTTTCAGTTGTGTTCGTTGACCATTTTTCTTCGACTTCCAAAGGAGACTTTTCCTTTCCTTCAGTTGAACATGTGTTTGACAGATTTGTTAGATTGACTACAGGGTTCTGTCTCTTTAGAGCTCGATCTCTTTTTTCGGCGATTGTCATGAATCTAGGTTGATCGCCAAGATTCAAAGGTGAATCTTTGGATTTTGCAACTGGAGGCGTCTGAAAGGTACATGTTCTTTTGGAGGTCGTTCCAACTACTACTTTGAGCAGGGAAGGGTGTACCGGAGACGGTTCAGGTTCCTCATCCGAGATGTAATCCAGAATGTCTTCAGCTTTTGTATCTTCGTCAGTAGATCAATTTTCCAGGTCGACTTCGTGAGTAGACACGTTTGCCAATAGTTCGATCATTCTTTCGTCTTCGTTTTGTTGGTTTTTTAGAGCGTTTGAAGTGTTTAGCGTGTGTGGTGATTATTGGTCCCCCATATTTTGATTTTGGCGTGGTATTTCAGTGACAATGTTTGAAGACTCGTTTGTTGGTTCTGTTAATATTGTTATGTTTAGACCTTTCAAGTTTCTTAGAAATTTATTTGAATTTTTAGCTCTAACATCTTTTATGGTTTTTAAGTTTTTTGTTTTCATTGTTTGCTTCTGCACCTTGCAAGGTTCACATGTTTTTTTTCCCACCTCAGAGGGCTTTCTTTTTTCAAAGATGGCAAAGATTTTCTTCGTCGGGTGATTCCATTTGCCACCCTCATTTGAAGCCACCAAATGAGGGATTGGCGCACCGTCAGCAGTTGCAGGGGCGAAAACATCTGCTGTTGTTGCAGTCAGAACGACACTTTTTGTTGTGGCTACCTTTGAGGAAGTAATTACGTCGCTCTGAGGCAATTCTGCATTTGATTGTTTTGCAGTCAGATGATCAGAACCGCCAACTGCGTGGCTATACGCCAATTCAGGATCTTGCCTGGGTTGTTGTACTCTTGGCACAGTAGAACTGGCACATGGGACTTCATTTACACTAGGAGAGTTGGTGGAACAAAGCAACTCTTTTGCGACGATTTTTCCACTAAAATTGTCAGTGCTCGTAAATTGGTGCTTTTAGAGGGTCGCTATGGCCTGTCGTGCGACTTCTGCCAGGAGTCGTTTGTCTTCGGAGTTGTTTCTCTATTGGTCTCTTAGTAGAGTGTTTAACATCTCGTTATTCTTAAGTCCATTCGATTCTTGTTGTGTCAAGTCATGTAGGACCAGTTCCATTTTGGTTATTTTAGAGTTCATTGTAATTAAAAGGCTTGTTTGGTCTCTGAATGCTTCATTCAAATGCTTGTAAAGCTTTAACAACGGGGCCACAGTGATTGTCAGAGTGGACGTCAGGTTTGGCCTCAGTTCAATAATTACTTGCTCAACAAGTGTGGTACAGGTCTCCCGTTCACTATCTGGTCGAGTTCTATTATGACGTCTAGGCAGTGGCCGATGTATTTTTGGGAAATTGCGTTCCATGAATGAAGAATCAGACATAGCATCTCCAGACGACCCATCTGAGGTGGTTGAGGCCTGATTAGATCTTCTACTAGAGTTAATTTTGGGTTTTGTTACAGTTCTGGTACCATTTGTCTCATTACATGGTAATCTTTTTTGAGAGCAAAGTCGAAAAGGTATTGCACTTGTGTCGAGTTTTCTCCTTTTAGATGGAATGTTTGATTGGCTCTGACTAATAGGAGCTTTGTATTCAGAAGTCAGGCACACTGATTTTTCCACAACTCTCGAATCTGCAATTTCTTTGCCTAATTGTTCTAATCCCAGAGATCTGAGTTTTGCGTTAGTGGAAATAGATGCGTTCAGTTCTTTAAAGTTTTTTAGTAGCTGGTCGGCTACCATTAATGAGTTGCGACGCTCAGGTTTTTTGGGGCAAGCTGAATGCGGATTGCATGGGCCAGGACAAGGCGCGTGCGTTTCACCAACCAACCTCACTGGGGCAGCGGCGACTTGTCACCAGTGGCAGTCGTTTGCAAATATGGTGCGACGACGCTCGCATCTTCCAAGTTGGTTTCTGGTAGGGGATTGGCGACTTCCAGAATGTTCAGTTGAATGTTGTCTGATAGACCATTAGGGGGCTGTGCAGTGACACTTGGATTGCCAGAAATATGATCTTGTGTACGTTTTTAACAGTTTGCCATGTTAAGAATTTAAGCGTTGGACTCAATGGTTTGCAATGATGTGGGTTACTTTTTCTGGTTTGGCACTCCTGATTCCTTTGGATGATAAACTTGTCTCTGTTGCAAGCAAAGGGTAGATGCTCGGATTCATCGAGCCATCCATCCCATTTCAGTTTTTTTCAGCGTGAGTCGGATGTAGGCACCTTGTTAGTGCGGATCGTGTTAGATTTTTCAAATGTATGAACCACCATTGGGTTACAAAACACATCCGTTCGATTTGCCGGTAGCAGTGTGGACGCGTGGGTGGGGGGGGGGGCGGGCTAAACAAGACAAACTGCAGTCCGCCCCCTTCTCCACCCCCCACTCCGAGCCCTGCTCTGGTGCGCATAGATTACAGCCAAACGTCAAAGTATTTTCAAGACAACAGTTTCGAGGGGCATCCAACACATCACTTAATTGGGGAGCCTGGTAAGACACTCTTGTGGAGTCCGTGTCCATGATCGAGCCCGGCTGAAGACAAGAGCCCAAAGGGGAGAGGCGTAAGGATTATACGAGCCAAGGGAAGGATCTTCCAGACGGCTTTGTGGCGCTCGGGTTTGGGTGTGATGCAGTCCAAATCAAGAAGACGCTCTTTTTTGATGTTCGGACAGCTTGGGCTGGTTGTGATATTTTCAATTTCCGGAGCACCTGGAGCACCGGGAACACCAGGAACACTCTGACGCACTCAAAGACGCTACGCATCCGGAGGTGTGTTTTTAAACAGTAGACAGCAGTAGAGATGAAAGAGGTACTCCGGCAGCAAAACACAGCAAAACACAGCAGCAGAGAAAAGAGCTGTGAACACCAGAAACACTCCGATGCACTCCACGACGCTCCGCGTCCGGAGGTGTGATTTTAAACAGTAGACAGCAGTAGAGATGAAAGAGGTACTCTGGCAGCAAAACACAGCAAAACACAGCAGCAGAGAAAAGAGCTGTGAACATCAGGAACACTCCGACGCACTCCGCGACGCTCCACGTCCAGAGGTGTGATTTTAAACAGTAGACAGCAGTAGAGATGAAAGAGGTACTCTGGCAGCAAAACACAGCAAATACAGCAGCAGAGAAAAGAGCTGTGAACACCAGGAACACTCTGACGCACTCCGCGACGCTCCGCGTCCGGAGGTGTGTTTTTAAACAGTAGACAGCAGTAGAGATGAAAGAGGTACTCCAGCAGCAAAACACAGCAAAACACAGCAGCAGAGAAAAGAGCTGTGAACACCAGGAACACTCCGACACACTACTGTACTTTCAAGCTGTTCATTGAAGAGGTCTTTTTTCGCCTCATAGATCTTGAGTTTATGTGCTTTTTCCAGTTACTTTTATTTTCAATAGTCTTATTCTTTTCCCATTTGCTTTCGGGGTGTCTCTTAGTTTTTATTAGATTGCTCGGGCTATGGCATAAACCAATCTAGGTGCGCTGGGCAGTCCCGAACAATTTTAGATTTAATTGGGGCCACTCGGTCAAGAAATGTGGTAAAGTATGAACTGTGCATTTCCGCCAGTCTGCAAGGAGGGTCATAGTCTGAGGACTCCTCCATGATGGTCTGGAGGCAACTAGTTAGTACCTCAGATTTTATTGTATTCAGGTTGCGCCTAGCTACTCGTTTAGGTGGGTTGAGTGTGGGTTCTAATTTTTCTGGTATGTGAATGACCCAGTCTATGCAAGAATAGTCAGAGCAGATGCGTGGTTTATTGGTGATCTTCCTGATATGAATGTTTCTTCTTGTCATCCAGACCAGGGTGTTACCTTTAACTTATGTTATTTTGTGTTTGGATCCCTACATTATTCAGAAGTTGTTCCAAGTTTATGGCTTCCTTGTCTTTGCTATACCCCATCCATCTGCACAAGTCACCCAACATTATGGTTGCTCAGTTGATTCGATTGAACGGTTTCAGGATATGTAAGGATATGAGTCTTCATTAAAAAAAGATTGATAGATAAGTATAATATTAATACAGATATTGTCATTATCGGTCAATTTGACGTGCATAGTTTCACATCTCAGGCAATCAATGCTTGCTTCAAATAGGCCAAGCTCTTTTTCTGCTTAGTACTGCTACCCCCCACTGCCCCTCGCCTTTTAGTCTATTTTTACAAAAGAAATTGTATCCTTGTGGGGTAGCTAATTCATTATTAGGGCCATCAAATGCTTGTAACCAGGTCTCGGTAATACAACATTATTATCTATGATGTAATCGTGTATGTCTACGGCATGTTTAGGCAGGGAGCAAATATTCAGTAAAACTAGTTCAAGAGGTTGGTTATTAATATGTGATATTCTTTCCTTGGTGTGACAGTTCCTCTCCAGGGTAGTCATGTTATCTATGTCATCCCTGGCCATTAGGCAGTGTGTGCTAGTGACATATTTGGTGCTTACCCCGGTAACCAAACCTCATTGGGCATATCGCTTTTTGCGTACCTTTTCGCATCCCTTTGTTGATGCATGTTACTGTTTGTGGGAGGAGTTGGTGATTTTTGTACATTTGGAGTCCAACTCAATGTTTTGTAGTACTCAAAACTGTGGTGTGGATTATTGCTGGAGCATGTTGCCTACTTATGTCCACGGGTTAGTTGAGCTTAGTGTTAGCTGGCGGTATAGAGGTCTCATGTTCCTCTACCGAGTCCATGTTCATTTCCATGTTTTCATGAGGATTTAAGCATTCTGTTTGTATTCTGGCTAGGAAATTCCTTACTAATATTTCCTGCCTGAGTTTTTGTGCCAAGAGGAGAAATAGTTCTTGGTGGAACCCCATATCTATCCTGGTCTAGGTAGTAGTATGAATGTAAGAACAAGGTATAGAGACCTACCCCAGGCCGAGAAGAGTCTTCCTGTTGTGCGTCTGGCCATGTCCAGATGCAGACCACCCCAAACGCGCTGGCGCTAGCGCGCCGACAATGTAAGAAACAGCCCTGCGCATGCAGGGAAATGCAGTTTTGCTAAACCACACACTAGTCGCATCATGGCCAGCAGTATGGTAAGGCTGCTGGGCTCACTGCAATCTATGGTGTAATTCGGCATTTAGGCAGAAGTTGAAGCTAGGTGGTTTTACAATGCGGTAATAAGGTTTTATTTTTCATAAAACACAATCTTTCAATTTTCAATAAACAATTCTTTCAGCACAGTTACTTTCAATTATAACCAGTTTTTAGGCCTAACAGCCCAACACTTTGCAGATTTATTCAACAGTAAATGATCCATCTCAAATGCTCACTGATTAGTTATGGCTCAATTTCAATTGGTTTTCCTAACTTTCCTTCACACACCATGCATTCGTACTCACAGTATCCCGAATAGCTAGTGGTGTGAGTATTTAAGTGCGCTGAACAGCCCAAAGGCACTGGTGCTAACATGCTAACAACAGAAGAAGAAGCCCTGCGCGGGCAGTGAAATATAGTTTTGCTAAACTACACACAGACCGCAGCGTGGCCAGGCGTATGGTAAGGATGCTACGCTCACTGCAATCTATGCTGTAATTCGGCAATGAGGCAGAAGTCGATCCAATGTGAAATGGTGCAAACAACTTGCAATCGGCCAGAGGTGTTATCAAGCACTCTGCAGAGGATTACCATCTCCATATGAGTAATGCACCCTCACCCTTTTGTCACAGCCACCAACATAGCCACCAAAACCCAAAAAGCCAGGGTATTATAAGAAATGAAGAAAGACGTCCCAAAACGCGGAGTACATTTCAATAAAGATAACACAACATACGAAACAATTGTACCCAGTCCACTGTATTCTCTTTTGTGTCGTATATCACAAAGTTCTATCTATTTATTTTTGTATTTTAATATCTTGAAGACATTGAATCAAAGACAAAAAAAAGTACATGCTAAAAGAGGCATTTCCACTAGCTTGTCACTGGCTGGGGTTGGGGTTGAGTCCCAGCAGGAGGAAAACAAATAAAATTGGCTTTGCTCGCTGTTGGGATGCAAGTGGTGGGTGATTAGTGTTCACTCATGCTGTGGAAGGCCGCATTGCAACCCTGCTGGTCGGGAATTAATGTGCCTGTAATTCTGTTTACCAGCATGTTTCCGGGCCAGTAGAGTGCAAGTTTGCAAGTGAGGTACCCTGAATTACCTTCAGTCAAGAGCTGGAGGTAAATCAGGCACTCCAGTAGCAATAAACAGCCAGTATAACCTGTGCCGGTAATACTAGCAATCACTGCATGGAGTCCTATTCCGGCAGATCAAGTGGTGAGAACAGTAGTTTTGTTTGGTGGTATCCTGCCAGATTTACTGGCAGGATATCACCAAACTCATAATGAGGCACACCCCCTCATTAGAGCCCGCTCAATTTATCACCCCTCATAAAGCACTGGTTATTTGGTTTGGTAATGTTGGTGCAAATGTCATTGCACAAGGACCTAGGACGGACATATGTGGTCATTGTGCTAGGAATACAGTTAGCAATTTCCCAGTGCGTGCTGTCTCCCATTGTCACCCATGTACTGTTGTGCTGGTGCTTCCAAAAGTGCAAATCTTGACATGTTGCCTGTGCATAGCCATTACACTGGCAACATCTTTTAACTGGAAGCAGAATCAGCAGAGAACGAATCATTGCTCCAGCATTGAGACCAGTGCACAGTGAGTCATTGCCCCAGTGATAGAATAAGTAATGAGAGGAATGATATGTCCATACTCAGGCCAATGTACATGCAGGCAGACTGGGGAAGGTGGGCCAGTTAGTTCAGGTGTTCTTCAAATCTGCCATGATGTTTCAATTGTCATGAGCCAAACTGACAACAATCTGCTAAATGGAAAGGTGGTCATTTGATAACTGGGCACAATGTAAACTACACATAATGTGCTAAGTAGGTTTTTTGCAAAAAGGCTATCATCTCCTAACTAGGCATAATATCAGCTAATAGTGACACGGTTTCTATGTTCAAAATACATCAAACAACTGATAGAATGATATATATTCATCTACATATTCGGTGCCCTACATTTTTATTGCCTTTTTGATTTTATAAAGTGAAGAAGTAAACTGCAGGTCCCCGGAGTGATCTGCACCCGGAAATCAGCCTGAGCAAAATAAAAGCGGGCAAAAGAAAATGCACTTTGATATGGAACTTACTACCATCTGCCAAATGCTTTGTGCAACCCGTGTCTAGGCTTTGACATTAGTGCAATACATCACATGCAAGTTAATGGTATTTTTCCGAAGAAATCTATGAATACACATCGTTTCCTAAACCAGACCTTCCCTAAGCTTAACCTCTACTCACATTTGCAAGCCCATTGTTTTAGAAGTGTAGCTGCATAAACTTGACAGATCATAGTTAATAGACTTGCTGTTCCCCATTATGCCGTTGGTGGTATTTATATTTCCTCTGAGCGATGATAATTTCACAGCAGACTGCTGTCTACTCCATCTGAGAAAAGCACTGGGGAAAATGAGAAGTGCACCTCTCATCACCGACTCTGCCTTGTAATTCCGGAAAGAATAGGTCTAATCAAGGCAGGCTTCGTATTGCTCATCCCGCAACCACGTCCTGCCGAATCATATCATTGAAATCTTTCATCCCAAAAGCTTCTGATGGATTTAACACTATTAGCATGGACAGCTGAGCTTTATTCATCACTTGAATAGGTCACCCATCAGAAGAGTACAATCTCCTCGCCTTGACAATGTGTACATGCGCGATGCTTGCTAGGTGTAAGCTTCCCTCCTCCCACGTAGCTCTCATCAAATGAAGGTAGCAGCTGTGCTGTCAACAATATCTTGATTTATTTTCCAAGTAGGGAAAGGTTTGCACCAGCTTCAAGTCATTATTGTATTGATATTTAGGCATACAGGTGACTTGGGTTTGAAAGGCTGCGCCATGTCCTGCCCTGGCGTCCGCCATGGATGCTGCTAGAATGTCAGTGCATTTGAATGAGTGACAGCTCGGGAGAGTAATGGGTGCATGGATTATTCAATGTGTGTTCCGGGGGCGTCAGTTGGGTCTGTCCTGAGATCAATGAGCATGGTGGATGTTCGCAATAATAAGTGATAACTGGAACTAGTACATAGTGTCAAAAAAATGAACTGGACTTTTTTTCTACAGGGGGTCCTAGCTGCTCTGTGATGGGAAAGATCCATCTTCTTTGAAACAGGGGGTGACAGCCGTAACGCACCCATCTCAAGAAACAAGTCCAGTACCCGTGAGCGAATATGGTAGGTACCGCTTTCTTTATCATCCGATGTGGCCACAGACTCCCCAAATCTCAAAGCCGGTTTGGACCCAAAGTGCCTTCGCTACTGGACATACACAGCCCTTATTTCAACAGTTGGTGGCTCTTTGCCATTCAACAGTGGGGTGGGGGAGCACCAGCACCTTCATGCCAGGGCCCTTGGCCAAAGGTGCTCTTTGGCTGGGAGGAGAATGTTAGTAGGCATCCTTTTAAGCTTATGGACGTTGTGAGGTCCTTAGCTCACTGATGGCTGCAGAGTTGAAAGTATACCTGGTTCACGTATGGGTTTATTCGGTTGTGAGCCTCATCTACTGGGGAACTGACCCCAAAAAACATCCGGTGTCTGGTTTCGATACGTCTGGCTGATGTTATTTTTGATACATTCAGCAACTCTTACATTTCACAACTGTGGCAATTATGTATCATATTTATTATTTTGATTTTGATTTATCCAATGTTTTTGTGTATGTGTCTCAAAGCCTCAAAGGGTTGTGGGAAAAAAGCACCGGAAATAAGCACCAGTGAATGTATGTGGTGTACATTGATACTTGATTTTTATGTACATCCTGCTGTTTTTGAAGTACCAATTGAATGCATGGGATATATTTAAATGTATTACATTTAACAAAAACAGAAATAAACCCCCCACTCCAGCACTTCATTCAAGAGTGGTGTTCAGCTCAAGCCTCGTTTCCATGGCTTACCTCCTTAGCAACAGGATTCGATGTGAAATGGTGCACACACCTTGCAAGTGGCCAGAGGTGTTACCAAGTCCTCTGCAGCTGATTACCATATCCATATGAGTAACACACAGAGACGTTTTTATGGGAGGGCAAAAGGGGCACTTGCCCAGGGCCCCCAACTTGGATGGGCACCAAAAGGCTGCCTGATCTAAAGAAGATTCCTTTGTTCACCAGACTTAAATAGCACACATCAGTAAATTGTATTGCATGGTGCTGAGGCTCTAAACCTGTTGCCTGTCTGTTTTGGCAAGCACATTCTGCCTCGATCATGTAATGCTTTCTGTGTTCACTGTGGTATATATGGATTGTGTGTTCCGTGCGGCACAACTCTTGTAGCATTCTTTCCTTCCTATGGGAATTATGTTGGTCGTGTGCAGTAGCCAAATTTGAAATGCATATTGAGAAATGGAGTGCCACAATGGTTCAGAAGTTAGCTCAGTGTGTTAAGCTCTCATTGCAGAGATATGTGGTCCTATGCAAGATTAGAATCGCACATTCCTGTAAGGCTGACTGAGCCTTTCCTATGTCTGAAGTTTACAAACCTGCCTTCATATGTACTTGATCTTGCAGCACAACAGGTGCTATTATCAGCAATGTACCTGCACCAGATACGGGTTGCTATAAAAACGAACGTCATCATTATGGCGAAGGTCTAGAAATGTATTTGTTCAGATGGCATGTAGTAAAACCTAGGCAATCACCTCCAACGATCAGCATAAACTGTTAGTCCAAGAGATGAATAAGTATTCAAATTTGGAACCAAAACATTCATGCTTGTATCCTGGCTTTGCCAGCAGACAATACAGTGATCCTGGTGTATCATCTAATATCTTGTACATTAATGTACTGTCTTCTGTGAAGTTTGCCTCCTTGCACGCTGGTGGCATTGTTTAGCCCATTACTTGATCTTTCTTCTTATGTAGGCCATTTTAGAGGAAGGGGTGGTAGACAGAAGGGAGCGGACTAGATGGTGCAGGACTCAGGCAAGCATATTTTAAAGTCAGCTTGTTTGACACAATAAAACGCTTTGCAGTTTTTTTTAAAGTCAAAGGTTTTTCTGCACGTTTATGAATGACAATTTCACAAGCCAGTGTTTTGGAAGTATGCAAAGATTTAAAATACAAAAGACCAACCCAGATTAAATTTGTTAAATCACACTGATTGGTATGCTGGTACATATATACTTCTCTTGATGATGGAGAGGATGAAGCTAGAATCATTCTACGTTACACCCTTCTATAATATTTTGTTTTAAACATTGTCATGTTTGGTAATGTGATTGGTGTATTTTCCTGGACCGTTTTATAAAATTAGATTATTTTAGTTCTTGGTAAGGGCTGGTAAGGAAAGTGTTCAAATGCAGAAATTGCAGAGTTGGCACAAATCCCAGCTTCTCCCTTTAATCAGTGTGTCTAATGTTGGGCAGCTAATTTAATCTTGTATTGCCTAGCTTCTCGAAATGGCCAGTCCCTAAACCTTTCAAAATTGTGAGTCCTTCAGAGAGATTTCCTTCTCAGGGTATGATCTTCAAAACAGCCTCACTTATACTTTCACTGGCTATAGTGTTTCCACTATAATAGTGAACATTGATATATTGCACACCACAGGCACATTCTTTTGGTCGCTAATGGCACCACTATTTGAAAACCATGTCCCATTTATAATCTCAGTCTGTCTGGATACAGACACCTTCCTGGAAGCTTCTAATCTCCACCCATTATCCCTGCTATGGTATGTGTAGCATTCTTCTTCCTACCAATTGGTCTCCTCTATCCATGCTTGAGCACGTTTGTGTTATGTGAGGCAGCAAATGTGAGTTCTCTGTCTGTTCTGGGTTACATGTACCTTTTACATACAGTCCTGCATTAATACTACAGGTTGCATACCTTCCTAGATTCTATTAATAAAAAATCTCCTGTATCTATGCTAGAACAGAGGTAACATCTTCGTAGACTGATAATGTTGGCCTTCAGATCGTACGTGTTTATCATTCTGATTAGAGCAAGAATGAAGAGGTTAAGGGGACTTAAAGGGAGTAAACATCCTTATTTTTAATGCAGTGAGGCTGCATATCAACCTATGGGTTATGATAGTGGCGGAGGGGCGGGGCAGATATTCTTGATCACTTAGTTCCTTTGGTTTGGTGCAGGGGGGCCCCAAAGATGTCCGTGCCCAGGGTACCAAAAATGCTTAAGATGGCCCTGGTAACACACCCTCACCCTTTCATCACCGCCACAAACAAAGCCACCAAGACCTAAAACTCAAGTGTTTGTTTGTGTGTTTGTTTTATTATTTATAGCGCATGCCAGACCCGAGGGTATCAGGGCGCGGAGAAAGACAGGCAGGGTTCTCAGCTTGGTTACAGTGCTGTGCATACATACATTCAAAAGGGAGTGGTCATAGGTATGTATTGTAGGGGTATTATAAGAAAGACAACAAATGAAGAAAGGTTCTCAGACCACAGTGCACATTTCAATAAAGATAGCACAACGTAGCACCATTGTACCCAGTGGACTGTATTCCCTTTTGTGTCGTAAATCAGTGTTGTGTTTTTTTTCTTTCTATTGTTATTTCTTGACGACATCACAACAAAAAGTACATGTTACAAAGACCATTTCCAAAAAGACATTGTTGGAGGGGAGGATGGAACCCAGTTTTACTGGATTCTTGCCATCTGGTGCAAATATGTTCAGTGCTTCACAACCAACAGTGTGGAGACAAAGCTAGAAGAAGCATGGATTAGCTTCATTCAGAGAATTGGCTTTCTTGAAAGTTGATCTGCCAGGCAACTCCTTTCAATCCCTGGTTTTCTCCTTTGGACAAAGGCTATAATCATACCATGTAAGTGCAGTGTCGCAGTTCACTGGAGTGTGACGGTATAAAACCTAAACCGTCATAAAGTACATTACAGTTGAGGAAAGACTCCCGGACTCTACGCCATTAGATATTACTGTGCTTTAATCATTACTCAGTACAGAACGTGTCCTTTTCTCGATTACACTTTTTTTTCGGCTTGACTGAGCCTTTCTCAAATCAGGGCTATTTCAGATATACTTTAAATGTTGGTTCCAAGCTGCGATGTTTGATTCGGCTCAACTGAGCCTTTCTCAAATCAGGGCTATATCTATAGACATTTGTTCAACCACATTTACAAGAAACAATTAATCGAATACCAAGCAAATTCATTAAAAAAAAACATAATGTTACAAATAAACAGCCATGATTCCAACGTTCCCAAAGTAGAACACCAAAATGCAATAACAATCAAAGACGGAGATTACGGGTTGGTGATGGGGAGGATTGCAAGGGGAGGGAGAAAAAGGAAAAACCAGAAACCAGAAACCAGAGAAAATTATTCTAAAAAGGGAAAAAGGGGGAAAAGAAAAATTATAATGTTGCGTTAGACAAATTATGAATTCAGTTAATATCACAGGTTGCAAACTTAGGCTGGTATTTCCAAACACATCTCAACACCCCCAACAGTATGGGGTGGCTTACCAGATATACTTTAAATGTTGGTTCGAAGCAGCAATTTTTATTAATAAGGGTTTGTTTGTAGATTAGCTTCACCCATCCCATATGTCACAATGCACCTAGCTACAGTGACTATCACATTACACTTTGCCAATGTTCATTTTTAGCTCTGATCTTGCCTGTTTCTGATGTGCGAAGCTGTGTGTTTCGTGGTGTCCTGAGTGTCTGGCGACCCTGTTGTTGGAGTCTTTTCACCATTGCTCCTAATTTGGAAGAAAGAAGGAAACACTTCATAATAAAACACTGTGCTGGCGAGCTGGTGAGGAGTACGAAGCTGTGTTTTTCGTGTTTGGTGGTTGAGGGGGAAGCAGCAGTCGCTGGTCCAAAGCCAGGAACATCTTATCGCTTCCTGGGGAGAAAGAACTGTAGTCCTATGTGTTGTTGCTCAGGCTCTCCAACCAAGATTGGATGTTGTGTTTCTCTAGACTATTTTTTGTTGTGCTTGTAAGATCTTTTGAGAGTTTGAGAGAAAGTGTCACAGATGTTAGCACATATCCCTTCTCCTTATTTTCATGATTTCTTTTTGGGGCCTTTTGAACTTGTGAGTTTGGGAGTGTGTGTCACAGACCCTGGCACATAGACCTACTCTTTTTCCATCTTGTTTCATACACAGCATATGGCACACATCGGCTTGTAGTTTATAATAACTGGTATTATTTACTCCTGTTTTAAGAATTTTATGTGAAAACTTGGTGTCAGTGCACGTTCCCTCATGCCCGACCGACGGCGTCTCTTTGCAGCATTTTTCACATGTATGATTTAAGGAGTGGAGAAACTGTAATGTCATACCACAATAAATCATGTTATATTTCGGACGCCGAAATATTGGAAGCCATTAATTTGCCACTTTGATGTCCCCGGAGGTGGATTCATTAGAGATACCAATACATGATCCATCCGGGGAAGAGGTGATGGGAGTAGAGTTGCTGGATAATGTAACAGCTGATTCTTCATGTGTACCATCCCAACCTGATCCTATTGTTAAGAAGAAATTAAACAACAAGTTTACATCTTTTTTCTTTTCAAAAGAGCACTCTTGTGATCCTCTGTCTCCACTCATGTTACAAACCAGGAAATCCCCTTCATCAGTAGTGAAACCGGCCTTGTTGCCCAAGTTATTGAAAGTAACAGTTGGGGACAAGGCAACAATTTATGACACTGATGATTTCGCAGAGTTTAGTGCAGTGGATATGCCACTTGATTGTGCTGATTGACAAATCTGCCTCTGAGCCTAATTCTTCTTTTTTTGCTTCATCTCGTCCTCTTTAGACACTAATTTATATTGATATGGAAATTGATAGGTTTTTTATAATGCGCCTATACACAGGTTTTTCAAGGCGCAACCAGGCAGGGAGGGAAAAACAGGGGAGGACAAGACAAACGATCTTACTAGGCAGAATATCATTTAGATTGTGCAAGTGCGCAGACAACACGTGCTGGGGAGAGCAAGGGGAGAAGTTCACCCAGTGCAGCAGTGCCCTAGGCTAAGCGCAAGCAAAGCAGGGCCTTCAAGGGGAACAAGCTCCGAAATTGCAAGGAATGCCAGGTGTCAGTGCGAGAGGGCCCGAAGGCAAGTGCTGGGCACTGGACAGGAGGGCACAGGTGTCCGATATGAGCACCAGGCAGCCAATCAACGTAACTGAGCAAGAGGAAGGAAAGGATAGCAGAGGAAGGCGGAGAGAAAATCAGGAGGGGAAAGTTTAGCAGGGGAGAGGCAGAGAGAAGGAAGAGAAGTAGAGGACGGTCTTAAGTAGCATCCAGAATTGTAGGAGGTCTGGCTCAAGGCAGAGAGTGGCGATTCCAGATGGAGGCACCTGCAGAGGAAAGAGATCTACCACCCTGCCTTTGCTTGGAGAAGGGACTCACCCACAGAGAAATCGAAGAGAGTGTTGGGGATAGTTAGGCCCCGGCCCCATAAAGACTTGTGGATGATGCATAGGGTCTTGAACTTGATCCTTGCAGCCACCGGGAGCCAGTGGAGGGATTTCAGAGCTGGAGAGATGCAGTCCCTGGCCTTGAGGCCAAGGATAAGTCTTGCGGTCCTGTTAGGGATACGTTGCAGAGGGCAGAGGGTAGAGTTAGGTAGATTGAGAAATAGACTGTTGCAATAGTCAAGCCTAGAGAGAACCAGAGCTCTGGAGACAGTGAGCTTCTGGGGGAAGGTGAGAAAGGTAGAATACCTTTGAGGAGGTGCAGTTGGAAATTGGACTTTTTGGAGATATCCGTGATGTGTGGAGAGGAGAGAGTGGAATTGAAGATGACCCTGATGTTTTTTGCCTCACAAGAGGGTGAGGGCGCAGGGCAAAGGGAGGCCATTCCAGAGTGAAATGGAAAAATATAGTCCCAGTTTTCTTTGGCATGTTCCATCCAATAATGTCCTGCTAGAAATTAATCCGATTTTATTTATTTTGGTTTCGTTTTATGAAAGTTTAAAGACAGAAGTCAAAGATAACTCAGTCGTTCTCAAATCACTACTGTTTAAATTTAATAACATTAAACTTCACGTGGCTGCAAAATAATTTTTATTCCAACATGAAGCTTCTAATCCCTTGGAAGCTTCGAATCCCGTTCAATCTACTGTTTTCGATACTCACGTTGCGGCAACAATGGTAAAGGTACAGAGTTCATCTGGGTGTGGTTCGATCTTCTGAGGGGGCCGAGAGTTTAAGTCTTCTAATACTGCTAAGGTTGCATTTGCTCCAGAGAATGAATGTGAGGTGATGTGAGGGGATTTTGTGAATCTTCGGATTCCTCTTCTTCCACTAACTCTGCTGTTCCAGGGTCATAAATCAAGAGTCTATTTTATCCACTATTGTGACTCGTATATCCAGGAAAACATTAGCGTCCAAGAAAGGGCAGATAATTGGGAAAGCAAAGAATTGTTGCACTCCAAGAAATAATAGAAACACTGTACGAGTGCAATACAAATAAACTATCAACATCAATAACAGGGCCTTGAGACAATTGTTACATACCTTCTTAAACCAACTTATTGTAAACTATTTTGGCTAAATCGGCAGCAAATGTAACTCAGATTGCATCTGTTAAAGCTCCTTTTGTTGTAAGTACATCTACACTGAGTACACAAGCTAAAACCGATGTAGTGGTTATGTATGGACAAGCTAAATCCTGTTGTGTCCCGATTAAACAATTGCTAATCCAGGCCCTTAGTTTAGATGATTTTGA
The DNA here is from genome assembly GCF_040938575.1 of Ambystoma mexicanum. Classification (NCBI taxonomy): domain Eukaryota; kingdom Metazoa; phylum Chordata; class Amphibia; order Caudata; family Ambystomatidae; genus Ambystoma; species Ambystoma mexicanum. Next base: position 1,418,565,568 of record NC_090932.1, read on the forward strand.
TGTCTCTTGTCAGTTAGCCAAGCATCCAGATGTTGGTCAACCATCTGGTGGATTACATTCTTGTATTATATCCTCTAGAGGCATGACAGCTGTTAGCTCTTATGTTGTGTATTTTGAAATTATGGCCACTCACATCAGAATTTTAAAAGTTGAGCCTGCCGACTTCCTAATTCTGAATGCTTACTGGCTATCTGGTTTATGGAATCTTGACGATATGTTAAAATGTTTATCAGATGACATACTTGGTTGGTCCTCCAAATTTCCTGATAGACACATTCTGTTAGCAGGCGATCTGAATTGGTAAGAGAGGTGAGTGGGGTAAGCATACAAAGGGGTATAGCAGGCATTGTCTGTCGTGCATGGATGGTTTAGGTTTTCAGTTTGTTAAATGACTGTTTCTGTGCTCAGGCAACTGTGGCTCCACATAGACAAATGGTCACACATATTCCACTTTAGATTATGTTTTTGTTGATGGTTGAATGTCATCAAGGTGCTCTAAATTTTTCTTATTCTCTTCCTCGAACATGTTCAACAAGGCCAAAATGCTCTGTAATTCTTGCCCCTTGTGTTTGCATAGTACATAAGAGTTCATATGTTCAACAAAGTCACTCTCAAATGGGCCTTCCATAAGCCACACTTTAAAGCATTGCCCTGCCGTGTCCTGCACCCTTTCAAAATGATATTTATTTATTTTATCTCAGTACTGTGGCAGTTTAGTATAAAGGTGCTCCAAGGGAGTCTCCATTATGCCAATCGACCCCACGCCCTCCACTTGGCGTGTCCTCCCACAATACTCTAACAGAGTCGTGCAATCCCCATTGTTAATTTAGCCCCCACTTTTGGAAAAAATGTCAATCGTAATTCTTTTCACTTGTACAAGGCTCAAAAAATTATTCTAATATGACACAAAAACAAAACACACCATCACCTCAACACATCACACCACACACTTCTTCCTCGCCCAACTCCACACTTCTCAACCAACCCATATCATCCCATATCTTCCTCTCATACACAACCCTACATCAACACTCTTAACCGCAATATACTTCATCCTGAAATAATACTCACATACAATCAATAATATATAAAGGTTTTGGCCTGCACTCATCGGGCCGACAGAATATCTCTGTCGAGGATATCCCCTTTTTCCCTCTACACAGCGTACAGACTTTTCTCTTTAAAGAAGATTCCACAACACTTCTACTACAAATAACGTCACCTTTCTTTCGATCAAAAAAACCAAAAATGAGGAGATCCCTTCAACAATATTATTACGTTCATATCACTAAAAAAAATCTAAAAATAATTAATAACAAAGCCATGTTTCCTTCTACGAGGAGATGCATTCCCAAACTTTTTTATTTTTTTATTATTCTGTTTAGTTTATCACAAACGTTTTACACATATATCATCTTACATTACACCGAATCACAAATTCCTTGCTCATAAAACTCATCGATACATAGCATGTTTTTCCATCCAATCTTATTATGAGGTTTAAGCATACAAAATGTCCTAGTCATGAATTGAATTCACGAAATCTTTGTCTAAAATGTTATCCAAAAAAGTTAACTCCTGCACAAACTCTTATCAGCTTTTCTCTTGGTACGATCATATTCCACCATTCATTGACTGACAGCATTTCTGCATAATGACGTGATCTGCTAGAAACATTGTTCTTTCTGCAGTCAGTGCAGGGCACAGTGTTATCAGATTATTGATTTTCTCAACAGTCTCTGAAAGTTTACAAATTGACAGATGTCATTGTGGCAATTCTGCCTTTTCTGTGCAAATAGACATTTCTTTGTTGCATATAAATTCAATCTCAGACGTAGAAACTGATTTCGGTGATATCTACTGGGAAATTTCCATAAGTAATTCAAGTTGGAATTTAGCGAGCGAGATTCATGTGCCAAATCTAACATAGGTTTATATTGAGATCTCTGCTTGTTTTACATTTGTAAACGGTAAATACAGATTTGATTTGTTTTTAAGCGCTTCTAGTTTCAGACCGTTGAGTAGAAAAAGATTAAGGTCTGTGCCTACACCGTTTGTAAAACCTGTTTGTCTATGACCATTAATATTCACTTTGTTTGCCCATCTAGTCCGCTTTTTTTGAAGATTTAAAGCAACTAATTTGCCAATAAAGTCTAATAGCGCTATTGGTCAATAATTTGATGGGTTTGCTCTGTCCCTTTTTTGAATATTGGGACGACGATGGCTGTCATCCATGACATCCGTAACTCACTGGTACTGATGATATGGTGGACCAGTGAGGAGATAAAAATGGGCCAATTTTCTGGATCTGCTTTCAAAATGCTGTTTGTGAGCCCGTCTGGTCCTGCCGCATTTGAGTGTTTTAACTTAATAGTGGCTTCTTTGATGTCATCATCATTGAAGCAAAGACTCCACGCTCTTGGTGTTGTTTTTACCTTTTTGTCACTCAATCCCTCCGGGTTACCAAAGACTTTAGAGTACTGGTCGACTCAGCATTTTGCAGAGACCCTGCTACTCAGGCGCACTTGTTGGTTGAGTGTTGCCTGGTAAACTATAGCCCAGGTGTCCTTGGCATTAGGATCATAGATAGCCTTAACCATTAATCCCATGTTCTTGATTGTGCTGCATTTTTAAGCTGATCAGCCAGTTCTTGTATTGTTGATTTCTGATACGTTTTCACGCCATTAGTGCAGGATTTCTTTATCTGTTTGATATCTGCTCGAAGACATTTACGCTGCTCAACCACCATGGCACTGAATTGATGCTTAGGCTGCATATACAGTCGTCTGAGTTCCATTTCTACCACCTGGTAACTTGAAAGAAGAGCTGAGTAACATAGTCCAAGTTTATGGGCCATCAGAATAAAACAATTAGATTTCACCTGCTTAGCATTCAGCACACCATAGCGGTTGATATGTGTTAAGATGGGCCTTTTATAAAAAATAGGAGTGACTGTGAGACAATATCTATAGGGCAAATCTCTGTTCCATCCCCTTACCCTCGATAAGTTGTGCACCAGTGCTGCCTACAGTCAGCCATCTCATGAGGGATAGGAAGTATTTTTGGAAGGCAAGCTTTGCTATAGTTACAGAGAAGGTAACTTTAAAAAGGTTAAATAATATTGAATCATTCGCCTGATGATGTATTGTGTGATAAAGTATTCGGATGTATCATCAGATATGATACCTCTGTAGTCCCCTTAGTGTGTTTTTCGTCCAAGTTTATGGGCGTCACGCATCTCAAGATATTGATCATTGATCGAGAGCAGATCTTTTTCTGGTATTTTGAGTTGATTTCCCCCTTGATTGGACTTGATTTTGATCCCCGGCTGATGTAGGGTAGGTTGTATACCATTCAGTTTCCATGTCAGGACCAAGGCATCGTGATCGTTGGTTTGTTGTCTCATGATCTCGAGCCATTCTATATAGTGACAACATTTTTGGGAGGACCACATTAAGTCAATTGTTGAGGCTAGGCAGTTGCCTCTCAAAGTTGCCCTTCCTGCTACATCTCCAGCCATCTGGCCACTTAGCATATAGCAGTTGCAAATTTTTATTTCCTGCATCCACATTTGACTTCTCAACGTTACCTTAGTTTAACTTATTGTTGTTTTTATTAATGGTTTGCCCTCCTTGTCCACACATCTCACAATTAAATCTCCACAAATTAGAAAGTGTGGATTTGTCAGGTTTGTGTATACCTCATCAAAAAAGACAGATATGGTTTGCAGAAATTTGAATGAGGAGATCATTGCTGGGTTCCAGTAGAGATGTATCACCACTGTGTGTGAGGGAAAGTTATCTCTAACAAACACATGCTTCAAAACAGTCTACTGGACAAAAGGATTTGCGTTGGTAGTTTTTACAACATTGATCATGTTTGATCATAGTGAGTAGATAGGCATATGGTCTACTGTGCTGACCTTTTTCAGCAGCATTTATTAAGAATCTATAACAATTGCAAACAGGTAGAGTGCGAGGCCATGTCTCCTGCATGCAGATTATTGTATGACAGGTCAAATTCAAAAGTGACTGATTGAACAGGTGTTTGAACCCCTGTGTGTTCCAGGATATCAAGGTTCGAGATTGCTCACACGGTATATTCTCTTGCTAGTAATACCTTTGCCCAAACAAGGCCTTTGAGATCCAACGCCAATCAGTCGCTTCACTTGTCCTGTCTGTTGAACTACGGCACAGAGGGCTCTGACAAATAGGTGCTGACTTGTTATTGATGTTAATTTTCAAGTGGCCCATCTTTGCTTCTGCCTTTTTTTCTGCACTCACAACAGTTTGTGTCATGTGCTCACTCAACTCAAATCCAAATTGGAGTATGGCCGGATTGGCCTCCAGGAGAGTGTGCCTAATGATTTGGGATTGCACATGGAGAATCATCCAATCACTCCTGGCTTCTTCTACATAATCTACTATTGTGATATCATCTGATGCAGTGGTTCTCAGTGCGGGGACACAGAAACATCCGAATAGGCAGCAAAAAAAGCCGCAATGGGAGATTTGGCAGAATTTCCAAAATTCTGAACGGCCGTTAAGTTCGACCAAATCCCCCATTCTACGCTAAGGGCTGCATGTGTGGCCCCTGCACTCTTGTTCACTAAAAACATGAAAGGACCCTGCAGTGACGGTTCCTGATCATGGAAGTGAAAGGTAACAAGTGTTGCAGGGACACAGCGATTCGGCGGCGCATAGCGAAGTAGGGGTGCGGGTTTTGGGATATTGGGATCTAAGATCCAAGTCAGAAATGTTCAGGGGAGAAAAGACCGAAGGTTATATTCTGAAAAATAATCTTCACCTTTCTCCTTCGAACATTTCCATCATGGGATTCTAATCCCGATCCTGGGCACACAATTCAGTAGATACATTACATTCCTCCAATTTAAGTTTACTTGATTTCTTGGACTCAATATGTTCTCAATATAGATTTTCTCCATTGCAGCAGTTGAGCCAGCAGGAGTCATTAAGGAACTACGCATCGGCATCACCATAGATTTTTCCCTCTCACGTGGCCTGTTTCGGTTTCGATCATTGGACATTGCAGCTCTGTTGTCACTACGTTGATGAAGAAATGTGGTTGCATTTGGTTGTAGAACTCGTCGTCATGCTGACAATGTTAGAAAGGTCGGTGAGCTTACTCTTCGATTTGGCTTTTTTTTCTTCATTTCTTTGCTCAGGAGTTCTCGTGGTGTTGGTGTCACACCGTGTGCGAGACAACGCACCAGCTCTCGCTTGTTAGTCAACCAAAGTATTGTGATTTAAATCCTCCAAGTCATTAATTTCTTCTAGATATTACGACAGGTCATCTATTAAATCAATATTGTCCACATTGGTGACCTCACAAATATGTCTAGTTTCAACAATTTCTTGTTGATCACCCATTGATGTATGGTTTAGTTGGGTTGGAATTTGTATGGTGTCTCTAATACACATCTCAGGTTTCTTAAATCTAATTTTTTTTCTTGTCTGTTAAACACATTTGTTGATGTTCATGCATGCGGGAAGCGTTGTCAAGTTTCTAAGAAATGCACTTGAGCCTTTTGATTTGGGCTTAGCACCACTTTTAACATTCTTAGATTTCTTTTTTAGGGTTGACAGAGAAGTTTCTTTGCCCATATGAAGGGGAGCCAATGTATTTTAATGTGCTTGTTTTTTAAATATTGAAAAAACGTCATCTTCCTGTTGAATGCTGCTTGTGGGACAATCTGGTGCAAGTGACTTGTGCCACTGTTTAACACCACTCCTGCTTGTAGTAAATATTTTTATTTTTATTTAAAGCTTCCATCCTGCTTGTGAGCATGTCAGCCTGACAACACTCCTAGAAGAATGGGCTCTGTGAGATATACCAGGCCTCTTTTGTTTCTCTATCAGCTCTTGTTGTGTTGCTTGAGGCGTCGTCAGTTCACTCTAATTGACTCCAGGATTCAGACTTTTCACATCAATGACTAGCCCACCGTGTTGGTTTATATTCAGTGGCTTTGATTTTGTTGCCCCACTTAGTTGTTTCATAATAAATGGATTCCAACAGTGGCTTTTTCGGTGTGGTCAACAGTGGCCATGACGCACAATCGTGCTTGCTAAGTTGTCGAAATTGCTGCCTCATGGTCAACTCTGGCTTGGACTTTGCTGATGAATGTCTCCATGCATAACAATTGTGTGTGCATCATGGCGAATAGTATAGCATGATCTTCAATATTGTCATACATTGTTTCATATAGTTTTAGATATGGCGCAAGCGAGATGGACAATTCCGCCATTACATTCTTATGAATCTGTATTCCTGCAGCTACTGACAGCTGGGTCTTGTCTTTGATTTGCTTGTTGTTAATATGAAATTGTAAATTGCTCACATCAGAAGCGGAAATTGACTCACATTTACATTTTTACATTTATTTATTTATACTGCGCACAATTGACCTGCAGGCATCATGGCGCAACAATACATACAACAAGTAAGAACAACATAAAAACTAAACATAAGCACAGGCCTTATGTTATTGAACAATTGTGAATTGATGTACAATTTCTTTTAACATTTCTTTTTATTTGCATTTTGCAAACAACAAACAATAAGACCAAGAAAACCGGTGTAACACCAAACAAAAGAAAAAAAGCATCAGAGGTGAGTTATATATATTCAATTGTCTAGTTCTGCTCATTATAGATCCACCAGATGTTTGCCTTCATGCCCGTCCTGGTTCATTACCAGATGGGTCTCTTAGCGGACATGCTACTAAATTACTTGTTCGTCGGATTTACTATTCCACATGGTTCCGTTGGTCAGGTGGTCGGGTTATAGACGTATCTGACATCTCTACCCTTAGTGTTGATTAGTTAGTGCTTGTTGCGTGGGGCTGCTTCGCCCTGCGATGCCTCGGTTCCCCCCTCTCCTTGACTCATCAGGTAATGTATGTATGGGTGCCATATGTTGGATACACTTGAGCAGTAGGGTGATAGGCCTCTGTATCCCAATTCCATATCATTGAATCTTACCACATCTGAATGCCAGTCCTCTCGTTTGGGGTGTACTGGACCTTTCCAATGTATTCCCACCCTGCTAGTTGTCTCCTGATCCTGGGGATGGTTTTGATGTATCGCAGGAGTGCTGTCATAGGGTTTAGATCAGGTCCTATACCGACAATATCTCCCATAACTTTGCAAACTGCGTCTTAAAAGGTATGGACTGCTGGGCACCTCCACGCCATGTGCATAAAATCTGCCTTAGGGTCATTGCATCAGACAGCGCTGGGGGTGCCTCTGGGAAGTAGTTATGGATCTGGGCGATTAATTTGTATCTAGTGTTTATTGCTCTTTTCCTAGTTCCCTCAAAACAGTATCTCTACTCCTCATCAAATATCTCATGTCCCAAGGATAGTTCCCATTTATCCCTCAGGGATGAAAGCTGTGGCCTGCAACCCAGAGTCATGGCATACTCGACCAAGACTACCCTCCTGTGTTGCCCTCCGGAAATTATTCTGTCCAGTATTGGGACCACAGCTGGTTGTTCTAGGAAAGTCGGGAATTTCGTATGGAGCGTTGTTTTTAACCTATAGTATAGAAACATTTCTAGGGAATTGAGACTCTTCCTAGGCTTTAATGTGTCTAGCATTATAAACCTCCCCTCTGGGAACAGGTCACAAAAGCTTTTTATTTCCAGTTTCTGCATGAGATTAACAAATACCCTTTTTGAAGTAAGTGGTATGCCCGGGGTGAACTGAACTGGTAGTGCTGGAGAGTAGAGAACCTCTGTTCTTGACTTCTGCTCTATGCGTGTCCATGCTGTGCACGTGAGTTCAACCATGTTCCCTGCCTTTTCCCTCTTTCGGGGGCAGTGAGAATACTGGATCGCAGCAGGAACAGAGCCGCCTGTGCTCTCTCTACCCACATGTCTCCTCTCTTTTTGGCCATCAAACCAGTAAAATGCAAACCCTGCTTGCGCTACATTGTAGTGCATCTCCAAGTCTGGCACCGCCAAACCTCCACCCTGTACTGGTGCCGTTAACTTGTCCCACAATACTCTTGGTTGCTTTCCGGCCCAGATAAATTGAGTCAGCAACGGTTTCACCTCCCTGAAACTGCAGGCACTGCTGCAGGTACGTTGAGGAGCACATAAAGGAATCGGGGAAACATTACCATTTTTATCAGGGATACCTTGCCTTATATATTTAGAGGCAAGCATTTCCACCTTGTGACTGCCTTCCTTGCCTGCCCTAGCACTCATTGATAGTTTTGTTCAAATATGACGTCTGCCTCCTGGGCTGTGTTTACCCCCAGCTATCAAGTATGTGCAATGTGCCATTGAAATCCCCATTTGTCTGCATATTGTGTCACGCTATCTGTCAGCATGAAGCAGACTTATCTTGCTGTGTTGATTACTAGGCCCGAGAACAGCCCAAACTCTGCTACATCTTCCATTATGGGATCAAGATTTCTCACTGAGTCCCCAACAAACAGCACCATGTAATCTGCATATAGTGTGATGACAACCTTATGCTTGAAAAGCCGGATTACCCTTTGTGTGTGGGCATCCCTGACACTTCTAAGCCAGTGGCTCTATCACCAGGGCAAATTGAAACGGCGAGAGGCAGCATCCCTGTCTCGTACCCCTCCCCAGGTTTATTCCTGGGGTAACTTGACCGTTCACTCGCACAACAGGGAACCCATGTTTATTCTGATGTAAGTTGGCACAGTGAACTCCACGCTGGCTGGCCCAGGGACTCATGTTGAAGGTGTTAGTGACTCAGAAATACACGGGTGTTTCTTCATTGAGTCCCTTTTTCTCTCTCTAACGTACGCAGATGATGTATCCATCTTGCTTCTTTATTGAGAAGGATCCTTTGTAGGTTGGATGCATTTTTTACTACATCAATGACCCACCACTTGAGGTCATCAGGGGAGTGTTGCAATTCCGAACAGTGTGAAACTAATGGTGCTGCATGATTCTTGCATCAAATCCTAGATCTATGCTTGTTGATTCTAATGTGCACTGGTTTTGTGGTCTGTCCAACAAACTGCAGACCATATGGACATTCTATGCAATATATAACATTGCTGTTCTTACAGTTAGACATGAATCGTAGTTCCCATCCATCCTACATCGGAACAAACATAAGGACTTGTAAGACGAGCAAAATAACATTAACCAATGCTTACATTCATTCACACAAGCAGTGATCTAGTTCACTGCCAATAATCTCATGGTTTCCCTGTCAGGGCACGTTTTGTTGTATTTAGCTATTTTTGCCCTAGCCCAAGACAGAGTAGGGGCAGACCCTCTTGTTTTCACATTCAGAGAGACAGACGACTTTGCCATTGCTGAGTGGAAGCTAATGTTATTACTTCCCATAATTCCCTTAGTAGTAGAACATTCTATTTCCACATTTGTTGCTTGAAAAGTGATTTGAGTCAAAGGATGTTTCATTGTTGGCATTGGACGCTCACTACAATCGTTTAGTTTATTATGTGTTTCTGGCATAATTGGAGATAAAGTCAGTTGGTGCTCCTGTTTTGGCTACCATGTACTCATCCCACTCATTACACTTCTCGAATTCAACAGCAAGCGATTTTTCATTTGTAGTAGTGAATCGAGTTTTGGACTTGTCCACCAAATTTGCTGGTGTTGAAGCCTGGGGTTGCAATCTGTTCGGAGAAGTTTTTGCAGACATTGAAGCTGCACCAATTAAAATGGTATGTGCCTGAAATCGCACAACTTGTTCCTTTCCTTTATTAACATTTCAGTATCTGTGCTTGCTGTTGGAGTGTTTTGAGGTGTTGCACGATTAAACCTTGCAATCTTCAAATTCTGTTTCGCAATCATCTTGTGTTGTTTGAGACTCGATAGGGGATTCCTGAAGTAGGTTTTCGGAAGAGTCTGTAGGTAAGAGCAAAACCAGAAGGTTCTTGAGCGCCACAGCTTAACTCTTGGATCACATGTATGTCCCTCGTATGTGATACAGACAGAGCATATGGTAGTGATGGTAAGGAAAGTTGTGGCAAGTGCACAGGCTCTAGGCGGCAGATTTCAACATCGTTTTTTAAGAAAGAAGTACAAAGGGCATTGACATTGTTGGCGTTGTCCACCTCAATTACTTCAGCAGTCGTGACGATTGTCTGTACCTCTATCTATGACCTTGTGTTGGATTAGGGAAACATGTATTTTAGAAACATTTTGTCTAATCGGACTCACCACCTCAAGGCTAACACAAACGGGGTTGATAGACTCACCCATGTTTTCCAGCTTCATTCCTCCTTGCAACCTCTGTTGCTGATGGGTACGAGGTCATGTGTGCTGCGTGGAGGGAGAAGTTGTTATTGCTGGCATATTTCTTTCTGTCAGCTGAAGAGTAGCACAAGTGCAGAACGGTGTGGGCAACCAGTGCTGAAAATGCATTCCACTTTGTTTCCAGGCGTCCCAACCACCGGTCGCATCCCGGGCATGACTGGGAGAGACTGGACTCTCGCCGGACTCATGTGTTGCCGCGCCTCCAGCCACAGATGTAGGAGTTTTCAGTTAATTAAAGAGACAGTATCAAATTTGCTGCAGATTTCTCTCAGGAGCAGCAGAGAGCAGAACCACAGTCAACATAGACTGTGTGAGAGTGGACTCATGCGTCAGGTATTCAGTTTGACAATAATTGCACGAGTAGTTATCCTCCATAACAAATCTTCACCCCTGCTGGATCCATCTTCGCCGGAGTTTGAGAACATGAATGAAGAAGTGGCTACATAGAAGGACGCCCCCCTTCCCATGGACTGAAGGAAAGTAAGAGAGTGATCCAAACAGAGGGGCAGACTAAGCAAAGTGTGGCTCGCCCAAATGTGAGCAAGAGTGTTGCTGTAACTGTAAATCAAAGTACTATTGGTCAATTATTGATGGAGTTGGGTAACCTTAAAGAACTGGTTGCTAGCCTAATCAAAAATGTAATGAAGCAGGGGAATTTGTTTCTACAAACCCAAGTTGGGTCTTGGCTGGCTTAGCCAAATCAGCAGAATTATTGCAATATACCCATTCCTATGACCGGAGGAAGAGGGGCTCTGGAGCAACACTACTAGGTTGTGGAAGACTGTTCTAATAAGCAGGGGGTTCCTTTGCCACCCTCAAATCTAGACCCACAAAATGGATGCCCAGTGGGTTAAACCCCTAACTGATATCAACAACAAGCATATGGCAAATCATCCGTGCGGGTAAAACACTAAGGGGGGAGCACGTCTGTCCAACTCTTGGCAAAGGAGCCTGTTTATCATTTAACTGGAAGTCTCCTAGAGTACAAAAGCTAAACTCAATTTTTGTGTGTAATGTCCCCAAAATAAGATCTGGTGTCTTCGAAAATGAGGACACACACATCAACAAGAGCATCCATTGGATTCACCATGTGAGGGGTTGTACCTCTGTTATCAGAGAGGATATCCTATGGGTTGGCAAAGGGAGTATGGCCCCCGAGCAGGGTGATTAAATAGAGCTGGACCTGAGGGACCCTAAGTGGGTTAGCGGCAATAGAGTCAAGAACCTATCCCCCCCGGGGGTCATCAATCTCCCAGAGACCCTCTTCACCTATTGTATGGCATAATTGCACACCAGGCCCGCCACCAATTAATGTTGTTTGGGCTGCCCCTGAAAGGGGCATTTGCTTAGATGAAGTGGATTGACATCTTTCAACCCCCACTACTATCCACCCCAGAGGGTCCGGGAGGCACAATGGTGCTCTTCTGGAATATTGACGGGATTGCTGGACATGTGATGTACCCTGAATGGCTAGCCTTTGTATGTTCAAATAAGATAGTTTGTATGCAGGAAACTTGGGTCGAATTACCTGTTGAGATACAGGGGTCTAAGGCTTTCAACATCCCAGCATCGCAGCATTTAATAGCCCAAGAGGTAGAACATGGGGGGGGGTTGTTGATGCAGGTGGCAGTAGGGTAAGGGTGGGAAATAAAAATGAGTGGAGAAAGCACCCCGTATTTGCAGCTGGTTGTCGCCACAAATAGTGAGGGGCTGTCATTACGCATTTTTAATGTGTATAACAGGCCCTATGGTACTAATCCACTGGGGACACTGACTTTGATGCACATTCTTGTGACTAATTGGGAGACAAAGATTCCTGGCCCTTGTCTCATTACTTTTAGTGGAGACTTTAAACTCCAGTTTCAGCTCCTTTGTGAAATGGAAGTGCTCTGGGAATATGTAGACGAGGCCTGAGAGATTATGCCTCAGGAGGCCAGTTTTTCCACTCAAATACATAAATACGCCCTGGAGACAGTAAGTATATTTTATGCCCTTAATTGAAGGGCTTGCAATGGCAGGTTTATTGAATATAGGCCTGGGAAAGATATCTTTTTTGTTTCAGATTGTTCCTCTACGATTATATTTTGGTTACTATGAGCTGTAATGGAAGAGTTTCTTATTTTTGACCGTAGGGACAGCGAACATATATCTCTTTCCATAAAACTAAGGTGGCAGGGTAAGGCGGATACTAGTACAATGGTTTCTGTTCCCATTATGATATCCGGGGACACCCCCGCTGGGTCATCAAGTGGAATAGTATCTTGGTGACAGGGATGAAGCATTCCATTTACCTTTCAATCCTGCCCGCTATTGAACATCTTTGTCACCTTGGCAAGGGGGATGTGAGGTATTGGTCAATTATGATCATTTGATTTGTGAGCTTGGGCCCTGGTTATCTAGTGGTGTGGCCCGTCCCAATCGGAGAAGTGTGCAGAAACACATGTGGTTTGATCATCTATACAGTCAGGCCAAAAAGGCCAAAATCGAAATGGGAAGCTCTTAGGGAAGCTTCACTTAACAAGGATAGCAAGGCCTTTTGGTCTCTTGTAGCCAAACGGAAGCATTCCAGTGACAACAGGCCACACTGCATGATTACTGAACTAGAATGGTTTTCCCATTTTCGTGGCCTATACAAAACCAAGATCGGCGCAGAGGATTCTGTTGTAATGATAACATCTACAGACCACCAGACCCTATATCAACCTTCAAGGAAGATATCACAACACTGCTCACTGTGAACACCAAACCAAGGTCACAAATTATGCTGTTGGGTGACCTCAACCTAGGCCTCCATGATATGAACTATGCCAATGCCTTAGCACTTGCCAACACTATCACAGAATTAGGTTTCCCCCATCACATTAACATGCCTACACACAACAAAGGCAGAATCCTAGACTGGATAGTAGACCTCAACTGTGACAGTAATATCTAACAAACCTTGCACCTGGACTGACCATCACATCATATCCTTCACCCTACAAGATAGCATACAACCTAATCTGCCTAATTGCTCAGTCCCTCCAGCTCTCACTAGAAATAACCGAAATATAACTGTAGAGAAACTACTACCTCTACTACAACCCATCACCAGTCACCCTAACACCAGTTATGACCCTTCAGCTTTAGTTGAACTCTATAACCAAACTATACAGCATTCTATCAACAAAATAGCACCTCTAAAAATGCGCACTTAAACCTCTGTTTCACTCCTAATCTCAAAGCCCTACGCAGCGCAAAAAGAAGTGCTCAATCAATCTGGAAAAATAACCCCACAGTACTGAACAAAGAAAAACTCTAAAAAATCTCCAATAGTTACAAAACTGCGATCTACCAAACAAAAAGTGACATTTACAAGGACAGAATCAATAAAGCCAATTCACGCACTAAAGAATTATTCCCTATCCTTAGAGAGTTAGAATCCCCATTCCTCTGATAGAAACCTGCACAAAAGACATGACCTGGTGTACGAATATTCAAAATGCACTGCTTGACAAATTCTTGCTTCTACAAGCGTAAATTGAAACAAAAAAAGCAGAGTCTTACAATGGACTTGCCCCCTAAGGAGACTCAAGTTCCTTTAGCAACTCCATGCAACCTGTTTAAATTCGCCCCTGTCTCCATCCATGAAGTAGAGGACATAATAACCAGCCTTGAACCGTCAAGATGTCAGGGGGATACATACCCGGCAACAATCATCAAAAAAGCAGCTGGGGACCTACGGCCTGTGACCGCCACTCTAATAAATGCATCATTCGAAACTAGCATTGTCCCTTCTAACTTAAAAGAAAGATGTGTGGGTCCTCCCACTATTAAAAAAACATAGTCTTGATCCTAACATTCCTACCAATTATGGACCAATAACCACAGTACCATTTCTATTGAAAATTCTAGATAGGGCAGCCTATTTACAAATTCAGGCTCATCTTGAATCTAACAATCTCCTTGGCCTGAGACAATCAGGCTTTAGAACTAAACATGGCACAGAATCAGCCTTGATAGATCTAAAAACTCAGATGGACGATCTAAAAGGTAAAGGTAACCTAGCGCTCCTTCTTCGACTAGACCTATCGGCCGCATTTGATTTATTCTATCATAATGCCATCTATAATCACATCATGACAGCAGCCCATTTCTCCCCTAAAGCCACCACTTGGATACATTCCTTCTTAGACAACAGAACATGAGGCTATTTGCACAGATAGTATCAGCTGAGCCTGCACCGGTCACCTGTGGAATAACCCAGGGTTCCTGTGTCTCTCCAACACTCTATAATATCTTTACCAAGCCCCTATTTGATGATCTCGACAATACGGGTGTCACCTACACTAACTATGCAGATCACACCCAAATTCTCATCCCCATCACAGGTGACTATGACACTGACTCGACTCTGCTCAACAAAATCTACCTTGCTATCCAAGCTTGGATGGCCATACATGGTCTTTGTCTGAACGATGACAAGACTGAGTTACTCCTCATTGGCTCCCAAACAACACTGAATAAACTAGGTAACCAGTTCAAATCTTTTAATATAGATGGGATCAACCTAAACGTTGCCAAGGAAGTGAATACCCTGGGGATTTATCTTGACTCTGCCTTAACTCCAACGAGACAAGTTAATGCTGCAGCTTCAGCCAGGGCATACACGTGCCAACTAATTAATGCTTGTAAACCATTCCTGTCAACAGCAAGTTGCATTACCTTGGCAAGAGCTTTCATTTTGTCTAAAATAGACTATTGCAATGACTTTTATCTAGGGCCTAGCAAGCGTAATGTAAAAAAACTGCAAATAATACAAAATGATGCAATAAGAACTGCAAACCCAGCAAATTTCAGCAGCAAGACGCAATGCCCTATGTCTTTTAGTCAAAGACATAATTGCATTAAAAACCTTAACAATCACCCATAAATGCCTTTCTAACTCAGGTCCCAAATACCTACCCTGATACACTGGTTAATACACTGGCACAGCACACTGGGGGGGGGGGCACTGTTGCGCACATCTAAGATGGCCACCTAGTCCCAGAGCTCCGGCTCGTATTAATCCTATTCAGAAACTATCCTCCTTCAGGACCGCCCACGGATCGAGAAAAACGCAGCAATCAGTGGCAAATAACTCCGGGAGACTGCTGTGCAATTTTGGGGCTGATACGGCGGACTGTTCTGAGGTTCTGCTGTCTGGAAGATCCTGCGGTCTGGGGCTGAGACGCGGGCTGCCTACGGGATCCGGGCCATCACTCCTTGGAGCTCCTGGGGGAGGGGCCGGGCCGAGCTGAGAGGCCTGCGCTCTGGCTGGCCCCCGAGGAGGAGGCAGAGCGCTGCTGCCTCCGAACTGCCGGAGCACCGAGATCCTGAAGGACACGGCTGGGAACCGGGGTCACCGGCCCGTGTGCGGAGACACCTCATCGGCGGTAACTCGCGGCTTCGCGCGCTAGGGCGCGGTGGCTGCGGGAGACACTTTGGCGGCCGCTGGGGTCGAGGTGGGCCTCGTCCCACGGAACAAGCAACGCGGCTCGGCCTACGGTCCTGTGTGTGACCACCTTCGGCGGCCCTGATGAACCGGGGGTCGCCATCCACTAGTCGATCGACGTCGCGGGAGGTATCCAGCTTCTCCTTGGGCCCTGTCCATCACGTATCTGGCGGTAAGGAGGACGAGCTAGATCAGGAGGATAACACGCACGGAAGGTGAATACCACTTGAAGGGTCAGCTAAGGAAACAACACTTTTTCTATATACGGCCCTCCTTGGGCAGTGACTTTTCTGGCAGAGAGGGAAGGCAGTTGGGGCCGCCGGGCAGGGTCGTGTGTGGCTGTATACCGAACAAGGGAGGCGCCCGCACGGTCGCTGCTGGACCCCCTGATTGCTGCCTTGCTCCATAATGTTGCCCTCCGGCTGGGCCGGTCTGCTGTGTGTGGCCAATCTTGGTGGCCTATGTGAGGGGGCGCTGTCTGGCCTTTGAGAAACCGGTCCCCCACCCGTACACGCAGCCCCCCTTGCCTGGACCACTGTAATCGCACCCCTTGAATTTGAACACTGGCATATCCTGCTCATTTCTTGACTGCACCTGACACCGTTCAACCTCCTTGACCGTTCTATATGCGCTGGTGTTGCCATCCATGAGCGCTCCGTGACCAGGTGCGAGCCCAGTATAAGCCCTTTATAGAGTTCCAACAAACAAATCGTTACAAGAACGCTGGAGTACGTGAGAGGACACAGGCCACTCATCTCTACATATGGGCCGCCATGAGCAGAAAGGGGTGCGCTCCAAGAAAACGGGCCCAATGGACTCCTTTACCAGTTACCGGCTCGGGGAGTCCTTAGCACCTCCGTCACAGCAAACGGATAGTCAACCGGACTTACCGATGGATGAAAGGGTAGACCGGCTAAAGACAATGGTTCAGAACGGCTTCCTGGCAGTGAACACTAAATTGGACGACATTGGGGCAACAATTAGCTCCTTGAAGGCGAGGGTAGACAAAGAAAGCATGCGTATCACTGAGGCCGAGAGCAGGATTGGTGTCAATGAAGACTCGATATTGCAACATGGCCGTGATATAGCCCAACTGAAGGGCGACCTCCGGAAAACCCTTGACAAGTGCGAAAACCTTGAATCCCGTTCCAGGAGGAACAACATTCGCCTGGTTGGGGTTGCTGAAACCTTTGGTAGGGGATCCATGGAACGCCAGGTGGAAGCTCTTTTGAAAGATCTCCTAGGCCCGGACTCCTTCTCAGACCACTTCCTTGTAGAGCGTGCTCATCGTACCTCGGCACCCCCGCCTAGACCTGGGGCACTGCCCCGCACAATAATTGCCCATCTCCTCAATTATAGGGACAGAGACGCTATCCTGCGAATATCCAGGGAGAAGGGCACCCTGCATTACGAAAACAATAGGATACATATATACCCGGATTTCTCCACTAATGTCCAGTCATTGAGAAGATCTCACGAACCTGTTAAGAGGCAGCTGAGACTCCGCCAGGTCCCATACTCACTCGTCTACCCAGCGAAAATGAGGATCCAGCATGGGGGCCGGGCCCATTTCTTTGAAACTCCTGCTGAAGCCATGCTGTACGTCGAGGCCTCCATCCCCCTGCCGACTCGGGATCGAGCCAGGAACCAGAATCTACCGCCTCACGATGCAGTAGAACCCGATGACCCCGCTGGTTTACTCCATGCCATGCTCGCTGCACAGAAACATAGCTTTAAATTGAGGGCGATGGGGCGGCCTTGATTGCTATCACTTGTTGAAGTAGAGCCGTGTATGCCTTCTGGGACGGCGGCCACGTGAGTGCAGTTCATACCCCCAGGAGTGCTTCCAGATTATGGCTCAAGGGATACATCATCTTGTTGGGGTTGATGATGCGGGTGGGGGTTGGGGGTTGAGTTGGGTTATGGCCCTGCCAGGTGATTGGCCGGGCTTGTTGGGGGAGTTAATGTTCCAAGCCGTTATAATGTTAAAATCAGAGAGCGAGATTGCAACAGGACGTCCATACCTCTTGCAACAGGGGCGGGGCTGTGGACAGATGTGTATACTAAGGTACAACTATGACACAGGCCAATAGGGGCTCGAGTATAAAACTCTTCTTCTGGAATATTCGGGGGTTAAATAACCCGATCAAAGCGAGGAAGATCGCAGCATATATTACTCGCCACAACCCTGACATCCTTTTTTTACAAGAGACACATGCACTTGGGCCGGTGAATACTAAGTTTCTGCCGAGGTGGGGTCCGCACAAGTACTGTACAGAATATTCAGCACAATCCAGAGGGCTGTTGACTCTTATACACCCCAAGCTGTGTTTTAAATATCACTCGAGCAAAATAGACCCGCTTGGCAGATATGCACTGGTGTGGGGGGAATTAGCGGGGGTCCATACAATCCTGATTAATACATATGGACCAAATTTGGATGACCCCCAGTTTTATTGTACAATATTGGATATGCTTTCTGCATCTGGGGAGAAACAAATGCTTTGGGGTGGTGACTTCAACATGATACTTGATCAATCGCTAGATCGGTCCTCTACCACCCCTAGAACCCACTCTAGAGCTGCACTGGTGGTTAAACAATTAATGGCACAAATGGGCATGATAGACACATGGCGTGCATTACATCCAAATGAGAGGAAATATACTTTCTACTCGTCGGTGCACGATTCCCATTCGCGCATCGACTACTGGATTATTAGCCAATCCCTAGCCGGAGCTGTCTCTAGCTGTGATATACACCCCCGAACCCTCTCTGATCATTCGCCGGTGACGCTCGACATCAACATTTGTGATGTCTCCCCCCCCGGCGAGGAGATGGAGAATGCCCCCTGCAATCCTAAGAGACCCCAATATCTGTGAATCACTACATACAGAGATTGCGGAATTTCTAGAACTAAACTAAACTCGGTCACCACCTATGCCACCCTTTGGGATTCATTTAAGGCCTGGGTCCGGGGAGCTATCCTGGGTAAATCCACTGGTATGTTGAAATCGACGCGAAGGGAACTTGGCATAACTGAGGCTAAAATAGACTTGTTACAAACTGAATACAGCGTCACACAAGATAAGGAAACCCTATTGCAAATTCATACCACTCTTGCAGAGTTCCACAAGCTAGCCCATAGAGAAGTCCTTTACATGGCCGCACCGGCCAAAGCCCGACGTTATGGAGAGAGTAATAAGGCCGGAAAATTCCTAGCCAGTATGCTCAAAACTGATAGGCAACATAACCCGATCCGGAGTATACAAACTCCGGCCGGGGTAATGGTTAATAGAGACCAAGACATCAACTCCGCTTTTACTGGATACCATCAACAGATGTCCATTGGAGTAGTACTGTGTCATTAGCAGAGGATGAACTAACCTTAGATACCATGAATATTTTCTCCTTATCCTCCAGGGTTGCCTGCTCAGGACCATGCAGTAGTTCCACCAAGATCTCAAGATGGTTGCATGCTGAGCAGAATCAGCACTCCAAACAATTTAATCTTGGCATATAGTCAAACTAATGTGTCAACATGCATGCCATGCAATCACCCTGCAATTAAGCATTATCAGTGCCATTCCCTTCATCTGTAGGCGGTGGCCTAAGCATGTGCCATAACACATCAAATGCTCATAAGGCAAGGACTCATCCAACATTCATGCATACTACCTAATTTCCAGGTCAAGCACTGATAGCAATCTTATATGGTCCATGATTGCTTGTCCCATAATGTGAACACCAATGGGTCACTGTTGATGGTGTACATGCCCCATAACCATGCATGTAAATTGAACAAGGCAAACATGATCCACTGTGCAAGTATCAGTATGTGTGGTCTAATGATGTTAACTTTGTATGCATCACCTTTGCACACCTGAAGGTAGTGAACGTTGCCTAAAATAGCAGATACGCCAATCCCCATGATACATTGTTTGCTAATTTAGATCTGTCATGTTCTTCTGCACCTCCTTGGAAGCTTGATCCTCCATTCAGCATGCATTGTTCTGATCTGTCGCCTGGTGCCAAAGGTCAGCATGTTCTTTGACTCAAAGTTTGCTGCCAGTCCAATTATGAAGCTCAACATGGTGTTCCTCCACAAAGTCTGTCAGGATAGCAAGTTCCTCATCAGTGAACCTCTCCTTATGAGACTGTTCCCTCTCACTCATAGCACATTGAGTATATTCTGTCAGGGTACATACAGTAGGAACCTTCTCTAAATGGGACATGCATATACTAATGGTGTGTGTTATGCACGCATATGCAAGTGCATCAGAAGAGTGCATATAAAGCGCACATGTGATGCTATGACATCCTGCGCAGCATGTACTGCAAGAGCACAAGTTACGTCTAAAGGGCATTTATTCACCACTGTTTCCTCACTGCATATAAATATTCTTGCCTCCTAAGCGGACCCATTCCTCCTGTCTTTCCTTACACTGCCTACCCTATCAGCCAAACAACTCCTGATCCTGGTCATCTGTCTTGGGTGGCACACCACTGGCACTGTCCTGGAGTGACTCTCTCACCACCACAGCCATTCATATCCTGCTAGTACACGAGATAAGCCCTGCAGCTGCACCTTAAACTCCCCCAATTCACCTCATATGGACACCAACACATCCATCTGTTACAGCTTCCCTGTCCAGCAGAGCTCAGAACCCACTGTCAAACTTACCAGCCTCCAAACATCAAAGGCAGGCATATGATATTAATCAGCCAAGGTTTTGAGGGTGAGGGCTGTCAAATTCTTTGCGTCATAAATTGGCATCTTGGGTCCTGAGCAATTATGAGTTCCTCTTTAGCAATAAAAAGCAGCTCGGGACAAGGCATGTCAGGATCTGGTAGTGCATTACAGTTGCCATCAACATGGAGTGGGAGGCAGTCCATAATATCAAGAACATCAAGAAGTCCTGGGATGATATTAGGATCAGAGTCAGAGGAAAGAAGGGGTGGCCAATGAGGTGGAATCCAGTCTCAAGGTCCATTCTCGTGGCTTCCATCCGATTACACCATTTCAAGTCTGGCTCCTTGAGAAAGAGAATCCGGCACTTCATGCACACGTCCTATAATTGCAGGTTCGGATCCAAGCTGCTGGTGTGGGGTGGGGTTTGTTTCTGTGTAGGAGGTTTGTATTTTATTCCTTAAAGGGATTTCAAAATCTCAGAAACATATAGTGTGTCCAAGTTTGTTTTGAGGTTTCAACCAGTTAATTACAGTCAACATGTTTCATAGACTACAATGCTGTTATGATGTTATTGGACTAAGTGTGAGTAAAGAACAGTCTTGCATGCTGTTTTATATGTACGAACATCAAGAAGTCCTCGGAGGATATTAAGTCAGAAGGAGGCAAGGGTGGCCATTGAGGTGGCACCCATTCTCAAGGTCCATTCTCACGGTGGCCATCAGGTGACACCTTTGCAGGTCTGTATCCTTGAAGAGGTGAATCCAGCACATCATGACCAGGTCCTTCACTTGCATACCCAGATCCAAGCTGCTGGCAGGTACCCAAAGGTGAACATTTCAAGCAGTGTTCTGAAAGCATTAATGAGATGGCATGCATGCCACTGTGTGGTACGTCTGCCTTCCTCTCTTGGATCTGGGTTCCCACCATTTGTTGGAGGTTTCCTCATTGCTCCACTAAACCACCTCTGGGAGAGATAGGAATGGTGGCACCACACAGGGCCTTCACACATCTAGCTACATAATGAATGCAAACACCCCCCTTTCTGTGAAAGGCAGTTTTAGGGAGAATTCTCCAGAATGGCTAATTTCCCTTACCTACTGAGTCCCTCAGCAGCTTTGCTGCATTTCTAGGATTACATTTTTTCACCGGGTAAGAGTGTGATCGGTTTTACCCACTCTTACATGTGTTCTGCTGTGTGTTTTACATTTTTGTGTTCATGGACTGTGGAGTCTCACCTACTCCATAGTCATCATCTGTTTACTGTGTGTCACACAGCACCTTCAGTGCAGTGACACAGGGTTGTCTTTTCAGACTTCCCACTTTAAACTACATTTTCTGGACTGACTACTGCTCCCAGAACATGCATGTTAAAAGTCTTTTTAAATTTACAGACCCAGTACAAACTATCTTTCATAGATTACTGGAAAGGGTTAATAGTTATCCTTTTTTGTCTGTTTCTCATGGATCATTATTTTGTTTCCCTTTCTCCAAGATTTGGCTGGTGGCAGTGGTATCTGCAATTTCTTTCCTACCGCGGCCTATGAAAATAGCCTTGGAACTGTTAGAGGCTTTGTTGGTAGCCTCAAGCTTTAATCCGCTGGACCCCTTTTAATTTTATGTGGTTCCAGTCAGGTTTATTCACCATTTCTTTTTGAAAAGGTCTTTCTCATGTTTTACTCAAAACGCCAAACCAGGTTTGGTTCCTTTATTCGCTGTCCTTTGGCGGGCTTCTGCACAGAAGTCGCACTCATGAGAGTCTACGCACCCACAGCCTCTGCCATCCCAGCCCCAGTCACTTGCGGTGTCCCCCAGGGCTCCTGCGTCTCCCCCACTCTATATAATGTGTTCACGAAACCCCTCTTTGACATATTGGACCGCTTGGGTGTCATCTACACCAACTACGCAGATGACACCCAAATACTGATCCCTTTAACAGGCGACTTCTCCACCGACCTCACTGCTCTCAACAACATTTATTCCATTATCCAAGAATGGATGGCCAAGCATGGCCTATGCCTCAATGACGACAAGACCGAACTTCTTCTCCTAGGTTCCCAACCCAGACTTAATAAACTCGACAAACTCTATCAAGCATTCACTATAGACGGCAATAACATCATCGTCTCTAACAGCGTCAAAACCCTAGGAATCTACCTCGACTCCTCCCTCACACTGACAAGACAGATCAATTCCATATCATCAGCCACTGCTTACACCTGTAAACTCATCAATGCCAGCAGACCTTACCTCTCACCATCCAACTGCATCACCTTAGCCAGAGCGATAGTCCTTTCCAAAGTTGACTACTGCAATGCGTTATACTTGGGAACCAGTCAGAAAAACATCAACAAACTACAAGTCATACAAAACAACGCCTTGCGAGCAGCCCTGAACATACCCAAACATGAACACATTTCGGACGCCAGACGCACCTGCCATTGGCTATCCATACCACAAAGAATTGAATATAAAACCATCTCACTCACACACAAATGCCTAGCTAACCAAGCACCCAGATACCTATCCGACAATCTCAATCACCACACCCCAGCGCGCCCTACCAGATCAGCTCAAACACATTGCTTAAATATCCCAAGATTTAAGCTCCAAAAAGCAGGTGGCTCCAGCTTCCCCGTGCTTGCCTCCAAACTTTGGAATTCACTTCCACTCGAGCTGAGATCAGAACCTTCCTTTCACAGATTTAGACACAACACCAAAATTTGGCTTCTATCCAAAGAAACGTAAACTGCCTAGCCCTACCTTACTAGCATGCACCAAGACTGTAAATTTGTAAATATGTAATCGGTTTGTACATTTCTGTTGTATTATTCTTGTTGTATTCATCGCAAGCGCCTGGATGCCCTAGGGCCAGGCGGCGCTATACAAATAATAAACTAAACTAACTAAACTAAACTCTTGTTTGATTGACTAGGTGACTGTCCTGGCAGGAATGCCACCCTGCTGTGCGTTTGACAGCCAGGCTGTGTGAATGGGGGGAACCTGCATAAAAAGCAGGTCTCTGGGACTTGGAAGGCAGAGTCGCCACTGGATCGAGAGAACCGAACAGAAGCTGAAGGAAGAGGACTACTGCAACTACTGAACATCCCGGTGAAGCCCTGCTGCGGGTCCGAATCGTCTGAAACTTCAATGACAGGGAAGATCTGCAAATAATCTTCTCCCCTTGAGCTGGTGGGACCAACCAGTTTGCCAAACGCCAAGCAAGGCCTCCCTCCCCTGGTTAAATTTGCTGTGCATTGCTGCAGTGAACCGGATAGCCAGGAGGATCGGACCCTGTTTGGGTTTTAAGGAGCGCACCTTTTATTTGTTGCTTTGCTCTGCTGCTGGTTTCTTCCCTGGGCAGTGCAGGACCCTCCAGTCTCCCTCCTTCTTGTCAATCCGACAGTCGCTTCAGGAACCGTGAGCCTGCAGGACCTGCCAGGAACTTCTGCCTCAGCTACATCATTCTTCTTCTACTAAGGTACTGTTCAAATTTGGTCGTTCGTTCCGTCCGACCACAGTGAAAGTGTTTTAAATCTTGCGCTAATCCAAGGGCTTGTCCTTCTCTACTCTTTTAAATAACTTTTCTTCCAACCAACTTCGTTTCGAACTCTTGGCAAAGACGTAACCGCAAACTACTCTGAACTGTGTGATCCTCTGCAAAGACTCTGAACCATTAACATTGGCCCGGGCCTATTGATTTGAATCCTCGTTGTAGTAAGCTTTTTCTAGATTGCCCTGCCTATTACTTGTTGGTGCTGCTTGATTTTGAATAACATTGTCTTTCCTCCCTTTTTAAATTACTGGAGTACCATTTTGCTCACACTTCATTTTGAGCTTAACTTGTCCAGAATTGATTGGGTGTTGTGTAGTATATTAAGATTGTGATTTGCTGCTGCTTTATATTAGTGAACTGTTTTATAACTGATGGTGTAAATAAATGTATATTCTTTTACTCAGAAACCTTGAGTCAGTGTTTGTTTGAACCATAGCAATTGCTGTCCTTTGTGTAACTTCTGATACTGCTCACTTTACTCTTGAGATAGGACTGGCTGCTAAGCCATCGCTACCACTTTACTGTGTAGTACAGGCTTGTACCAAAGGTGAATGTGTACACTTGTAGTCTTAATTGTATGTGTTGTTCGCAAAGGGTACTGCATATGATTCTGCCTAACAGAATCATGTCTACCTGTCATTTGTGTCATCATCTGTGTGGGTGCCTAGAAAACCTGAGACATACACATAAAGTGATTGATGCTTTGACATGAGAATGATGCAAATACATGATGTCTCCTCATCTGCAGAGATAACAACCCTCCTGTTCTGCTTAAAGATCTCATGGGGTGAAGGGGGAGGATGTAACAGGAGTGATGCCCACACTTCATGGACTATGACAGTAGGCCTGCATATCAACTGGTAGAGATTCTAATGTCTGAGACATTACATTGTTGCATGCTCATCCTATGGAATTTGGATCGATGTAACAGAATTTGGCGTGATTGTTGGGTGTCAACGAATGTCAGGTTGTTGTGCGGATAGGTGATGAAGGGGTCATGGGTCACTGTTATCCAGGCACCTCAAGGCAAACACACATTTACTGCAAATGTCCTCCCAGACAAGCCATGATATTGATTGAAAGATAACATGCAGGGGCCACTGACATTGCTGGCCTTATGACTATGTGGTGTTCCAGTATGCTGCGTCTGCAGCCATGCCTCTCTGGCCTGTATCTGTATCCACACAGATGAACACAGGCCAATTACATACATGTCTGCATGACTGCATTTCACAGTTGCATACATAAATGTTGAGATATGGCTCTTACAGAGAGGGTGATGTCCACCGTAATCATTTGAAGAGGGATTTTAACAGAATTGGAATAGCAGCAACATAACAGGGACAAGACATCCAGAAGGGACCATAGACCCCAGTCATTCTCCATCACATCAAGTTCTATGGAGGGACACTTGGCTCGGTTGTTGACATGTTCAAGGACACTGCTACTGAGGGTTGGAATGTTGGGAGTGTCATTGTTGTGGACACCACAGCATCAGAGGGAAAGTGCACTAGGTCCCACGATACAGAGGATCCAGGGACATTGCAGTTGGTAGAAAGCGGTCCAGGGGATCTTTGATGTGTTTCTTTTGGGTCTGGTGGGCGAGACACATGCTTTTGAGATGCATGAGTGACAGGAGGGTGTTCCGGGCCAACGGGAGTTTCTGTGCATGCTTCTGACCCACACTCCTCTGCTGCTGTGATACTTTCCTGCTCTGACGCCTCCACCAAGACACACCCTGTCTCATTGCCTGTTGAGACCATGAAGGTGACGGTGCAGCCACTGCTGGTGGCTGGATTGGAGTGACCCAATGCTCTCTGTGATGCTGTTGTCACTAGTCAATAGCATACTGCCCTGCATCACAGAGATGTGGTCATGCTCTTTACCCACCTGGCAGCAGCACTCAGCGGGGGTGATTCATTTGGGCAGCCAACATCAATGACCTCCTCCTCCTCCTGCACTCCATGTTTATGCCCCAGACTACCACAAGTGGGGACTCCAAACTTGTCATTGGATCAGGCTCTTCGATGATGCCCCGTCATCCACCCCTTTAGATGTATTTGTATTTATATTTGTATTTATTGTTTTTATATAGCGCTTTAATTCAAAGCGCTTTACAGTTTAACAACAAAAATACATCGAACATGAAACAGTAGAAGCAAGTGACAGCATATATGAATAAAACCAGTAAAACAGTATGTAGAACAATTTGCAGATGAGGAAGAAGAGCGGAGGGGGTGGGGAAGGAAGGAAGAGGGAGAGAAAGTAGGGAGTAGATGAGTCAGTAGGAAGAGGGGAGGACTAGGAGAGAAGGGGAAAGGTAAAGAGAACTACGGCGGGGGTTCTAGAGGGGAGAGAGAGAAAGGTGAAAGGGAAAAGGTGTCAGGGTGGAGAATGAAGAATGAGTGATTTCAAGATGTACCATTAAGCCCTCGAATCGGAGCCACTGGAGAACAAGATGTTCCTGACATGCAGTCAATTCAGGATAGTACCGGGATGAGTGTCTCTCTCTGCAGCAGATCATATTGGCAAAGGGAGGACCAGTGCCAAAGGCAGGTTGACAGGCAGTAGGAGTTGTTGCATGTCAGAAGGGTGGAAATATGTAGGAAGGCAGTCATAGTGGGCCAGTTTTATCACAACACCAGGAAGAAAGGGAGGAGGTCAGGCACAGGTGCTGGCAGGGTGTGTGTGTATGAGGCTCAGTATGGAAGGCTTGCAGACAGGGTGTATGCATGTGCCACAGTCATTGCACGGCCAGGGGTGAGGTTGAGCAAGCCATGACCTGGGCTGGGGGATCGATTGAAAATGATTCCCTTAGGGCTCTGGCCCAGAATAGGCAGGCACTGGAGCACCTCTAGTAGGAGGTTGCAGCAAGACTGAGGGAGGCATAGGGCCTCATTACGAGGTAGGAGCTAGCCATGGCACTATTAGTGGCATGGCTACCCCCTTACCGCATTTCGGGTCCGCGTTCTCGGAATATGGACTTACCGGGTCATTCCAACTTTGGAGGACCCGGTAAATCCCCATTCTGAGAACCATTCCCCATTCCAATTTGAGCCCCCATAGGGCTCAATGGGAATGGAGATGGAGCTAATAACGGGCCCGTTATTAGCTCCCTTGTCCCTTAGCGGCTCCCGCTAAGAGTGCCTGGTAAAACCAGGTGCCCATAGCGGGACCCGCTAAGGGACCTCGCAATACGGAGGTAAGGGGTTACCAGCAACCGGCACCCTTACCGGTGCCGGTAACCCCTTACCTCCAACCTCGTAATGAGGCCCACAGTGTGAGGCTCAGGTGATCTTGGCTGGGACAAGAAAGGAACTAGATGTGGAGGACAGGGGTTTATGGTGTGGGGTCTGAGAGACATATAAGGTGCCCATGTTGGGTTTGAAGTTTCTACCAGTTAATTACAGTTAATATGTTTCATAGACTACCATGCTGTTATGATGTTATGGGACTGAGTGTGCATAGAGAATAGTCTTGAATGCTGGTTTATGTGTAGATGAGTGTGGTGCTGACAATGGGCCTCATTACACGGAAGGCGGTAATGGTTAACGGCCACCGTTAATGGTAACGGTGACCGTTAACCATTACCGCCTTACTACGAGGTCCCTTAGCGGGTTGGTGCTTTAACGCCTGTTTTTTGAAGACGTTAAAAACCAACCCGCTAAGGGACCTCGGAGCTAATTACGGCACCGCAAAATTGCGGTGCCGTAATTAGCGCCTTCCCCATTCCCATAGAGCCCTATGGGGCAGAAATGGGAATGGGGAAGGGCAATGGCGGAAGGGGGATTTACCGCCCCACCAACCTTGGAATGGGGCGGTAAATCCCCTTTCCGCCAAGGCGGTGCCGGTATTTTACCGGCATGAGCCATGGCGCTAATAGCCCAGTACATATACATATGCTAATAGCGCCATGGCTCACCGCCTTCCGTGTAATGAGGCCCAATGTGTCAAAGTATTCACCACATCATATTGTGTAGCATGGTTTGTGTTCTATTTCCTAATGTTGAAGGTCATGCTAAGGTGGCATTTCTGGGAATTAATATGGTCTGCGGGACATATATACATTATTCATGGTACTATGCACATGGATGCTTCAGGGTAGCCTGAGTACTATGTTGAGTAGTGGTTGTATTGTCTGTAGTGTACATTGATAACGCGTCTCCTTGCTTTGGGCCTCACTGACCATATGTTCCAGGTGAAATGCTTCCTACAAGCCCACAAATATTGTTGAATGCCCTTTTCATCATGCAGAGACCTTGCTCTAGCCACACCAGAGTCTGGTGTGTCTCTTGATGGGGGTTCCATCATGTTGACATGCCATATGCCTTTTCTCTGCTGTGGTGGCACCTTCTTAGTGTAACTCAGGCACTTTTCAAAGATGAGCCTCACCCCCTGTAACGTTTTGTGTATTCCACTTTTTTCATGAGATGGCCATGGCTTTTTGTATTTCTGGTGATTATTAGTTGCCGTTCACTGTGTATCTGCCATATGTATCAGCATGTGGCTCATGCAGGGTTTGCGGCACAGCCCATATTTGTTTATGCCTGATTTCCTGGGATTTATGTTGTCTTCCTCATTAACTCTGTTTTTGTCTGGTGGACAAGACAGAGGGGCTCATGTTGTTGCTGCTTGTTCGGGTTGCACTGGACATGACTCACATGGGCATGGCCACATGAGGCTGCCAATAAACATTGTGTGGGGCACATTTCCTTGTAGTCGGGCCTTTCCCATCTGGGACAAATGTGTATCAATTGCAGTGTTTTGGGTGGCTTGTCATGTGTTATATGACACGCGTTTGCCCATATTAGGAATTTGTGTTCGCACAGCATGGACTTGGTCCACGGTTCTGATTTGTTGCAAGCAGATTGTTGTGGGAATTGCTAGTAATGCATTACTTTTGGAAGCCCCTTCCATGTATAGAGGGTTCACGTGTGATGTGCTCACCCATGCTACATTTTGTTGTAATCTTTTGGGTAATCATGTGGATGTGCAACCAATGATTTGTCGGTTTTACTCTTGGGTATGGGGTCATTGTTCTATGGGTGCAACCCTGCAGGTGGGTGTAAGCACCTCAACATGAGGCCGATTGTGTGTGAGTGTTGAGTCATGTCATGCAAGCTTACTGGCCGGTGCTACCACATCTGTTTGATGGTCACATGGTATGATTTGTGGCATGCTTTGTGAGGTTGTCACCAATGTGCAGTGACAGCTTCATGTTTTGTCCTCTTGCAGCTAGCATGGACTTGGCAGATCTGTATGGTCCATGTTTCAAGCTATGATGTCATGACTTGAGTGGATGTCAGTGAAATGTTGTGCTGCTTGCATGCACGTGGTTACTTTTGGGGTGTATATGTTAAGTCTTGCACATGGTGTATATAGTGCATGGAGATTTGGCAGAGGAGAGTCACATGTACACTGTCATCCCACTTATAGGGTTATAATTGTCATGTGTTTTGTGTTTTGTGTTCAGGTGCCATTTCGATCAAATTGCATTCTTTATTGTTGATGATGCGCAATTGCTATTGCCTTCATTTCGTTCAAGGGTTGTTTTTGGTGTTTGGAGAAAGGTGGGAGGACTCCTCCTCGTTTGTTGTTTGGTTGAATGCCTGCCTTTCAAGATTTCCTTTGCTGACACCATTGCTGACACCATGTGTGGCTCTTTCTCTTGCCTTGTATATGTACTGGGTCATTGCTGTGGCTGTCTTTGATGATATTTCAGGTTGTTTTGTGTGAATTTGCCTACACACTGGTGACCATTGTGCTGCAGTGTGCTGTGTGGATAGGTGTTCACTGTGATTGCTAGAGTGCATGTGACATATTGGTGTCTCTTGCCAACTTGATGTGCGGTGAGCTGGCACTGTACGGTGGACAGGATGGAAGAAGTTTGCTCAAATCTGGGTTAATAGTTGGGTGTTTGGGGGTGATCTGCACAGGAACAAGACTGTTGGGTTGTATTCTTGCTTCTGTGAGTTGCTACATGGATAGTTTCAGGGGATGATGGCAGGTGCACATTCCAGGTGGATGTTGTATGTGCACCAGTTGTCTGGTTCCAGATGTGTCATTTGGGGGTTTAGATGATATATGGTGCTGGGAGTACTATTTGCAATTTCAGGTGCATACTGGTCATGAAGTTGTTTTATTTATTTATTTTCACACCAAACCCTTGGGCATCAGGGCGCTGTTACAGAAATTCCAGGGTTACATATGTTACATAAAGTCAGGTTACAGCAGATCCTCAAGGCTGGCAGGAGGAGGTAAGATTTTCAGGTAGTCATTCTTTCTGATGTGTTGCTTTGGTGCGTTCAACTCTGGAAACTGTTATTTCTTTTTGCAGCACTCACTCGCTACATAGCCACATGCACTACTACAACAAAGAACCCCTTTCCATAACCTGAACCTTGGAAAATCATTCCATCTGTATAGTGAACAAGCCAATTGGCCTAAACCATGATTAGAACAATTCCATCATTTTCCAACTAAACATTGTCCTGGGAGGATAGCTCAGTGGCAACGTGCGCGCTTTGGAAGCAAGACGACACGAAGCAACACAGGTTTGATCCCCGGATCTGCGCTTAGAAACCTCTTGGTGTTTAAGCTTGTTATAAATACACAACTAAGACAAAAACAAGTATGTAACCAAAATACAAACAATTTCTGTAACAGCGCCTCGATGCCTGCGGGCTGTGTGAGCGCTTTAAAAATGTAAAATAAATAAATTGTCACAGAGGGATAAGGACTCCTTAAACGTCAAAAATAGCAGAAGGAAGAAAGAACAATCAGAGATTTTGAAGCAGCCCTCGCTACACCTTCTGATCAGGCATCCTGAGACTCTACAGGCTTCCCGGTATCTCACCTCAAGAGATAATTGATGGCTTTTATCTCCAGGTACCTCCTGATGCATCCCGCTAAACCACACTACTATGACCTAACATTTACTGAGAAACAGGGCTCACCAATGACCGAACATCGTTGCCTGCATTTACCCCAACACCCATTTAACCAACCATAGGACAGAACATGCAAGCAACAATACTTGTTACTCCATTCATCACTAGACACCATGCACACAGCAGGAACTTAGAGATGTGGCAGACCCCAACAAGAACCTGCAAAGCCTCTGTGAGTCTGAAAGCTTTAACATGGAGGAGCCCTGGGAAAACTAATGAAGAAACCTTGAACAACCCAATAGCACTGGCCCAACCAGCCAAATCCACCCGGAAATGACAGGTACAAGATCACTCAAGATAAATGTATGTTCTGTCTCCAAGCACTACTCTGAATTTGTTTACCTGTCTTTCCGAAGACAATATAGACTTACTCTTCATCACAGAAACTGGGCTCTCAGATGATCAGTCCCCAGAGAGTATCCTCAGATTTCAAGATCATCTGTACTAATAGGTGAGAAGGTGGCATTGCGCTTGTGCACAGATTATTATTATTATTATTATTATTATTATTATTATTATTATTATTATTATTATTATTATTATTATTATTATTATTATTATTATTATTTTTATATTTATTGAGTGTGGACCTAGCTGTGAAAAGCAACAGAGTGCTTTACAGAGGTATACGACAATACAGATAGATAACAGAATGCTTAACAGAACGCTTTTGAGAGCTAACATAACAGATATACAGCGCGGGGTGGGATACAGAGGGTCTCATAGGAGGGGTACAACTGTACCGGATGGCGGGGAGGAGAGGGGTGAGTGGTGTCTAGCGAGCCAAGTGGCGCGAGTGGTGACATGATGGCCTAGGTGTTGAGGAGGAGAGACTCCTTGAAGAGGTGGGTCTTAAGTTCTTTGCTGAATTGTAGTAGAGTCCGGGCAAGACTGATGCTGGCAGGGTGGTTCCATAGCCTTGGGGCGTAGGCAGAGAAGCCTTGTTTTCTGCTCTGGCGGCTTTCATGTCTACACGTGTCCTGCCTTTTGGTGGTGCATTGTCCACTGGATATACTGAGTTTCTCAGCGAGGTAGCTGGCTGACTTGAGGGCTTCCTTATAGATGATGCAGCAAGACTTGAAGCTGATTTGTGTGTGCAGTAGGAGACATTAAAGGTTGATGAGGGCCAGGGTGAAGTGGTTGTATCTGCGTAGTCCCTTGATGAGGCATGCAGCCATCTGTAGGACACTTCTCAGGGGCACAACAAAGAACGGCGGGAGGCTTTTGAGGAGTGCATTGCCCCATCCATGTGGGATAGGACCAGTGCTTGAATGGTGTATCTTGTAAGTGACTTAAATCCAGCAATCCAACTAAATCAATGCCTAGTCTGGAATGCCCAATGGAAGCCCTTATTTATATATTTTTATGTCAAGTTTTTAAATCTGGATGATGAACCCTTATATAACGCCCCTCTCTTTGAATCCCCCTGACCTCACTGAGCCAAGACGTAGGTTTTTTTGCAAATCAAAAGGTTTATTGGAAAAATTAAACAATAAATATCACACTTTGATGAATAAATTAATATTTGATAGCACACTTATGAATATGAACCGTGATCAGTATTGGGAAATATTACAATAGCGACAACTCTTTAATCAGAAAGGAGTAGGAATAGGAAGGATAAAGTAGCAGAGAATACTTTTACGGTTCAAGGAAATGCAAGATGGGAAAGAATGCAGGCACAGAAATAAAACTCGATCTGGATTCAACAAGAGATAATATGATCACTTTTTCCCTTGTGACAACTCACTCCCCTCCTATGCAATATGAAGAGATGGAAATGAGGGCAAACAGGTTTTCAGGAATAAAATCAAAAGCAGTTCAGTTCCCGTTCCCCCCAGCAAGCTTAGAGAAACAGGGATGATTTTAAAACACAGGCCAAATACTTTTAAATGTGATTGCAATGAACTGAAAAATATGCAAAAAATGATTTTAATTCCCTATAGGAGATTCAGGGTAGGTGATAGCTACTTTGAATTAGTTCAGGTCAACACTAGCAATGATTCAGGAGTGATTATCAGGCTGAAAACGAATTTAAGCAGTGGAAAGCAAGAAGCAGCTATTTTTACAAGTGGTGAATTTGAGCCAAATTGCAATTCGCTGCACTTTTTCCGAGTGCGTAAACCGCGATTACAGAGAAACTATAAGGAAGGCCATTTTAGGTTTGTTGGAAGGCTGAGGATCTTGGCTTTAAAATGACAGTTAAATCTCGCTTCTAGGACATACGGGTCAAAGGATAAGGGCGTTTTTGTGGAGGTAGATTTTCAGGAATGAAGTCAAGCTTTCAGAATGACAGATGACACTTTTGCAGCTTTGAAATCACAGAATGGACACACGATTTCTATGCAGTTCTGCACAGGTTGAAATGGTTTGAATAAGATTACTTTAAACTAAGAGATGGGTTCTGGACAGTTCTAGATACTCACTCCTAGTTTTGGAAGGGAATGGACCTCTTCACAGATCTGGTCAGGTTTGGGCTGCGGTTCTCTCGCCACGGGACGGTCTCTGGCACTGGTTCTGCTCACAGCAGGGCCTCTGATCTGCTATTGGCACTGCACAGCGGTCTGGTCTGGGTCTGTCGGGTTCTGGGTACAGCTCTGCTTTTTGGGTCTGGATGTGGTTCTGGCACAGGGTTCTAGCCAGAATCAAACAGCTCGCGCGGGTGTTGAATAGTTTGGTTAGGTTGCTGGATTCTGGGGCCCCTGAAAAGAGTTCAGATTTTGGGTTTGGCCCCTGCTTAAGGTTCTAAAGTTTGGTTCTGGAGTCTATCTGGAGTCTAAGTTCTGGAGCCTCAGGAGTCTGGAGTTTTTGTCTGGATATGGTCGGGCAGCATGCCGCACAGGAATCGATGAGTAGTGGAAAAAATGAGTGTATCCATCTGGGTCTCAGCAGTCTCTTTTTATGTGTTCTCAAAGGGGGTGTGGAGGCTGACTTTCTTTGCCCAACCTACTGAGGATCATGACAGGTTAAAGGATTTTCTGTCCTCTGACTGGAGAACGGAGTTGTGAGTCAGAATGAGTCATCAGGTATCATCTTTATGGCTCAAGGAAAGGACACTCCCCTTTGTGTCCGTACAGCATATCTTCTTTTTCATAAAACACATATTTACTATATATCCCACTTGTTAATATTACCTGAATTGCATGACAGATTACTTAAGTTACAGTTCGGTTCTAGTCACATGTTTCTACGAGCTTGGGTTCAGAAATGACAACATTTTGCGCTTTTGATGGGTTTTGCAATATTAATTTTGCATCAAATCTTACACGGAGGTACACACCCTCTCTGCGCATATTACTGTATGTTTTCATTTTGTCTAGCTTGAACACTATGCCTGCAATATTAATAAATACTGGGCTTGGCCTCAGAACATCCCACAGCGTCCAACTTAGTCTCAAACTGTGAGTGAATTTTTCATATTAACAATCTCCAAATTGTACATTTTTGTCCATTTTGTATAATTAGTTATCAGTATTCTCATAAAACATATATTTGCTGGACTCTCTGAATCCACAGTCGTCTGTCTCCTCCCTAGAAACTTGGCTTGACTCAGAGATCAGATGTCTTGCCTTCCCCAGAGCAGTGTCGTTCAGACACACCCAAATCAGCATATCCTATTCCTTTGTCTTATTTCTCCAGGCTGCAGTGAAATTCTCCTCCCTCTTAATCAACAGGACCATGTGATTTCCTGTGCTGTTGCTGAGAAGGCTAGGTGTGAAGGCTTCCCATGAACAGCCAGCCTTTTGAAGTCTCAGCTAACTCAGGTTCCTGTTTAGCTTCAGAAATACAGGACTCCTGTCAGAATTTAGATCGCTAGCGCCGGTCAGTGTCAAGCACCGGTATTGCACCCATTTTCGACAGCTGCCTTACCAGTAAGCAATCCTCAAAATATACTTTGTTCAAATATGGATGCACTTCTGTGGACCTCAGATTCATGTAGATTCTTGCGGGAGAATGATGTTGACCCCCCAACAAGGAGGTGGGATATTTTTAATTGTTTTGTGAGCCACGATTTTAGCAATTTTTGACATCAAGAAAATGAATACCCAACAGCTCTGGGTTGCTTATAGCAATCAGTATTGCTATTCCCAAATGGTTTCAGGCTACTGTGTGTGTAGCCCAATGGTAGTTTTAGGCAGTGACCTCCTGTGCTCACTAATATAGGCAAAAGTGGGTGGCAGCCTATTCTTCAGATTTTCACTGTGCATTTATGGATGGTTTCTGGCAAGCAGCATGATTTCTGGTGGCCCTTCTGCTGTGTCTGCTACCAGTAATGCACAATGATGTTGCAGGGCTGGGATGAGTGGGTTGAAACATCGCACAATCTAAAGATGTCCGGAGGGAGGAAGGGCTTGAACTTCCACAGGAGGAAGAGTTGATACCATGCTGTCTGATTTTTCTTAGCTATGTGTGTTTTGAAGGGGAGGTGTTTGTCAATGTGTAACCCGAGGGACTTGGCGCAGGGGGTGATCCCTCAAAGTTCATGGTTGATAGTCAGGTCTGTATGTCTGGACATTCAGTGTTGTTGGTGAGTAGCAGGAATTTGGGCATGGAGGGATTGAGCTTCAAGTATGCACTTGACATCCAAGACTGGATTGGTGAGTGGCAGGTATTGAGCCTATGGATGTCCTTGATGGAATCGAGTCAATCTTGATGTATAGATGTGTGTCATTGGTGCATTGGTGGATGTGGATGTTTTGGGTGGCTAGGAGGGCTCCCAGCAGCTCCATGTATAGATGGAAGATCGCTGGGGAGAGGAAGGAACCCTGTGGCACTCCACAGGTGACGGGTAGCATTGTCAAACTAGAGGAGTCCATCTGAACAAACTGATGGCGGTTGGCGAGGTAAGACCTGAAACAGCATAGGACAAGGTTGCTGTTTCTCATGCATTGATATAGCCCGTCCGTAGGTGCCTGGCAGTCTACTGTGTCAAAAGCTGCAGAGAGGTCGAGTAGAACCATGAGGAAGGGACGACCGTTGTCAAGGATGTTAAGGGTGTCGTCAACCACCTGTATGGTTGCTGTCTTCATGCTGCATGTTGGTTTGAACATGGATTGGTAGGTTTGGAAGAGATTATTGGTGTTGAAGTGTTGATGCAGTTCTGTGACTACCACTTTATCAATGATCTTACCAAGGAAAGTACGATGGGTGATGGGGCGATAGTTACCTAGGTTGCCAGGATCCAGAGTGGGTTTCTTTAGTAGAGGGAGGATTTGGCCTGTCTTTCAGGTCGATGGGAAGCTGCCTTGAGTTAGGGAGATGTTGATTATCTACAGGTAGGGAAGGAGAGCTTCTGAGGGGAGTGTCTTGAGGAGTGATGCTGGAAGGATGTTGTCTGTATACGATGTGGCTTTGAGGGTGGCCAGTGTTTCTACCAGGTCCTCTTTCGAGAGTGTCTTGAATGTTTTCCATGGTGTGGAGATTTTGCAAGGAGGGGCGTGAGGTTGGTCTGTGGATGCAGAGCTGTTGTCTATGTGCTGGGGAATCTTGCTGGTTTTGTCGATGATGAAGGTCTACATAGTTCCCCTGCTTTACATCAGCAATAAATCTGGTATCTCATGTTACAACTATGCAGATGGGATGCAAATGTGCCTAGCACCCAGCACCAAATGCCCCCTACATTAAAAAATAGATTGCCCAGTTGGATGCATCGATGACAGCAAACAGGCTTAATCTTAATCCTAGTAAACCAGAACTGATGTTCTGTAATCATACAGGTTCAAACTCCACCACAACACAGTGGCCTGATGAGATGGGACCCTGCCAAACCAGTCAGCCATGGTAAGAAATCTTGGAAGGAAAATGGAAAACACCCTCACTCTTGAGCCACAGGTCAAAGCCATCGCCAGAAGCTGTTTCTCTCAGCTGTGCATGGTACACTGCATTGTACCTTACGTAACATTCACCCACAGGGCCATGGCCATACTTTCTCTAATACTGTCCAAACAAGGCTATGCAAACAGCCTCTACCTCTGACACACAGATTACTTAGTGAGGAAACTTGAAAGAGTCCACAATGCAGCGGCAAGAATATTTATCAGAATGAAGCAATTTGAACATATCAGGCCAGAATTAGGAACTCTCGACTGGCTACCCTTCAAAAAATGATGCATTTCAAAACCTTGAACCTAGTCATCGTTCATGCCAGAGTGGGCCCTTCCTTCTTCAGAAGTATGTTTCAACACTACACTCCTTCCCGAACACTTAAGTCCAGCAATGCTGCACTAGTGCTAGTCGCTAACTTTAACAAGCAATGGCAAGGAGGATTCTTTTTTTTTCAGTTCTAGTTGCAAAACTGTGCAACACCCTACCCAAACCTCTTTCGCTGAAAGAGAACCACCTGACTTGCAGGAAACAGCTAAAAATTTACTTTTTAACCAACCACTTAGAAAGCAATGAAAAATAATAGTAACCAACTGAAAACTGTGCCCCAGAAACATTTGTGCCATGGGACCTCTGCTGCCTGTCACTGGTCCTCACCTTTAATCTCAGTGAAATCTACTACCAAGAGCAAGAAAGTGAAAACACATTTGCCCCCACTCTCCATCACCCTTAACCCCCTCATCCCTAAGCTAACTCCTTGCACCTTCCACACTCCTACAGACGACCTCCTTGGTCTAGTGTACTTAGCAGATTCAGATCCTATCCATCTTCTATCAACAATCATGCTGTTAATTTTGCCTTATGGGCATTCTGGGGAATGCCCATAAGGCAAACCTGTCCAGTCGGTACCAACCACAAACAACTTAAATGTTCAGATCGACAAACAGGTAATGGGTACTTCTGACCTGCATCGATCAACAGCAAAGGTTTCTGCATCTGCTTTACCGCTATCCGACTAACACACCTTGCCCTCCTTTCTCACAGAGCCATGGGCAGCGAGGTCGACATTATTGGCAGAAGAACGCTATATAAGACCACTTAACATTATATTGTTTGCCAGAATCACAGTGCCTCAATTTGCCCAGGCAGCGGGGAGTGTTCTAGGTATGCCAAGTGCAACATTTGGCCTTTTGCGCAGTCAGGATTTACACCGCAATTTCTTTTCTGTATCGCCTTGATGTAAGTTCAATTGTGTGGCATGATCTTTGGGTTGGCCCAGATACTTTGCACCATGTTTGCACTTTTTTTGTGAATCAGGCCCAATGTATTTTTCACTGGGTGAATTGTTTGCCCTACTGCTAATTTCACTTGCCCCAACAGAAAGTGTCTGTACTTCTGCTCCCATCTTGTTATCAATAATGAAACAAAACAGGTGTGCACATTTTATTTGCAATTCACTTCTTTTTACATTGAAGAATTTTACAACCGCTTGCCCCCCAACCTCATTTTGATGCACTCTATGTGGGACTATGAGTGGCGGTGAATGAAAAGAAAAAAAAGAAACCCTAGGACTAATGCCCAGATGAAATACTGCTACTTTCCAGGGGTACACATTCTCCAAGAGAAAGGCTCACAAGATTCCTGAGGCCTGAATTGGCATCATTCCTTGTCTTGGTGGTAGAATGCAATTTATATACTGTTGTATTTCCAGGGGTCAAGTGATTTTGGCTGACCTGGCACTCCGAGGTGGTCATTTTCAAGTGGGTTTTGATTTCTGTGCACTCTTGTGCTCTAAAGATCCCCCAGTCCTGAAGACAGTCCGGTGCATCCACCAGCAGGTTCCACACTTTCAACCGCTGGCCGCTCCATCTACTCACTGAACTAGAAACACCTGAACTCTGTGTGTGTCGACAATTTGTACGTACTGCCGCAAAACTAGCAGTACATGTAATTACAGTCA
Organism: Ambystoma mexicanum; assembly: GCF_040938575.1. Taxonomy (NCBI): domain Eukaryota; kingdom Metazoa; phylum Chordata; class Amphibia; order Caudata; family Ambystomatidae; genus Ambystoma; species Ambystoma mexicanum. Next base: position 1,418,604,308 of record NC_090932.1, read on the forward strand.
CTATTGATGTACTAACCCACCTATATGCACAATCATTACATACTTTGTGTATAAAATGTTTTTCTGTGCCAAGGATGGCATATTTCGCTGTTTTTTAAAATATCTACTCTTGAAAATGTAATAAATCACAACTTTTTATGTTTGAAAAAGAATCTAATTCTTTGTGTTCATGTTAAGAGCTAATTTAGCTCCACTGCTTCTCAGAAAAGAATCCTACCAAAGCGTCAATGACCAGGGTAGCTGTTGACTCCACCCTCTTCTCAAAACCCATAGTATTCCTACAGATGATTTTAACTAGACAGTGAATGAGGGAAAGAGGGGAATCATGAGAAAGAGAGGGCGTGTAGTGATGGGAAGTCGGGACCAGAAAGGGGGTGTAGTGCACAGGGAGGATATGTCAGGGTGTTGCTGCATATTTTGAAGGACTGCATGCAGGGATGTCATGGGGGCGAGGGGGCACAGTTGCAACCCCTAGGACTCGCTTGCAACCCCAAATTAAAAAAAAAATAAATAAATAAAAATAAACTTGGTCCCCGGCCCAGTCCTCACCCATCAGGGAGAAGGCTGGGCCGTGGAGGCACTCAGGGGTTGAAGCTGACTGTGATATGTAGCACATGTTAGATGCCACATTCAGCTCCAACCCCTTCTCCCTAGGCTTCCTTGCAGCTCACATACAGGATCAGGAAACTCTTGCAGCTTTGTGGTTCCTATTTGTGAGCAGCACGAGGAGCCGAGGGGGCCTGGAAGTTCAGACCGAAGCTGCAAGGAAAAGGAAAGAAGGCTTTTTTTTTGTAATATGATGTGTGTTTTGCATGAGTGAAATGCGTGTCAGATATATGTATGTGAATGGTGGGGGAATGAGAAGTGATATGTGCGTGTTTTTGAATGTTCTGGGTGTGTGGGTGTGTGCCTGTTTAGAGAATGCAATGAGTGGATGTAAGAGAATGTGTGTGTGAGTAACTGGTGAGTGAATGAGTATGAATCTGATGCCATGTTTTTGAATGTTCTTGGTGGGTGGGTGGCTGGGTGTGTGCCTGTGTAAAGAATGCAATGAGAGCATGTCAGGGAAGGTGTGAGTGAGTGACTGGTGGGTGAATGAGCATACATGTGGTAGTGTGTGTTTGAATGTTCTGGGTGTGGTTTGGTGTGTGCCTGTGTGGTGAATTCAGTGTGAGCGAGTGCGAGAGGAGATGTATGGGTGAGTGACTGGTGGGTGACAGGGGATGCATGTGTGTGTAAGGCCCTAGGAGACTGGAGATCACTGGAGCATTTTTGCCACATCCTTTATTGACTTTGTATGTTTTACTGGTATTTTTGGACACAGGCAAGTTCATGTCTGCCATTCCCTGGCTAGACTGGCATTTTGGTGCAGTCAGTCTAGCTATTGCTTACTGCATGACATTGATTGCTCGGCATCTTTAAAAAAGCAAGCATGATAAGTAGTATTACCTCGCGAGACTGGTGTTTTGGCATAGTGACCTATATATTCTTCACTGCAGCATGACTCTTTATTAACTGAGCATCTATGATGAATCAAGCAAGGTAAGTGTTCTTATGGGTATAAACTGGCTTACATTGGAACCAGTTTGGACAGGTTTTCCTATTGTGACATGTCACTTTTAATGGGCAAACCAACAGGAGTATGTACTTACGCAGGAGTACTTGCATATATTGGCAGAGCCAGTTTTGTGTCCAGTGCCAGTAATGATGCTACAGAAAAACGTCTTAAAGCGAACATAAGTATGGTTTTATAAGGGAATACTAGCATATGTTGGTGGAGTCAGCATGGAAATGTGTGGGCACAGCCAGCATACACATGTTTTTTATAGTGGCATATATTGCAGGGACCAGCATTATAATGCATTGGGAAATGCCCTTTGCACTTTTGGTGACTTGTATAAATTGTACTTTTTTCATGATTGTATACCCTACACCCTAAAAAAACAATTGTTGGCCTTTTATCCACATTTTCTCAGAAAGTGTGCTTTGTAATGCACCATTTTAACTCATTATTCAAAACATTTACTCTGGGGAGGGAGAAGAATCCCACCAGCCCACCCCAACTCATGTTCATAAGTTTGACCTCCCTCGCTATTTTCAGTTGCAATCACATACTTGTGGCAAATATTTACACCCTCCAAAAAACAACTCACCAGCAACTCTGGTGGCTGGTATATTTGTGGACCAGGCACCACCCCTTCTCTGTATGTTACGTAAAAAATGTAAGCTTTGATTGAAAAACATATTTACTTCTTTCACTTGCAGTAGCGCATGCCCCTGCAGCGGCATAATCATCATGGACATTCTGCACACGTGGTGGTCAGGACCGCCTCGGGGTGTGACGTGCCCTGTGCTTTGTTAAGGAGCTTGGGAGGAGCCCCCACAGCATGGCTCGCATGGCTCGCAGGGGAGCTGCCAAATTTTGTGCTGCACCATTGGGCACCAATGGGTCTGACAAAGGGGTAGTTAGAGTGCAGTGTGCACCTTGAAGTCTGCCAGTGTCCCTGGGTGTGCCCCCTGGTGAGAGGCAACTCGTGGGTGTTTTCAATTTTAAATAACTGTGTGGTGCAGCAGGGATCAATGGTCGTGTGATGTCACTTCCACTACCCCTGGCATTTTGGTGAAATGACGGCCCTGACTGCATGGTGACTCAGCTTTCACAAGTGCTGCTGCACTAGTCGGCCCTTTGCTGCTGCCTGTGATGGCAGCAGTAGCAGCATCATGAAGATGGTACACTTTGACTTCCCGCCTCGCAGCATAGGCTGCACTCTAGGGCCAAATGCATCTCAGTAAAGTACGCATCAAGCTCTAAATCAGCATTGCCAGTCAATTTTGCATCAGTTCTGGGCAATTTTGCATAAGTGCAGGCGGGGTTGGACTGGGGTATACAATTGTCTCCAGCACCAATGAGCAAGTACCCCACAGTTGTAAATAGCAATTCGTTCCTTTTGTGACAGACTGTCTGAGTAGTATACAAGGGGGAGGTTTTGCAATTTAAGAATATTCATTTATCAAAACTACTAGTCGCATGGTAACTTGTCAAACTGCCCACATGGACCAAAAAAGTGGGCCACTTTGACCCAAAAAACTGGTCCAAAGTAGCAGAGGGTATTGCCCTATTGCCTACAAGCCAGTCACAGCCTGAGCGCAGGTAGGTTTTGCAACAACGTTTGCAAGAATGCTCAGTGCAAACATTATGCTTGCACTTATTGGCCAGAGCAAAGACAAGCATGTTTTACCAGGCGTGGGAGGAAATGCTGATGCCACCCTGCCTGCAACTAGTGCAAAATGACCTGGCAACAGAGCAATTGTTGTAATCTCGCTAATGATCTTCGTTTTTGGGCAAGAAGCCTCTGTGCTTTTTGTGGACCACAAAGCTGATTTACGAGTCTCTCCTTTTGCTCTGTTAACCCAATTTCATGGACAGCATAGCAAGTACACGGCCACAGTGGTTTAATGTCACTTTAGCTCGCGCGGCGCGCTCCAAGGATGCATTAGCGTCCACCGCATTCACCTCGACTGCAGATATTTGCAAATTAAGTGCACTTTCCGAGGTGCTAAAACGTAAATGGAATCCACAGGGTTCCGGATATAAAGGAAGTCAGAAGGCCTAGTTAATAACCCGACGTAAAGGCGGAGGGCACGCGCCTTGTAAACACAATTACTATTTAAAACTTTCTTTTTAAATTGAGTGGAAGGCATTTTTGCACTTAACCTTATCCAGCATGATTTAAATAATTGAAGTTCTTACTGTGAAATCAAAACACATTCGGGGAACTGGACTAAAGAGGAAAAAGATTCACAAGATGGATTATCCAGTTCCTATTCTAATAGAAAAACACGAATTCAAAAGGAGAGTTTAGTTGTAAAAAGTGGCCATTGTGAACAAGAATGAATGCCATTACGAGGTTGGCATTGTGGGGAAAAAAGTGGCAGTAATTCTGTTACCGCCAAATTACAAATTAGACGGAATTAACAGTGACAAAATTACCCAATTCCACAAAAAAATCACCAATGGAGTCCTATGCACTGCATACACGGGGACTAAGACTGCCTTACAACCACTTGTAATCCTGTGGTAAACTGGTAATTCTGTTTGGCGGTATTCTGGCAGTTTTACCACCGGAAAACCACCAAACTATTACTGAGGCCCATTGTCATTGACGCAGGATAGGGAATAGCTGTAAACTCAGCAAACTGAGCGATCGTCGTAATATTTTAATTTGATTTTATATAAACATGTTGATAGATTTTGGCAATCAATATTAGAGGAGTATTCTTCATGGAAGATATGATTTTTATATGAAATATTTTGTGTGCTGAGAAAGAGAAAAATGATACTGCACAAACTCAAAATGGTGCCAATGCATGACTTAAAATTGAAATATCTTAACACTAAATTAACACCTCTTTATGGTGAAATGCAGTACTTTTTTCTGGCTTTTGAAATCTCGGCAAGGCACCAGTGACATCGTTTCACCAAAATGCCAGGGGTAGCGCAAGTGACATCACACGACCCTTGACCCCCTGGTGACATCACAGGAAGTGATGTCGTTTGACCCCACCCCAAAGTGATATTGTGGGATGCGATGGAACGCAACCTTTCACCGGTTGACAAAACAGGAAGTGCTATCACATAGCATTGTACACTACAAAAAATATGGCTACAATATCGCTATAATGTGATGTACATTTCATACAAGAATGGATCACCATATGTATCGTTAAGATCAGTGTGTATAGGCCCATATTACCAAATTACTGTGAATGCAAGCAGACGTCCATGACGAAATGATAATGATGTGTTATTATATAGCACTTACGCTTAAGTGCTTTATATAGAAAAAAATATACACCCAATATCATCCAACATGTGTTGGTACTCATTTATCGACCTCAGAAGGATGAAAGGCTGAGTTGAGGCATTTAAGAACAGACAAAATCAGTGACTCACCCCCTGAAGTGTGCCTGAAATAAACCTTTAATGAGTCTAGCAATTATTGTATACAATTCCATAAAGACACATTATTTGGTATTCCTAATCTTTCTTATTTAGGGTCAGTGATGAAAGTGTTAGACTTGTGTCATTCCTTTTCTTCTTTTTTTTAAGGGGCTTTAACAAGAAAGCCAGCCACTCCAGAATTAAAGAGCCACATGGTGCTGGCCAAAGCCCATGAGCTTGCATTACAAAAAAACTCCCAAAAAAAACGTTTTTTTCTAAAGGTCGCAGGGGTGACCACAGAGGAAGCAAGGGAGACCTCAGAGGTCGCAGTTGCGACCTCTGGCGACCCCTAAATGACGTCCCTGCAAGGCACAATTATTGGGCTTTATTACGAGGTTGGCAGTAACCCACCGGCGGCTTGCCCCAACCCCGTAACACTGGCCCTCATTACAACACCGGCGCTAAACCATGGTGCTATTAGCACCATGGTTGGTGCGGTGTTGTAACGGGTCCGCCATGGTTCAATGGGGAATTACCACCCCATTCCAAAGTTGGCGGGGGGGTGGTAATTCCCCATTTAACCATGGCCCTTCCCCGTTCCCATTTTCGCCCCATAGGGCTCTATGGGAATGGGGAAGGCGCTAAGTACGGTACCGCAAATTGCGGTACCGTACTTAGCACCACTTTGCGGGCCCCAACTTTAACGGCTGGTCTAGACCAGCCATTCAAGTCGGGTCCCGCAAAGGGACCTCGTAGTAAGGCGCTAAGTTTTTAATGGCCGTTAAACACTTAGCGCCAGGGTCCTCATGAGGCCCCCTGTCTCTGCCACCTGAGATCCCGGTGCCCACGGGACATTAAAAGTTCCAGTGGTCCGGGATATCAGGCGGCAGAAAATGTTGTGCCCCATTCCCTTGGAATCCACCGGAATGGGTGCTTGCAAGCACCGGCACCGTTTTCAGCAATGCCGGTGCTTCCATGGCAACCCTGCATACCGGGGCCGATGCGCTTGGCAGGTCAGACCTGCCAGACACATCTGCTCCGGCAGGCAGAGTTGTAATCTGCCGGTCCGGAAAGGGTGCCGGTACGTTGCTACCAGCATCCTTATTTCCAGACCGGCAGACTCGTAATGAGGCCCATTTAATGAGCCCTTTTCCTCAATTAAATTGGCTGAACATTGTTAATAGAACACACACATTCTTAAATGAATTGCCAAGAACTGAAGGGAAATCCACTAGCTTGACAGTGGTCATCACCTTGGAATTTTGATTGTAGACTTTGCTTTGTACACATCTTTCATCGTATTTTATAGAGTCTTTCGCCAATTCCTTCACTTGCAGTGCATTTATTGCAATTGTATCTCTCTGCTTATGTGCTTCCGATTTTTTAAATATGTGCAGTATGTAAAAAATATTTTGGGCAGTGCCACTGTGTATATTGTGTTAGTTGCAATGCCACCTCGACCTGTTTGCATTCATTAAAAGTGTATGAATGAACACAAGAACACATTTAGAAATGGCACAGCCTTTTGGGACAGATTCACAGAAGTGTTTTATAATGGCACAATCCCCCTGGAAAACGCTCTGTGAATCATGCCCTGTGTCTTGCTTTTCTGATTGTACTAGCTCAACATTGTAGTGCTACTGAATATCTGAAGTTCAAATCCTGGTCAGGGTCACCATGTTTATTTGTTATGACAAAATGACTTCTTCCATACAGGTATACAAGGGTGAGTAGTGGTTATAGCACCCACCAGCCCTCAAAATGCTACAAACCAAGTGTGATTCCAATCCTAAATCCCAAACAGGCACACTTAAGAGATATTCCTCCTTTGCCTTTCGTGGTAATGTGGGCAGAGGGAAGGCTATCCCCTCAAGAGGGTGTAAATGTGGTCTCGGGAGGATAGCTCAGGGGTAACGTGTTCACCTTGGAAGCAAGACGACACGGAGCACTGCATGTTCGATCACCGGGTCCGCGCTTAGAAACCTCTGGGTATTAAGTGCATCATAAATAACCTATCATATCATATCCAGTAGCAACCCAAACAACAATAGTACAACAGTCAGAAATACAGGTAATGTCTGATCAAGGTATGATCAAAATATATGTACTTTATTAAAAGCACCATCTGCAAAAATACTAAATAGAAAAACACTACACAAAACACACCCCTGAGGAAAAAAAAACACAGAAGATGTAAAGATGGCAAGATGTAACACTCTTGGTAGTGAATCAGGGCTGAAAGGCAAGTAATGTCCACAATATTCCGAGTAGTGTATGTTCTTGAGTGCAAAAAGGGATTACAGTGACCAGTCTCCAGTGCTCAAAGAAAGACTAAGGGGGCAGTTATCAGTCTCCAATACCCTCTGCATTGCTTGTTGGTTCATAGGCGTTGAACCAGACTTGTCAGTACTCTTTGAGTTGTTTGAATCAGGCTTGAATAGCTCAGTCGTGTTGTTTCAGACTGGAAGATGGTGTCATGCCGGTTTTGAACCAAAGTGTGTTGCAGTTCGAAGAAGTGAGGATTGTGAGGGCCACCACAGACAGTTCAACATTAGTTTGAAGGCAAGATGCCTTTGACTGGATGCACAGTTCGAGATGGGTGATCCCATGTGGCATCAAATGGCGCGGTTCAATAAGACCACCAGGGTTGATTTAACAGGTGATTAATATTGGCAGCGAGTGTTCATCATAGATTATGAGGGCCAACAGCTGTTAGTTCGACTTTCAGTCAGACTGTGAAGATGCTGATGACTGCATGCACAGTTTGAGACGGTGGCTCGGGTGTGATATCTGAAGGTTACGATTCGAACCCCCCCCCAAGGATGTTGGTATTTGGAAAGGCAGTTTGAAGGAGGTGGGTGCCACGATGAGCTTCACATTTGACCCTTGGCAACAACATGCTCACTGGCATAGAGCGGTGGCGAACTGATTTGAGAGCACAGAACAGTGGCTCAAAGATTGTGCAAGTGCCAAAGGCACCTCCATAAGCTCCTGTTGGCTCAAAGGGTCAACATCTCGAATCACAGCTTGCAGTGTTTCAACAGTGAAAACACAGGGATCCTGACTGTCTTAGACCTCAGGTTGCTATGAGTCCCAATCGAGGCACTCAAGGATAGGTTTAGTCCTTGTTCTTGGGCTCCCACCATGGGAAAGACTGGCACACACTTTCACAGGTCTTTAAAGAGGCAGGTCTTGCCCAGCAGCACATCACCCCCAACGTGACGGTAAGGGGGCAGGGCTTGCCTCTTCCTTGGATACTCAGTCTTCACCTCTGGCAAAGGCTTGTGAGAGTCAACCCTCCCCACAAAGGTCCAGTGAATTCTAACTCGGGTGTTTTATTTAAAGTGAATCTAAGAACAAGTGGGAGTCCCCTTCTTTTAATTACAAAGGTCTATGGGTGATTGGACAAAAGCAAGCCTTCTTTAAGGGTCCAATCCCTGTTCTTGGAACAAGTGGACTTTGCCTTCTGACATTACACCCAACATGCTCTGTGTAAAGGAAGTGGAGGAGACAGGTAGGGAGAGAGATAAGGGGAGAAAACAAGATAGTCTTCCTCCAGCTTGTCTGAGCTCCCTCTGTTCACACTAACCCCACCTCCTTTCCTTATCAATAGCATGAACAGTCATTTAGGTATGCAGCCTCTTGATGTGTGGCTAGTCCTGTTGGAAAGGGTGTGTCCTTTTGATTCTTGTTCCCAGGACCCACTTCTGTGGAGTGGCTGTCTGATTGTGGATGGTGTTACCCAATATTAGATTATTGAGCCTTATGCTCAAATTTAAAATTAAAAATGCTTGATTGAATGAAGACACTAATAGTACACCCACCAAGCTCAACTCTATTGAATGAGATGCCAATATTTGTTGAATTAAATGTGTACAAATAAATTGACAAATTGACAAATAGATAAATAGACAAATAGATATTGAATCAATTACTAGTAAGAACACCTCTCTTTGTGTATCAGCTATTCTACCCAGGGGTTTCACGTTCTGTAGCTGTTAACTAGGTTTTTGGAATGTAATTACTGTCACATTGGGAATGTCCATAACTTTTTTGTCTCATGGAAACAAGCATTTGCAGATAGAATGTATAGTAGTTTTAATTTACTCCGGTCTCGTGGGACTCTAATAATACATGACAGGAGGCCACTGCAATGATAGAAGTGTTCAGGTGTTGGTGCATTGGGTACATTCTTTCCTTTCCATTTAGAAAACTGTAGTGCTGCTTTAGCCACATCATGTGTGCCAATCTCTAGATTGTTTGGTTGTAGGGGATGGGTGAAGGAAATTAGGGTCTACTCAAGTTGGACAAATGTTGACCGAATAACTGTGACAGAATGTTTTATCACAAGAAGTGACATTGCAAGAAATGAAACCTACTCCAAACAAATGAATGTGCAGGGCTGGCGACCTTGCATATGCATCATGTGGCTGTGCTGTCCATTGAAGGGAACACAACTAATTTTCAGTCAGAAGTGTTGAACCCAAAGGTAATCTTGACTGTCAGTGGTCTTCAACCATAGTTTTTTCAGAGGAGCCCCTTTAATGCCATTTCCCCCCGCACCCACCTGCCAGCATTGAGGTCATGGCTCATACACAGATCAGCCTTTAACATAGCAGACATTTTTCTATGATGTTATGTGAAAACAAAGAAAATGATTTGAGGCTGGGAAGCCCAAAGGAAACACACCAACACAGGTTATAAAGGACATACAAAGTGCTTTATTTAAAAGCTACAGCAGTTACCAAAAAGTCAATTGACAAACGGATAGCTATTCGGCTCTCAGAGTAACGTAACAAACTTCAACGAAGGTTCGATGCATTAGTAGAGAGAGCGTACATTGGAATATTTGTGCTTTTATACTCTTTATCCAGCTCTGGCCAACCCCCTCGGGGGTTAACCATTCTTAAGACCAGGCCTAGGGTTCCTTGCCAGGTCAATCCCATAATGTATGCATTTTTGATCAGTTCCGCTGATACAGTTGTTCATTTACACATAGGTCAGGGATAGGACAAGGTCTCAGTTCGCGACCCCGACAAGTGGCCTGCAGGCATATTACTTATTCATGTGTGCGGAGGTCACAACGGCCAGAATCTCACTCAGAATGTCATTCAGCCTCCATTTTGATGTTCAGGGTGACTTCCACATTACAAGAGAACCTAAAATGGCGGCTAAATCGAAGATGGCGACTTACACAGTTTTCGTTAAGGTCAAGACCTTGCCGCGGAATCTATTTACACAATATTTTAGACAACTTGGCGTAGGCCAACACACATTCAAATACTGCGATAGGAGGCATAATATTATTTGGATTCCAACAGACCTTCCTTTTGGTCTATGCCAAGTGCTAACATCATTTCTAATACTTTTGAAAATAACTCCATGTGTTGTCATCCATAGATCCCGAATCATTGGGCCTCATTACGAGTCAGGCGTTAAGGGGTTAACGGTGCCGTAAACGGCGCCGACCCTTAACGCCTGATTCCGAGGTCCCTTAGCGCCATGGTGAGTTTAACGCCTGCTTTTTGCAGGCGTTAAAATCCATGGCGCTAAGGGACCATGGTGCTAATTACGCCACCGTAATTTACGGTGTCGTAATTAGCGCCTTCCCCACTCCTATTATGCCCTATGGGGCAAAAATGGGAATGGGGAAGGGTAAAATGGGATTTACCGCCCCACTCACCTTGGAATGGGGCGGTAAATCCGCCAACCACCATGGCGTAAACGTAGTTTACGCCATGGCGCTAAAGGTACGACCCAGGCGGTAACTTACCGCCTGGGTCGTAATGAGGCCCATTGTCTGTAATATCTATAGCCATTAGGTCGTTCATCAAAACCTCTTGTAACACAAATTCTTTAGATGCTGCATCTGGGGCATATATTTTATGCCCTATTGTGCTCACTGCTTGGGCACAACATCCCCTTAGCATTCCACATATACTCGGAAGAGATTGAAAACAGCAACAAAGGAATAGCAGGATCCCCAAAATAACCAGAATAACAGAAAGCACCTTCCAACCCCAAGATCGTAAAGAATCCCAGAACCAAGTGCTAAGATTCCAATCTCCTACAGGGATATGTACTTCAGAACTAAGAGTATGCAAGTTCTGTATTGCTTTAAAAATTGTTGGTGAGGAATCTGGTACGAAAACACAGCAAGCGGACCCCACTAATTTGCATACTCCACCTCGTTCTGCCAAAATGACATCTAATGCCATCCGATTTTGGAGTGCTACCAATCTTATTGCTTTTTGCTCTAAGGTCATATTGTAGAGTATGTCCGTGGTCCGGTTGATCGTTCTCTCCAGTACCCTTTCTAATCCCCTAATGTTCTCAGAGTTTGTTATTTGTACCCAAAAGGGTACAACTGATTTCGCTATATCTCCCAATACTTGCCCAGGGGTATCTCCGTTCTTGTCCCGCCTTGGGCGAGCCTTAGAAACCTCCAATGTACTAGCTACAAATACCCCGGGTAATAATATTCCTAAATAACAGGTTCCCTGACAATCCTTGGGCAACCAGGGAAATGCTAAACTACCACAAACAAAATAAACAGGCCCCCCTACATACAGAGGCCTGTTTTCTCCAGTCAAATTTACAATGTTCTTACAACCTTCAAAATCTCCCATTGGCCGAGTGCCATTTCTTTGTACACAAAAGGGAACCGAGTCAGGGCTATGATTTATAGAATAAGAAGGAGGTACGGCGTCCTTATTGCCTATCAAAGCCATTTTAAAGGAAATTAGAGTTTGAAAAGGAAGAGATAGTTTATCAGACGGCCTAATAGAAGCGACATTAGGTTTACTTCTATTTGCAAAAAGCGAGCATCCCAGGGGAGTTAATTCACGTTTCTCGAAATCATTCAGATTAGTTCCATCAAAGTTCCCTGAGGTGCTATCATTCCATCGGCCAAAGAATAGTGCTCTAAGAGAGGCATAGCAAGCAGTCGTTAAAGGTAAAGGATGTATATACCATCCCAGTCCCTTGTTCCCATGTTGCAGTAAATGAGTACAAATCCAACAATTACACCTATCAAAAATGGCATTCATTACTATCATTAGAGTGTTATTATGATACTTTTGTCTATGTTGGGAGTCTCTAGGGGACATAGTGTGAAGGTGTACAGAGGGAGTCAAAGCAGTTGGTACAATCTCGGTCGGTAGTAAAGGTTTCAGAGGATAGATTTCTTCAAAATACCAAAGTCCTACAGCAGCAGTTGCAAAAATAACAATTATCATTATCAAAACATAGCAGTACGTTTTCGGGGCCCAGGCACATTGTTCATTGTCCAAGTTGGTCACCCCCTTATTCACAAGTCCAATGCGGGGTGCAGCAGCGGAGGTGGCAGGCATTGTAGTTCCTCAATCGACGACCCCAATGTTCGTTGCTGGCGACGCTACGGTCGCGCGATTTCTTAGTCCTTCCCAACCCTAGCCAGCAGAATCCCTTTTGTTCAACAGAACTTTCTTATAAAAAGGAAAACTTCCAATCACTTCCTTTTCCCAGATGCACGGAAAAACCTGTGCCGTAGTTCTATTTCCTTCGTCGAAGGTTGTACCTGGTGGTACCCAAAATTGTCTGATCCGTAAATACGGTGTCGTCACTTCCTGAGGGAAGCGACGTATCGGAGGCGACGGAAGTCGCAGAGCTTGAAACAGTGTTTTCCGGAAGTGATTTTTCAAGAGAGTGCAGAGACGAAATGGACTGTTCCCCAAGCTCCTCGGGCTCAGAGAAATTCTCCGACGCACTCACAGCGCTGTTTGCTACTTCAAGATCAGAGACTGTAGCATCAGCGAGGGGTTCTGCTTCTTCTGTAACGTGTGGCGTCGGGTGAGGAAGTTTCTTGACATGCGTCGCGTGGATCCAGTTCTTCTTTCCAGCCACCCGCACTGCTGTCCTGGTGACCAGTAACACCTGGTAGGGTCCCCGCCAGCGAGGCGCGAGACAGGAAGACCTCTCGTAGGCCTTCATTAGGACCCAACTTCCAGGCTGTATATCGTGTCCTGGGCCCGTGAACCGTACAGGTAAAGCTGAGTGCACCTGGTGATAAATGAAATACAGGTTTTTAGTTAACTGGTTACAGTAGTTTACAAGCAATACATTTTCCACCTTTCTCAGGGCTTTAGGTTTTGGGAGACCCCAAATGTTAGCAGGTCTCCCCATCACTACCTCAAATGGAGAAAGCCCGGTTTTAGTCTGAGGTGTGGTACGCATAGCTAATAATACAATAGGTAAGGCATCTGGCCATTTCAGTTTGGTATCAGCACATGTTTTTGCAAGCTTATTCTTTAAGATACCATTGTGTCTTTCCACCAACCCAGCACTTTGAGGATGTCTAGCTGAGTAAAATCGTTTTTCAATACATAAAGCTGTGCATATCTGCAAAATTACTGCTGCAATAAAGTGGGGACCATTATCTGACCAAATTACCCTCGAGAGCCCAAATCGAGGAAAGAATTCTTTTACCATAATCTTTGCAGTGGTCATGGCGGTAGCATCTTTAACGGGGAAAGCCTCGACCCATTAACTGAAGGCACAAATAATTACAAGAACATATTTCAGATTATTACATTGTTCCATCTCAATAAAATCAAAGTGAATGACCTCGAAGGGAACAGAAGGGGGCCCAAAGCTTCCCCTTGGAGTTACTGTCCCCTTGCCCACATTGTGCTGTAAGCAGATCATACAGTTCTGGACATGCCTCTTCGCAGTCTCCAGAATCTTGTTATTCACCCAAACTTGTTCTATCATTTTCGTAATTTGCTGGGCACACACATGTGTAGGACCGTGTGCCATCGTAACCATTGCCAATACGTATGAATCAGGGAGCAACCATTTTCCTTCGGATGTATCCACCCAACACCCTTCATCATCCAATTTCCCCATTCCTTCAGCCCACCTTTTAGATTCTTCTATTGTGGCATCAGTTTGAATATCTCGCACAGACCCAATACCTTCATCCATTATGTAAGCATCTCTCATTTCCCTCAAGGCATACATGTCCGTGCTAAGGTCTGTGGCCGTTTGTCTGGCTATCAGGTCCGCAAAGGCGTTCCCTTTGCCCACATCATCTATGACCTTACGATGTGCTGCACATTTAATGATCGCTAACTGTTTAGAGAGTGAGAGTGCCAAGAGTAATTGCACTATCAAGGGGCCATGCTGGATCTTGGTCCCATGTGAGGTCTGGAACTCTCTTTCCGACCAGAGCCTTCCAAAGTTGTGAGCCACCCCAAATGCGTACTGACTATCAGTATATATATTTACTATACGCCCTTGGGAGAGTTCACAAGCTCGGGTCAACGCTATGATCTCTGCGGCCTGCGCAGAGTTATGCGAAATTCTCTTAGTTTCAACAACTTTGCTCAATGTAGTAACTGCATAAGCAGCTGTAGATGTACCATCCGAAAGTTTGAAGCAGGAGCCATCGCAAAATAGCTCCCCTTCTGCATTATCCAAAGGAGTATCTATGAGATCTATCCTGCCCTTCGTTTCTTGTTCAGTGGTATACAGGCAGTCATGTAATTCTTCGTCACCGCAAACAGTGTTTTGCGGGAAAGGTAAGAGTTCAGCCGGATTAAGAACACAACACCTCTTAATTTGGATGTGAGGGGCAAACAGAATTAGTTCATACCTTGTTAACCGCGCAGAGGTGAGGTGTTGCGTTTGGGTTTTGTTCAATAGAATATCAACAGAGTGAGGTACCATCAAAATCAAATCATGGCCTAGGACCATTCCCTCACTCTGTTTTACAGACGCGGCAGCAGCAGCGACAGCGCGCAAAAACATCTTGGCAAAGCGCATGCGACAGGATCAAGGGCGGAGGAGTAGTAGCCGCACGGCCTATTCTTCCCTCCGTGTTCCTGTGTTAACACAGCCAAAGCACATCCATCACATTCATGCACAAACAACACAAAGGCCTTGTCATAATTTGGAGTACCCAGAACCGGTGCAGAGCATAACGCGGTTTTGAGAAGCTCAAATGATCGTTGATGTTCCGATTTCCATGGCAGTGGCAGAGAAATGCCCTTCTTTGTCAAAGCCAACATCGGTTTTATCACTAGCGAAAAGTTCGGGATCCACAACCTACAGTAAGAAGCCATACCTATTAAGGCTCTGACTTCCTTCTGTGTATTTGGAACAGACATGCCAGAAATGTGTTTTATTCTTTCAGGTGTCAATCTTCTCCCCTCCTTTGACAGGAGGTAGCCTAAATAGGCGACCTCCTGACAACAATATTGACATTTTTTAAGCGAAGCTTTATGACCATTTTAAGCTAAATGAACAAGCAACAGTACAGTGCCTTCTTTACAAGCACTCTCAGAGTCTGCAGCCAAAAGCAAATCATCAACATATTGAAGCAGCGTACAAGTAGGTGGCAATTCAAGGGTGTCAAGCTGCTCTTTCAAAGCTCTACTATAAATGCTAGGACTTTCAGTATACCCTTGAGGTGCCCTGGTAAATGTAAATGAGCGTCCCCCCAAGGTGAACGTAAACAGATATCTACTTTCCTCATGTATAGGAATGCTAAAGAAAGCGTTTTTTAAATCCACAACGCTGAAGTGCGTAGCCGTAGCAGGGATCATTGTCAATATCGTCGTCACATCGGGCACAATTGGAAATTGTGGGGCGACCACTCTGTTAATAGCACGAAGATCAATTATGAACCGGTATGGAATTGCATTGTCGCCTTTCTTATATACAGGCAAGATCGGACTATTACACAAACTACCTGTAATCTCTTCGATCACCCCACGATGCACAAAATCGGAGACAATGCATTTCAAAGCACGTTCGCCCTCAACTGATATTTTATACTGCGGAATGCGTGGTAGTTTCACTCCATGTTTCAGAACTATTTTAACGGGCTCAATCTGTAATACCCCGACATCATTGTCGTCTACCGCCCATAAACATTCCGGGACAATGCTAAACTCAGGAGGTAAAGGTCGAATTAAGAACTGAGAATTAGGAAGTTGCTGTGGTGAAACCGTCAGCCGTACTCCATCAGAAGAACAATGAATTACTGCGTTCAATTTCATTAACAAATTCAACCCCAGCAAATTCTCTCCACAGTTTGAAGTGAGAAGAAAAGGGCAATGGTCCGTAAAGGGACCCAAAGAAACAGACACCGGTGCAGAAACCGGACAGACAGTTGGTATACCAGAAAACCCTACGGAAAAATTTGTTTGCCCTGACAGTGGAATGTTTGGAACCCGAGAATGATCAATGGAGCACTTCTGCGCTCCAGTGTCTATCAAAAACTGGTGTTTCCTATTCCCTACTAATAATTCAACGTAGGGGCCTTTCTGATTAACGGGAATAGGTGAAGGTTCCAAACCCTGCTTCGGGCAATCCTAATGAAATGAAGGGTGATCAAATATGTTCCTCGAGTCCCCACTCGAGGTCTGATTTTCCCGTGAAAAAGGTTGCTGAGGATCTTGTAAAAACTGACCTCTATCAGGGCCCCCTGCTCCAGGGCGGCCTCTAGGTCGTCTACCCATACCCCCAAACGCACTGTTTGACCTTTGGCGAAGGACAGGGCACTGTGCTCGCCAATGACCTTCCTGGCGGCAATAAGCACATTGATTAATATTCACAGGACCCAAAGGAGCATTTCTCTTTGGGACATACTGACCTCTAGTCTGTGTTGTGCCTCCTCTGGGGTTTCTAACAATTTGCTGTAATAATACTTTGGTTTTCAAATCTCCTTTCCTCTTTTCAATTTTGTCCTTCTCATTGTTAACACGGTTCTCATAATACTGAGCCATGTGCAAAACCTTAGATTGAGATTTTGCCTGCCAAGCGCTCTCAGAGGACATAATTTGTGACTGGATGTCAGGCAACAGTCCACATACAAATTTGTCCACGAACAACCTTTTCCCAGACTCTGTACCTAAATCGTGTCCACTGAAGTCAGAAAATACCTGCTCGAATCTATTAAAAAATTCGGTGGCGCCTTCAGTTTTTCCTTGGACACAGGCCGTAAGCTTGTCCCATATAATTCTTTTCTCTGGAATTATAGTTTTTAATTTCGTGACAATTCTATCAGGCAAAGTAAGTATTACCTGTGGGGGTTTCTCACCAGCTGGTCTTTCCCCATCAATCCTAATCATATTAGCCCACGCATCTCCCAACCCTGGCACATCGTCTACTGTCCGAACCTGTTTCCATACATCTACGGGTAGGAGTACAGGAAATAGCAAGTCAATATCACTCAAGGTGAACACAGAAGACTGCAAGACGGACTCTATTTCTTTGTAAAACCCCGTCGGGTTTTTTCTGATATCGGGAACTGATTGTCTAATAGTGTTCACTTCCTGTTGTAAAAACGGGACGTGAACAAATTGTGATACATAATGTGCAGGGATATCCACAGCGGGGGCACCAGTCCCAGCGTTGGCGGGGATCTCAACTTTTGGGACAAAGGTCGGAGGAACCTCTCTCATAGGCAACTGAGATATAGGTACCTCTGGCCGCTTACTAAGCAATAGAGCCAGGTCGAGCGCTAAGGCAGCTGAAGAAGTATCGGGCGAAAAAGCCCTTTTACAAATCCCTAATAATTCTATGGGGCAACTAACCTTCTCTCTTACACATTCTTCTTGCAGGTACTGTACCATTACCTGAATTACCTTTCTTTGCATTTCTACTGTATACTGACTATACGTGTCATATACTTCATCTGGCGGAATCGATGAATCCGAGATCCATCAAACCGCATCTTTAGTACAAATTCGTATTTCCTCAGGTGCCGATCTACGGCACGGAAGGAACCGTTTTAGAAGTCTTTCCTAAACTCAAACAATTTTTCAACATGCCTGTATACTTTCTGTTCTGTGTCCCTCGAAAGTGCCAAAGCATTCAGATCTCTCACTCCTTGTGGAAGATCCGAATTTTGTAATTTACCCCACATCACACATAAATGAGTCCCCAAACCTTCGATAAAAACATTATTTTCGGGAAAACTATTCAAATTAGATAATGTGGAAAAAACATTAACTTGATCACCTTTCTCCATACAATGCTGAGCCCATGCAAACAATTCCTGTTTCTTATCTGCAGAAACAGTATTACGAGTGACGATCTTCGATCCTGCACCTGGATCAACTTCAGTCAATACAGGGCCACTCGGGAGCGGAGGTGTAGGTAAATTTAATAAAGGTGCAACTATCGGTGCAGAAGGAAGGGGCGGTGCGATAGGTGGAGGAAAAACAACTAGAGGACTAGGAACAATAGGTTGTACAGGGGGAACAGGAATAACAGCAGGAACAACAGCAGGAATGGGCAGAGCGCCCAAAATAGGAACATACGGAGGTGGCGCAGAGGCATCAGGCCTGCGTTCGTTTAACAATTTCTCAATAAATTCCTCGGAAACATGGAAATCTTTAGAGGGGTAAATTTTCTGGATTCCAAGTGAAAAAGCCCTATCCATATTTTTAACTGATTCTGAACGTTTTTCTTTATCATATAACAACGCTTTTTCTGCATTTGTTTTATGACGGCGTGCATGTTTGTCCCTACTTTTAAGCTGCTGTAACGCTTCTTTGTTCTAATTCTGTAAAACATCAAAGGCTGCAGGTCTAGCCTTCTTTTTCAACAAGACTGATTCTAGGTATTCAATACGGGGGATCTCAAAACTACTGCTGATTGGCCACTGAAATTCGGAGGCATGTCTGGTCTGTCTGTGCCAAATATCATTAAATACCATACTACCAATGCCATACTTACAGTACATAGTACATGCCGGCGACCCCTCCTGTAGTGCCGGGCGGCTAAATTCCAAGGATTGTCGATCGCTGCGGAACAGAGCCCTAAAGCAGCTAGACAATTTCCCAGGCATTTCACAAAGAATTGGTGTTACCTGGTCAATAATTGTGTCTGCAGATACAATACGCCAAATTCAAATTGTCAGGGTTAAATTAAGAGCCGGGTCATGACTGCACCTGACCAAACCTAAGGAGGACCGTACGGTTTATCAAAGAACTTACCTAACGAATTTTACCTTGTGTTTGGTGGTTTCGACAAATCTGCTCGCCTCAATAATGGACCCTCGTCAAGATGCCGTGTCAGACCACACGACTATCGTCCAAGGATCGGATCGTGCAGCGCTGCCGAGGTATCGCATCTCGATCGGTCAGGCCCGCAGAATCACACCGTCCGATCCCGGTTCGATAGTCTGCGTCAACCTTCAATGATCCGGCATCAATCTTGAGGGTCCCTATTCGGGCGCCAACTGTGAAAACAAAGAAATTGATATGAGGCCTGGAAGCCCAAAGGAAACACACCAACACAGGTTACAAAGGACATACAAAGTGCTTTATTTAAAAGCTACAGAAGTTACCAAAAAGTCAATTGACAAACGGATAGCTATTCGGCTCTCAGAGTAACGTAACGAACTTCAACGAAGGTTCGATGCATTAGTAGAGAGAGCGTACATTGGAATATTTGTGCTTTTATACTCTTTATCCAGCTCTGGCCAACCCCCTCGCGGGTTAACCATTCTTAAGACCAGGCCTAGGGTTCCTTGCCAGGTCAATCCCATAATGTATGCATTTTTGATCAGTTCCGCTGATACAGTTGTTCATTTACACATAGGTCAGGAATAGGACAAGGTCTCAGTTCGCGACCCCGACAAGTGGCCTGCAGGCATATTACTTATTCATGTGTGCGGAGGTCACAACGGCCAGAATCTCACTCAGAATCTCATTCGGCCTCCATTTTGATGTTCAGGGTGACTTCCACATTACAAGAGAACCTAAAATGGCGGCTAAATCCAAGATGGCGACTTACACAGTTTTCGTTAAGGTCAAGACCTTGCCGCGGAATCTATTTACACGATATTTTAGACAACTTGGCGTAGGCCAACACACATTCAAATACTGCGATAGGAGGCATAATATTATTTCAATTCCAACAGTTAGATGAGAGGGAGAAGCATCTGTTTGTATGCACCTGCTGTGCAGTGTGCATGGTACATGGAAAATAGGACGCTTTGGAAAGGTATAAGCTACTACTACCCAAACAAAAGTTGGAAATGCTACATATACCACCGTATAGAGATTTACAGTCCTATCTTGAACTCTATCTATGGAACCAGATTACAGTTAAAGTGTTTTTTTAAAACACATCAACTAATTTTGTAAAAATGTCACAACATTTATGGGGCACGCATGAATAGGGACAACTACATTTAGAAAAAAGAGTGTAGGAAAAGCACCTAACGTGTAGTTAAAATGACATCTTTGTGTAATAACATATTTTAATGAATCAATTACAAACATGTAAGACACATTCATTTTCATCTTCACCTATTATCACTTCGGAAGAAGTCTTTTTATTTTCTGTGCTCATAGTAATACATCAATCAGTCACATTGTAACTTCTCATTGTTGACTAACCATGGCATTAGATGTTTTACTTGGTGTACAATCTCACTAATGGGTATGTGAGGCTGCCCATAACTGAGGTTGGGCATTTGATGCCTTATTTGACATATGACGGCAGCAACTTGACCCGTTGGGATATAGCTCTCACAGGAAGTTTGCTTGGCATGGGAGGAAAGAGACATGTCATGCTATGCCTCCTATAGGTTGCTTTCCTTGTCGCTTGAGGCAGCACTTGACATATGATGGCTGCACGTGAATGTGTGAGGCTTTACTATTCATCAGAGTCACTGCATGGGGTATTTGGGGCTGCACTTTGCATGTGATCACAACTTATGGATGTGTGAGGCGGCCCCCTGCCTATGACTATACCTTGTATCACTTGGCATAAGAGGGCAGTATTTGGAGCCTTTGAGGCTGCAGATTGTAAGTAATGTTGGCACCTGGACCTGGGGAGCTATAACTTGCATACATGTTTTACTTTGCATAGGACATTGAATCCGAACCTACTTCATGATAGCACCACGTAGACATGTGAGGCTGCACCTCCCCCATGATCACTATAATTGTCATGCAAGGCTATCTATGGGATATGATGGTATGGTGAACCTGCATTCAGGAGTCTGCCCTTGGAATAATATGCCAGCATAAGGTTGTAACTTGCTTCAAATGGCAGTACACTAAAATGTGCTTCTATTCTGGCACATGAAGGCAGGTTTGTATTGGATGTTGTCCTTAAATAGCATGACTACACCCTTGCCATATGGGCAGTAGGCAGCCCTCTAGTATAATCATGGTTGTTATACTAGTTTGTTAACTTACATATCTTTTTTTCTGCGTTTAAATATATTTTATTAATCCTAGGCACATTGTAGAAGTTTATTATTTTATCTATCTTCTTACTCTGCGCTGTTTCTCTTGTATTTTGTTTTTGATTTTGTAATGTCACATGTTTCTTTTTTTGCTAAAAAAAATGGATGTTTCAATTTAAAATGCAATAAAATAAATAAAATAAATAAAATAACCAAAGAAAATAAATGTATGATATATGGAGGTGAACAATCACGGGAAGCCACGTGCTGTAAAGTCTTTGGAGTGTGAGGTAATTTCCGATAAACCTACCATTGTGGTAAAATGGTGTACGTGGCCAGCCCTCATCATGCTACACAAGAAGCTAAGAGTTATACTGCTCAGGCTATACCATCAGCTGGCATGTGCTTTTTCGCCCTGTTGAAGCCATTTCTTGGATCCCCTTTTACTGAAACTGATGTGCAGTTACACAAAACAAAGGAGCGATAGATGCTTCCATCGGTCGGCTGGACATAATTGTTTGCTTACTGGCCGTGTCTGCAGTATTAAAAATGCATGGCTGCTTACACCTTGCCACTTACTCTAGTGTGCTTTGTTACCGGGCAGCTGATGTGATTCACGCTGTAGCAAGATTCATACAAAATAAAATAGTACTAAGGATATTTAGAAGAAGAATTTGAGCAGCCTCGAGCTAAGACTCTGGGCTCGTTTCGCCATTCAGCTGGAATCAATCGTTGTGTCTGCATGGCTTGTCTATTCAAGAAATCTGCAACATCTCTTTTTGTTTTTCATCAGCCGGCCACCATTGTGCACCACGAGGCTGCACTTGTAAAGATGGCCGCACTCCCTCCCACTACTGCACCAACAGTCTAGCTGCAGTCATTGAGGCCAACCGAGACCACAAATTGGTCAGTCAGAGATACATGAGCACCTATCGGCTACCGGTAAGCATCAACCGGCCCGCGTCACGAAGGCACACGAACTAAGGCTGTTTCCTGTCCTGAGCCTGTCGGAGATGGGAGGAACAGAGGAACCACACTATGCCCATGAGCGGTCTACTCCTGTTGAGAATTGGGAGTAACAGTGCCACGAGTACCCTGCCTTCCAATTTAACATTCAGAAACATTTTAGTGTGCGCCCGACTCCACCGTCGCACTACACTCTAGTGCACACAACCTACGAATAACAATCGGATCGGCCCGCCTTCATAATCAAAGTGTTCTCGGAACACATCCAAGTGTTATACTATAACCTGCTAGACTACTTTCACTTGTAGTAAACTGCCACGATTCGCCTGGGTAACAGGCAGTACAATAACATTTGTCTTTGCCTAAGTTTAACCCAAATTGCACGTATTTACTTGTGTCGTGAGAACAACAGTATTGTCTTATATGCTGTTATCCACTGCTTAAGCTTCATGCTACGCATCTGACCGCGCTAACTGGCGTCCAGTCTTTACTTGCATTGCATACTGTGGGAAACTTGATGAGAGCAATTAATACATAATACAATACATCGTGCAAACTATAGTGGCGTCCGATGCCTATCATCAATTGTGTTGCCCTATGCAGTCTTTTGTCACGATCCCCAATATCAGTCTCTTAGCATTGCCATTAACCGTTCCAAGGAGCATCACTTTACCGCTATTGCCCATTACCCTGCCTCTACAGTGTTGTCTATTGGCTCCCAGTCAACTTGCTGACTGCCCATTATGGTCCTAACAATTGAGTAACCCTCCGCATTGCTTACACTGACTCTACCGCATGCTTCGTCTATAATTGATCACTGCATTGTTATCATCTGTGTAGCTGCCTGGCACGCACCCTGTGCTGCACATTGCCCTGTGCTTGACTGTGTTACCTCTCACTGCTTATTGTAGACGTACCTGTATGCAAGGGGAAATCTGATCTGGCCACATTACCACCATATCTGTAGCGGCGGCCTAGTGAAATCCCACAGAGGGCTACCCTTCTACTATGACCTCACAATCTGCCCAATTAAGCGTATAACAACTGTGTCTTGCGTGTTATACTATCATGGTAGACTAACATCTGCCTAACCTCATTCGATCCTAGAGTAACCCACTCAGCATGTATAACTAAATTTGCAGTAGGCCATAGTGAAGTTAAAGTAACATAGACCCCAATGTGCCTATCGAGTCTATACGCAAGTTTAAGGAGCATACTCACAACTGAGAGTATCTATTTATAGTGCCCACCTAGTACACCACTGAAGGTGTTGTAACCTTCATGAACAATTACCCAGTATGCACTGTTAGGTGCATGCAGAATATGTTGTGTCATGCTTATCTTAATATTTACCTATGAAGCCTGCCCTGTAGCCAAAGTAGCCCATACTACAATATATCCCCAGAGTATGTTTAAAGTGTAAACTGTATACCCCCTATTGAGAGCTCTCTAGTGCATTCCGCTTAAGCTAAAAGTGCCTTGCAGCCAAAATAGCCTATCGTGCTATAGTGACCACTGAGGGTGTCCTGCTCAAGCATATCTAGACTATGCTCCATGGTACCATCTCAAGAGGCAGCTACTAGTAACACACTAACCATGTTAGCCTGGTTAACTCTCATCATGTTCCCGTTGTGCCTCATCCCGCACAATACTTCTTGCTCTAAAGCCACTTTATTGTACTCAAAAATGGATTAGGCCTCACTAGACCAGTCTGCCTAAGGCACCATCCCATCCTATGCCCCACTCCATTCCTGCCTCCACTAGCTCCATTTCCTCACATTACCAATGTCGTACTATTACTGCTTGCAATGCCAACACACACACCTTCATTCCTCAGGTCTCGACCACACAGACCCTCATAGTCACATCAATAACCAGTAAACTAGCTACTAATCACACCACACCTATCAGAGGCAAAGTTAGACAATCAAGCCTTAGGTCACATACCCAGTATCGAGAGAATCACCACACGGCCTACATCACCCAATACACTTTTCGACCATCTTCCCCATCCTCAAAAGATCCACAAACGGCCACTCCAACCACTTGCAAAGTAAGCACCAAGGCCAAACCTATAACTACGAAACTTGTAGAAAAAGTCCCCCCCAACCCAACTTCCACCATCCAATGCGCTCTCATAAATGCCCGTTCATTAGGAGCACATGCCATAGAAATACATGACCTTATCCTATACTCTAAATTAGACATCTTATTTGTCACAGAATCTTGGCTTCACCAATCCTCGGGCCCCCCTGCTCACTGTAGCCACCCCCCCTGACTACACCATCCTCAGAACGGATATGACCCATACACATGGAGGTGGTGTGGCAATCATTGCCAGAACCTCTCTTCAATTAAGATCCTGCCATATGGAAAGTATTCTAGGATACAAACTATTACTAGCCAAACTTCCCATAAATGGCAAAACTACCATCAACCTATTAGTAGTCTACAGAGCCCCGAACGCTGACAACCAACCAGAGACTGGCATACCATTGTTACTAGCCCCGTACATTAAACCCAAAACTAAATGTCTCATCCTGGGAGACCTTAACCTAGGATTCAACGTGTAGGGTGTCCTGACCCACGTTTAAGCTACCCTGCTACAACATTTGGTGCTGTGGGCTTAGGAAATTCAAGATGGCGGAAAACCCACATGTGCGCCGAAATCCAGGAAAGCTGCGCAGTTGTGCGCACACCAAAATGGTTACCTAACTTGCCACCCACCAGGGTAAAGAAAGGTCTTTGTTAACAAAATCCACTTTTACTGATGTCAAAAAGTTGCTGAAATCGTGACTCATTGGACCACTTTAAAGATTCAACCCTTTTTGTGGGGTTCCACATAACCATCTTACTGTAAGGAGCCCCATCAAAACAATGTTAAGCAAGGATTTACTACCATGTAAGAACCATTCCTGTTTAGAATGCATTAATCCAAGAAAATCCCAAAAATGGGTGCAGTACCAGTACTCACCACTATCCAAAAGCCGGCGTTTTAAAACCCACTGTGTGTTTTTCTGAAGGCAAGCAAAATGCCTATTTCAAACCTTGCAACATGTGCAAAATATTCACTGAACACCAGCAGACATTTGGCAGAAGGGAGTTTTGTGTGCCTACAAAATCTGGGAAATGAAGAGCCCAAAAACAATGCTTATAACAAAAATGCTATGGAGTCAGCAGCTTAAGCCTAACTGCAACTGGATTTAAAACCACCAAAATCGAAAATGTTAAATTAAATGAGTGACCTATGTTTGGTGTCACATGCCTTTGTAACTGTTGAAATGTCATAGTTTTGCACTTAGAATCAGCATTCTAGCTGCATGTGTAAAATTACAAGTTATTTTAAAAGCAACAAAAAGTTAGCTGAAGGTCTGGCTTAAGGAACTTGATTTTGCCTAGCAACGGATCCCATCAGGAGTGAAACTTGAGTCACAACTATGTTCCCAGGCCAATGTTCCTTTTGCTGCCCACACTAAGGATATGCCATCTATCTGATAATTGAATTTCCTGTGCTCTGCCAGAGAGTGAACAAAGCCCTCTCCACTCAGGCAAAGGTTTTTATTACAGACGTCGTAAAAAGTGGCTTCCTCCTGGAGAAGCTGGGAGGGGCACTGCCTGTGAGAAGCAAGCTGGCTTGGCAGAAACTGGAAAGACTGGTTTCTGTACCATGTGACCTGAAAAGACACACCCCTGCAGCAAGGATATGGTTTTATAAAAAGGGGGATAATTCATAGTGCGGACATGTGAAAATTTTATAAATGATACCATAATTCTTGTGATTTTTCTGCCCACAGTTTAAGACGTGGTGGGAACCGGTGGTATGTTCAGGGGGGTTTTAGCGGAAAAGTGGATATTACTCTAAATGTGTGCATGTTAAAAATCTGAAACTTCATCAGTTAATGTCCCTACCCCCTGCACACATGTATGTAAAGTTGGGTCCATGTCGGAAATTGAAAAAGCA
This sequence comes from Ambystoma mexicanum, assembly GCF_040938575.1. Classification (NCBI taxonomy): domain Eukaryota; kingdom Metazoa; phylum Chordata; class Amphibia; order Caudata; family Ambystomatidae; genus Ambystoma; species Ambystoma mexicanum. The sequence continues at coordinate 1,418,630,372 of NC_090932.1, forward strand.
GTTAAAAAGTCAATTATGTACACTCTTTGAATGCAAGCTCCGAGAATGAGCAGATTTGGACATAGACATGGCTAAATTCAGCCACACCATGTATATGTAATTTCAAACAACTGTGTAACTCTGAAGTATGGATTTTGATCATATATATATTTGGGTGCACAGATGATAAGGGAGGATGTTTCAAGAGATCATAAAATGACATCAATCTGACTCACAGTTCAGTTTGCCAATCAAGCGGAGGAATGGAAGCCTGACCAATGACGAATGAGAGGGGCAAGTCTAGTGATGCAACACACACACCCATTCTCAAGAAACAGATAAAAGCAGAGAGTCAGGACACATAGAGACATTCAATTTCATCTGCCGCTGGAAGCCCTGCCGGAAAAATCCATACTTACCTCCATCAAACTCCAGAAAGCCAAACTAGAGACTTCAATCTATCCAGAGCAGAGACCAGACCAGAGAGAAAGCAGTGCTGTGCCTAGCAGAGACCAGACCAGAGAGAAAGCAGTGCTGTGCCTAGCAGAGACCAGACCAGAGAGAAAGCAGTGCTGTGCCTAGCAGAGACCAGACCAGAGAGAAAGCAGTGCTGTGCCTAGCCGAGACCAGACCAGGCGCTGTGAGCAGAATCCGGAAAGACCTGACCAGACTGAAGATCGTGACCAAGTCGCTTTCCTGTTCAAAATCTCTTGTGAGTACTTAGCAAAACTCAGAACACATCTCTTAGTTTAAATTCATCTAATTCAATCTATTTAACCTAAGTAGAACTGCCTTCTATCTGTCACCTGTCATTTCTAGTAAAATTTGTCATTTTGAAAAAGTGTGCGTTTAAAATTTACAAAACCAAAAACGACCTTTACTAAATTACTCATATCTCCGCAACCGTTTGGGCTAGAGACTTGCAATAACTTTCATTTGGAAGCTGAGATCCCAGGCTTTCCTAGGACCCCAAAACGGTAGAGATAGTCCTTGCGGTTCCTTTGTAATAGCGCTCGGCGCATCCGCGAATTTTGCCGCGATTTGCAATTTCTTCACATGTAAAAAAACTGCTGCTGCCTGATTTCATTTGCCAGAAATTCGTTTAACCTGCTAACTATCCCTGCATCATTGCTAGTGTGAGCCTGGACTAATATTAACTAGATACCACTCATCCTGAACCTCTAAAAGGGAATTAAGAGCGTTTCCAGCATATTTCTCATTCATTGCTAGCACCTATCAAAGCATTTGCCTGTGTTTTCAAACTTCTGTTTAAGCTTGCTGGATTGAACTGAATTACAGTTGATTGCATTTCTGAGAACTGTGTGTTTTCCTTCCATTTCCTTGCCTTGCATCAAGGGGGGGAGGGGAGTAGCCAGAGAAAAGTGATTACATTGTTTGGTTGAAATCATATTGCGTATTTTCTGTACTGCATTCATTGAATATTGCATCCACCTGAGCCTACATAAAGCATCCTCTACCACATTATACTTTTGTTCCTATTTACCAGTGTGCTACCTTATCCATTTCATGTCAACTCATTAGTGATTAAAGAAGTGTGCTAGTGCCAGATTCTCCGTTGTTAATATTTACCATATCAGATTAAGTGTGATATTCAATTATTAATTTATTAAAAAGTGTGATATATATTTTAATTTATCAAATAAACCTTTTAAACTTGCAAAACAGAATTACTTCTTGGCTCAGTGGGGTCAGGGGGATTCCAAGAGAGGGGTGTTATACAAGGGTAGTCATCCAGAACGCATGAACTGGACCTAAAGATATATCAATAAGGGTTTTCATTCAGTATTCTAGACTAGGCGTTAACTTGGCTGTAGTGCTGAATTGAATCCTCTTACAAACGACAGTTGTGACCACAAAGCAGAAGCACTTCAATCTGCTTTGAAGGACATGTGTTTCACTCAAATAGTAAAGTCACCCACCCACATCAAAGGACGTACCCTGGATTGGGTCCTTAAAATTAACATGGATGCTTCTATAAATGCAATAACCCCACTTGATTGGTCTGAACATCATAGCATCATGTTCACCATTAATGCATATGAACCACCTGCATCCGCCCCCAAAATCGCCAACACCTATGAAACAAGAAACACTTGCAAACCCACACCAGAAAGCCTACAACCACTCCTTTCTAAGGCCTTAGAAACCCTACACACCCATAATGATAGTCCGAGTAATCTAGCAGAATACTACCACAACTGCCTCACGGACACCATCAACTCAGTAGCCCCACTTACCAAGAAAAGCAAACGGTCAGAAAAACGATTGTGCTTCTGGTTCAGCGAAGATCTCGTCTCATTCAGGAAAACGAAACAAGCCGTAGAACACACCCATAGGACACATCCCACAACAGCCACTGATCTAGCCTACCAGGAAGCAAACAGAACTTATAAAAAAGCTATCATCACTCACAAAGCAAATGTCCTCAACACCCAGATCAGCAATGCTGCCTCCGACTCTAAAGAACTCTTCGCAATCCTCAAAGAACTAGAGAATCCACTACACATCACGAGCTGTACCAACGCTAGCAAAGAATGGTCTAACACCATCCAAGACACCCTCTCTGCTAAGATCAACCTTTTACAGAACAAAATCTGAGATAAAAAACAATCCCTCAGTGAGAAACATACTTCTTATAACCCCCAACCCAGCCTCATGGAGAACCCCAAGCCCCCATTCCAGTTCAACTGAGTCTCTCAAGAACTAGTTCTCAATACCATAGCCAACCTTAAGGCTTCCAACTGCAGGGGTGATTCCGTCCCAGCCAAAATAGTGAAATCATGTGCACGCACTCTGACACCCATTATAACCAAATTCATGAATGCCTCATTTGAAAATAATGAGGTGCCAGCCAGTATCAAGGAAGCCTGGGTTACCCCATTGTTAGAAAAACCTGACCTTGACCCGGCGGTACCCACTAACTACAGACCCATAACCATGGTCCCCTTTTTATTGAAAATCCTTGATAAAATAGCGTACAATCAAGTTCAAGTGTACCTGGAACAAAACCAACTGCTTGGCACCAGGAAATCTGGGTTCTGCCCCAATCATAGCACGGAGACAGCCCTTCTGGATCTTAAATTAAAAATGGATGCCATTAAATATTCAGGCAAACTCTGCATCCTACTATTACTAGATCTATTAGCAGCATTTGATCTGGTCGATCACAATCAACTCTGCACAACACTTGCAAAAGACTTTAATTTCTCCAATAATGCCACACTGTGGATCAATCATTCCTGGCAGACGCATCTCGAGAGTGGCCATAGGTAAAGAAGCTGCCGATGCCGTACTGGTCCCCTTAGGCGTACCGCAAGGATCCTGTCTATCACCTACACTCTATAATGCCTACACTAAGCTCCTTTTCTCAGCACTGGACGATATGGGTGTCATCTACATGAATTTTGCAGATGACACCCAGATCCTCATCCCACTATCAGGGAACTATGATCAAGACACACTGATCATTAATAGAATGTATTCCATCATTCAAAATTGGATGGCCCTAAATAGCCTTTGTCTTAATGATGATAAGACAGAGATCCTGATCGTGGCTTCCCAACCCAAAATAAACACCCTTCACCCTGATTACGCTTCTATCAACATAGACGGCACCATCATCCCTGTTCTCAAACACATGAAAACCTTGGGAGTCTACTTAGATTCCAACCTATCTTTAACCAAACATATCAGTGCACACTCGACCTCCACCTCCTACACGTCTAAACTCATCTCCCTCAGCCGCCAATTCTTGACACCTGCAAATTGTATCACATTGGCCAGAGCCCTGATACTGTCAAGAATTGATTTTAGGCACTGCCACCACTAACCTTAAGCAACTACAGCTTATACAAAACAAAGCTCTGAGGGCCGCCCTTGGAATAAGAAAATTCGAGCACATATCCAATACCGGAAGAGAACACCATTGGCTACCTATAAAAATTGGCTGCAAATGAACCCCAAAAAAAAAAAACGGAGGTGATTCTGTTCGGGCCTAAACACCTTCTTGAAGGAGGAAAATGTATCTGTCCTCCACAGTTTTTGGGAGCCAGCCTAAAATATTCCACCAAGGTAAAGAATCTAGGCTGCATTTGGCAGAGTGACCTGGGATGTAATGCTCAGGTCTGAGCCAAAGTGCAGTCAGTTTTCTATAATATCCGCCTAGTGCGCCAAGCTCTACCCTAGGTGCCTAAAGCAGATCATGCTGTAGTGGTGGGGCACTGGTCAATTCAAACCTTGATTACTGTAATGGACTTCTGGCAGGAGCACTGAGTAATCAAATCCATCGTCTACAGAAAGCACAAAATGCCGGAGTCAGACTGATGTTTGGTGTACCTAAAAATACTCATATATCTGACCTCCGCCGATCACTACATTGGCTGACGGTTGAAGATCGGATTAAATTTAAGACTTGCTGCCTGGTTTATAGATGTTTGCCTGACATGGCACCAGCATATTTAACAAATAAATTGAAACGATACCAACCCACTCGTACCCTTATGTCGGAGGATCAACTCCTTCTTGTAATTCCTAGGATGAAGTACAGGTCTAGAGGAGATCAGTGTTTTTCAGTGACTGGACCCACTTTGTGGAACAGTCTCCCACTATATCTGAGACAAGCTAACTCCTTCATGACTTTCAGAGCAGGTCCTAAAACTTATCTCTTTAAATAAATGTGTTATTTGGGATTACTTTTGTCTGTATGGTATCGTTTTTACCCAGTTGGTCCTCCTGGCCTTCTGGGCTCTAATGTTTTGCTCCATCTGCGCCAGGATATGATTTGGTTTGTTGTGTGCACGCTTATAAGTGCTTCAAAATTAAAAATTCAAAAGCTAGAGTGATTTTCAAATCCATATGCATCACGTTCAAATGTCTCCAGGATAATGTTCCCATCTACCTCAAGCAGGCAATTTCTAGAAAAACTAACACCAGATCTTTAAGATCTAACAAACAGTTACTCCTGTCTCTGCCTCGGTTTAAGAAGTCCAGAGCAAGAGGCGCTAGCTTCCAATACCTAGCTCCAAAACATTGGAATTCCCTCCCACTCAACATTAAAAACCAGGAATCTCTTGCGGGTTTCAAAAAGATGCTGAAAACGTGGCTATTTAACCAATACCAATAATTTTGCCACCTTTGAGAAAACTGGTCCCTGAATTAGCCTAATTTAAATACAGTCATGAATTCTGTCTTAATTCATATTTGTGTGCTTACCTCTTGATTGTAATGACAACCTAACTCTGCTTCAACTATGTTATGTATTGTGTAAGCTGTCTGTAACCTCACCGTGATACCTAAAGGTCTGGGCGAGTAACAAATGTAATAAAATAAATGAAATGTAATAAAAGAAATATTTGAACTGTTATTTCCAACATACTGCATAATTTCCATAGTATACAGGTGAGTATTTAATCTAGCATTAATATAAAATCCTTAACACTGAAGCCATCCCCCTCAAACAAGGTCTGTTATGCTCACGTTGAACTGGCACATAAGATCACATGACACTAATGGCACAAATGCACCTTAGAGATTTCAGTGTTTTTCACTGAGCAAATGATAGACAGTCTGTACAACACATTGGATGTATGTATGTATATATGTAATTATGTATGTATGTATGTGTTTACTGAGTTTGTTATAGCATGAACCTAGATGGGAAGCAACAGATACAAGCCACATTGAAACAAGTTTCTATCACCAGAGAATGATTAAACATATAGACCCATTTCTCAGCTTTCAAGGTTAAATACTAGTCATTATATTATTACATATGTGCTACTAGCCCACGTTGACCATGCAAATAGACTATTAGGGGTTTCCTGCACTTCTGCTATTGCAAAAATCTGCAACAATGACCCTACTTAAACTTTGGAGATTTGAGAGATTTGGAGATTTGAGCATGTTGATTTGAGCATACATCTCCTGGGGTGGTCAAAGTGAGCGGGAGCTATTGGGAGCAGAGTACCACTACTTCAGTCTTTTGCTGTTAACAGTTCCACTACTTTTTACAACCATTTTCACCATTCCAGAAGGATTCTTTTTGGAGTTAAAACATGCCTTTTCATTTTATCATCCTACAGCAGTTACAGCTAAACTGAAATCTGTTTCACTGAATATTCACAAAGACTAAATGACTTCTCAGCCTGGATGAACTATATCTGCCTTCATCTTAACTATCAGAGGCTGGAGGAGGTTCTGTTAACACTAATACATTATCTCTTGCAACGCCCCATCTCCCTCTAATTTTTGCAAAACTTGTCAAGATGTCATCTCAGGTTAAATACTTTGATCTGACAGTTGATAAAGATCCAGGCCATTTCCACAGGATTCTATTTTAACATTAGGGGGCTACGTGGGATAGTCTCCTTCATACCACTGGAAAAGTGTGCAGTTATAGTCATAGCCTTAATGACTAGCCACTTGGACTACTATGATGCAATCCTGTGGGATACTTCAGGACCACATATTCATGCCTCAGACTCTTTCATAACAGACGAGATAAAAGATTTTCAGACTTGGGATCGAGGTATTTTAAAAAAATTCCAAATTCCTTTAATGACAGCACATTTCTTTTTAGTGGCAGGCCCCTGTTGAAGCAGCTGCTGTTAAGGTAGGTGTTAAGTGTGAGTTCCAGCAGAGTCAACATCAGCGAGTAGAGGCAACTTATTTCATAAGGAGGTATATGCATGGTCCTCCTGACAGACCAACTGACACAAATGTACCAGAAAGAAGAAAGAGAACCTCCTTTTTCCCTGTTGCAACCAATTGGCTGTCAACCTGGCCAATCCAAAACCACTTGAAACATGCATTGCATCTTGCTCCCTCCCGCCCACCCTGTCCCCCACCTGAGTCAAAGGTCCACTACTTTTTATGGCACACTTCTACCACTGATCTTCAAAGTTGTCTGCCCTGGTTTGCAGTCTGGGCCTGAATACAGTTCAAGACACTATTGGCCTGATTTACAAAAGTGTTTTTCAATGGGACATTCTTGGCAGGAGACTAAGCTATGGAACAATATCCCAATGAGTCTGAAAAATTAAGGTCATTTTAACTTCTGAAAAAATTGAAACTATCACCCTTCACCAGGATTTAAAGTAACTATAAAGGAAGTGTTACGTAGTAAATGTTCAATAGCCCCAGGAGGCCATACCCACGTGTCAACAGTTTTCACTGCAAATCTTCAGACAAACAATAACTAAGATAACATAATAACCTGTAAAAGGAAAATATAAGTAAAACAATTCAATGGTATACAGACAATAAGGACAGAACATCACGGATTCACTTAGAAGGATATTGAGCTAGGGGACATAGATGCACGGACTGCAGTTTAGGGAGGAGAATGAAGACCTAGACTGTCTCCAGATGTTTTTGCAGCGAATCGGTTGTCTGAGGCCTCATCAACATTAACAGTGTTTTAAGTGCTAAGTATATATTTTCTACCCATTGAAGGCACATTCCACACTTCCGAAGGAAGGCTGGATTTTCGCATGGATACAAAGGTCATTTACTTAAAAGACAGACCAATATATTTGTGTTGGGGACTGTAGAAATGGCCAATTGTTAACAATAGTTAAGAAATATATTTATTGATGCATGTATGTAAATATTGCATGTAGTATAAAATCGCATGCCACTCTGGGGTACAGTCCAGATCATTGGCTGTGTATAGTATGAGGTAACATCTCAAAATATGTGTTGCAGGATACTTGCATACAGATATTAGACACATGGGACTTCATTTACATTACAGTTTGATTACACCTCATAGGCCAGATGGATAACTGCTTGTTTGAATGATTGTAGTGGTCTAATTTTGTAGTAATGTGCTGATTGCATGGAGGGGACAGCAAAAAGTATTTTTTTTTCCCATGGAGTATGAAGTGCAAACACTACAGGGAAATGCAGGCTTTGTGTAAGGCATTCACGTAGATTCCAATGGAATTCTCCAGATTTTTGCAGGTGAATTCCATAGGAATCTAGACAATGTCTGCCAGTATCAAAATCAGATGTTCGTGGAGATGGGTCCTAATTTGTTGGGTGAAGCAAGGGGTTGGCAACATACATTTCACACTGTGCCCTTACTCTGCCTGTCGTAAAGGCAGTGTTACACCACAAGCACATGTTTTGTGTGGGGTTTTAATGACTTGTTTACAACTCCAGGCACTTTAAAAATTATCTCCTATCTCATTGGTTCACAATAAAATAAAATATGTATGTGTGATGAATTGGATTCTGCTCTGCAGCAGTGCAAGGATGAGTAGGGGTAAAATGTCCCACTCAGCCCTCACAACTCTACAAACCAAAACCCAACACAGTCATAAAGGTAAAACAGGAACAGTTAATAGATATGCCTCATTCACCTTTTGTGGTAATGTTGGTCGTGGGAAGGCTGTGCTCTTAAGAGCGGTGTGAATGTGATCTAGTAGTGACACAAACTACAAAGTAATAGTCCAAAATAAAGGGTCCAATCAAGATTCTATAAAAATAGATATACTTTAATTAAACAACCATCTGCAATAAAAAAAAAATAGAAACACTGTAGAAACACCCACCCCTGTGACAGACAGAGGGAGCAACAGACTGGAGAAAGTAGCCCTCTGAGTGTGGGTACAAGAGTGATAGGCAAATACCAACCACGAAAACAATGTATCTTAGGTCAACAAAGGCACTGAGGTGACCTAACTAGTCTACGTATGGTCCCAGTGGACCAATGGGCACTTTGTGGACAAACCCGGTGTTGAACATTGAAGCGAGCAGCTCAAGCTGAGTTTGGGCATGTTGGAACATTTGGGCCCAAGCAGCAGGCCGGCATCAAGTAGGGGGAATTTGGTCGCTCTCTGTGGTCAAAGCGGGGCTCTCAGCGATGCATGTTGGAGCGGGCTGATTTGGGCTTTAGCGGTGGGTTGGGTCGATGCGTGATGCTGCAGTGGTTTGAGTCGGCAAACAACGGTCATCGAAGTGGTATCTCTAATTGAACAAAGGCTCGCCATTGTGGAAGCTATTGTGGAAGCCTTGACCTCACTGCACGTTTGCGTACCTCATCGAACCACTAGGACCTTTCCTTGACCCGACTCGAACAGTGATTCAAACTTACCCAGAAGTAACATCATCTCAAACTGACTCAGACACCGATCTGAGCCGGTTGGCCCATTCTCAAACCATATTTCAACCCCTTGCTGCCTGAATCAACGTGACTCACTGCATCTCGAAACCATTTTCGACCACTAGGAAAGTATAGGAAAGCCTAATTTGATGCTGTCAAACCACTAAAGATCCAGAACAAGGTACTGTTAAGAGACCCTGACCCTCCCCTTGTCCACATTTATGGACCCTAGTGATTTAGAAGACACCTTTTTAATCTTTTCCTTGAAAGACGTGTCATTTTTTAACAGTGGCATTGCTGCAATTGCTTGCCTGAGCACCGCATCGGAGGTACCCAGGGTGCTATTTTGTAGGAATTCTGCATAGTCCTTGTTCGTATACACAGAGTTGTGTTTTTGTTGGTTTTTCTCTAGTTAGTTATTTGAAGTCTTGAATGTTTAATTCAAGTATATATATTTATGGAATCTTGATTGGACATTCTTTTATTTTGGAGCTGTATACTATTACTGTTTGGGTTTCTACTGTTAAAATCTCACACTTCCCCTGAGAGTATAGCATGCCCTAGACCTTTGTTACCACAAAAGGCGAAGGAGATACACCTTTCGGGGTGGGTCTGTTTTAACTTCATGATTTGAATCCCACCTGGCTTAGTAGTAGTGTGTTGTAGAGTGGTGTCCCGTCAAAGTTTTGAAAAAATAGTTTCAAAATACAATCATTTCGAAACAAAAGCATCAAAACAAATTTTTCGAATGCATTTTTTTTAATGGAAATGTTTTTTTGTTTGTTTCGTATTGTAAAATGTGTGGTTTTTCCCAAAAGTGACTATAAACCTTGTAGAGTAGGTGGTTCAAACACTACCCTTCTTTGTACTCCTGTGGAGCAGTATTACATTTGTCACAGGCACATAATGGAGTTATTGTGGTGTTAGAGGCTACACACAGTAAATGGATATATCAAAAGAGTTGTAACTGATACATTTGGGGCTGGGCCAAACAGAGTTATATTAATTAGAAAACTCCTTGGTGCGGCCGCTAAATAATTTTAAGAAAAAGTTAGTTGGTTGTTACTTGGTATGCCAGAAAAAACACAGAGACAATGGGATTTACCATTTTTTGCCCATATGTATTTGTTTTGCAAAAATATACTTGCATGAATGCAGATAATAAAATAAATTAAGCAAATTGTGGTCATTAAATTGAGCCTAAGTATGCAGAAAATTATTTGCCAAGGTTAAAAAACACAAAAATCAAATTCAGGCGTGAACAGACTAAGATGTCGAATTTACCAATTCAAACCATTGACACATCTTATGTGCAGAAAATAATGAAGGTTCATATTTCAAAACTAAGTCAAATACCTAGAAAATACAGAAATAGTGTTCATATATGTAACAAAAATAGTGTTCATAGATGTAACAAAAAGAAAAAGAACAGGTGGCACACAATATTAGGAGTGTGGCCACACATTGGCTAGTTCGAAAGCTTGTTAATGTGTAGCAAACGCAAAAGAAAGAAAACACTTATTATGTCAAATGCACTCAATAACGAGCTCAGACACTATTTAGTCTTACAAGCGAGTAACATTGTTGATTGTCTAAATGAGAACCTTTTCTCAAAGAGGGAGTGTGCTCTGCCCAAGCTCAGAGGTCAGATAATGTCCGGTTGCACACTTCTTAGTGTTGATGAGATTAATATCTTCTCCCTCATGCCCTCGTGGACGAAAAAACGCCTCTCGGGGGAGGGTCTGCCCAAGCGAGTAACATTGTTAATTGTCTAAATGAGAACTGTTTCTCAAAGAGGGATTATGCTCTGCCCAAGCTCGGAGGTCAGATAATGGCAACGCAGTGGGGGAAACAATACCAATCATTACAAACAATTCAATAGAAAAACAAGAAAAGCAGTGTCCCAAAACTGTAAACTCACAGCCTTTCATAGAAAAACTGTGGTCGTCCCCTCACCAAAAATTGCATTTCGGCAGTAGTGTGGCTAACACACAGTAAATGCACTCTTACATTGGACAGAATGTATATACACACAGAAATATATACACACGCACACACATGCTCCCTCATACTCTGCATTGAGCCACACACTCAACATACCCTGGCACATGGTGCACACATGCACGTACACACATGCAAACACACACAAATAAAATGCCTGTGCAAAAGCCAACATTAGGACCTGAAAACATTTGACAATGCGTGTTACATTTTGAAACGGTCAGCAGGCTTAGTGATTTGACTAAAGATAATGAGATGGGACCTCTGTATTCAGATTGGTAATCAGGAAACAGTTGAACAAATCCATGGAAGAAATTGTGCACCAAACAAAGGGCCCTGAAATATATGTGTCTTTCTACAATTGAGGCCCCCATTAACAGGATTGTTATGAGTTCAAAGCGGGGATGCTAGAAATCAATCAGACAGCTACATTGTAACCCTCTGTAGTCTCCTAGGAAGGTTTTTAGGGAGAGATACTTGCCGGCATCATAGTAATCATCACTGTGCCCAACGAGATTTGCTCAACTCAAAGTAAGACAATCTAGCATTTATAGTTTATAGTTAGATAGAGAGATGGTCATCTGTACAGTGAAAGCTGGTCACTTGGTAGGAGACCTGGCAAGGAGAGCTTTTCGAGGCCTTGTAGATGGACCGGTGGCTGGTGATGGCTTGGATTAGGACAGTAAATTCAAATGTCTGGGAGACAGAATAGCAAAGTCTTGACACTTTATCCTAATCTACAAAAGTAAGGAGAAGAAAGCAGATTGCCCACAGAGGAAGAAAGCTTCTCGGTGGAGTGGAGTTTAAGCATTTTCAGATGAAAATGGGAATTTGCATTGGAGATGGAAAATTACATTTAGAATCGTTCATTTTGTTGAGGTCACAAGCGACCAATTATCATGGCTATTCTTACAGTTTGTGTTTATTTATTTTGCATTTATTAATTTTAAAAGAACACTGTGCTTCAAATAGAATTATACTGCAAAATACACACCGTATGCAGAGCGATCCCACTGCTGATTACTATACAATAGTGGAGCGATTAAGGTATGGATGAGACAGAGTGTGTGAACAACTCACTGCCCGTGATAGATTAACCAAATATTGCCTCTGATATTCACAGGTCCTGGCCACAGCCCCAGTAACTCCTGGCTGTGATTGGTTGACTGAAGCGTCAGTCAGAGACCACACGTCAATCTCTGTGAATGTTTGGTGGCCCGCTCACTTCTTAGTTCTTAGTGGGTTGTCTTTGGCAGAACAGAGCTGAGTCACACAAGTAAATAACTTGAGCTCCATCCATGAAGAACATTTTTTGTGTCTACGTTTTACATTGTATTCCCTGTTTGAGAAATGTTACTTAGAATGGTGCATGTTTTGAAAGGTTCCTTAAATCCGTTCCAGGTCTCACCTCAAAGCTGTCCCGGTAGCTTTCATTCGTTGTTTATCTCTTCCATAGATCTTTAATATGACACCTTCAATCCTCTTCTGAAGAAACCTTCTTGTTGTTGTCCAGTTTCCCTTCTTCTTTATTGATCTAAAGGCCAGGATAGGACTGTGTATGTGAAACTCTCCTCTTACTTACATACTCCTTCTCTTCTTTCTCATTTCAATTATGTTTTAATTTTGGATATTCTACTGAGACTTCTCTCTTGACAGTCTATGTCTCGATTCACCATGCACGTCATGTTGTTAGATCTCAGTGAAGAATTTCAAACTGTTGATCACTCTATTTTGTTTTATAACTTGTCTTCCCATGTGATTTTGGGTTCTATCTTGCATGGGTTCTCACCTTATCTTCAGGATTACACACTTCCTTTTCTAGAAAGGCCCCATCTCTCCAATGTGTTCACCTTCTTTTGTGGCTCCTCAAGGTTCAGCACTGTGTACTCCTAACCATACAAATAATACTATTCAGTTAGATTCTTCAATTATGGATTCTGGGTTTCAAGCACACTTCATGCTAAAGATTCCTGGATTTTCTTTACGTTTCCCTTCTTTATGGATGCTTTACATTGACAGCTGTCTACCTAGCTAACATCCATTAATTCTCGAATGGCGTCTTTTTCTCTTCACCTTAACCCCAAGGAGACTGACATTCTGTGTTTCCTGCTTCTCCTGCGATTCACCCCATTCATTAATCTCCTTTCCACCCTTTCAGATGCCTAAGAGTGCCCACAATCTGGGGTTTATTTTTCATGCTATTCTAGTCAAGATCACACTTTCTCTGTCGCACTTACTTGTCTTTGCTAACATTATAACATCTGTAAAATTCATCAACGTCTTACTTTCTTATATACCAAACTCTTGTTACAAACAATGTTCCTTTTGTACCCAAATTACTGTGGCGTACTCTATGGTGGGTTGTCGGGTACCAGGAAATCAGGCTACACTTCTTCTTAAGAAAGGTTGCTCAAAAACCTGAAACAGAGAAAGAGCGTATAGAAGGAGTTATTAGACAGACTGAAGACATGTTATTGAAGTGGTAGGGAATATGTAAGGTACATGAAACCCAGCTTATTGAAACAAACATTGTGTGTGGCTTGTTTACTTCTATCATGTTAAAACCTGGCAAAGTTACAGGAAGTTAGATGTCAGGAGGACATACGTTTACTTTGCACAGCCCTGTTGTACCAAAATGTTTACAAGTGCACCAGCAATCTAAACTTGCACTTTAACACTGATTAACTTGTATTGTGCATTCCTCTCCATCTCTGTAATATAGCATCCTATTGAAAGTGTTCCCAATCAGAAACTTACAATATGCCATGGATTATCTCCATAATGCTATCTTGTAGACATTTTTTATATCCATCTACAAATTAAAATCGTGCATGCAATTAAAACACCTTACAAAACTGAACTTGAACATTTATCATTAAAGTCTTGAAATATCGTCTTCATGTTTATGAATGCTATTTTCACGGAGAAGACTAAACTTAAGTAATATCTGGTTTATGTATTATTATATACAAATCAAGTTAGCAGTGTTAACTGGATGTTCTTAATTGTACAGCAGTGATTGAACAGCAGTGAAAATGTAGACCACAATGTAATGCATTGATATTTTTATTGTATTATTATTTTGTGTCATAGCCAGAAATTGGTTTTTCACAATAGCTCCAGTCACATATAAAACTTTCATTGAAGAACAATATCAACCATAAATAAAAGTTTAAAGTAATATGTCTAAGAAGTACAGTTCATTCTGGCTACGTGCTCTTCGGTCCACCTGTTAAAGCCCATATCTAGTGGCTTCAACTATATCAAATACTATTTTTAATCAGTATTTGGTCACAAAACCCAGGGCTTGAAATAATCGAATCACTCATATAGTTAGAGCAGTATCTTCACCAGATATCATTCTGTCCCAGAACATCTCTGTGTGTAGTCTTTCTTCTTTATCTTCTCATCAGAGCAGTTGTCTCCTCAAATCTCATATTCCTCTGCAATTCATCAAAATATGTTTAAGAGACTGAGATATATTCTCTAAGCAGAGAGAGCATGCACTCCCACTTTTGTTGCCCCTATCACGAGATTGTAACACTTCCCACGAAGGCAACAGATTAAGGCGCATCCTCAGAAAGTCTTGTCTCATCCTTGAATCAGGGAAATGCCTTAGATACCTATGGACTGTTCCTAAATTTATATTTGTGATGAGAAATTAATTTGCCAGAGCTAAGGAACACATGATATCTATAGTTCCTATCAAATCAGTTCTTTTCACCAATCTCTTTGTATGTAATGGATTGGAGATTAACCCTTTTTGGTTACTTTCACAGTCTGACAACAACTTCAAAGCCAACAATTTCAATCTTGTCAAAAACCCAGACGAGTCCCGTCCCAGGATAACTGTGACGTCTTCATATAGGGAATTCGCCTGGGGGAACTATCATTGCTCTATATAGTGAGATAAATCGCCATTCAACATGTGAATTGAGAGAAGAGAGCCCAAGTTCTGTTAGGGAGAATTCTCCAGAATGGCTAATTTCCCTTACCTATTGAGTCCCTCAGCAGCATTGCTGGAACTCTAGGATTTGTTTCTTACACCTGGTAAGAGTTTAAGCCTTTTTTCCCCACTCTTACACATGTTTTGCTGTGTGTTATACATTTCTGTGTTTATAGACTGTGGAGTCTCACCTACTCCATAGGCATCATCTTTTTACTGTGTGTCACACAGCACCTTTAGTGCAGTGACACAGGGTTGTCTTTTTCAGACTTCCCACTTTAAACTCCATTTTCTGTCTCCCAGAACATTTAAAGTTGGCATTGACTTTACTAGTCTTTTTAAATCTACAGACCTATCTTCCCATAGAGTACTGGAAGGGTTAATAGTTATCCCTTTTTGTCTGTTTCTCATGGAACATTATTTCGTTCCCCTTTCTCTAAGATATGGCTGGTGACAGTGGTATCTACAATTTTATTCATACCGCAGACTATGAAAATAGCCTTGGTACTGTTAGAGGCTATGTTGGTAGCCTTGAACTTTAATCCGCTGGACCCCTTTTAATTTGATTTGGTTCCGGTAGGGTTTATTTGCCATTTCTTTTTGTAACGGTCTTTCTTATGTGTTACTCTGCGTGCCAAACCAGGGTTGGTTCCATTGTTCGCCGTCCGTTGGCGGGCTTCTGCACAGAAGCCCTCCTTAGGCGCCTGAGTGTCTGGGTGGACAGGATGAGAGGGAGGGGTTTGAGGCCTCCTGCACAGGGTCTCCTTGGAGACCCAAGTCACACTCTAGTTTGATTGGCTAGGTGGTTGACCTGGCCGAACAGCCACATTGCTGTGTGATTGACAGCCAGGCTGTGTGAATGGGGGAAAACTGCATAAAAAGCAGGTCTCTGGGACATGGAAGGCAGATTCACCACTGGATTGAGAGAACCGAAGAGGAGCTGAAGGAAGAGGACTACTGCAACTACTGAACCTCCTGGTGAAGCCCTGCTGCGGGTCCAAGTTGCCTGAAACTTTGATGACAGGGAAGATCTGCAAAGAATCTTCTCCCTCTTCTGGTCGAATTTGCTGTGCATCGCTTCAGTGAACCGGATAGCCAGGAGGACCGGACCCTGTTTGGGTTTTAAGGGGCGCACCTTTTCATTGTCGCTTTGCTCTGCTGCTGGTTTCTTCCCTGGGCAGTGCAGGACCCTCCAGTCTTCCTCCTTCTTGTCAGTCCGACAGTCACTTCAGGAACCGTGAGCCTGCAGGACTTGCCAGGAACGTCTGCCTCAGAACAGCATTCTTCTTCTACTGAGGTACTGTGCAAATCCGGTCGTTCGTTCCGTCCGACCGCAGTGAAAGTGTTTGAAATCTTTTGCCAATCCGAGGGCTTGTCCTTCTCTACTCTTTTGAATAACTTTTCTTCCGACCAAGTTCGTTTTGAACTCTTGGCAAAGACTTAACCGCAAACTACTCTGAACTGTGTGATCCTCTGCAAAGACTCTGAACCATTAACATTGGCCCAGATCTATTGATTTGAATCCTAGTTGTAGTAAGCCTTTTCTAAATTTCCCTGCCTATAACTTGTTGGTGTTGTTGATTTTTGAATAACCTTGCCTTCCCCCCCTCTTAAATTACTGGTGTGCCATTCTGCTCACACTTCATTTTGAGCTTAACTTGTCCAGAATTGATTGAGTGTTGTGTAGTGTATTAAGATTGTGATTTTCTGCTGCATTATAATAGTGAACTGTTTTATAACTGATTGTGTAAATACTTGTATATTCTTTAACTCAGAAACCTTGAGTCAGTGTTTGGTTCAACCATAGCAATTACTGTCCTTTGTGTAACTTCTGATACTGCTTTCTTTACTCTTGAGATAAGTCTGGCTGCTCAGCCATCGCTACCACTTTACTGTGTAGTACAGGCTTGTACCAAAGGTGAAATTGTACTTACACTTGTAGTCTTAATTGTGTGTGGTGTTCCCAAAGGGTACTGCATATGATTCTGCCTAACAAGTTCAAATGTTAGAATTGACATTGGTAGAGAAGATGGTAACCCCAGCACCTTTTTCCACAATTGCCCCTCCACTCGTACCTAGTCGGTCTACCAAATCAGGGGTTTCGTGTCAATCACATAGAGGAGGACAGGCAGCAACTTTGTAATGTAAAAATTTAGTAGGGGCTCCATAGAGAACTTTCAATATGTTCTGAGCACTTTCTTCATCTGGCTGGCCAAGCCCGATGCCGTCTCATACACAACTAGATTAAATTGCAACTGCGTTGGGCAAGTATATAATTTAAAACCTAGGTATTTCACCTGCCTCTCTAAGGGAATTACCTCCTCTCCCAGGACCCATCTTGAACGTCTGATCCTTTTACCCAGCCTTTTGAAGATCATTATATTTGACTTCTGTGCATTGATCTGGAGTTTATTTTCCTCTGCATAATTCCACAGTGCTCCCAACAGGCGCTGCAGGCCTACCGGAAAATAGTCCCAAAGGAATATGTCATTCCATGTAGGCCAGCCATCTGATGGGAGTATCGCACAGCATGGTTCTGCCAGAGATGCACCTCCCTCTACAAACTTGTTGCATCTGGTACCGGAGATCATTTCCCAAGTAAAGCTTAAAATGGGCGTTCAGCAGCAGAGCCTCTAGTAGACACTCACCTAAGTTTACTTTCTTGGAACACTAGAGGCTTCTCTTCTTTCACAGCAGCTTCAAGGAGATCTTCAACTATTCAGAACTCTGACTTGATTTTCTTTCAGGAAACATGGCTGACGTCTACTTTGGGAATTGATGGGTTCACTACATTTCAACAGTTAGCTTCACACTCAGGAGGTGGAAGACCGGTGGGAGGTCTCCTTGTTGATGTAAAAATGATGTTTTTGGTACCTCAAAATTACTCTCCAATGATAAATGTGGTATTCTGATAGTGAGAGTTGTGACGATTGGGTCTCAGTCTGACTCTGGCTGGATAATAGTTAATCTGTATTGGAACCCACAGACTTTCAATCTAGTTGGGTTCCTGCAAGATCTGTCAAACTGTTTGGGTGAGTTCTCACCTCTCTTTCCCTCAGATGAAGTCATAATAGCTGGAGACCTAAATTCCTAATGTATATCAACCAATGATAAGATGTAGGGTAACATCAAGTCTAGAACGATCAATGGAAAAGTCTGGTTTGACTTCATGCGGGAATGGAATCTCTGGATGCTTAATGGCAATGTTATGGGGGACCTCCTTGGCGCCCCTACTTGGCACCGGGGAACAGAGATGATCATGATATGCTGATAGCCACAGTGGCTTGGGAAGTAGTGAATAATCCCCCTCTTTACACTGCTGACTTATCTTTAAATAATGCGGGAAATCGTTTGATAAAATTCGATAGAGGGGTCTTGACCCTCTATCTTTTTGATCAGCATCTCTCGGTGTGTTGTAAACCAGCCAGCTTCCTTTCCTTTTTATGGCATTTAACTCTGCAAGCCAACTATGCAGTGGAGTAACTTTGCTGAAAATATTGGGGGGGACATGACATCTGAAGAAAAGGTGCCCCAGCCAAATGAATGGGGACAACATTGTGTGCCATGAAAGTTGGGGGTGGACAAACACCCCTGTCCCCCCCTTAAATTATGCCCATGCAACTATGCCCAAAATGAATATGTGCCACACAATCATTTGTTTGACTCCCAGATACAAGACAAAAAAAAGGTTCAAAAGCCAATAGATGGCGAGATTAAAAAAGATGGGTCTTGATAAAATGACCCTTGAAAGATGTCTCATGGGTGTCAGTAATGATTATAGGAATTGGATCCGCTCACGTAGGCACCTAATATACCAGCAAGATGGTGAAAGATGCTAACTGCCTTATCTGTAAGAAACTCACGAAATCTCTGGCCCACGGTTGGCTCGGTGAATAAATCTCTTGATAATCAAGAAACAATCAATCAGGAACAAGTATGGCTCGACCACTTTGCTGGGGTATATGGACCATCGGGCATATTGGTCCCTAAAACAGAGGTGGAGTGTATGTGATCACTGTCTTTCTTCTGTGAGGAAATCGAAACCCAGATAAAGAAATCGTCCACCTCAAGAGCGGCAGGTCCCAATGGGTTGAGCAATACCATTCTCAAAACAAATCCGGCTCTATGGGCAAAGGTTTTAAAATACCTTTTTGATAATATCATTCTGTCAAGTGAAATACCTGAATCATGGAGGTCATCGGTGGTAATCCCAATTTATAAAAGGGGGGACCACCTAGCGGCTTCGAACTATTGCCCCATCTCGCTTTTAGACGCTGACAATAAAATCTTTGTGGGTCTAATTTTGAGTGAAATGGAGAGCTGGGCCAAATTGAAATGTATTATTCTTAAGCCACAAACTGGATTTAGAAGGGGCCTTTCAACATCCCTTAATGGATTGGTTCTTAGTTGTCTTAGTGAGCCCTCTCTTGAAAAGTATGGTGCCCCCCTCTTTGGTGCCTGGATAGATCTGTCACAGGTGTTCGATACAATAAATAGAAACCTTCTATGGAAAAAATTGAATGCCTGGGGAGTCCTGTCCAATCTGCTGTCAATTCTGATTGAGCTCCACCAAGACTCAACAATGCGAGTTAGGATGTCCAGAGCGGGGGCTTTATCGGGACCAATTAAGATCAAACAAGGAGTGCATCAGGGGTGTTTGATTGTCCCTCTTCTTTTCATTCTTTTTATGTCTGACTTGAGTCAATGGCTGCAAGAAAAAGGACTAATTATCCCAAAAATTGGAAACAAGAAAATAAATTGGTTGGCTTATGCCGACGATGTAATACTCTTAGACGATTCACAAGTCTGGTTACAGTGTTTTTGGATGCATTGGCTGATCATGCCAAAAGCAATGATTTGAAGATCAATCCAAATAAGTCTAAGGTACTAATCTTCAAACACCCAAAGAGGGTTTTGAAATCATACATTTGGTATCTGGATATAGGTCCAATTGAAACAGTCTCTGAGGTAGTTTACCTTGGGGTCAACTATAAAAGCTTTCCCGACTATGGGTCATCTCCTTCAGCCATTGACCTCAAGGTCCTTAATTTAGGATCACAGATGAAAATAATCCACTTTAAATTCTATACATTCTTCATTGATCCCCTGGTGAGATTCTATATAGGTAAAGTGGTACCAATCAGGTTTTTTGGTCTAGATTCTAACCCCTTATCTGTTAATATAAACTGGGTAGAATCGAGAAAAAGTTAAGGAAAAGATCTTTGAACTTGCCAACTTGTGTCCCCATTGCTTGTCTGAGGTTCGAATTGGGATTGACCTCCTTTAGGGCAATGATGGAGTGGAAATGGGTGTCAATGCTGAGGTCAATCCTTGATCCGCCGAGGGGATCGTTATATGAAGATGTGGCACTATTAATGCAAAGGGATGTTAACTTCTTCCTTAATAATCTTAGATCAAAGTGCCAGGATATCCTGATAAAGTCAGAGTGTACCGTGGCACTTCTTATTCAAAATCCAGGAAAAGTAAAAGCTTACATAAAACAAATGGATTGGATTCAGACAATTGAAAAAATGAGGTTGGCACAAATTATCAGCATCACATACGCCCACAGATAAACCTAGGTCATTCCTGCCCATGTATTTGAGTAAATAATCTGATCCAGGTATTAGATCAGATTTCCTAAGGTTCCGGTTAAATCATCTTCCCACGCAACAAATTCTGTCCATAATAAATAGCGATGAGTATCCAACTGCGATCTGTGACAATTGCAATGAAAAAGATCAGTCGCTGCACCATTTATTGTCAAAGTGCCCTGGTACTTGGGCCTTGAGAGTGACAAGATTTCAGAAATGTGTCCATAATGTAAGATGGCTAAATTCGGGCATCTTCTGGGAAAGATTGTCGTCAGGTAATAAAGCTCTTTTGACTTTCAAAGTTGTCACCCTGTTAAAAACCCTAGGTCTGGTGGGTTGAGAATTACCTCAGGTTAATATAACTGTGATTGCGACCTGATGATTTCTGTAATATATTTGGTTGCGAGGTGATGTAACTCTGTAATTCATCTCTTTGTTTTCTTATCTTAATTGTTCTTATTGTTTTTCTTTTTGTAATGAAACTGAGGATGTTTTTATGTTTGTCAGTGTTAAAAGTAATTTCTGTTTATATTATGGCTACTACACTATAAATAAAAAAAATAAAAAAGATGGGAGTATTTCCGATTTTAGGACTAATCAATCAGCCACGTAGAAGTTGAACAAGATAGGGGCTAGTAGGCAGCCCAGCCTCACCCCTCTCCCCACCTTCACCGGCATAGATAGATGGCCCTCTGTACTTAGCCCTATTCTCAGGAAGATGTCATCATGCAAACTCGTCAACAGGGCCAGAAGCTGCCTAGGTATCCCCCATGCTTCCAACTTTGACCACAGGCCTTCTCTGCACACCATATTTAAGGCCCTTGATAGGTCAATCCAAACCCCATACAGGGCAGCCCCACCCCCTTGTCCCATGAATTTTCGTTAACTAGATTCAATACCAGACCATTAAGGGAGGTGGATAGACCCCTTCCGAAATGCATTTATATGATAATTACCTTTTTAAGTGTTATTTACTTGGGTGTTAGCCAGCCCACTTTTGTAGCACCTGACAAAATCCCATGTTGAGTGAGTTCAGCTCATTTTAAAGGTAACTCTGCATTCCTCTACTGTGGTTTTCAAATAGCAAGTTCAGGACGTGGACAAGGGATAGTAATAGAACAAATGCTAATAGAATATCATGAGAGGACACTCATTCCTCACTCAACACAAGTCGGCCAAAACCACAAGCTCCACTAAATCACCCACTCAATGTATGGGTCTGTGATTTGAAGTACACAAGACTTCCTCGTGAGGCTTGTGTTCAGGCTGCTGCTAGATGTCTGCCTAATTTTAGTGCTCGTTAATTTTGAGAATTGTTAATTGCTCAATGTGTGGCTCATGTTATTAAAAGAGACCCCAGGGTTATTCTGTGGGTGGTCTACCCCTAGACCTAAAGCCTTTTATATACAACAAGTCCATACACCTGAACTCAAGACCAGTATTTTTCTAGCACTGATATATTTTTTTTCTTGATTTCAAAACATAAGAGAAAAACCCTACTGTGCGTGAACTCTATAGCAGAATTAATACACACTATATACAACTTTACCGATATATCTTCCACAATCAATTTTCTTTACCAACATCACTGATATTTCACATAAAATCCCTTACCCATAGGCATTACCCAATTCTTTTTGTACAGCCAACATCCACTTCTTTGCCATTCGTTGTCTAACAATTAATAACCATTTTGATTTCTACACATCAAGTGTTTATCTTGAAACATGTCTCCATACCCCTAAGTACATATTTTCATTGGTTGAATTTTGTCCTCCGCTAATCATGGCATTGATCATGCACTCAAAAAGCCATACCCCAACATATTTTGTTCCCAAGGCAACATTTTCAGGAACTTCATCAGGGGAAAGAAAACTAACAGGATTTAGCATTTATCGCATGTACTATATGAACAATTGTGCTACATTTTGTTTGTCACATTAATCATTTTTTACATTAGTTTAACTTTTCACTAGGCCTCAACTTCCATATGTTCTAAAGCCATCACAGCTTGACCTAGAGAAATGCGCCACACGCCATTTTTCACAGACACAGTCATTGATCTGTCGAGCAAACCAAACACTTTTTACTATTGCTAACATATTTATTAGACAAACTCCGCTTATTATGCTGTAGTACCAGCGGCATTACTAATGTGTGGTTATAACGTCTGGGCATTTGATTTGTTCTGTTACTTCATATGGGCTCCACTCTCCTTACCAACTAAACCGACACGAGTGATCATTCTACTAGTTAGATCGACCAAAACCTGTATACTTCACATAACTTGAAACACTTCAATCATGTGTCTCGCACTCACTTGTTCAATGCCTTGTTTGTAATTAGAGTTCCCAACCTTATGTGTAGACATCAGGTGTATTCACTTCTTTTGGTTCTTCTCATCCATTTTAATGCCCTACAACAAGTATGAAAAACAACCCCCACCATTTCATAGACACATTTACCTTACCTATGGGCTTAATTCAACATCACCCATCGGTATACCTACTTACTTCTGCGTACTCTGTAGTGGATGTAATAAACGGGCAGCTCCCGCCACCACCCAGCTCCTTTCAGTTGCCTCATTCACGTCTGCTTATTGCACACACATGTTGCAGAGTGTTTTATGCCCCACACCCATGCGACTAATGCTGACTCTAGACTGCCACAGAAGTACGATCATCCCGCACTCGACATGTTTAAGGGTGCCTTTTTCTAAACTATTAACGGTGTATTCATAGGACATCTATTTTACTTAGTCCACACTGAATAATAAAATACTTTGTATCTATTTTGTGTACATTTTTATGACAATCTATGCCATTAAATTCATTTGTTCAACCCATGTTTGTCACTTTTTGGCAAATAAATAAGTTCTTCTTTCCTAAGGAGAAATTATTTATGACATTTATGTCCTTTCCTTTTATAACTTGGTGTAATATAGTCCATCTGGTGCATGATGTTGTAGTGTAGAATGCTCCACTAACGGTGCCATTAGTATTTATGATATGATATGACATGATATGGCATTTATAACGTGCCTATACACAACTGTTTCAAGCTGTGACGCGGCAAAGGAGGGGAAACAGAGGGAAGACAGAGACAACGATCCTACTAGGCCAGGTGAGATTGAGATCGTGCAAGTGCAGGGGAGGAGGTGGGAGGAAAAATGCAAGGGGGAATGGGGAGGGGGCAGTGCAGTACATAGGATAACAGTGAAAGACATCAAGTGTCAAGTGCTAGCGGGGGCTGTAGATATACAGTAGATACAGAAACAGCCCCAGAGTGCAAGGGTTGCCAGGGGGCAGTGCAGGTGTGCGACTGGCGGGGGGGGCTGGGCCCGAGGTCAGAGGGTAGCCAGATAACCAGTGCACTTTCAGATTCTGAAGGAGATCAGAAGGGGAGAGGAGGAGAGAAAGCAGAAGCAAAGAGGAAGGTCTTGAGGTGCTTCCGGAACCGGAGATGGTTCTCCTCAAGTTTCAGAGAGGCGAGGAGGCTGTTCCAGAGGGAGGCCCCAGCACCAGAGAAAGATCTACCACCAACTTGTTGCTTGGAGAAGCGGCTAACCCTGAGGGAGTTGGAGGCAGATGAGCGAAGTGCTCGAGAAGGAAGATATTTATGAAGCGAGAGTTGAATGTATTGAGGTCCCAAGCTCCAGAAGGCCTTCTGGACAATGCATAGGGTTTTGAACGTAATCCTCGCCGCCACGGGGAGCCAGTGCAGAGATTTCAGTCCTTGCGAGATACGATCCCTGGGCTTGAGGCCAAGGACAGGTCTCACAGTCCTATTTTGGATGAGTTGCAGAGATTAGAGGCAGACAGCATTTAGAATGTAATTCTCAATGCAACTTTTGTGCTCAGTTATTCTTGCCCATACTTTTCTCTCTGTTTTCACAATGTACATATGGTCATATGGGTACCAAACTGCATACGCTAGCATGGTAGATTTGCAATTGGTAACCATAGTCTGTCCCCATGGTCTTGGCAACCATACATCCACCTCTGAGCTTCTCCGTGTTTGACTACAACATTTACATTTGCCATCCATATGTAGCATGGCCGAAGGTTCTCTCTAGGCCCCATATTTAAGCTAAATTGAGTTGTTTATCTTTCTTCTTCCTAATGTCACTTCTCATGATTTGTTCCTTTCAATTTTGTCTGCTTTTATAAGCAAAAATATCTTACGTGGGAATTTGCCACCTTCTAGTATTTTACAGTTCTTTTTTATGACCTTATGTTTGACAGGTTATAAAAAGAGCTTACAAAAAAGCAAGTTTTCATTGATCTTATTTTTAGTCCTGCTTTCTTATTTAAATAGGACAGCTCTAATGTTTGGCATTGCCCAACATCTCCTGCACTGAGATACAATAGCTTTGGCAGCACTAAAGAATCACTCAGATTGTGCAGGGACAGGGGGCAGCTTTGGGACTCTATGGCAAATCTCAAACAGTTTATGTCCAGGCAGATCATTTACTGAATGAGTAACTAGAGGACCATCATCCCAGTCCATGTGAGATACATCAGGTAGGTATGGATTTCCCACCTTAGATTCCGAAGCTCCAATGGGGATTAACTCATTGTTTGTGGAGCATATCTATAGGCTCTCTGGATCCAGTCTATCACAATAGACATAAGTGTTCAAATAAGATGGGTCAGTTAGTGAAGGCAACCAGAGCAATGCACTTCCTGACGATGTAGAACACGTTGATCTTGACATTGTTGATTGTTTGTTGTACAGAAGGCTTGTTTCGTTTTCTTCTGACCTCTGTTCATCACAGAATATAATTTTCACCAGTGCATCGTTGCTCATTTGAACTGCATCTGGTGTGGCTGAAAAGCAGCCACTTTTATATTGAAACATGAATCGAGCAAAGACACCAGGTGTTATATGGTGTTATCGTTCATTTTTGCATGCAAGGGTGAGAGTATAATAATTACAGAATTGTAGCTGCACAACTAGGTAAACCATGGGCCCTAATCTTGTTGGAAAAGTTGAGTCCTAGCAGGTACATACGTTGCAGTACTTCACTGAATGATGCAATGTGCTGGCTAATGCGCATGTTGGACTCTTCATGTCCTGTGTGAAGTAGACATTCCGGAGCTCTGATTAATCAAGTGCATGGTCAAATGGCAAACGTGCATGACCTATCAACAATACAACCATAACCCCTCTTGTGTTCTTGGATCCAGAGCCACATATGTGTTTGCTCTCCCTTACAAAAATGTCCTTTGGTAGGCTAAAAATGTATGTACCCCTCTCATATGGAAAGAGCTAACAACATACTGAGGGAATTGTTTTCAACATTGAATAGACTTTCTGACCATCACCAGCTGTGTGAAAATGTCTAACATGGCTGAATATGCAGCTTGACTGTCTTTTTGACTCTCCTTCCTCCACTCCTCCCAAGTCCTGTTCTCTGCTTTTTCTCTTTTGGATCATCATACACTCCTGGGCTTCTTTTTAAAAAATATTTTTCTGGTTCACCGTTTTCCCTTTTTCTGCTAACATTTTCCAATCTTGCCAAAACATCTTTTATCAGACTTGTGTCCTTCTTATCAACGCATCACTATTCACTGCCACTATTCCTGATACCTTAAAAAGTCAGTTTTTCGTCCTCTCTAGAAAATACCATCCTTTTACCCGGGAGTTTCAATCTTTCACCTTACTTTTACCTTACATCCTTACTTTCTGGTTGTTCCCAATTAGTCTATGCGCCCCCTTTTTCATTATCATTTTGCTGTTTTAACTGTGGTGTCCCCAAGGGCTGTTCACTTCTTCCTCTTTTGTTTAACTTGTATCCCTTGCTTCCTTTACTGCCACTTTAAATTTACATTTTTTAATCTACATTGATGACGCCAAGCTTCTACCTTTACTGTGACTTGTTCCCACATCCTCTAGTTTCTTCTATGTTTGTTATCTGTTCTTGGATGGCTTGCATTTCTCTTGTGCTTCACTCAGACACGCTACAGGTTGTTGTTTACAGCTAATGTAATCTTTGTGGTCCCAACTCTCCATCCGTGTCTTAGGTACTGACTGATTCTGGTTCCTACTGTTAAAACCTAGGAGTCAACTTTGATGACTCATGCTCTTTTCTACCACCACATGCTCAAGTATTAAGTGTTAAGTGTAAGTTCACCAGTACCACCTACGTCTTCTGCTAATTTTCTTTGCTGCTCTACCAGCGTATTGTCCTTGTTGGGCTTAATGCAATCAAGGCATGACTACTCTAATGTACTGTGGCTTGCTCTTCCTTCTACCTTGCTCCAACATGTTCAAATATTCCAATACGGCAATTTAATTGCTTTTGGTCTTCCCCACTGTATATTCCCCCCCCTTGTCTTTTTATAGCCACTGATTGTTCCCTGTTCATTAGGAGAATTACCCCATGTTCCCCTCCTCAAATCTCAGACTACTTGTGATCTCTAATGTGAGGTTTTCTGTCCTGGCCCCCTCACTTTGGACTTTCATTTCCCTATATCTGTGTCTATGATACTCCTTTAGGACTTTTATTGCAACATTGAAACTTGCCTGTGATAACAGGCTTTTGGCTGGTTTTGTGTCTTTCTTTCTGGCTATTGCCAGAAAACCACTTTGAGGTGAACTTACACTTAACAAATATCACTGAACATATATAGAGTGAAAAGTGACTTTGGGTGGGAATTTCCGAGCAGTATTTGTCTATACGTATGGTCCATCGCAAACTAGGGCTTTTGACACATGAGTAGGATAGAAGTCTGTAGCATATATTTCCACCAGATTAGCAGCGATCAAGTATATCCTTTCAGGAAACCTGTGATATGTCTATGCTCAAACACCTCCATCTAACTGGCATGGCATTTAAGGGTATTATCATTGCAGAAAGCAAAACTAGGTTTTGGTGCCTGGACCAGTGTAGGCACATTAACAATGTTTCCTCGGCTGAGAGTGCAGGCTGGGAATGTTAATGTAATTGGTTCCTGGGCCAAAAGCAGCAGTTGAGATCTTGTGTGTTCATCCAACTCTAGTGCTTGATTCTCAGTCAGATGGTGCCTTAAAGATGTGGTTCCAAATTAGGTCTCAGTTTCCACCCCATCACACACTGTTCTAGTGCAGAGTGCAGGTAATCAGATAATGTATATCTTTGCCCTTGTTGAAAGATTCCACACATTTGATTTTTGTGAATGGCTTATAAATGGGCAACTATACTTTGGCTGCATAGGTGGTGGAAGGAATGGCAGTTTTTGTTGTGGTGTTTAGGTTCTGAGTACCATACGATACTTTTTGGTCTTCCATATGTCAAAGGTTGTGTTGTAAGAAACTATGCAGTGGGTGAAGAGTAGCTTTGTCTTTGCCTTCTATATTTGTAACAGTGGTGTTTTACTCTCTCTTATTTGTAACTGGAGACAGCAAGCTGGAGGGAAGGAGAGAGCGGAAATACTGGAATATTGAGAGGAGGAAAGAAGAGGAAGTGAAAGAAAGGGTATGATGGTGGACCTACATAGAGGGGAAATAGTAAGCAGAGGAGGTGAAAAGTTGGAAGATCTGAAGTGAGGATAGGAGGGAATAAGGAGACACAAAGCAAGTGCTGAGGAAGGGTGGAAATGAAGGAATGACTGGAATAGAGAAACAACAGAGAGTAAGATAAGTGGTGAGAAGGAAGGTGAAATCTTAGAGTAAGAATTGAGAAGGTAAGGAAAGAACAGCATGATTGGATGAAGGGTGAATGACATGAACAAACAAAGAGGTGGGTTTTGGAAAATAAATAGTGGGACAAGAGAAGAAGGAGGCACAAGGAAATGAGCGAGTTGATAGGGTAATGAACAAGGAACCCCTGAGAATGAGGTAAATATACCCAAAGGCAAGTTATCCCAGAAGAGGATATGATATGATATGATATGATATGACATTTGTAACGCGCCTATACACAAGTGTTTCAAGGCGCGACGAGGCAGGGAGTGGGGGAACAAAGGGAAGACAGACAGCGATCCTACTAGGGCAGTTGTCATTCAGATCGCGCAAGTGCAGGGTAGAGGGTAAGGGAAAAGTGCAAGGGGAACGGGAGAGGGAAAAGTGGAGTACAGGGTTAGTAGAATACAAGATAAATAATAAGGGCCAGCTGGTGGCAAGTGCAAGGTAAGTGCAGACAAGTGCTGGGAAGGGGGGCTGTAGGGACACAGAGACAGTCCTGCAGTGCAGGGGTTGCCAGGGAGGCAGTGCAAGGGGAGAGTGGCTGGGCCGAGGACCAAGATCGGTGAGAGTGGCCCAGTTACAGATTCAGTGCAGTTCAGTAATTTAGCAGCGGAGAGGGGGAGAGAAAGCAGAAGCAAAGAGGACGGTTTTGAGGTGTTTCCGGAACCGGAGATTGTTCTCCTCAAGTTTCAGGGAGGCAGAAAGGCTGTTCCAGAGGGAGGCCCCTGCCACAGAGAGAGATCTACCCTCAACTCGTTGCTTGGAGAAGCGGCTGACCCTGAGGGAGTTGGAGGCAGATGAGCGAAGAGCTCGAGAAGGAAGATATTTAGGAAGAGAGAGTTGAAGGTATTTTGGCCCAAGGCCCCAGAAGGCCTTGTGGACAATGCAGAGGGTTTTGAGGAAGAGGTCAGAAAAGAGATGTGGAAATTAAGCAATGTCAAAAGAAGAGGGACACCAGAAAAAGACATTTCTACTCTAACTATTGTGCAAAACTGCCTCAAGGGGGGCTGGAGGGGAAGAGAGAGAGGGTGAAAGGAGGTAAACATGTAAGTTGTAAGACAGGTGGTGACATTCAGAAGCTGAGCATTACAGAGTGTCAAAGAGATAACAGAAGCTGAGGTGCAGAGAAAGGATGGGAAAGGCAAGGAGAAAAGGGAGGGGTTCAAGAAAAGGGGCACCCCCTAACAAGCTGCACATGTGGCCAGTGCTTATGAGAACTCCAACAGAGACTGCCAAAGGCACTGTGGTATCTGCTTCTCATCAGACCCATCACTGAGAAGGTCTAGCGGTGCATCACAAAGAATATGGTGATTTGGGTAACAAACCCCATTTAAACCCCAAAGGGAGGATGTGCCCTCTTATGAAGACCAACACACTCACCAGGCAAAGACATAGTGACTCCTCAACCAAGGCACAAGGGAAATGTGGGGGAAATCTGAAGCAAACAGACTCTGAGGAAGCAGAGCCTAAGCAAAGTGAGTTACAGACTGACGGACTACAGTTGTCATGCAATTTAAAAGTACTTATCATATATTTGTTTATCTGCACCATTATTCCAGCCTGAGGTCTTGGTATATTTGTGTTACAAGCTAAATCCCTTTGCACTGAATTTGTTAGCCTTGAGTTGTCTGTTCATCCCTCAGCTGTGACAGTGAACACAGTGTTTTATTCTGGTGACTAGAAGCTGAAGAAATTTGATGTGTGTACCCAGTGCTCTCAATAGGATTACTGATTGATAACCAAGTGACTGTCAGTGGCACTCTACCAGCCTGCGAATGGTAGAAGACCCTAACTAATGCTTTGTGACTGCTGATGTGACTCCCCCAGCACCAAATTAGCCAGACTTGGAAGGAGTGAGGTATCTATCATTATGAGAGATTGATAACTTGGGTTTAGTTCAGGGCACCGTGAGTTCTGCTTAGTGTAAGAAATACCTCTAGAACTACTGTGAAACTCTCTTCAATTCAAGGTTTTCAAAACACTTTTGATCATACTGGGTGGAGTGATATGCATAGGAGCCATACCCAATGCACTGCAGAAGTTAGAGACATCATAGATTAGTCAGAGAAGTGTATCTAGTGGTGAAGGGTCTGACATGGTTCCTATTCCATAAATCTTAGTACTATATGATTCTAAGGGGATTATGGAGGGCGTGGGGGTCTGAAGAAAAACAAGATATGTTTTTGCTAGAGCCATAAGGCCCACTTGACACAGATGGGTACAGCGTCATGAAGTGTGATTGAGGGAAACACTTCTATATGGTGCAGTGCTAATTATATAGACCATCATGCAGTACAAAAAATGTGTAATGACATACATAAATGCCATCAAGGAGTGTCCAGCAGGTAGTGTATCAGGGGTCAGCAAAGGCTTGTAATACATAAGTTACCACTGGTAGTCCAAAAAGGAACACACACAAAGCAAGAAAGCAAGAGGTAATGATGTTTATTGCAGCTGGGAAAGCACAATGGCCTTCAAAAACTGTGTAAGGGACACTCTGAGGACTGGTTACCTTCCAGAGACACTGAAACCTACCATGTGATTGATTCTTCCTGGAGAGTGTCCCCATTCCACATCCTTGTTCACATGCCTGCTGGCCAAGGGGTAATTTGAAACAGCCTTGGTGTCATGCAAGTGTTTCTCTGGGTCAGGTAGATTTCTCCAGCTTCCATGGGGAGCCGTGGGTCTTGCTGACCAGCCTTGATTACATAACCCAGTGCTGATCCCAGTGACTGTGGTCTGCTGGAGATGAGCAATCTGAATTCAGCTTCCCCTCTCCCTTAACAGTGGTGCACCGAACATGTGTTCAAAGTGGGCCTACAAGGTGAAGCCCAACCTGTGGCATCCCCATGTAGAGTTCCTATCTGTGGTTTCATCTTTCTTGCATTTGTGCATTTGTGCATACAAGTTCCATGTGTCCATGTTGTGTCATAAACAGAGTGACCCCTTTGTTCCCCTCCATGCCTGATACGGGGGCTGGCTACAGCTCCCAGAGTACCCCTTGGTTCCCCCTCAGAGGTTTCCCAGCCCATCTCCTTATTCCCTCAATTGTCAGGTGGGGGTGCTGCAAAAATCACATGCCCTCAATCCTCCCCCTCATTCACCCCGGAAAACTGTCTCTTCTAGTACATCATCATACTCATCAATTAGTAGTAGAAAATATATAATGTACTTTCCCCTTGCGACAATCGCATTGTCTGATGAGCCACTGATGACCTACTATCTGACGCCAAAGGCAGAGAGCACAGAGACAGTTATTTTGCACATATTCACCAGCCATTCTGGCACTCAAATGGTGTGTCCAGCCAATTGTTTGGCACAATGTCATCTATCTCTCTCACCATTTGTTCATGCAGGGTATGTATCTCCTCAACTGATTCCATAAGTGTTCCATTGGTGGCATTTTTGGCGGGTGTTGCTGTGCAACATCTGCTACCTATCTTGTGGCAGGCCCTACCCTCCATTGCAGTCATAAGGTCAAGAACAAATCTATTTTGTAAGGCTACAAAGTGCAGGGCACAGAGCTCTTCTCGTACTGCGTTCAGGCTTTTACTGTTGTGTTTGCAACTGTAGCACCACTTAGTGAGTTATCTGCAGCCATTTGCCGTGTGCAGCTGCTTGTGCCCCAGGAAGCATGAGTGATGTAAAGAAAATCGATGCTTTGTTGAAAAGGTTTAGATGCTGTGGGATTGCATCCCTGATGTATGTTGGTTCAACAGATATATAGTTGCTACTCCATTTCTTTCTTGCCACTTGCTTTGGCTGTATCAGGTCCCAGTTCTTACTTGCTCCAGGAGCAGACGATGGACACACAGACCCCCCTGGCTCACCCACTCTGGTAATCGTCTAATCAAAAATTGCATGGTGGACAACCCCAAGAGGAAAGGGGAAGTGGATGAAAAAACAAACCAGGTGCTGCTTGCCGCCCTTTGCATCCTTGCACTGCATTTGATGACTCCCTCTGATCTGCGAACAAACATACAGATAATTAACTTTACCCTCCTAAATGTTTTCTAACTTCCCAGAGTATACTTCCCCATGTAACTCCATAGAACCTGAAAGCCTTTGATCTCTGCTGAAACGCTATAAGATAACCTCCTCCTCAAAACTCCCTTTCTCAAGACTCAAACAAACCAGGCTTACAAAACAAACAAGCCAGATTACAAAACAAGGTTCTGTAATCCTCTTCTCAGTTCTCTGACATGCCTTGAGAAGAACCTTTGAAACCTGTTCTTATCAACCTTGATCCTTCCTCACAAACAAAGTTTTGTATCACCAAACTTAAAACTTGATCTATGGATTCCTAAACTAAAACATCCTAAGAACGTTGTAAGAAACCTTTTGTTCCAACAAACTACTAATACTTGTGTACAAGTTTATTTTCTGGTAGTACCCTACTTGAGTTACTTTTGCATTCTGCTGCTGAAGTTTGTGAATTGTTGCCCCGCGCTCAGCCTCTAAACGTACCACACTCTCTGACTCAGTGCGAGCAAAGTTCCTTGTTCCGTGGTCTCTTCTGAGGAAAATATTTTCCCCTGGCATGCTGTCTCAATGGCTTGTTCAAGTTTCAGCATGACATGATGTTTTGTGAGGTCCATTACTCTAGGGCTTGCAGAACATGCAGCCTTCCCAATGATTGCCAAATGGAGAAGGGAAAGTGGAATGTGCGCATAGTTAATAGTTAGTGCACTCACAACACAGTGAGTTTCATTAGTTTACTCGAAAGACCGCCACCTCACGCATGCACTGGTTTAAAACAACATTCACTGTTCATATCTACAAGCTGGGCAGCTACTTTGGTTTATCCAAAATAGAAAATGTTCAGTAATAATAGCGAGGGATTTAAATGTGAAAGAATTGTAGGATCATCATAGTGGAGCTAAAATAACAAATTAAGGATTGGGCAACATTTTTGGAAAGGCACAATTTCGTAATAGTAAAATGTAAAGCCATGAAAGTACATAACGATATGTTCACCTGGTCTAATGGCAAAGCGTGATCACATATAGATTACGTAATACGGATAAAGATACACAGAAAAAATGTGAAATAGTAGAGATACATCCAAATTAATTGAGTGACCATGCCTGTTTGTGTTGGAACACGGCAGGTCTGGCAAAAAGAATAAAAAATTGTGAAAAACCCATGGTTGGTGTGTGTGGTGATACTAAGGGTTTGAGATTAAATTGGTCTCCTGAAATAATTAAAAGCATTATTCAAATATTGCAAGCTAAAAAAGTGTTATTGACCAAGACTTAGAAGAATTTCAGGGTGACATTAGATTGTTGCTAAAATCTTATGCTAAATTTCATGGAATAAAAACAAGTAGAGAAAGGCTTTATAATAGTAAGAACAGAAGGCAACCCTAAGGTGCATTAATTGTGGATAGAAAGAGAACTTATAGAACAGCGAGGAACTTAATTAAAAAAACAGATCAACAGATACTTACATGAAACATCTTCAGATAAGAAAATTTGCTACAGGTTATAGAATTGGCATAAACAATATAGGCTGGATAGACAAAATTCAAACTGGTTATTATTGTTTAGATGGTTACGTACTTACAACAGTAAATCCTTTTGGTCTAAATTCAGTGCATATAAGAAAGATATAACACAGTGGAATTGAATACAATTCCTGAAGAAAAATTGTTAGAGTATGTTGTAGAGCTGTATTACACCCCAGACGTTACAGACAATCAAAACAGGGAAGACACAACACTATTTAGCAAGTCAAATTTTGAGATCGATGAAGTAGGGATAGTTAACATCATACTGAGACTAAAGAGCTCTCGGATGCCGGGCCCTGATGTGGTTCCAAACATAGTTATGAAGGCGCAACCCAAGGTATGAGCTTGAATATATTAGTATTGATGTTTAAACACATTGAAAAAAAGTGGACCTTGCCTAAAAGTTGGCACAAAATGATATTGGTGCCCATTTTTAAAAAAGAAAATAGGGAAGATGAATGGATGAAGAAAAAGATATACGGAGTAATTACCTTAACAAATATATGCGTGGTCCAATACTTGAAGGCTGTGGTGAAAAAGAAAAACAAACCGTACCTGTATGCTTGTTGTGTTGATTTCTCAAAGGCAATCAATCTAGTGCAACACACTAGCCTTTGGAAAAAACTAACAGATTGGTGTATAGATAGAAATCTGTTGTACTATATTCAACTTCTCTACACAAACACATATATTGCAATAAGGTTAAATGTAGCAAGGCACTGTATGAAATTTCAAAAGATGAACATAGGTCTGAAACAAGGATGTGTTCTTGAAACCAATCCTATACAACTTATTTACTGCAGATATGGAAAAAGCATTTGCATAGACAAACCATTTCCCACCTAGTATATATGGCGTGAAGATACCAATATTGGCCTATGCTGATGATGTTATCATATTCGACCGTACTAAAATAGGGCTGCAGAAATCTTTAAAAGCTTTGGTAAAATATGCAGAAGAGTATGCAATGCTAATCCATATAAAAAATGTATTTGGAAAATGTATAATTCTCCATTGGTCAACATATTGAATATAATTACCTGGGTGTCTTTATAACAGCAAATAATAGTGGGACATTTTACCATGAAATAATGTGCGAAAGTCTGGAAGAAATGGTTAGCTATCAAGCATTATGTAAGCCATTGTGGGGAATCAACATAGCGGGGTTACTAGAAATATCTAGAGTTAGCATAATATCTACCATTATGTATGGATTGGCTGCATTGAATTTGGAGCAGATATGTTGGATAGATCAGCTGGAAGGTGATCTGTTATAAATGTTTCAAGATCAGTACCAGTAGAGGCACTACGATTGGAGTATGGGGTAACCTCTTTGACAACTACTTGGTACGTGATAAGAACATTGCTATATGCAAAATGTGCGTGCAGCAGTGGGGTATGAAATCACCTGCTTAGTTTGATGGGAAAATTGTTGACAGGTTACATACAAAGATGCAGTATCAGGATCTAGCTCATCAGGGTTGGTCAAGACATGCACCGTCCCTTTATTTGACTAAGTTAAGCAGTATCGAGCTGAAGCGCTTTATACTGCATTTGCGCATGACTGTCTTATATACAAGGGAATTCACAGAAGCATGGTCGGATATTCCCTATGCAGAAAGATTATGCAGATTTTGTAAGGATGAAATAGAAACCTATCGTCGTATCTTGACATGCTGTAAACTGTCGAGGCATTCATATGTAAAGGGATTTGGAAAATTCATAGGAAACCTGGCAGATTGTTCATGAGATCAATTTTGGACATATGTATATGGGGCTATTTCTGTAGTGGTGTGAAAATCGGTATTTGACATAAAGAAGGAGATTCAAATGAAGGATGTATTGATAAAAGTGCCTTTACAAGATTAGAAAAGAAAATGTTAAAATGTAGTCAAGTGGAATCTTTTAGATATGCCGGAATGTTTTGAAACGATGTGTTTTGTAATGATGCGTATTTTGTTAATTTTTATAAGAAATTTGCTTAAATTTTTAAGGAATTAAACTAATTGCACAATAAAAAAGAAAAAAAATGGCATCTACTTCCAGGCATAAGGTTGCAAACCAAGGATATTCACATTAAAATGATTTACATTTCAAATTCTACTTTAGCTTTTTAAAAGTCAAAACTTCACTTTGCTTCCAATTGCTGTTTTAGTCTGAACATCTTCCTGTAACTCTGCTCTTCTCTTCTACTTGACCTTGTCCTGAGTTATCTTTTCCTCTGTAATGATTTTCTATGGGTATTTCTCGGGAGCTTTAAAAACTGTGACCTTCTTTACTGAGTTTCCGAATGAACCAGTATCCTATGAGTCTGCTGGCGGATGCCGTTCTGCCCGCCAGGTCTGACCCTGTCAGGCAGAAAGGCACCCGCCAGCAGACTTTCACAGAAGTACCAGCACTGTTATTAATGGTGCCAGTGCTTCTATGGTCCCCATTCCCATGGAATCCTATTGGACTCCACGGGAATGGGTATCAACATTTTACTGGCACCTGACTTACCGGATCGCCAGGGCTGTAATACGCCGGTTATTCCGGCAAGTCAGACGCCAGTAAATCATTACGGGTCCGGTGGCTACCTCGTGCTTTTTCCAGCACAGTTTCAGCCGGACTCGTTGTAAGTGACTTCAATCCAGCACTCCAACTAAGTCAATGCTTATTATGGATGCCCAATGGAAACCCTTATTTATATATTTGTATGTCAAAGTTCTTTAAATCTGGATGATGAACCCTTATATAACGCCCCTCTCTTTGAATCTCCCCGACCTCGCTGAGCCAAGAAGTAGGTTTGTTTTGCAAATTAAAAGGTTTATTTGAAGAACTGAACAATATGTATATCACACATTTATGAATAAAATAATATCTGAATAGCACACTTATGAATATGAACAGTAATCAGGGTAATATCACAATATCAACACTCTCTTTAATCAGTTAGGAGTATGAATAGGAGAATAAGGTAGCAGCGAATACTTTTATGGTTCAAGGAAATGCAAGATGGAAAGAATGCAGCACAGAAATAAACTAGATATGGTTTCAATCAAAAGACAATATAATCGCTTTTTCCCCTGTGACTATTCACTCCATCCACTATGCAATATGAGGAGATGGGAATGAGGGTACACAGGTTTCAAGAATACACTCAATAAGGCAGATCATTTCCAGTTCCCCCAGCAAGCTTAGAGAGAACAGATATGATTTAAAACACAGGCCAAAAACGCTTTTGAATGTGATTGAAATGGATGGGAAAAATATGCTAAAATGATTTTAATTCACTAAAGGAGATTCAGGATTAGTGAGAGTACTTTAAATTGGTTCAGTCAACACTAGCAATGATTCATGAAGGATTATCAGATTGAAAACGAATTTCTGCAGTTGAAAACAAGAAACAGCTATTTTGACATGTGGTGAAATGGAGCTAAATTGCAATTCGCAGCAATTTTTCCGCGTGCGTGAAACGGGATTACGGAAAAACTATAATGAAATGGAATGTCGTTTTAGGTTCGTTGTGAAGGTTTTTCAGAAATAAAGTCAAGATTTCAAAAGTGACAGATAGCGTTTTAAAGATTTAGCAACAAGGATAGGCTTGGACTAAGGAGCAATGAAGAAGCAAAACACTCAACGGGCAACCATCAGAACAGGGTGCCTTCGTTCTGATCCCTGTCCGTCAAAACACTTGTCCCTCTTCAGAAAATATCAGCGCGAAGATGATTATTGCTACAATTATCACAAACAATATAATGAGAAGAATTCAGGATAGACACATGATTCTATAATGCAGTTCTGGATATGTGGAATGGTTGGAATAGTATTACTTTTAACTAAGAGATGACTATGGACAGTTCTAGACCAGATACTCACTCCTAGGCTTTGGACTGGAATGGGCCTCGTCAAATATCTGAACAAGGGTTTGGCTTCACTCTCGCCACCGGACAGGTCTCAGGCACTCTGGGTTCTGCTCTCAGCACTGCACTGAGGTCTGCACGGCCTCTTGGACTGGATCAGACGGGTTCTGGATACAGCGCTACTTTCTGGGTCTGGATCTTGGTTCTAGCACAGGGTTCTTAGCTAGAAGCAAAACAGCTCAGACAGGCTGTTGAATGGTTTAGTTAGGCCACGTGGAAGTTTAGGGATTGGAATCAAGTTGCAAAAGATTCTGAAGTCCTGTTGCAAAGAGTTCAGTTTTGGGTTAGGCCTCTGCTTCAGGGTTCTAGAGTTTGGTTCTAGAGTGTGGTTCTAGATCTGGAGTCTGGAGTCTTCCTGCAGGGTGCTGCACCAAGAAATCAGTTCAGTAGTGGAAACATGTGTGTCCTATCTGTCCTCACAGTCCCTATTTATGTATTTCCAAAGTGGGTGCGAGGCTGATTCTACAATGCCCAACCCTCTAAGGATCTGATAGGTTAGAGGATTTCCTATCCCCTGATTGGAGACAGGATCAGTGTGTCAGAATAAGTCAGAGTGATGCTGTGTTTATGGTGCAAAAGAAATCCCTCCCTTTTGCTTTTAAATAGAAAATCTATTTTTCCCAAAAAACATATTTGCTAGATACACAAGTTGTTGAGAATACATAATTACATGACAGATTGCTTAAGGTACATTTCTGTTCAAGTCCCATGTTTCTACGAGCTTGGGTTCAGAAATGACAACATTTTCCCGCTTTTGGAGGGTTTCTCAATATTCATCTTGCACCAAATTTGATACATGCATACATATCCTCTCTGAGCATATTACTGTAAGTTTTCATGTTTATAGCAAAAACACTGCAGCTACAATATGAATAAATTCCGGCGTTTAGTCACAGAACATCGCACGGATTTCAGCTTAGTCTTGAACTGTGAGTGATTTTTTCATTTTCACAATCTCAAAGTTTTACATTTTTGTCAGTTCAGTACACTTTGTTATAAGCATTTTTATAAAACATACATTTACTCCAATGTAAAATCCACATATCAGAGCTGGGCTGACTCAGTGGGTCACATGTCTTTTTTCCGGCCAGCAGTTTGTGGTCAGTCACACCCCAAATTAACATTCCCTATTCAGTCCAAGGCATCCATTGTTCCTTTCTCTGGGCTGCAAAGAAAATCTCCTCAATTTTTGATTATCATGCCAATACGACATCCTCCTTCTGGTGGGAATGACAAGGTGTGAAGTTTCTCAGGGAAGCAAGCCTTTTGGAATTTTAACTGCATTCGGTTACTTTCTGATCAATTGTAACATAGTTCATTGTGAAAAAAATACATTTATAAACTCAAAATAATCAACATATCTTTAAATCAAGTCTTTTTCAACATGAAATCACTGTGTGGCACTCTAGATGGCATTTTGATGGAATTTTCTTCTTTAGCACAGTTTGAGTTCAATTGTTCAACTTTACCCAAAATGGTTTTAAAAAGCTGGCTTTCTGGTAGAGGTGAGCAATGGTATTACACCCATTTTGACAGCTGTCTTTCCATCAAGTATCTTTAAATAGGATTTTGTTCTGAGAACATATGATTTTTGCTGACATTGTATGTGTGTGGATTCTTGCAGTAAATGATGTGGAACACCCAACAAAGAGGTTGGATCTTTTAGGTGATTTGTGAGCCATGATTTTAGCAATTTTTGACAATCAAGAAAACGGATTTCCAAACAGCTCTGTGTTTCTTCTTCAATCAGCATTGCTATTTCCAAGTGGTTTCAGGCTACTTTGTGGGTAGCCCAATGGTGGTTCTTGGCAGTCGTCTCCTGTGTTACCACTGACATAGGCAAAAATAGATGGTGGCCTATTTTTCAAGTTATCACTGCACAATTTCTGGTGATTTCTAGTGAGCAGCCTGCTTTCTGGCGGCCATTACGATGTTTCTGCTGCCAGCAATGCACTGTGATGTTGCTCGGCTTGCCTGAGTGGGTTGATACATTCCACAAGCCCCCCTCTTGCGATGGCCGTTAATCTTCCATCAATGGAACTTTGCAAGACTGGGATGTAAGCCTCATCTCTCCGGATTCCACAAATGGCAACGTTCATCGTCTTTTCCTCCATCAGGGGTGGATCGATCGGTTCTCCTCGCCAGTCCTGATGGGAGTATTGAGCAATACCCCGGGCCCCTCGGATCTTTGCTCCCGGTCCCCGGGTCATCCTCCTTGGTTAGTCTCCATGGTTTATCTCTCTCTCTTTCTCTTCCTAGGATGACAAAGCAAAAACATATTTGTAGACATTTCCCCACCACTATAATGTAGTGGGGCAGACATATACATTTTATAAATCAGGAGACATTTGCATTATTCTATTTTATAGACTATATAGGGAATATTTTAGGTTTGGGATTTTATGGATCTGGAGTGGCCCGCTCTGGGGTTCCAGAAGACTCCTCCAGTTGCTACAGAGTGTGCCTAGGATGGCAACACTTCAGCTGATTAATATGGACCCACTTGTCTTCCCCTTCCACCAAACTGACTTTGGGGATGCAGATCTTGTAGGCGACTGGTGAGATCTTGTCTACAATTTCAAAAGGTCCCTTCCAGGTAGGCAGAAATTTCTGCTGTTTGGCCTGGTTCCTTTGGAAATTGTATAGATAAACCCGCACTCCTACATTGTATTCTTTTCTAGTAGTCTTCAAGTCATAGTGGGTCTTCATGCTGTCGGCTGATCTTTCTAGATTTCTCTGAGCATAGGCAAAAGCATGTTGAAGGTGTTTTCTTAAATTTTCAACATACTCATGAGTTGTGGAGGCATTGATCAATGTCTGCTCTTGGGCCCTGTAGAGCAAATGCTGGGGAAGCACATCCTGCATCCAGTCATCAGCTCAAACGGTGACATTTTAGTTTCAGATGAATGGGTAGATCTGTTGGCCATTAGGACAAGAGGTAATCAAATATCCCAACTTGGCCCAGAATCTGTCACAATTTTTTTTAATATGCTCACAATGGTTTTGTTGTAACTTTCTACTGCACCACTAGAGGCTATCCGGTAAGCAATATGTAGCTTCCTTTTAACCCCAAGTATCTCCAACATCTTTGTCATTACTTCACTGGTGAAATGGCTACCTCTGTCTGACTCGATCCTTTGGGGTAGTCCAAAATGCGAAAAGATGTGGTTGATCATCAGGACAGCTGCAGTTTCTGCCTTTCAGTTTGAGGCCAGGAGACATTCCACCCATTTAGTAAATAAGCATGTCATGGTCAACATGTACTTATTCCCCCTATAGGAGCGAAGGACGGGCCCGATGAAATCTACTTGCAAATCTGACCATGGCAGTGTCATCCCCCTCTTTTTGAGAGGCGCACGGTGTGTGAGGGATGTTGGCTGAAATTGTGCACACACAAGACACCCCTTCAAGTATTGGTCGAGGTCCTGCCCCATGTGTGGCCAGTATGCAACTTCTCTTAAGATTTCAAGTGTTGTATGAAACCCCCTATGACCGGCTGCGGCCGCATCATGGGCGT
This sequence comes from Ambystoma mexicanum, assembly GCF_040938575.1. Taxonomy (NCBI): domain Eukaryota; kingdom Metazoa; phylum Chordata; class Amphibia; order Caudata; family Ambystomatidae; genus Ambystoma; species Ambystoma mexicanum. The sequence continues at coordinate 1,418,671,615 of NC_090932.1, forward strand.
GACTGTAACGCTCACCTGATTCCCACGGAGGCGCAGATCTTGACTGGGTTATTACCGTGTCTTCAATTGTAAAGCGCAGGACTCGGCTGGTTCCCTGGGCTGGACCTCTTCTCACGGTATGCCTGACTTGAAGAGTGAGGTGTCTGCAGGCAGAAGAACAAGGGGTTAATGAACGGTGGTTGGACGGACTTCTCTTCCTCACTCTCTCTTTCCTTGAGGCCCAAAGGATAGGTGTGCTCATCTTAAGAAGGTGAATGCTGGGCTCTCCATCCTGCGACTGGTGCATGGGCGCGGGTACCAGTTACTCCACTGGTGATATTGTAAACCTCTTACTTGCAGAGGACAACTTTGAGCGCGAGGCCGTCGTTAACTGCACGATCGGTTCCTTATATGTATCTGAACACCTTTAATGAAGTCCTTTTCTCTTGCAGGTTTTGGATGCGGTAGGCGTTGGTTCATGGACGCCAAAGTTCGTGCAAGCGCGTAAGTAGGTGGATGGCGCGCGTGAAGGCACGTAAGTTGAACGGCTACTGATGGTTTTAAAAGCGCTCCTTACTGTCTTTCTTTATTTGCAGGTGCGGGTATGCAGCGCTTGTTGGAATCTGGAGCGTGCGTCGCACAGGTAAGCAGATCAAAATATGCAAAATGACTGATCAATGTTCTTTGCCTTTACAGGGATCGATGGACTGCCAATGAATGCGGCGTGAGGATTGGAAGATGCCGATGGATTGGGTTAGTAAAAATGCTGGCTTTTGGCTTTAAGTTGGCTTTTGCTAACCTGTTGTTTTTTTGTGCTGGCAGGTGCGGCTGAAGACAGGATCCCAGGAAGGTAAGAGTTTGTTCCCACAGGTGCTGGAGCTGGAGTTTTCACTGGAAGACTGGAGCTGACTCGGTGAGCGTCCTGCTGCTGATGCAGAATAACGCGAAGCACGTTGCATCAATCGGGCGTGGTTTAAATAGTGTGCAGGAGTGCTTAGGCGTCTTCTTCCACTGCCTCGCCTAGGTAAGGAAAGAGTTCCAGTTTCCAGAAGAGACCCAGTGTTCCTGATCCAAGGAGTGGAGCCTGCCCCACCCAGGTAAGAAAGTAGTCCCTGTCAGAAGAGGATGTGGACGTCATCTTGTTGGTGAGTATGCAGCATTGTCTGCTGTAGGTAGGTCCACCCAAGCACTTTTACACATCTTATGAGCCCGATGCTTCCAGTGCCGGGACCAATGATCTTTATGAGCCTGGCGCCACCGGCGCCAGGACAAGGTCCAAAAGGTCCCAATAGGGGCCGGCTGGTGCCCGGAATGAAGGTTATGAGCCTGCTTCCAAGGATGTTGGGCAGGTCCTGCATTCTTGGAAGTAGTGATCATGACAGCACCCCCACCTCAAGGCCCCTCCCAAGCTTGTCTTCTCTGGGGGTTTTGGTTTGTTGGGGAAAGTTCGATGAAACCTTTTGATCAGCCGAGGTGCGTGGACATGTTCTGAAGGTTCCCAAGAGCTTTCCTGGGGACCGTAACCTTTCCAGTCTATCAGATAGTATAGCTTCGAGTTGGAAATCTTGGAGTCCAGGATATTTTTAACTTCGTATTCAAGTTCTCCATTAACTTCAATAGGTTCTGGAGATCTGGTCAGTCGGGTCTCAGGTTGCATAGGTTTTATGAGGGATACATGGAAAACTGGATGTATCTTCATGTGGGAAGGTAGGCCCAATTTAACTGCCACTGGATTTATTATGGCTGTGATAGGATAGGGTCCCAGGTATTTCGGGTTGAAGGTGCGTGGTCCTTTTAATGGTAAATGTTTAGTGGACAACCAGACTTGGTCTCCCACTAGATATTGGGGGGCCTCTTTTCGATGTTGGTCTGCTCCTTTTTTGTATTGCTCCTTAGCCCGTTGAAGATGAGTAGTGGCTTCCTTAAAGGCTTGAGTGATAGCAGAATGTAGATGGTCTACGGCGGGCGTTCCGAGATCCTGGGGTGGATCAAGGTTGGAGGTTCAAGGATGGATTCCATATAAGAGGAAAAAAGGGGTCTTTCCGGTTCCAGAATGGATTGAATTATTATAAGCGTACTTGGCGATCCAAAGGATGTCCTTCCAAGTGCCTTCTGACTGCTGCAGCATGCAGCGTAAATACTGTTCCAGAATTTGGTTAGTCCTCTCGGTCTGTCCGTCGGTCTGGGGGTGGTGGCTGGTTGAAAGCCTTACATCAATTTGAGCTAGTCGACAGCAATTTCGCCAAAAGTGGGAGATAAACTGACTTCCTCTATCAGAGACCAACACTGAGGGGACGCCGTGCAACCGAACAATGTTTTTGAGGAATTCTCGGGCCAGAACTGATGCTGATGGAAGACCTTTCAGTGGGATGAAGTGAGCCATCTTGGAGAATAGATCTACAACTACTAAAATTGTGTTATATCCGGTGCACGGAGGTAAGTCAGTGATAAAATCCATGGAGAGGGTATGCCAGGGACATGGTGGAATGTCTAATGGATGTAAGAGGCCTGCTGGTCTTTCCTTCAGACTCTTATTTTGGATGCACACACCACAGGAAATTACGAAGTCTCAAATGTCCTTCCTCCAAGACGGCCACCAAAAGTGTCTTTTGATTTTCTCAGAGGTTTTGGCAATACCGGGATGCCCTTCCATTAAGGAATCATGATAACAAGAGATTACCTGTTTTTGTAACTCTCACAAGGTAGATATAGTCGTCCTTGGAAGTACAGTAGGTTCTTATTCACCGTGAAGCTTTCTCCTTTAAGTGGCCAGTTCTGTAAATCTGCCGGAGTTACGAGTTGTTTGACTTTTGCTTCAACATCTTCAATGGATTGCGCGACAACCAGACCTAGAATTCTTTGTTCGGGAATTATAGGTACAGGTTCAGGATTGACCATGTGTTCATCAACTCCCATCCGGGAAAGGGCATCAGCTTTGCCGTTCTTGTTGCCTGGTCGATAAGTGATCACAAAGTCAAACTCAGCGAAAAATAGTGCCCAGGGGAGTTGTCTCGAGGATTGAGCTTTGGCGGTCTTTAGATACTGTAAATTGCGGTGATCTGTGACTACTGTGACTGTGTGTTTGGCTCCCAGAAGGTAATGCCGCCAGGCCTTGAAGGCGGACTTAATAGCCAAAAGTTCTTTATCTGTGATGGTGTAGTTGATTTCGGGAGCCGAGAACTTGCGGAACCAAAACGCCACGGGGTGTAACTGGTTAGTTTCTGGATCTCTCTGCGATAGCACTGCCCCCATTGCAAGACTGGAGGCGTCAGTCTCAACGATGTAAGGAAGCTCCGGGCGGGGATGTTTTAAAACCGGTGCGGAGGTAAACTTCGCTTTTAGTTCCTGAAAAGCTTGCTCCGCTTCTGCAGACCACTCAAAACGTTTGTTCTTTCTTAAAAGGGCTGTAATGGGCTGGACTTACTCGGGAAAAGTCTGGAATAAATCTGCGGTAGAAGTTGGCGAAACCCAACATGCTTTGGACTCCTTTTACAGAATTTGGTGAAGGCCACTTGATGATTGTGTCAACTTTTCTTGAATCCATGTGGACTCCGTTGGGTGATAGAATAAATCCCAAAAATTCGACCTCGGTAACATGGAAAACGCACTTTTCCAGCTTGGCAAAAAGTTTATGTTGGCGAAGCCTTTCAAGAACTGCTCTGACGTGTTTCCGATGGTCTGCCTCAGAGGATGAGTATACAAGGATGTCGTCAATGTAAACAACTACACACACGTCTATAAGTTCCCTAAAGACGTCATTCATGAAGTACTGAAAGGCGGACGGTGCGTTGCATAAGCCAAAGGGCATTACTTGATATTCAAACAGCCCATACTTGGTGCAAAAGGCCGTCTTCCATTCATCGCCCTCTTTAATTCGTACCAGGGGGTAAGCTCCTCTGAGATCTAACTTCATATAGATACAGGCGCCTTTAACTTGGTCAAGGAGTTCAGGGATCAACGGCAGAGGATATCTGTTCTTTACAGTGATCTGGTTCAGGGCACGGTAATCTATACAGGTTCTAAGGTCCCCTTCCTTTTTCGGGACGAAGAACAGAGCTGAAGAGGCTGGGGACTTTGAAGGACGGATTAACCCGTTAGCCAGATACTGGTCCAAATACTGTCTCAGGTGAAGATTTTCTGGCTCAGTAAGGGCATAAATTCTACTGCAAGGAGGAGTGGATCCGGGTATCAGATCTATTTGACAGTCGTAATACCTGTGAGGAGGTAGAGAGTTAGCTTGATCTTTCTGGAAGACGTCTTGGAATTCCCTGTAGTCTGGAGGTAGTTGGGGATCCTCGGAAGTAGTTGCTGCCAGCTTAATGTCGAGCCAAGGATAACAAGTGGGGACACACTCCGGAAACCGAATTGTCTTTGCTCGCCAATCAATTTGGGGATTGTGTTTCTCTAACCAAGGAATTCCCAGGATAACTTGAAACTGAGGGGGCTTGATCACATCAAACACGATCACCTCACGATGTCCATCTTGGCTTAACAACGTCACTTCCGAGGTGGTATGATTTACTGGTCCGGAAGCTATTTCTGTGCCATCCACTGTGGTAATAACGTCTTTAATTGCCTTGGGACAAAGAGGCAAATTCATCCTCGATGCCATTTCGCGGTCCACATAATTACCGATTGCTCCGCTGTCAATGTATGCTTTAATAGCATGCAAACGATCCGGTCGCTCTGGGCTTATGAGGACCATTGACACTATGAAATGCGAGGTCAAAGAACTGGTTTTTACGCTCGGCAAGCGGACCTCTACACTTGTCGGGCGAGGTCGTTTCCCGGCTCTGGCTTTTCGGTACCTTTATCGGAAGCACCCACTGTCTTCTTCGAAGGTTTCACTGGGCATTCTCGAAGGAAATGTCCTGAGTTTCCGCAATAGAGGCACAATTGCAGTTGTCTTCTTCTGTCTCGTTCCTTTTGGGTTAATGGTCCTTTTACGACCCCTATTTGCATAGGTTCTACGGTATCAACTCCTTTGGTGGAACTCTGTGGTCTTGAAAAAACTCAAGCTTCGAACCTGGAACGATCTGCTTTCCTATTCTGTAATCTGTGGTCCAGTTGAACCACCAAGTCAACATATTCAGAACAGTCTTGTGGAGGATTCACTACCTGGCTAGAACATCTTTGAGTTTTCCACGCAAACCTCTGTAGAAAAGCGTAATCCTCTTATCCTCGGGCCATCTGGTTTCAACTACTAGTCTGTTGAATGACGCAATATAAGCCAGGAGATCCTGATTACCCTGTCGTAATGAAAGGAGTTCATTATCCAAGGCCTGCCCCTGTGAGTGTCTTGCAAACAGTCTCTCCATACTGGTCTGGAAGGCCTGGAAATTACGGAGAATTGGGTCATCCTGTGTTACCAGAGGAATTGACCAGTCTGCAGCACTGCCACTAAGATATGAAAGCAGGAAAGCTACCTTAGTCTGGTCCGTTGGAAAAGCAGCTGGTCTACACAGAAGGTGCAAGCGGCACTGATTGATGAACACTGCAAACTTTTTTGGATCACCTGAGAAGCGTTCGGGCGGAGCCAAAGGCACATTTCCGGGTAGATTAATTTGTACCGGCTTAGGTGAGGTTGCTGAAGTATAACTTCCCCCCGAAGCAGGCAGGGGTGTTTGACCCGCTTGCGTTTGTAACAGCTGTCTAGCGAGATCATCTGTTCGCTCTTTGGATATAATTAACTCTCTCCTCAGAGCATTTGTTTCCTGACGGGCTGCCTGTACTTCTGCTCTTAATTCCCCTAATAACTGGGCTAGTTGGTCAGTGTCTGAGGTTTCCATTGCGCCCGGGTGGGAGATTTGCTGTGGGCTTCGCGTTCTGTAACGCTCACCTGATTCCCACGGAGGCGCAGATCTTGACTGGGTTGTTACCGTGTCTTCAATTGTAAAGCGCAGGACTCGGCTGGTTCCCTGGGCTGGACCTCTTCTCACGGTATGCCTGACTTGAAGAGTGAGGTGTCTGCAGGCAGAAGAACAAGGTGTTAATGAACGGTGGTTGGACAGACTTCTCTTCCTCACTCTCTCTTTCCTTGAGGCCCAAAGGATAGGTGTGCTCACCTTAAGTAGGTGAATTCTGGGCTCTCCATCCTGCGACTGGTGCAGGGGCGCGGGTACCAGTTACTCCACTGGTGATATTGTAAACCTCTTACTTGCAGAGGCCAACTTTGAGCACGAGGCCGTTGTTAACTGCACGATCGGTTCCTTATATGTATCTGAACACCTTTAATGAAGTCCTTTTCTCTTACAGGCTTTGGATGCGGTAGGCGTTGTTTAATGGACGCCAAAGTACGTGCAAGCGCGTAAGTAGGTGGATGGCGCGCGTGAAGGCACGTAAATTGAATGGCTGCTGATGGTTTTAAATGCACTCTTTAATGTCTCTTTTTCTCTTGCAGGTTTTGGATGCGGTAGGCTTTGGTTCATGGACGCCAAAGTTCGTGCAAGCGCGTAAGTAGGAAGATGGCACGCGTGAAGGCATGTAAGTAGAATAGCGGCTGATGGTTTTAAAAGCGCTCCTTACTGTCTTTCTTTATTTGCAGGTGCGGGTATGCAGCGCTTGTTGGAATCCGGAGCGTGCGTCGCACAGGTAAGCAGATCAAAATATGCAAAATGACTGATCAATGTTCTTTGCCTTTACAGGGATCGATGGACTGCCAAGGAATGCGGCGTGAGGATAGGAAGATGCCGATGGATCGGGTTAGTAAAAATGCTGGCTTTTGGCTTTAAGTTGGCTTTTGCTAACCTGTTGTTTTTTTGTGCTGGCAGGTGCGGCTGAAGACAGGATCCCAGGAAGGTAAGAGTTTGTTCCCACAGGTGCTGGAGCTGGAGTTTTCACTGGAAGACTGGAGCTGACTCGGTGAGCGTCCTGCTGCTGATGCAGAATAACGTGAAGCACGTTGCATCAATCGGGCGTGGTTTAAATAGTGTGCAGGAGTGCTTAGGCGCCTCGCCTAGGTAAGGAAAGAGTTCCAGTTTCCAGAAGGGTCCCAGTGTTCCTGATCCAAGGAGTGGAGCCTGCCCCACCCAGGTAAGAAAGTAGTCCCTGTCAGAAGAGGATGTGGACATCATCTTGTTGGTGAGTATGCAGCATGGTCTGCTGTAGGTAGGTCCACCCAAGCACTTTTACACATCTTATGAGCCCGACGCTTCCATGGCCGGGACCGATGATCTTTATGAGCCTGGCGCCACCGGCGCCAGGACAAGGTCCAAAAGGTCCCAATAGGGGCCGGCTGGTGCCAGGAATGAAGGTTATGAGCCTGCTCCAAGGATGTTGGGCAGGTCCTGCATTCTTGGAAGCAGTGATCATGACAGTGACTTAACATCAGGCTTCGGAATGAGGTAGGAACCACCCACTGATTATGGCCAGCTAGGGATTTCCTCACCAACAAACCGTCTTTGATTCAGAACATTTTTGGACATTTCATCAACACTCTGAGGTCCTCTTTCCCAATGTAATCGGTATCCGTCATGGGAAAGTTCTCAGGGTCCTCAATGTATTGATAAAACTTACCAATTATTGGTTCCCCTTTTTGAGCCGTAATCAAATCAGCATCTGGGGTCTCCTTACTCCAATGTGCAGTTGAAAGATCATTGTGAGCATTTGTCTAGGACCTAGTGATAGCAGCGAACTGGATTTCCCCCAACAGGGACACGATCTCTATTAGATCCCCTTGGATGGCCCCGGTTTTGGCCAGCTGATCAGCTAAGTCATTTCCAGTTTTGTCTGGTCCCTCTGCTTTGGAATGACCATTGATCTTTTTCCAATAGATGGTCATCCCATTCGATGTGACAATATCATCAATATTTTTAATTAACTTTCCATGTTTCAAGGGTTTGTTATTAACACATAGCATGCCTCTGGTTTTCCAGTTCACCAGGTGCTCCACGAATCCCTTCCGTACATAATCTGAATCTATGATTATGACCAGTTTGTGGAGTTGATGTTGGACAGCAATGAGGATGTCTTGATGCACAGCCATCAACTCTGCCACTTGATTACTTCGGGGACCAATCTTGTACAAAGCGGATGGTTCTGGGATCTCATTCACCCATGTATTCCCTACGCTGGCCACAAGTTCTTTTTCCCTGTTGTTGTCAACATGGTAAGAGCATCCATCCACATAGACAGTGGGAATTCCCTCACACTTGTCTTCTTCAAAGACTTTGTCTGGGGAATTGAGGTATGCCTCCATGTTGTCCTTGATTTTTAGACTTTCGTCCTCGAGACAGTTTTTTCTGGCACAATAATGCAAGTCAGTCAGACCTTGTGAGAGGGGACTCTTCTTGTTTTGGCCATATCTGACCTTCATAGGAAAGCCTTGCATTGACAGAATCCAGGAAGTAATTCTGGAATTACTCACATTTCCGGCCCGGATTCTGTCACTTTGGAGATATTGCAGAGGCTGGTGTGGAGTCTCCACTATGATGTGTTCCCCGTGGATAAACGGGCGGTAATTCTTCAATGCCCACACCGTTGCCAGGAGTGCCTTCTCACACTCATTGAATTTTTCCTCCACAGAGGATAAAGTTTTACTCGCATAGGAGATTACTTTATTTACCTTGTCATGCTTTTGGTATAATACTGCAGTCAAGCATGTATTAGAGAACCCTGTCTCCAAGAAGAACTCCTTGTTTCTGACAGGGTAAGCTAGGCAAGGCGCTTGTGAGAGGCTTCTTTTGAGCTGTCCTACTGCCTCTGATTGTTCTGGACCCCATTCCCACTTGCTCCCCCCCTTCAAAAGATGAATCAGGGGTCTGGTGATCTCTGTGTAGCCCTCAATGAACTTTCTGCTGTAATTAGTCATCCAAGGAGACTCCTTAGGTCCCGCAGAGTTGTGGGGCCCTTGAGTTTCTGAAGTGCTTCCACATTCTTTTCCTAGGGACAGAGACCCTGAGAAGTAATCTCATGCCCCAAGAAATTAACACAGGTTCTACACCACTGTGCATTCTGAAAGAAATGTTCTGCCCCGGCTGCCCTCAACTGTGTCAGAACATAACGGATCTCCGCTATGTGTTCCTCCACAGTTGAGCTTTTGATGAGGACATCATCTACATAGGCCAGGTAACCCCTCTCACCCAGTTTGGGCATGGCCTTATGTAGAAAAATGTTGAACTCATTTCCGGAGTTGAGGTATCCAAAGGGAGTCCGGGTCCATGTGTACTGCTGGCGCCCAAAGGTAAAAGCCAGCTTGTATTGGCCCTCCCTACTGACAGGCACAGTCCAGTATCCATTGGTCAGGTCTATTACGGTGAATACCTGTGACCCCTGGATCTGGGCCAGTCCTTGATCAATGTAGGGAAGAGGCCATCTGGAAGTATGGGCCCGTTTGTTGAGCTCCCTAAGGTCGGCACAGAGTCTCAACTGGCTGTTTAGCTTCAATATCCCCAGCACCAGATTATTGAAAGTTCTGTGGACTGGACAGATTATCTCACAGGACTCAAGGTTCTTAATGATTTCAGTAAGGGACTCCATTGATGGGAGAGGCTTCACAAACACTGGAGTCATATCAGGGTCTGTGGGAATTGTTGTTGTGTGGATGTCGGTGCGACCACAGTCATATGAGTCCACCGCAAAGTGATCTTGAAAATCCAAGAAAACTTGTTTCAACTTTTGCTTCTGCTCCAGAGTCACACAGACATCAGCTAGGTTGACTCTCTCTTCCACCATCTGCCTGAAGCCTGGAAAGACTTCTGGTTTCGCTATCTCAGTGGCCTCCTCCAGCTGGGTGGAGACGTCCCTGGTCAGAGTGCTGATTTGGACTGGTGGCTTCAGGTGGGAAAGGCAGCCTCATGGACCTGGAAAATCACAAGTCACCTCTTTCTTGCCACACCAGGAAGTTCCCCCCATGCCGGATAAAGACTTGTCTGGTGTTGTGTTGTCATCACTGTCCCTGTCAAAACAGTCCTCGGGGATTGGTCCTAACAGTTAATTTCCTAAATCAATGGAAAAATGTCGGTCATCAACCGCCATTCCAATAATGGTGCCTGCGGCTAGAGTGATACTCTTTAAGTCGCTGTTATCCACCACTATTGGAATGGTGTCATGTTCTATATTGACTAATGGTGTTGGGTTTGGTGTCCGCTCATTTGGTCGAAATAAAAAAGATCGAATGACCATTTGGTCGAAACCAAATAGTCGAAAAAAAAATGGTCGAAATGTTTTTTTTATTTATTTATATATATATATATTTTGTTTTGTTTGGTTTGGTTAAAAATAATGAATATATAAAAAGGGGGGTTGGGGGCGAACCCCCCAAAAAATAAATAAATAAATAAATCGACCATTTGGATTTTAACCATTTGTTGTCGACTAAATGACTGGTAGCCGTTGGGTTTACCCCCGACCCTTGCTGTTGGAGAGAAGCATTTAGATGAATATAAGCATCAGGGTTTTTCAATTTCTGTCCTCTTTTAACTTTCACTTCCAGGGTGAATTGTCAGGTCCTTTCTGGGATGGTGACTTCCTCTCCAATCTGAATTTCAAGTACATAAGGTAGCAATTGAGCTGACCTAAATGCTTTCTCTGGATCATCAAAGCCCATGGGATTATCCACTAATCGGGACCAAGCTTTGAAGTTTATTAGGTCCAAACTAATGGCAAAGCGATTGAGAATATCACTGCATAAGTAAAAGGCGGCAGTGGCGTCTCGCACGACCCAACAATTATGGACTATGCTCTTGTTGCCTATGGAGATTTTGAGCATACACCTGCTTGGCAGGAGATGTGTGGAATTGGGTCCATTTCCCATTTGTCTATAAGTCTAAAGGTGGGAATGGTTGTAACTTTTTGGAGTTGGCGGAATATGGCTTCGCTGATGAAGCTCTTACCGTTGTTCACACACACTCGGATGAGAACAGAGTCCTTCCCTCATTTAACTGAACAGGGATGAACAACTGCTCTCCAATTTGCTGAATATCAGCCAGGCTCTGAGCTGATTTCACATCTTTCTGGACTATAAGAGGGGGAATGTCTGATTGTGGATTGGTAAAGAATTTCAGAGTGTTTCCTTCCAGTGTGGAATACCACCTTAAACTGGAAGGATGGTTGATTTTCAGAAATAGAGAGGACCCCCATCACCAGTCTGTTGTCCTACTGCTATTACTGTCACATCTGGAATATGGTTGTTCTGGAAGTGAAATTCTACTTGGTCAGATTTTTATTCAACCATGTGGCATGTGCCGTTTAAACTAACATGGTGGACACTCTGTTTCAATTTTATAGGTCGGCTAGTCTGGGTCCAGTGGACCTTGTTTACAAGGTCTATTAGGGGTGACAACCTTCTCAGGACGTCATACCCTAGTAAACAAGGGGTGCCCTCTGTAGTCACTACTATAACCAGGTTTTTCACCTTGTGTCGCCAAATTTTAATGTCAAAATCTGCAGTCCCCTCGACGGAAATTTCCTTCCCGACAAAGTTCTGAAGTTGTCCAGGAAGAGAGGTGAGAGGAATTTGGTAATTCTCCCCCCTTCCTGAATTTAGTTCATCAAAGGCCTTTTTGGACAGAAGGGTAGCTTGGGATGCAGTGTCCACCAGTGCCAAAATTGGACCCTGCCACTGTACTTGAACCAGGGCATAGTATCTTCCCTCCTTCTCCGCAATGGGGCACAGATAATGTACATTTTTGGACAACTGGTGGGCTATTTTTTTAGTTTTGGACATTGAGAGAGAAGAGATTTGGGAAGAAATCTGTGGGGAGTCTTGGGAATCTGAAAGAAAAAGTTAGCAACTGGAGATAGGAGCGGTTTTCAGTTCCCCTGGTTCTGGGCCGCCCGCCCCCCCCCTTTATGGAGGCAGTCACCAGCATGGGTTTGAACCAGGGGATTTTGATGTTGTTGGTTCTGGGATGGGATGATGGGCGGCGCTAGCTCAGTCCCCACATCTACCCAGTCTGGATTTGATTCCCTAGGGACCCATTTGTTTTTTGGGAGGGGTTCCCCTTCTCTGAAGGAGCAGATCCTTTTCCCAGGATCCTCTGAGCACCCCTCTCCTTCAAATTGGAAGATCTGTACCTCCTCCTCAAAATGGGTCTGTTTGGGTCCTTTGTTTCTCCTACCCCCTCTGCTCCTTGGGTGGCAGGCTTTCAGGAGCAGGAGATTTTGTTTCCGGTTCCTGGGTTTCCAGGGGCTGTTTACAAGTGGTGAAGGGAGCTTCCTCCAAGGCTTTACACCCCCCTTCCCCTTCTGCCTCTTCCCTTGGAACCGGTGGATTATCGGGGTGCTGCCCCTGTCATTGTTCTGGAGCACCAGGTCCAGAGTTTGGGGCATTCTGTGCTGGCATGCTCATCTGAGGGTTCTGCTGAGCCCTCAGCATGCGACCCAGATCGTGCGCCATATTTTTGACCTGGCTCTCAAGCTGTGAAACCCGCTCAGGCTGATACAGGGTTCTGTTTTCTCCCCTGGGCTGATCCCAGGAAGGGTAGCTATCCCTTCTCTGGTAGTACCCCGGGTTGGGAAGATTTGGTACCCCTCCACCCTTGGCCTCCCTTCTCCCGGATTAGGTTGTCTGGGCTCAGGGAAGTGGCTAAAGAAGGATGGATGATTTTGGGGTTGGAAATTTTGTGGATACCTGGGGAAAAAGTTCTGCCCAGCATTTGGTGAATTTATGCCCTCCTGGAGGAAGTTAGGAGGGAAGTTCCCTGGGTTAGGTGCTTGGTTGGATCCCCCCTTGGGCTGGAGGAGTCTACACATAACCCAGGATGGGTCAGTTTCCCTTGTAGCGGGGACTTACATAGTTAGGGGAGTGAGGGACCCCATTTGTGGGACTACCTCCTTGACTCCCTGTCTGTGACTGGCCCGATGGCCTTCTGGGCTTAGAATTATTCTGTGCAGGCAGGTTTTTAGGCCCCCCCATCTCCAAATCTAAAATAGGGGCAACCTTTACCTCTGCCACCTTGGCAGCGGCAGGGGTGTTGGTCGGTTAGGGGCTTTTTTGAGCATTTTTTTTATTTTCTATGGGCTTCTGCACCTCGTAGATTCGGGTGGCCTGTTCAATGACCCAGTCTAGTGACCTTTTCTCATGAAAATCTCTCACTAGCTGGATCATGATGTATTTGGGTAAGGCATCAAAAAATGTATTAACAAATACTTTACTGTCCGTGCGCACCCTTTTGGTGGTCTCCGCAAAGGCATGCTTCAACTCCTGCACAAATTCTTGTGGGGCCTGATCCTCCCCACACTGCAAATTGTAGGCTGCCTTACAAGCCTCTTGGGGATTTCTATGAACAGAAAAGTGCTTTAAGATGGCCGTCCTATATGTGGACCATCTTGAATGATTTTGGCCCTCCAGCCCTGCAAAGAAACTGGAGTATTCTGAGGAGAATGTCCATTTGATGTACTGAATGCAGCTACTGCTGTCTTTCAAATGGAAAGTCTCCATCATTTGCTCAAAGAGCTCTAAGTGTTCCCACACAGAATACTTGGCGTTTTTGTGATAAGGCGTGATGACACTCCTTATTGCCTTAATCTGTTTTAAGGGGTCCTTAAGCAAGGCCCTTTTTGCCTTATTGGCCTTCTTGGTTCGGGTCACGCTGGTCCATTCATCCTTTGACTCAGAGGCACTGCTCCCAGAGGTTCCCTTCTGATCTTCCAGGTTTTCCCAGATTCTGCGAACCTGGGAATGGCTGGCAGAATGTGGGGACCTGGTCTCCTGTGTCCTGAGACGCTCAGAGGAGACTTCTGATTCCTCCTTGGTCCCAGGATTTGATGAGTACCCCCCCACTGACCTAACTGGTCAGAGGCTTTCAGGATGCCCTTAATGGGCCTACTCTCCCGGGGTTCCCCACTAAATTGCACTGTACTTGGGTGCCTATACCCAGATGCCCGCCCATCTTTTCCTGGTAGGTACTGGCCTACGCACCCCATACTTCTGACTGGATAGTAATCTGGCATCCCTGTGGCCCTCGGCTCATGTGCGCCAGGGGACATGGGGGTGGCAGAATATAGGGAATGGGAGAGATGAAGGCCTCTGGTACTAGGGCTCCTGAGGTTATGCTCAGGTGTTTCCCTTTCCCAGCGAACCTCATCTCTATCAGCCCCTGCTCCCTGTTGCCCTGCAAGAGCCTGAGCTTTCTGCTCCTCAATCAAGGCCTTACTAGACTCTATCAATCTCTCCTGCATGGTTACCTGTTGCTGGAGCCTATCATTGTGCTGACAGAGCGCCTCATTCTCACTCTGTGCTTCCTGTTTGGTCCTAGAGTACTGGGCCAGTCTTTGCTGCAGGAGGGTTACCTCCTGAGTCCCGTCCCTACTGTCCTGTTCCTTTCTTGCCAGAGCATCTTCCACCCTCCTAGTGTGCTCTAACAAGTTTTGATGCTCTTTTTGGATGTCACCCACTCCCTGGAGGGCCAGCTTCCCTTTTAAGTGACAGACTTCCTGGCCTAAGTTATCCCTTTCCTGAGCAAGAGCCTGCCTCTGAGACACCAGGTTGTCCCTCTGCCTTTGAAGGGCACCAGCTTTTTGGCGCTCTTCCTCAAATTCAGCCTGGGTGTCCAGGTCTTTCAGAAATAATTAGTTGCTCTCTGCCTTCTCTCTATCTAGGTGGCTTTGCAGGGTGACTTCCTGCTCTGAGCATGCCCTATTGAAATCCAGCTGTTGCTCCAGCTTTTTCTGGCTCTGCATTAGAGAGCCCAAACCTTCTTGGTACTCCTTCTGCAAGGCCAGAATTCTGGTATCCTGGTTTGCCCTTTCCTGTTGCAGGATACCAATGTCCTCTTTTATTTTAATTAGATACTGGCTACTTTCGTTTTCTGACTCCTGGCTCCTCTACAGCCTCTGCTCAGAAGAGTCCAGATCAGGTTGGGCCTTCTCTAATGCAATCAGTTGCCTACTTGCCAGATCTTGGCCTTCAGCACATTTGTCCTGTATGGCTCCCATAGATAAATATAAATATGCCGCTACCCTGGCAATCTTGTTGTGCTCATCCTTGGCCTTAGGTGCCATATATAGTTCACTCAGGGCCACATGTAAGGGGACCTGATCTCTGCAGTATCTAACCCTGTTGCAGTGACCTGTTGTGTGATCGCCTGCAAGCATGCATTCTGGTCCTGCTCAGTCCACTCATCTCTCACAAATAGCTTATGTAAAAGGTACTCTCTACCTATCGTGATGTCTACCAATGTCGCCATTCTGAAAATTGATTTCCTTCCTGATTTACAGAAGTTTATTATTTTATTTTGCAAAACAGACCGTTTCCTGAGAGCGTTCCTTTTTGAGGGATGCTTTTACAGCGTAACACAGCGTGATAGCCCAACAGGATTTATGTATCCTATTAGTTAGCACACTCTATTAAGTTGCACAAGTGGTAGATCTAATCGAGAAGTCCCGGCTACCGAGCCCCCAATCTGTAAGTGACTTCAATCCAGAACTCCAACTAAGTCAATGCTTATTATGGGATGTCCATTGGAAGCCCTTATTTATATATTTCTATGTCAAAGTTCTTTAAATCTGGATGATGAACCCTTATATAACGCCCCTCTCTTTGAATCTCCCCGACCTCACTGAGCCAAGAAGTAGGTTTGTTTTGCAAATTAAAAGGTTTATTTGAAGAATTGAACAATATATATATCACACTTTTATGAATAAAATAATATCTGAATAGCACACTTATGAATATGAACAGTAATCAGTAATGGGTAATATCACAATATCAACAATCTCTTTATTCAGTTAGGAGTAGGTATAGGAGAATAAGGTAGCAGAGAATACTTTTATGGTTCAAGGAAATGCAAGATGGGAAAGAATGCAGCATAGAAATAAACTAGATATGGTTTCAATCAAAAGACAATATAATCACATTTTCCCCTGTGACTACTCACTCCCCCCACTATGCAATATGAAGAGATGGAAATGAGGGCACACAGGTTTCAAGAATACACTCAATAAGGCAGATCAATTCCAGTTCCCCCAGCAAGCTTAGAGAGAACAGGTATGATTTAAAATACAGGCCAAAAATGCTTTTGAATGTGATTGCAATGGATGGGAAAAATATGCTAAAATTCTTTTAATTCACTAAAGGAGATTCAGGATTAGTGAGAGTACTTTGAATTGGTTCAGTCAACACTAGCAATGATTCATGATGGATTATCAGATTGAAAATGAATTTCAGCAGTTGAAAACAAGAAACAGCTATTTTGACATGTGGTGAAATGGAGCTAAATTGCAATTCGCTGCAATTTTTCTGCGTGCGTGAAATGCGATGACGGAAAAACTATAATGAAATGGAATGTCATTTTAGGTTTGTTGGAAAGCTTAGGATCTTAGCTTTAAAATGACAGTTAAATTTCAAATGTTAGAGGTTTTTGTGAAGGTAGGTTTTTCAGAAATAAAGTCAAGATTTCAAAACTGACAGATCGCAGATTTCAAAACTGACAGATCGCGCTTTAAAGATTTAGCAACAAGGATAGGCTTAGACCAAGGAGCTATGAAGAAGCAAGACACTCAACGGGCAGCCATCAGAACAGGGCACCTCCGTTCTGATCCCTGTCTGTCAAAACACTTGTCCCTCTTTATAAAATATCAGCGAGAAGATGATTATTGCTACAATTATCTTAGACAATATAATGAGAAGAATTCAGGATGGACACAGGATTCTATAATGCAGTTTTGGATATGTGGAATGGTTGGAATAGTATTACTTTAAACTAAGAGATGACTATGGACAGTTCTAGGCTAAATACTCACTCCTAGGCTTTGGACTGTAATGAGCCTAGTCAAAGATCTGGTCAAGGGTTTGGCTTCACTCTCGCCACCGGACAGGTCTCAGGCACTCTGGGTTCTGCTCTCAGCACTGCACTGCGGTTTGCACGGCCTCTTGGACTGGATCTGACGGGTTATAGATACAGCGCTGCTTTCTGGGTCTGGATCTTGGTTCTAACACGGGGGTTCTTAGCTAGAAGCAAAACAGCTCAGCCAGGCTTTTGAATGGTTTAGTTAGACCCCATGGAAGTTTAGGGGTTGGAATCAAGTTGCAAAAGATTCTGAAGGCATGCTGCAAAGAGTTCAGTTTTGGGTTAGGCCCCTGCTTCAGGGTTCTAGAGTTTGGTTCTAGAGTTTGGTTCTAGATCTGGAGTCTGGTGTCTTGCTGCAGGGTGCTGCGCCAAGAAATCAGTTCAGTAGTCAAAAAAATGTGTGTCCTATCTGTCCTCACATTCCCTATTTATGTATTTACAAAGTGGGTGGGGAGGCTGATTCTACAATGCCCAACCATCTAAGGATCTGATAGGTTAGAGGATTTCCTATGCCCTGATTGGAGACAGAATTAGAGTGTCAGAATGAGTCAGAGTGATGCTGTGTTTATGGTCCAAAAGAAATCCCTCCCTTTTGCTTTTACATAGAAAATCTATTTTTCCCAAAAAAACATATCTCCTAGATACACAAATTGTTGAGAATACATAATTACATGAGAGATTGCCTAAGGTACATTTCTGTTCAAGTCCCATGTTTCTATGAGCTTGGGTTCAGAAATTACAACATTTTCACGCTTTTGGAGGTTTTCTCAATATTCATTCTGCGCCAAATTTGATACATGCATGCATATACTCTCTGAGCATATTACTGTAAGTGTTCATGTTTATAGCAAAAACACTGCAGCTACAATATGAATAAATTCCGGGGTTTAGTCACAGAACATTGCACAGATTTCAGCTTAGTCTTGAACTGTGAGTGAATTTTTCATTTTCACAATCTCAAAGTTTTACATTTTTGTCAGTTCAGTACACTTTGTTATAAGCATTTGTATAAAACATGCATTTACTCCAATGTAAAATCCACATCTCAGTCTGGTCCACCCCCAGAGCTGGGCTGACTCAGAGGGTCACATGGCTTGTTTCCTGCCAGCAGTTTGTGGTCAGTCACACCCCAAATTAGCATTCCCTATTCAGTCCAAGGCATCTATTGTTCCTTTCTCCGGGCTGAAAAGAAAATATCTTCCCTTCTTGATTAGCATGCCAATGCGACATCCTCCTTCTGGTGGGAATGACAAAGTGTGAAGGGTTCTCAGGGGAAGCAAGCCTTTTGGAGGTTTAACTGCATCCGGTTACTTTTTGCTCAATTGTAACATTGTTCCTTGTAAAAAAAAATACATTTATAAACTTAAAATAAGCAACATATCTTTAAATCAAGTCTTTTTCAACATAAAATCACAGTGTGGCACTCTAGAAGTCATTTTGATGGAATTCTCTTCTTTGGCATAGTTTGAGTTCAATTATTCAACTTTACCCAAAATGGTTTTAAAACGCCCGCTTTCTGGTAGAGGTGAGCAACGGTATTACACCCATTTTGACAGCTGTCTTTCCATCAAGTATCTTTAAAGTAGGATTTTGTTCTGAGAACATATGATTTTTGCTGACATTGTATTTGTGTGGATTCTTGCAGTAAATGATGTGGAACACCCAACAAAGGGGTTGGATCATTTAGGTGATTAGTGAGCCATGATTTCCAAACAGCTATGTGTTTCTTTTTCAATCAGCATTGCTATTTCCAAGTGGTTTCAGGCTACTTTGTGGGTAGCCCAATGGTGGTTTTTGCAGTGGTCTCCTGTGTTACCACTGACATAGGCAAAAGTAGATGGTGGCCTATTTTTCAAGTTTTCACTCCACAATTTCTGGTGATTTCTAGCGAGCAGCCTGCTTTCCGGCGGCCATTATGATGTTTCTGCTGCCAGCAATGCACAGTGATGTTGCAGGGCTTGGGTGAGTGGGTTGATACATCCCACATCGTAATATGGGCCACTATCTCGGAGTTGAACTGGGATCACTCCTTTCTTCTTCAATATGCATGCTAAGGAAAATTAGGTTTTCACTTTCGCTTTCTTTAGCAAATGAACAGCAATTTTAGATTCCAGCATTCATCTTCCATTTTCCACCCACCATGAGCTGCCAAGGACCTTTCCTAGCTTGTAAGCTAAAGGGGAACCTGGCAGACTGGTCTCTCACCTCCTTCAGCTATTTCTCTTACTCTTCTGCCTTGAAGTGGATAGTTCATTGAAAGTTTACAGGAATGCACAGGGCACGACCAATGCAGGGCTGTGGAACGTTACAAGTGCGTATACTTGTCCCCAGTGGGGAGGCTGCTGGGCATAAGCTCTGGTCTCGCAAGCCCACCAGAAATCCATCACAGATGCCATCCCTTTCTGCAATGCCGAGATGCTCATCATCCTCTCGCAACCAGTTTTCACCCACAGCACGATCGTCCCAGTTGTTCTGAAACACACGGAATGCTGTGTGTGTGGTTTTATGTATACTGGACAGTGTTTTTCATCTATCCATGTCAAAGCATGTACATTGATATTCCATATGTCCCGGCATTCGCTATCTATTTTCTTTACCATCCCTTCTTCATGCATATCTCATCAGCCCTTCTGTGCAGCACTGCACTATACCCATTTCCCATTTTCCATTGTGAAATATATTCACCTATCGTTTGTAGCCAACTGTTTCCCCCTCTGTGCCTCATTTTATGTTATATTCCAATGTTGCATGTTTTGAGGATTCGTCCCTGGCCATGCTTTCAAGATGTATATAATTATCTGCATACACCTCCTCCCCTTCAACAATCCATTGCACTTCTGTTGTGTGCCCCTGAAACAGGCCTCGACTTCTGCCTAAAGACAAGTGCATCAGGCATCCCCCCCACCTCTGCTGCTACTTCTTTTGGCAAGAACTGTTTCAGTGTCCCGGCCATGTGCGGGATTAGCGAGCACACATAGCAACTGCCATTTGTGCTCTCTCACTCCACCCTCTTCATCTTGTCGTACTGCACATTCTCAGATGACGTGTCTCTCTCCCTCCCCCCAATGGGATCATAGAACATTTGAACACTAAATATGTTTCTTTAGGTGCGTGTTTCCCTTGCCTTATCAGCTGAGGCACCTAATTTTCCTTTATGTAATAGAAACCAGAAAGAGAGAAGAAGACAAAGAGACAAAACAGTCCAACCCCCATTATTTTCATAGCTTATGTTTCTTCCCATTCCCCCCATTACTCGCTTGCCAATTTTCTTCTTCATTCGTGGGCTTTCTATAAAGTCTAATAGCTGAAAAGAAAGTCAATGATAGCTGTGCATATATTCCCCAAATCAAGTGCCGCTTCTCTCTTCTCCTCCTGCTGTGATGCTGTTCACCTTGCGGATGTCAGTAAGATGTGTCCATGCCCTCTTTCCTTTCACTTTCACTGCGCTGGGCGTTCCATATACAACTTCATAGGGGCCAGTAAACCTAGTTTCCCGACACTTCCGTACGATGTTATGGACACATTTTCTGCCCACCCCCCCCCCCCCCGTATAGCGGAGTTGCACTTGTGGAAATTCCTCCTCCCTATGGTACTTGTCTCTCCTTCAATGTTGAACGCCCGACTAGTTGAACGATGAACCTGGAGGGAAATGTATTTGAGGACATCAGTAATTTAAGTTAGATACTTTTTCATCTATTTTTCTAGAACTTGAACTGTGGTATTAGCATCCAAAAGTGGACATGCAGGAGGGACAGGTGCATACATCCTCCTATCAGTTACAATTTCATACGGAGTCAAGTGGTGATTGGCACTGGGCGAGTTGTGAAGAGCAAAAAGCACCAATGCGAGGTAATATACACAGGTTTGGCACAAAGATGGTGTTAGCTTTGCTAAGCGTTCCTTAAGCAAGCTGTTTAATCTCTTGACAAGCCGGTTCACTTGCTGCCAGTACACTGTGCATAGCCTATGTTTTATTCACAGGCGGTGTGTTATTTCATTAAAAAGGTAATGGGCAAAATGTTGGACATTGTCTGACCTTATTTCATCACACACACCCCCATCTTGAAAACACCAACCTTACTAGGAACTGGTTTTGTGTCGTTTTTAGCACATGGCCCCACCTCTAGCCAACGTGAAAATGGGCAGACGGCAATGATAATGTACCTATAAGAGGCACATCTATCTTGCATATCAACATAGTCGCTATGCAAGTGGCAGAAGGGCCCTTCGGTCACGGCAATGTACCCTTTATTCTTTTCAAAATATGACCAGGCAAACACTGCTGACACCACACAATCTCCCATGACTTCTGCAACTCGCTCAAGTAAATTCAGAACACGCTACCCTTCTTTTATTTCTGCTGCTATGTTTTCTTTAGACACATGGGTAGGAAAGTGCAGAAAGTGCAGGTGTTCCTATGCTACAACAACATTTTGGGCATCACAGGTTACCCTGTACTGTTTCGTCTCCATATAAAATCAGTGGCTCGAAGGGAACAACCCCTTTCCATCCATACATCCTTTTCCTCCTTCTGGGTCTCTCCTTGTAACTCTATAATCTGCACAACTGGTATTGTGTGAAACTTTCCTTGCTTTCTTCCTCTTGACTCCCAGGTACAACTTGGGTCTTTCCTCTCTTCTATCTCTCTCTGTACATGTGGTGTTCCTCAGGGGTCTTCCCTGTCTGCCTGCCTCTTTAACCACTAACTGGCATCTCTGGCCCACTGCATTTCTACCTTATGTTCTATCTTTCAGTGTTATATGGATGACACCCAACTCTCCTTTATGCTCCCATCAGCCTCTTCTGCTCCTTCTCTCATACCTGACAGTCTATCTTCAATTCAGCAATGGTGTGCTTCCAAAGATCTCTGCCTTAATGCTAGTAGAACTGAGATCCTCCTCATTGGAACACTTGCTCCCACCTTCCCTTTCTCAACTTGGCTGCCCACCCTGGGCCCTCTACCTGCACCTTCCTGTGAGGCTAAGAACCTTGGTGTCATCTTTGACTCCACCTTCTCCTTCTCTCCTCCCATAGCATCTCTAAGAGGTCACACTATGAGCTGCACCTCCTCAGAGGTGTTCTTCCTTTTCCTCACTTTCGCCAGAAGCTCACTGTCTCCAGAGCCCTCATACTCTCTAGGCTGGACTTACTGCCACAGCCTCTTTCCAAATCTGTCTGCCTCTACTCTTCGATCTTTACAACTAATCCAGAACAGGACCGCAAGACTTGTCCTTGGCCTCAAGCCCAGGGATCATATCTCTTCAGCCATGAAATCTCTCCACTGGCTCCTTGTGGCTGCAAAGACCAAGTTCAAGACCCTCAGCATCATCCACAATGCTTTCTGGGGCCAGGGACCACACTGCATCCAACTTTCTCTTCCTAAGCATCTTCCTTCTCAAGTCCTCTGCTAATCCACCTCCAACTGTCTGAGGGTCGGACATTTCTCCAGGCAGATCAAAGGGGGTATATTTCTGTCCTTGGCTAGGCCTCCCTCTGGAACACCCTCCCTGCCTCTCTCAAACTTGATCAGGACCACCTAAGGTTCCGGAAGCAACTCAAGACCTCCCTTTTCATTTCTGCTTCCTCTCTTCCTTCCTGATGTCCCTTTCTGCTGCACATACTGTTTACCTGGCCACCCTCTGAACCTATAGGACCAGACTCTAGCATGTCCAGTTGCCCTGGCACTGCCTCCAGGTCTCCCAACCACTTATGGACTATATCTGAAACCCTACAGTCCCCTGACTCTCTACACTTATGAGCCAACTCCCTGGCAGCACTTACAAGTTCCTTTGCACTCACCTCCCCACTGGCACTTCCCCCCACGCACTTGCCCGATCTGAATGACACAAGGCCTTGCAAGATCATTGTTTTGTCTTCCTTCTGTCTTCCCTTCCATGTCTTGTCGCGTCGGAAACACTTGTGTACAGGCGCATTATAAATGACTTATTGCATCATATCAAATCATTGATCCTTTCTTCTCTCTGCTGCCAATTTTTGCATTTTCCCTTTCGCACCTGATTACAGTATCATACTTCCATCAGGTAAGTAGGCTGCTTCTTTGGCTGCTCTTTTGCCCATTTTGTTCGAAGAAATATTTGGTTCTGCTTACCTGCATGGGTGTCACATTTTATTATGGCCACCTCCACTGGCAGTTTCAGTGTTTCAATCGATTGCCCGAGCAATTCAGCATGTTGTACTGGGGACCGTCACATCTCCTGAACCCCTTCTCTCCCAGCAGGCCAGTCCTGAATGCATTGTGCATGTTACATATACTGAATAAGAAAATATGTTAGCTGCAGGTCCTTCCACTCTGTTTAATGCAGTGATAATGGGCACTAATTCTGCTGCCTGTGCTAAATAATGCGATGGTAACCTCTGCTGGGATGCTATTACATATTCCCTGTTCTTCAAGCACACTACTGGAGCTCAGTGTCTCCCTCCTGATGTTAGGAAATGGGGGGCTGGGATGTTTCATGGGGAGTTATGCGGCCGAAGTCACAACACATGTGCTAATAAGCCCTTGGAGTGTGGTGTATTGGGACCACAGGACCACTTTGGAACACAATTCCCACAATGCTTGGTGCCGCCTGAAACATGTGTGTAAAAAATGCAAAGCTGTGGGGGCCTGATAAGCTCCTCCATGGCCCGTGCTGCTTGTTGGTGACTTTCTGGTGGTTGGAGGCATGGGCCGGGAGAGGTAGGAGGAGAGTTTGTGGAAAGGTGAAAGACCAAAGGCCCAGTGGTAACGAGGCGGGAGACATGGCACGTTAACTCTTTTTTTGCTGTTCGCTCTCCCTGCTGGCATTCAGGAGCAGAGCAAAATTCTGGCTGCAGCATGTTCATCACCCACTGAACTTCACCTAGGGTAGTGCCGACCGTGCCCCCCCAGGCATCAGTTAAGTGATTGTTACTTGATTGGGCTCATTGTTAGGGGCAAAAGGCTAATGCACACCTAAAATGAGCCATGTGTCAAGGAATTGAATGCTAAACGCTTAGTAGTACACGTGTGTTGTGGCTGCAGCTGCTGCTTACACCTGTTTGTTGCTTTATGTACGCTGAACTCCATTGCCAGGAGAAACACTTCTGCAACGCGAGCAGCATCACTTCAGTCATGTCTATGAGGAATGAGAACTGTCTTGGTCCTATTTTCACCGCTACCTCAGGTTCCTCTTCTGGACCATCAGTTACTGATAGAACCAGACAAACTCAAGCTGTCCGCGGGCCTCCCATATTGTTATGATACCCTGTGGGAAAGAGTTTCCCCCGACAACGCTAACCCCGATGTAGTGGGGTACCATGTTCTGTCCTAATAACACTGTACTTCCTGCAGCTAGTGCTGGCATTTGTGTCACATTTGGGGGTAAATTCCAACCATCCACTAGCCCCTGACCTGCTGCGGTACCTGTTGTTGGGGCGCCGGTCCTTGCTGCAGCTGAGCTGGGAGGGGCTGCACCTGCTGCCACTGTGGCTGGTCTGTGACAAACCCTTGCTGCTTCGCCATTTGCATTGCCTTCCATTGTATATCATGCCAGTATCTTTTGTACCAGTTTGTTTTATGCCTTTGCAGCATTTTCTGCCACCTACCTCTCACTCTCCTGCTTCCTTTCACAGTAGTGTACTATCATTGTCTGTATTTCTGGCCATCACTTCGCTTCTTTTCCCACAAACTTGACTAACGAAGCCTAGACATCCGTCGGTAATCCCTTGACCAATATGTGGTAAAACAAGGGAATGCACTCATCCCATCACCTTCCCATTTCCTGTACTTTATGTAGTCTGCAGGGTCAACACCAGGCTTCATCATATGAGCCATTACTATCCGCAGGTCGTAGCTACTGGAATACATGCTTCTCAGGACCTCCCATACATGTGCTCAACAGTTGTTGAATGGAGCCCCATTGTGTGAATTAGTGCTTAATTCCAGGCCCTTGTACCATGCCTGCACCCATATTATTTTGTCCCCTTGTTCTTAGCATAGTCACAAATAAACTTTTCATATCCCCTATTGCCAGTGTTACCCCAGCGGTCTTTATCTCGAGCGCCTGTATCCATTTGCAGGCCCCTGTTACAAGCAAGGACAGACTGCATATTAGATTATCCCGGTCCATTGTCTGCCATAGTACATAACGTGTATTCCACTTTAGTAACAACAGCATTTGCCTCATCACAGACCCTGTTCCCCCTCCCCCTTTGGTGGCCTGGGCCAAACCTACTTTTATCTTTCCCTTCCTATTACGGAGGGAAATTGACCAGTTCCTTCCAAATTTGCTGCTGTCCTGTCATTTTCTTTGCTTTCTTTCCTTTCTCCTGCATTGACCAGGTGTACACTTGTCGCCCTCTCCATCGCTTCAACCTCTCCTCTACTCCTTCCTCGTCTGAGGCTTCACTACCCTCATCCCCTACTTCGGCCTACTACTATTTCCCTTCTTCCTCTTCGTCATCCAGTGTGAATTTTATCCTCCCTGACAACCATTCCCCTTTAACCCCACTCTCCCTGTTTTTCCACTGCATCTTATCCTCTGCTTTGTTAAATAATGCATCCACCTGTTGTTAAATGTTCTTCTCGATGTCTTCTAAGTATTTCCTCTCCCCCCTTTTGTTGGCCTCATCCCACTGTGTGTCCATATCCTTTTTTTTTTTGGTTGTCTCTTTTTCCTCCTCTGGGCTCTCCCGCTGCGGGTTTGTTTACACCACCATGGGTCACAGTACCGTAGGGAAGGGGGGAGCTTGGTCTATCCCCTTCTTTTGTGCCATCTCCCTCTTTTTTCATTTGTTCCCCTTTAGTTTCCTCATACGATTTCCAGAGCCCTAATATATTCTGGCTACTCTTTAACTTTGAACCGTTGCATTATGTCAACACATATGAGAACATATTCTCTTTTATTTTGCTATCGAACATTCCTTCCCTGTGCCATGCATGGAAACACTGACCTGCAGTCTCCTGGACCCATTGAAAATTATATTCTAATATTTGATCGTGATATGGGGGCAACCTTTTAAACATGTGATAAAAGGGGCTATTTAGATAGGTCATTACACCCTGTTTTTGGCTGCCCTTTCTCTAGGTCCTACTTACCCAAGGTACCCCACACTTTTCTTTGTATCCCTTTTTCTCTGCAACACCCACACTCACCCTTAGTCACTTGTCTGCCCTTCCTTTCACTCTGGCCTTCTCCACAGGCTTGCACTCGCCACACTGGCCTTCTCCTCAGGCCTGACCACTCACTCTGAGTTAGTAAACAACGGTCCTCTCCACAGGCTCACCTTTCCATGTGTTAGTAAAGGTCAATACAAATATACCTCCACTCCTTTTGCTTACGCCTATCGCTAAAATGCAGAGCGTGCTATTCTTCACAAGATTCCTGTTGGTGATGACCCACTCCACCTCTGGTTAACACCAGCAAACAATACAAATGACACTTACTATCATGCATGAACCCCTCTCTATACCCTCAAAATGCTACACAACAAAATGACACTTGTCTCCCTCAAATAACGCAACTATACAATCGCAGATGCTATGTGCAACTCCCATCTAACAGGGTCCGCCTCTTACTACGCACCTCTTCTAGTCTAAGCAGGTGTGCCTGCACCCACATCTGCTCCCTATCGGGCAGCACGTGCTAAAATCTATAACTATTACGGCCGATCATTATCCCACCTTCAGGATACCTCCTAAACACCATAGAATACAGTTCCTCCACCCTCAGTGGGCATACTACCATGATGTAGATCTTTCTTTCACGGTTACACTCATGTCCTAGAGATCCTCAAGTCCCTTCGGCACTGAACCTCCTGTGCGGCTCCCTCCTCCCCTGAACGAGTGCGGTGCTCGTGACCAGGCATACCTTTGTGAACTCGTCATCTGCAGGGTCTCCTCAGTGATGCGTGTAGACAGGTCTGTGGTCACCAGACCCACTCCCCCAGGGAGCGGGGCCAGAATACCCTCAGTTGACCTAAAGAACTGAGGATCTCCCTGGGGAATCCAAATATGTATCAGGGATCCTCAAAGGCTCGTAATAAATAAGTTACCACTAGTACTCCAAAAAGGAGCACACACCAGGAAAGAAGTAACACTGTTTATTACAGAAGGGCAAGCACAAATCAAACAGCATAGTGCAAAAGACCCGGTTGATGAGATCTAACAAACTGGCAAACAGCGGAAATCATTTTTATACTGCTAATACAATGTTCATGGATATAGAAACAGTTGCACTTCAAACTTCATGGCCCTCATTCTGAGGTTGGTGCTAGTCATGGCGTTAGCGCCATGACTAGCACAAATACCGGTACCGCCACCAACTTTGTGGTATGGGGACTTACCGGTCTATTCTGACCTTTGCCGGAATGGTAACTCCCCATTTGAAAAGCCATTCCCATTTGAGCCCCCATAGGGCTCAATGGGAAGGGGGAAGGCGTCAATAATGGTACCGCAAATTGCTCATTGGGAAGAGGGAAGGCGTCAATAACGGTACCGTTATTAACCCCGGTATCCCTTTGCGGGTCCCGTCCATAACGCCTGGTTTTACCAGGCATTAAGGGAGGGACCCGCAAAGGAACCTCGGAATAGGGCACAAAGGGATTACTGGCACCGGTGTCATTACCGGTGCCCGGTATCCCTTTGCGCCAAGGTCGTAATGACCCCCCATGTCTTTGTGGATCCCATGAAGCTTACTGGTTAGAATATGTCATACTGCTATAGTTAGGCCACTGGCGTAACAGGGGCCCCGCAGCCCCTGCTGTGCGGGGGCCCCCACCACCAAATGTCCTGGGGTGGGCCCACTTGGAGCAAAACAAAAGCAAAAACACTTGTTTTTAAAAAAAATCAAAAAAACAAACATATTCTTATCTCTTATAATTCACTTTGCATTCATAGAGAAATTATTTCGGTAACAGAAAGTATTTCTTTATGAAGGCAGAGTGACTGCAACATGAAACTTTCTTTTTGAAGTCCAAGGGCATCCCCACCCCATGACATAGAAGACCCTAGGCTGGAGGCCTTCATGTCATGGGGTGTGGGGAGCCCACTTAAGAAATAGTTTATTTTTGAAGTCACTCTGCCGTCATACAGAAATTATTTCTGTTATGGTTCGGTCTTTAACGGAAATAATTTCATTATGAATTCAGAGTGAATGCAAAAAGAAACAATTTATTTTTGAAGTTATAGGGCTCACCTCATCCCCATGACATGTGCGTGTGCGATTGTATGTTCAGAGGGTGCTCACTTAAATGTATAGGTGGCTGCCTGTGTGAGTGTATGGTGAAAGGGTGCACACTGAAATGTATGATGGCTGGGTGTGCGTTTGTGTATATGGTGAATGGTGTGTGTACTTGTGTTCAGGTGAGCAAAACAACCTACATTTAGGGGCACTAAGCCTTCAAATGTTGGGAGAAGGGCTAACTTAATGGGCGGTGGGGGAGGGGCAAACTTATTTGTGTGGGGACATCTAACTTCTTTATGCATTTTAATGAGACTATTCTAGTGCATCTTCAATGTTAAAAGCAGTTAACTCTCTCCATTAAGTCTGAAAGCACCCACTTATTGACTGCTGTGAGAATGAGCGGTCTCCTGTTCCCCCTCTACCCTTCCAATCACTCCCCTGGCATGCAAGCACTAAACCCACATCACAATTTCAATTGCCTAAACAATTTGGCATTTGAATGCATTTAGTAACAGTGAAATGCTTTACGTTAGTAATTGCTGGGCCCTTGTTGACAGCAACACCCAGGTGCCATTTAACATCTGTGTCCTGTTTTGTCCGGCAACTGCTCTGTAGGTCAGCCAGGTCGAGTCAACATAGCCCAGAATTCAGGGAGGTGGGGGGTGCTGAAGCCCAGTCAGCTCAATGGTGTTGCACCACTAATTGTGTTTAATGTCTTGATTACTTATTGGTAATCTTCATTAATCCTAACTGTATTCTTCCTCATTCCAGTACTTGTGCATGAGGCAGTACTTGTGTATGAGGCATTCTGCCTCATATACAAGCACTGGGTTGAGGTAGAGGTAAATGGAGGTAATGTCTGACTTAGCTACCTGTACTTTTCATTACTCCTAGTCTCACTTTTCCTCATCCCGGTACTTGCCCATGAGGCAAGGAGCCTCATACGTAAGCACTGGGACAAGGAATAGGACGTGGTGGAACTGATTTTGGAGGTTAGGTTATGGGGTGGTTACAGGGAGACAGGATGTGTGGGGGTGGAATTGTGCAATAAACCATAATGGGCATCCATGTTCAGGCTAAGCAGGCATTTTGGTGCAGCCAGTCTAGACATTCCTCAGTTTACTATGACTTTTTTTTTAACTGGCCATTTATGATAAAACAGTCCTGCTAAGTGTAATTACCTGGCTAGACTGGCATTTGGATGCTACCAGTCTAGCCATTTCTTACTGTGGCATTGTATATTTTTCTGGGCATCTGTGATAAAATGATATGATAAGTCATTTATAACGCACCTGTACACAAGGCAAAGTGAGGGAAGACAGAGGGGCGGACAGGACAAACAATCTTACTAGACCTTGTGTCATTCAGATCATGCGAGAACGAGAAGTGCAAGGGGGAGAGATGGGGAAAACAGGGCAGCAATGCTCTGAGTAAGTGCAGCAAGGGCAGCACGGTTCTGGGTAGTTCAAGGAGAACAAGGGACTGTAGGGTTATGTTTACAGCCCCTAAGTACATGGTATGACTGGAGGCTGTGCAAGGGTGACTGATTGATTGATTGATATTTTATTTCTATCGCGCTCGTACACAAGTGTTTCAGAGCACGACAAGGCAATGGAGGGGAACAGGGGAGAACAAAACAGCGATCTTACTAGGCCCAGTGACATTGAGAATGCGCAAGTGTATGGTAGAGGGGAGGGGAAAAGTGCATAGAAGGGGGGAGAGGTGGAAAGTGCGAAGCAGAAGAGAAACAGATAAATAACAATAAATAAATAATAAAGGCAACAAACAGCGGTAATGCAGCCAGCAATTTGCAAGTGCTAGGTTTAAGGCAGCAGACAGGGTAGGTCTGATAAGTGCAGGAAGAAAAAGGGGGGGTGTATGGGTACAGATACAGACCCCAGTGCAAGGGGTGGCCCGTAGGCAGTGCAGGAGGGTGGCAAGATGAGCAGGTACCTGGGCCCAAAAGACAGAGGGTGGCCAGGTGCACGGTGCCAAGAGAGAACAGATCAGCAGGGGAGAGGGGGAGCGAAGGCAGAAGAAAAGAGGAAGGTCCTGAGGTGCTTCCAGAACCGGAGATGGTTCTCCTCAATTTTTAGAGTGGCAGGGAGGCTGTTTCAGAGGGAGGGCCAGCTGAAGACAGAGATCTACCCCCAGCTTGTTTCTTAGAAAAACGACTGACCCTGAGTGAGGTGGAGATAGAGGAGCGAAGAGCTCGAAAGGGAAGGTATTTGCGGGGGGATAGATGAAGGTATTTTGGACCCAGGCCCCAGAAAGCCTTGTGGACAATGCAGAGGGTTTTGAATTCGATCTTTACATCCACTGGGAGCCAATGGAGAGATCTCAGAGCTGGAGAGATACGATCCCAGGGCTTAAGGCCGAGGACAAGTCTTGCAGTCCTGTTCTGGATTAATTGCAGAGGGCAGAGAGTAGAGGCAGGTAGATTTAGAAAGAGGCTGTTACAATAATCCAAGCTAGAGAGAACCAGAGCTTGAGGAGGTGCAGTCGGAAATTTGACTTTTTAGAGACCTCAGAGATGTTGGCAGAGAAGGAACGGGTGGAGTCAAAGATGACCCTGAGGTTCTTAGCCTCGCAAGTGGGGGTAGGAGGAGGGCCAAGGGAGGCCGGCCAGAGAGTGAGGGGAAAGGATGGTGAAGGTGTGCTGATGAGGAGGATCTCCGTCTTGCTGGCATTCAGACAAAGATCATTGATGGCACACCAATCTTGAATGGCAGTTAGGCAATCAGAGATGAGAGAGGGAGAGGAGGTGGCAGAGGGCAGCTTGGAAATGAGTTGAGTGTCGTCAGCGTAGTCCTGGAAATTTGAGCAGAAAATGGCAATGCAGTGGGCGAGAGTTGCCAGGTATTGGTTGAAAAGCCAGGGCGAGAGGTTAGACCCCTGGGGAACACTACAGGTAGAGAGGAATATAGATGAAAGGAAGGACCCAAGTTGGACCTGGGAGGGTGGATCTGAGAGGAAAGAGGTCAGCCAGGCCAGAGCCTGATCAGTGATACCCAGGTTTTCACGGAGATGGTTGAGCAGGATGGTATAGATGACCGTGTCGAAGGCAGAAGAGAGATTGAGGAGGATGAGGACAGATGGAATGTTAGAGTCAAGGTTGGTGAGCAGATCTTCACGGATGTTTATGAGATCAGTTTCCGTGCTTCTGGCAGCTTTGAAGCCAGACTGGTGGTCATGGAGACAGCTGACATAATTGGAATGAAGGTTAAGCTGAGAGATGGGCAACTTTTCAAGGAGTTTGCCAAGAAAGGGAGTAATAGACATTGGGTGATAGTTAGCTGGAAAAGAAGGATCAGCTGTGGGTTTCTTGAGAAGAGGATGCACAAAGGAGTGCTTCAGAGAGGAGTCGAAGGATCCAGAGGCAAATGAGTGTTTGCAAAAATCAGCAAGGGCCGGAGCGAGGGTGTCAATGTGGTCCTTGATGGTTTTAGAGGAACAGGGATGCACCTGTTTTGAAGAGGCTTTCATAGATCGGACTTGTCTAGCAACCTCGTCAGGGGTAAAAAGAGGAAAGGACGAGAAGGATGGTGGGAGGGTGGCTAAAGGAGGGTCAGCAAGCACAGGTGGAGAGGGAAGAGGAGGAGTGTGGGTGGAGAGGGTGGACAGGATGTCCTGGGTTTTTTAAAGAAGTGAGAGGCAAGGGCATTGCAAAGAGGCTGGGAGGCAACAGGAGGGATAGAGACTAGAGCAGGGTTGGCCAGCTCCTTGCAGATTTTAAAGAGTTCGGCCGAGTTGTTAGATGCCGCAGAGACACAAGCTTGAATGTGGACTCTCTTCCTGGCGAGGACAGAGAGTCGGTATTGCCTTTGTAGCAGGCGACAGGCCAGTTTGTCAGAGGATGAACAGGAAGCCCTCCATTTCCTCTCAGCTGCCCTACACTTACGTTTAAGTGTAACTAGGTCAGAGTCATACCAGGAATTGCACTTGGCTTTGGACTTCAAACGGAACCTCATGACAGGGGCAAGAGCATCAAGTGTATCAGAAATTTAAGAGTAGAGCAGAGACAGGGCTGTATCAGGATGAGAGACAGCCAAAGGTGGAGGGGGGGAGAAAGTGGCGGCAAAAGCCTCAACTGACACACGCTTCATGGGCCGGATGTCCGAGAAGGTAGGTGGCATTGTTGGGGTAGGCTTGGCTTGGGGGAAGAGAGGGAGAGATGAGATGAGAGGAGGGAGTGATCGCTCCAGTAGAGAGGAGTGGTCAGAGGGATGGAAAGGGGGAGGTCAGAGGAGATCAAGACATCGAGTGTGTGCCCTGCAGAGTGAGTCGGGTCAGAGGGGAGGATGGACAGGGAGAGGGAGTCCCAGAGGTCACGGAAGAGTACAGAGGAGGAGCAAGGAGAGTGTAAATGTATATTTAGGTCACCAAGGAGGAGGAGTTGAGTGGTAGAGGCCAGGAGGGAGGAGGAGAGGTCTGCCCACTCAGAGAGAAATGAGGTGATTTGACCAGGAGGCCGGTAGATGGTAACCACAGTAAGAGAATGGGTAGGCAAGAGAGAAAGCCTCCAGATAAGGCATTCAAAAGAGAAGTAGGTCTGAGTGGGAATGATAGAGGCAGGAATCCACTCAGGAAACATCAGGGCTACCCCCCCACCAGACTGGGAGGATCTGGGTGCTGAGAGGATCTTGTAACCATCAGGAAGGCGAGTGTCAAAGCTTGTGACTGAGCTGGCCGTGAACCATGTCTCAGTAAGACCAAGGACATCAAGGTCTAGTTCTTCAAGGAGGTGGCAGACGTCAGAGGAGTGTTTGACGGCAGAGCGAGAGTTGAGAGTGGCAATATGAAGAAGGTTGCCAGCTTTAAAGACCTTCCGGGGAGGGGTACAGATCAGAGGTTTGCCCTGTGGAGGAGAAAGAGCCCTCGGAGGGGCAGAGGAGGAGGAGGAGGAGAGCGAGGGCAAGGTAGCCAAGGTGGGAGAGGAGGGGACAGCAGGAGATGAAAGGAAATTGATGAGGCGAGGGAAGCGCCTATGAAAGTGGAGGAGATTGGCCTGAGGGCCTTCGACCATGACAGTGCAATTTAGGTAGACATTAATGATGACTTTAGAGGAGTCGAAGGAAGCCATGAGAACTTCCCAGCGAGTGCCACCATTAGTGGGAGAGGAGGAGATAGGGCAGAGCACAGAGACCATATGAGGAGTCCATAGATCTGGCGAAGGAACGACAAAGAGGATTTCGGTAAGGGTCTGTCTGGCGGAAGCATTGGAGTAGGTGTCGGCGATAGTAAGACCAGGATTAGAGGCCAAGGTATCCTTTTTGAACTTCTTCCTACCAGACTTAGTGAGAAGGGAAGGATAGTCAATGGAGAAGCATTTGGATAGGATGGGAGAAACCGAAAGCGCCATTGGGGTGGAAGTAA
Organism: Ambystoma mexicanum; assembly: GCF_040938575.1. Classification (NCBI taxonomy): domain Eukaryota; kingdom Metazoa; phylum Chordata; class Amphibia; order Caudata; family Ambystomatidae; genus Ambystoma; species Ambystoma mexicanum. Next base: position 1,418,704,862 of record NC_090932.1, read on the forward strand.
GGAGAGGATGGAGATACTGGGGGGGGATAAGGCAGGTAGGTGTGAGACAAAAGAGAGTGGTGAGGTCACTGGGCTAGCAAGTTAGAGAGAAGAAACAGTATACAAACAAAATACAGAGAATTTCGCAATGGGCAGCAAGATTTGACTTTTTCAATCTTAGAATCGGATGTTAGCAAAGGGTTTTAGGAAGCACTGCGCAGCAGGATGACAACATGGGAGCAACAAGCAGAAAGAACAGTGATAGTCAAAGGCAGTAGAAGTGAGTCCGTAAGGAGGGAACTAACCCATAGTTCTTGAGGTGGCAAAGTCAAGGTAGTCCGGAATTCTTAGAGGAGTGAGGTGGCAGCATCGCTGTTAAGGTGCAGGGAGGACCCCAATTAGCATTCCGGAACCAGACAGGGAGCAGACAGGGGCCTTGGAAGTGGGCCTTTGCTGAGAGGGCCGGCTGAAGCCTGCCGTCCCTGATTGGATGGAAGAAAACACTCAGCAACCAATGGGAGTGCAGCACAGGGAGAGGTGATTCAGCACAGCCTGCCTACACAACAATGAAAACCACGGTGGCCATCTTGGAAGGGCCAAAAACAGTCAAATAAGCAGCAAAAGTAGGAAAAAAACAAGTGCTTTCAAAATAGCAACGCAGCTCCAGGTATTAAAAAGCTCAAATAATGGCTGCACGACGAAAATGCCAAATAAAACAGTCCTTTCCATCAATATTATGCAAATGTCCTCTATTTTTCTGTTTCTTCTTTTTTTTTAAAATTTCGATGTTTCAGGTTCAATAATTCCCCAGTAGGTACAGTAATGCACAGAAAGTGCACCTACCTAATGGAATGGTCAGCAGCCAGGCACAAACTCCACATGTGCAGGAGAACAACAGATGCCCAGGAGGGTGGAAACAGGACCTCACTCCCAGCGAGAAGCAGATCAAGAAAGAGCCTGGACTCAGTGAGACTCTGACGGTAGCCAAGCAACCAGTCGGTGGAGCAGACAGGTAGGTCAGGTAGGGCAGCAGGGGAGGAAGAGAGAGAAAGCAGGGGGGAGAAGAGCTGCTTCCTGAACTTCAGGTGGTCTGGCTCAAGTTTGAGAGGGGCAGGGAAGCCATTTCAGAGGGAGGCACCTGCAGAGGAGAGAAATCACCCCCCGCCCCCTCACTCTCTGCCTGGAGAAGCATCTAATCCTTAGAGAGTTGGAGGTAGCTGAGCAAAGGGCTTGAGAAGGAAGGTATTTTGGAAGAGAGCGTTGGATATAGTGCAGTCCTGGCCCCAGAAAGCCTTTTGGACAGTGCAAAGGGTCTTGGACTTGATCCTTGCAGCCAGTGGAGAGATTTCAGGGCTGGAGAGAAACGGTTCCTGGTCTTGAGGCCAATGATAATTCTTGCAGTCCTGTTATGGATTAGTTGCAGAGGGTGGACAGTAGAGGAAGGCAGATTGAGAAAGAGGCTGTTGCAGTAGTCCAGCCTAGAGAGAACCAGGTCTCTAGAGACAGTGAGCTTCTGGGAGAAAGTAAAAAAGGGAAGAGTCCCTTTGTGGAGGTGCAGCTCATAGTGGGACTTCAAGGCGACATCCGAGATTTAAGGAGAGAAAGAGAGAGTGAAGTCGAAGATGACACCATGGGTTCTTGCCTCCCACGAAGGGAAAGGAAGAGGGCCCAAGGAAGACGCCAGAGTCAGAGAGGGAAAACCGGGTCAGGGGTCCCTATGAGAAGGATCTCCATTTTACTGGCATTAAGGCAGAGATCGTTGGAGGTTCAATCCTGAATCGTGGATAGACAGTCAGGAATGAGCGAGAGAGGAGAGGAGGCTGAGGGGAACCTGAAGGAAAGCTGAGTATTATCGGCATACCACTGAAAGTTAGATGAGAAGGTAGAGATCCGGTGGGCCAAAGGGGCCAAGTAGAAGTAAAAAAACCAGGGTGAGAGGATGGAGCCCTGTGGAACACCACATGTAGAGAGATAGGTGTCAGAGAGAAAGGGACCAAGTTGGACCTGGGATGGGTGGTCCAAGTGGAAGGAGGTCAGCCACTCAAGGGTCGATTGATCAGGATGGCATGGTTGACTGTGTCAAAAGAAGATCAAGGAGGATAATGACAGAAGAAATGCTGGGATAAAGGTTACAGAGCAGATCTTCACAGGTGTTCAGAAGAGCAGTATTTGTGCCTCTGGCAGCCTCTGAAGCCAGACTGATGGTCATGGAGGCAACTAACAGATTCAGTTTGGAGAGTAAGCTGGGAGAGGGTCAGCTTTTCCAAGAGTTGTCCAAGGAAAGGGGTGATGGAGATTGGGTGATAGCTTGCCGGCCCGGTCGGATTGCAGATGTCTTCATGAGGAGTGGGTGCACAACGGAGTGCTTAAGAGCAAGGGGAACATTCCAGTGGTGAAAGAGTGATTACAGAAATCAGCCAAGGCTGGAGCAAGCGTGTCAATATGGTCCTTGATAGTTCTGAAGGAGCAGGGGAGCACCTGTTTGGATGACACTTTCATAGATCAGACTTTTCTAGAAACATTGTCATGTGTTGTCAGAGAGAAAGATGAAAAAGGAGGAGAGGGAGAGATGCCAAAGGGGGACTGAGAGAGGAAGAGGGAGAGGAATAAGAGATAGAGGACAGGATGTCCTGAGTTAAGCAGAGAAGTGAGAGGCCAGAGCCGTACAGAGGGCCTGGGAGGGAACAGGAGAGGTAGAGAACACAACACGATTGGCCAGTTTCTTGCAGATTTTAAAGAGTTTGGCCGTGCTGTTAGAGGCCACAGAGACGTGGGCTTGAATGTGTGCTCTCTTATTGATGAGTGCTATTGCTTTGATTGGCGTTTTGGTGTGACCAGTCTAGGTATGTCTAAATGTGGCCTAACATGCTTTACTTTAATGTTATTACATGTCTACATTGGTCTACATTGTCCAGTTGGACATGTTTTCAGTCTGGCATGGCATTTCTAATAGCAAATCATTAAGGTTCCTGTGCACTGTTGCTGACTTGCATGTATTGTATTGGTGTTACGCTACAAAACAATTGCAAACACTGGCTTTTAGCCACTTTTTCTCAGAAGGTGTGCTGCATATTGCATTAAAACATATTCATATCTTTCTCCTAGTGCAGTGTGTGGCATACCCCTTTAGCAGCACACTCGTGCGTATTGCACAAGCGTGGCCATCTTGGCCGGCCTAGCGTGTGGCGCAACCCATGATTTGTTGCTGAGTTGGAGGGGGGCCCCCTGAGCATGGCTCGCAGAGGGGCCCCCAAATTTTGTGTTACGCCACTGAGCTAGACATACGTTATTCAAACATGATTGGAGCAATCAGACCTGCCCTCTCCCAGCTCATCTCCTCCCTGTGTGGCACTACATTGCTTCCCACTCCACCCACAAACAATTTGCAATTAGTAACAACATATTTGTGCTGACCTCCGGTCCTTTATTAATCTGCTATTGGTCAGCACCAAAACAAAAGGAACATGGGACTCCCTAAACAAGTGGGAAGGGAGACATTCACATGACACCTGCAAGATATTGGCATTTGCAAATTCTGTAGTGAAAACTCTGAGGGCTGGTTACCTTCCTGGTGGCATCGAAACATACCATGCGATCGGTTCTTCCTGGAGCGTGCCTAAATTCTGCATCCTTGTTCCCAGGAAGAGCGCTTACCTGCAGTTTCATCTTTGACGCATGTGTGCATACAGGTTCCTTGTGTCCATGTTTTGTCATAAACAGATTGCCCATTCCCTTGTTCCCCACCATGCCTGATTCAGGGGCTGGCTACAGCTCACAGAGTCCCCCTTGTTTGCACCCTAAGAGGTGTCCCAGCCCATCCTCCTTATTCCCTCAATTCGTAATTGTGCCCCCCTGTCTGGTGCTGAATCAGCACCTTCAATACAGTAGTATGCAGCACACATGGTGCTATAAGTTATGTACACAAGCTGCTGTGAATCTGTATGAGCACTAAGGCAGTAATGAACTGTGCTGACAGTGCTGTCGGCAAGGACATCTCAACAGTCTACAAGCTAGTACATCGCACAGTGCCCACACAATGCACTGCACTATATTCAAAGATCCATTTCTCATGAGTGTTACTCATCAGTACACACTATACAATTGTACAATTATATGGAAAACTGGGTTGGGGTTCTAAGGAGTTGCCCTACAGTGAATCAGTCCTTCCTGCAAGACTATTGTTTGGTCAAGTCAGAATCACCGCCTACTTCTCTTCAGTCTGACATTGTAGTTGTGGGACATGATAGACATATATATCTCCCAATAATTGTTCATCTAAAAATATAGCATGCAACTCTTCACACTGTTCAATGCAAAGAATCAATTTTCAAGAAACCAGCGCAAGTGGAAAAACATCTGAACCATGTTGGTCATTATTTCACTCCACACCGATGTTGGAACACATACCTCCACCACACGTTCACCAGTCAAGGGGCACATACTCACTAAGGGTGCAAAACCAATCTGTATCATCACATCACCATGACCGGGTTAATGGGTTCATGGCCTTCCAGAAGCGTGTTGCCTCAAGTTACTTCTGATAAAGTGCAAATGCCTCAATCAAACTTAGAAATTACCTGAATTTAATAGAAATAGAAAAAGTGCACAGTGATAGCTTCAATTCCAACATGAATGCCGCCATATTTAACATGAATCCATCTTATGTTTCCATGAATAAAAACCAGAGTGCTACTGCCTTTACCTTTGTTGTAGACATTCTACCTCCATCTTTGCTTCCCATACTAAGTCAAATGCCAATACAGGGCCAATTAAAACTTCAATAAATAAAATAAAATCGAAATCAATTCAAAGACAAAAAGATATTGAATATATGAACTGTGCCATATATCATAATGTTAATATACATTTATGTTTTAAGGCACAACCAAAAATGTGGAAAATGGTCCAAAGATAGTGAAACAACAAACAGCAATATTAGAGAAATAGAAGAAAAAGGAAGCAAGTAAATGTTGAGTTAAAAATGATGCAGATATAATAAGGATGCACCAAGGTCTTCTTCTCTTGTGAAGACCATCCTATGACCATCCAGACACGGTAAACGAACGAAGAGCCTCAACAGGTGAATTCTCCTTCAAGCTTTTAAACATATTGGTGAAATTAGCTCCAAATGATCGAGCTAAAGTATTAGAAATAATTAAGACACTCGAAAAATAATTATCAAGAAGTGATCAGAAAGAAGAAATAGAGAAAATGGCAACTATCATGATGAATATCTCTGAAAAATATGAGCAAGAGACTAAAGGTGTGAATACAGTGTACATTTCTCAGAGACAAGCTAGGTTATGAGATGAAATTGGGTACACACACTTGCAAAAATATTTGATATAGTAAGAGGTCAAATTAATCATTCAAAATCTATGGACTGTATCCATTTGAATACAGATTCCTCAGCAAGCAGGGAAATATATTCCTCTGGCAGTGACGTACAAGTAAAGCCAAGACAGCTACATTTCTTTTAAGAATACATGCAATTGCTATATCAGAACATAAAAACCAGCATAAAGGGTAGAAGAAGAGGGTGTGCATGATGCAATGGGAGGAAGATGGTAAAAAATAAACAATCTGTAAGAGACAGTACAAGAGAAAATCACCCACTATGGAAGGTGGAGGAAATAGATTTGCCTACTGATTTGCAAATAATCAGCTTGTCAAAATGAATATTAACTAACAAGCACAATTATGTTTTAAAATGATGTCTAAACTTAAATGAAGACAGATGTACATATTGTATAAAATCGAAAACAATGTGTTTTATCTAATGATACTTATAGTACTAATGTAAAAGGTTAATCATATACACAGCCATAGTGGTGGGCACACCCAAAATCGGGGCTAGAAAAATGTATTCCCTGTTCTGCAGTGTGTTAAGTTTACCATAACCCCAACGTTCACAGCCGTAGGTCCCTGACCCAACAGCCTTCGCCCTAAAAATCTCAACAATGTGTCCAACTGAGAACTTCCCCAAAGACCTGGTGAACCTAAAAATACCTCCAATAGCCCAGTTCATTTTTGCCCTCTGGTCATTCATGTTCCGTGTGAGGTGATGACTGAAGGTAATTCCCAAATAAGCAAAGTCACAGCAGACCTGAAGTCTTTGGCCTTTCAGTATAATATGGGGTGCCTGCTGCAATTTTAAACACTTTGAGAAACACTATTGCATTTACCTGCGCTTGGAGCTAAATCTGTAGCCTGCATATAACTGCTCTAAGCGTCCACCAATACCTGCAAGGATTTGGGGGTTCTAGTGAGCAGAACCACATCATCAGCGTAACTCAAGGCAGGCAACCTCCTGCCTGGACATTGAGGCACATCAGTGTTTGTGGCAACCAGGGTTGACACTAGGGAGTTAACATAAACAGAAGGGGTTGTCTCCACTGGCTGACTTGAAACGCCTTCCCTCCCACAGTGGACCCGAACCTGTGAATTAGCGTAAAGACACTCAATCATCTGAACCCGAGGTTTTGGTATGGCCAACACATCAAGAGTCCTCCAGAGCAACCCCCTGTCCATGTGTTTGAAAGATGAACTCAATCCATAAAGGCCACGTAGACAGAGGACCGCATCATGGAAACATATTTAGACACAATCAAGTATCGATTGAGACACTGGTTCACAGACCCCACACCTGCCAGTTGAGTATCAGTTAAGAGATGGTGGTCCTCAACCCACTCCCCCATTCTCCTGAGCAAAGTGTCAGTGAAGAGTTTCCACGTGTCATCACCAGTGTCACTGGGAGACAGGAGGAGTGATTAGCCCTGTCACCCTTTTTTTTATAAATCAGAACAATTATACCCGTTTCCCAACTGCTAGAGTTTTATTTCTTGACAATGATTGCATTAAAACCTTGTTTTTTAACGGAGCCCATAAATCAGGGCTGGCGTAAAATGAATCATTTGGTAAGCCATCAAAACTAGTGGCTTTGAGTGCTTTTTGTCTTCACATCATGGCTGTCAATTCCCCCACAGCTAGTGAAGAGGCAATGTTTCCATAGACCCTAGAGCGACCTCCTTATTCGTCTGTTTCCGAGTCTCACATACATAGTATAGGGTTCTGAAATATCTGACCCAGTCTTGTTTCGGGACATGCATCTTCAGAACTTTGCCATGACCAAGGTCTAAATCGTCCATGTTTCTCGAGATAATTTTTCAAAAGCTTTTGTGTTGCGGGGGGCTGCTGTGGAGCTTAGGACATCCCACTATTCACTTGCTATTTCCACACTTGTATTTTCAAGTTCCGTTTATATTCTTGCCTCCTTAGCCTTATGGTTGCTGTATTTGGAGAGCACATTTTGATGGCTGCGAGGAGTAACCTTTTTTTTCTTCTTGCAGATAGGTGTGAGCCAAGACTTCCCTCATCCGGACCCTTTGGCCATAGCAGATTTAACTGGGCAGCAGATCAGCTTGCACTTCTCAACAAAGAGTGCAAAAGATGTAACAATCGCTAATGGAGAAGACTTAAGATCTAGTCAGGTCTGAATGGCTTCCTTATTTAGTATCACTGTCTTTGTGGAGCGTTCCAATTCTTTGTCCGCTTTCCAGCGTAGCACCCTGCCGTGGGGGCATGTCACAAGTGGTTGGGAATACACATCCTCCCTCTTTCCCACGCTTCTCCCTCCCGACGCGCAGTCAAGCGGGAGTGGATGATGGTCACTTTCCCCTTGAAGAGATCTCAAAATCCACAATACTGCCCCACCACTTTATGGGCATCAGAATGTAATCTATAATGGTGCAGTGTCTGCCATTTTTGCGGGTATAACTACCGGCAGTATTCAATTGCACCCTCCTATTAACTGCCTTAAAACCAGTCTCCATCAATATTTCCCATAAAATCAAGGTGTTGCTGGACGCGACAGGATCTGAATGCAATTACAGAGTAGCATGTTGTGTTTCAAGTTGTAACTTCGGCCTCAGGATATGTTGATCACTAATATCCATTGATGCAGACACGTATACAAACGACCCCATTTCAGCATCAGACAGAGTGGTGAACAACCTACTACACATTGTAAATAGTGCATCCATGACTTTTCAGCAGCACACAAAAGAATACATACATCAGAGAATACTTCACAAATCCCACTTTGTTTACATATCACAACAACAAAGCCATTCTTACTGTAGCAAAGGACAGTTTAGCCTCCACACATCAGAAAAGGTAATGATTATATCGGGTGACCTTTAAAGACCAAACACAATGGGCCTCATTACGACCCAGGCGGTAAGGGGTTTACGCCGGCGTAAACATCGCCGACCCTTACCGCCTGAGTACGAGTTCCCTTAGCGCCATGGCGGATTTAACACCTGCTTTTAGCAGGTGTTAAAATCCATGGCGCTAAGGGACCATGGAGTTAATTACGCCACCGTAATTTACGGTGGCGTAATTAACGCCTTCCCCACTCCCATTATGCCCTATGGGGCAAAAATGGGAATGGGGAAGGGTAAATGGGGATTGGGGACTTACCGCCCCGCCAAGGTCGGAATGGGGCGGTAAGTCCGCCAACCACCATGGCGGAATTGCACCCTTAGCGGCATGGACCATGGTGCTAATAGCACCATGGTTCTCCGCCAAGTTCCTAATGAGGCCCAATGAAATGAAATTATAGGGTTCAAGAAAACAATCTTAACACAACAAATGGAAGAATCAGGCTATTCTAGTGGTTAACCCCGGTTGTTCATAATGTGTATGAAATTGATTACTTTGAGCAGAAGCTACTTTCTAAATGGTCCTATTTAATTGTTTATGACCCAGGGTGTTATGAACGATAGTGGATAGGGTGGAATGGTCTGGACCCTCAGCAAATTCCTGTAATGCTCGCCTGGTCTCCAGCCACACCATCTATTCTAGCTCGTAGTACCTAATGCCAGTAACGCTGGGAGGAGCAGGGGCCTTGATGTCTATCAGGGACGCAGTCCCTCATAGAAGGTGAATTGGCTGGTATCTTTCAGGGGCTACAGAAGAAACAATAGTTTAGGGCCTGTACCCTCCAAGAACTCGCGCTCTCCCTTCGCCCTCCCGAACTCCCATGTTCCTTTCCACTTATCACTTTCCTGTAAACCCTGCTGCTGGTGTCACTGGCCAGAGGTGACTTGTGTCCCAGATCTATCTGCAGGATGTAAGGGTCCAAGATCAACCAGCAACCTCCCTCATGTTACAAATAATCGCCATTCTCAAATAGTTGCTCAGCCACCCCTTTTAGCAGAGGAGAGGCACCTGCAAGCAAGGCATGCTGCACTGGTGCATCTGGAAGCTACCGGTTCACTTAAAAGGGCGGGGACAGTTGCTGGAGTGAACACAGGCTCCGGGGGCCTATGCTCAACATATGACTCCTTCCTGGAAGCTGGAATTTTCGGGACCCAGAGTCAGCATCTTGGGGGACCCACTGGATATGCACTGCATAGGACTGGGTTTGGGGATAGAGTGGGCTCTGGAACAGGGCGGGCGAGTGTGGACTGAAAGCAGGATGTCGGCTGGGGAAGGGGTTCATGCCACAACCCTGTCAATACTCAAGGAAAGCATCTCTGACCAGCGGTGGTGTCTACGTTGTAGCATAATCACTGGAACGGAAGGGGGAATGCACACAACAGGACCAGAGCAAAGACCAGGCACCTTGTTGATAGGCTCTTTCCTTTACACTTGCTGCTAGATTTATCCTAGCCCTTGCTGGTCCTTCATTTGTTTCTTACTGTGGCTGCCATCTTTGACCAGAGTCTTTCTTAACTCTATCTCTGCACTTGTTTCCGAGCCCCACTCTTCTTGCCATCCTGAAATACCTTTCTCTTTTCTATTAACTATGCACAGGGTTTATTTATCTGTGTCCATCTGCAGCTTCTCTGCACCAATACAATCTGTTTCTTTTATGTATTGCAAGAGACCTTTTCAATAAGATGAAATGCTTTTCAGTTATTTGGCAAGTAATATCACTAGTGATGTCATATGTGTTTTCTTTAGGAATGCCATACATCATTTTATAATTGATGCCAAAAGTGATGTAATTTATGACGTGACATCATACGTTATAAAATATGTAAAATCATGACTGATGTCATCTGTCTGCTCTAGTTTCCAGTGATCTAATCCATGACTCCATAAGTGATCTCATCACAAGTGGTGTCATATATTAATCAACTGTAGTGTCATAATTGTGTTCGTGGGTTGCACAATAGTGGGGCTCAACAACAACGAGGCTTAGCTTCCAACACCTGCCATATTTTAAGTGTTTGTTCCATTAAACTGCCCTCTTAAAACATGTTTTTTGCACTGCGTGTCAAAGGTTTTTTGCATTGAGATAGTTCACCTTAACTATCTACTAACTAAATTATTTTCACTAAATTCTAAGGGTTTGTGATGCTATATCCCTTGTCCTCAGTGGCCATACCCGTTCCCGTGTAAAAAGAATCCAATGGCAGTTCCTGTAAATTCTTCTTTTTCCTTCAAATCAAGGAACTATGGGATACCAAGCCACTGTCACTGATAACAAGCCCAGGCAAACATTTATTTTCTCAAGCTACCCATCTCAGAGTATTTGCTCCTCTACACCTAAAAGTTGTAACGTTCAAATGTTATCTTGCTTGTATAAATGGGTTTGCAAAGTGTCCCCCAAAGCTTATGCAATGAACCATTCTACCAATCATTGCCATTGACCACCTTAACCATTTTATAAAACCTTGGAAGTAAACATCTCAGTGTTTTCTTCAACATCGTGATGTTCATAAAAATAATCTTTCATTTTTCTCTACATACAGGATGAGTCCACTTTTATTTATTTGTATTTTTGCATTTGTTATGCACGCTAAGCCCGGAGGCATCATCAAAGCGCTGCTTACATAGGAACATGATGGGTGCTTACATATGGTACATAGTAAAGAACTGTACATCTTACATAGCGGTACAAAGTGCCTGGTGTTTGGAATGTGATCAAGACGCTTGTTTCAGGTGATTATGGCCAAACATTTCGATGGCATGGTGCATTCGGTACAATGTTGGCTCAGAGAGGCAGGTTTGCAGGGAACAGTAATGTTTTGAGCTTTTTTCGGAACACCCGATACAATTGTTCAGATCTCAGTGACAGGGTTAGGGCATTCCAGAATTTGGTGGCAATGACTGAGAAACTGTGTTGGTCCCACCACTTCTGGCTTGCTTGAATCTGGGGATAATGAGTGGGTGAGAGTGGGAGGATCGGATAGGTCTGAAGGATTGTGCATTGCAGAATGTTTGCGACAGGTGCCTCAGTGCCATCATAGAGAGGCATTTGTGCACAATAGCAAGCAATTTGAAGGTAATTCGCTCACGATGGGTAGCCAGTGTGTGCTTCTTCTGGCAGCTGAGATGTGTTCATTCTTACAGTTGTTAAGTGCCACTCTGAGCGTATTGTTTTGAATACTGTGCAAATTCTTGAAGGTGCACACAGAGGACTCTGCAAATAGGGCAATGCAATAGTCTAATCTTGATCCTATGAGTGCTCTACTCATAGCAACGGTGATGCAAACTTACAGAGGAGAGGAAGGGTCTGCATGCATTGAGAAGTTTAGTTGTGTGGGCTGCAGAGGAGACAATTGCATTGACCTGCCTTGAGAGACACAGGGTAGTGTCTAGGTAAACGCCTAATGTTTTAACATTATTGGACACTTGGATGGTTATGCTATCAATGATAAAGGACTTGTACTCTTGATTGAGCTTACTCTGAGAGGTGGGTGATCATACTATCATTAAGGCAAAAAGTTTGGAGGCCATCCAAGCCTGGATCGCGTGGTAGACTGAAAGTAAGTTATGAGAATCCGTGGCATATTTCCCCATAAGAGGGAAAAGAATATTCATGTCATCCGCGTAGTTCGTGTAAGAGATTCCTTTGTCATCAAGCACATCAAAAAGGAGTTTCGTGAATATGTTATACAGAGTCAGGGAGACACACAAACCTTGTGGGACTCCACAAGTGACAGGGGCAGGAGGGGCTAGAAAGTAAGCGGAGAACACTCTCATAGTTCTCTGTGATAAGGACAAGATCCAGGCTATGGCGTCAGGTACAAAGTGAGCTGCTGAGGCTAGGTGTCTGCATAAGATTTGGTGGTCCATAAGGTCAAAGGCTGCCTACAGATCCAGCAACAGGAGGGCTGGAATGCTGGTGTCTTTGAGCTCGTCCAGCTGATTTTTTAGCTCTAGCAGCATGGTTTCAGTCCCGTAGCCTGAGCGGAAGCCAGATTGGCGTAGGCCTAGGATGTTGTTGGATTCCGGGTGGTGCTGAATCTGTAGGTAGGCAGCACGGTCCAAGATTCTTAGTAGGGAGGGAACAGTGCTGATAGGGCAGTGGTTGGTGGGGATGTTGGGATCAAGGGTGTATTTTTAGCAGGGGTAAGACCCAGGCATCCTTAAGGTTTTTAGGAATTAAGCAGGAGGCATTTGGGGCATTGATGAAGGTGGCACAGAAGGGTGCCAGTGGTTCTGCACAGTCCTTGATAATGACTGCAGGGCCAATGTCACGCTGGCAGTGGGATGGTTTGAGGCCTTCAATGATCTGAATGATTGCCATTTCAGATATAGGTTTGATTCTGAATGAGGGGTGGTTTTGAGCAATGGCTTGGGACCCCCCAGGAGAGGCGTCAAAGGCTGTGATACTGAGGGATGCTTTTTTGATGGAGATCTTTTTTTGGAGCATGTCGATTTTGAGTAGTTGGCATTTTGGATATTAGTGCACGGGGTGCAGTTGGTGGGCTGGGACACAGGGGATTCACATTTTCCGCATGATGGTGAATAACTCTCTTGTGCTGGATTTTGCATTCTGTATTCTGGTGTTACAGCTGGGTTTTTAAAAGTCATGTTTGATGCACTTTGCGCCTCAGGGGCATATATCCAAACTCGAACACTCCAGTTTTCCTATTTTTGGCCACATTTCCCAGCCCTGCTTCTCCTCAGTCCTTTGTACACATCAGACACATTATTTTAATTATACTTAGAAAGCCATCACTGAATTCTTTCCAAACATGAGTATATTTTCCAGTGCGTCTGGTGATTTATTTAAGTCCTACAGGGTAACATATTAAACATGCAATGGAGGCTTATTCATCAATAGTACACAGGTGCATTTTACAACACATTTGCATTATGCCTGTGCCCACAACATGTCAGTAAAACACGTTTGTGCGATGCATGTGCCCACACATGCTAGCACTACCACAGTATAGTGCACTTTCTTGAACCGCATGCCCACAGCACATGCCAGGAATGATGTGTAATGAACATTTTCATGATGCCTGTATCCACAAAGTATGCCTCCATAATCACTAAAAAACATGTTCATGATGCCTATACCCATATGCCAGCACTCCCCTGTAAAGTACATTTTCATGATACCTGTGCCCACAAAGTATGCCAGCAGTGGCATGGAGACAACATGCCTCTATTTTCACATAAAGAATTTAAAGAAAGTACTAAACATGTAGCCGTGAGGCTGGAATAGTCCAACAAGGGTATTTCAGACAAAAACAGCCAAGGAAAATTGCACGGAGAAGAAACATAAAACATGTATAGTCGAAAAGTGAGAGGAGCGTGCTGTTATGATAATGCCACATTGCCATGTCTCCGAACTGTGGCTTAGTGTCACAGCATTGCAATCTGCTCTAAAAAAAACAACCCACAAAGTCTTCAGCCTTGAGCCACTTAGTGGCCCCTGTCCACCCACCATATGCCTCAAAGCCCGGTCATAATGCATAAGTAAACATGGATTTGCCTTGAGGGATGTGATATTGGGTTTGTTTCCGAAGGTAGAAAATTCACTGTTGGAAGGCTGCATGAGCATCCAAGATGGGGGTAGCCATTCGAGGAATTGCTTGAAATAAAACCAAGCAAAGAGAAGGCATTCACAACAAATAAAAGCAATGCAAAGATGGGAATAAATGCAGGAATTATTTACACGTCCAAGGACATATCAGTGAAAAATGTCAAGCCACTCTGCCCATTCCCTGGCAGCTGAAACCTGCTAACTGGAAATGAGTATGTCTCCCATCAAAGAGGCAGAAGGAGATTGCATTAAAGACTACCTCCAGGCACCCATAAAATGTTTTGTCAAACAGACAGGAAAGTAAATGGGATTTATTTTTCTTCGAAGTAAGTGCCTACAAACGGACTTGGGCTCGGATTTCTTTCCTGGTTTATTGATTGTTTATGACATTAACCTTTCTGTGTCAGATACACTTATATTTTCAGGCTAAGAGTTGATTTTGTGAATAAATGGAGCATACTGCATGTCCAGTGCTGCTGCTTTCAAAGAGAAAGCTATGGTAGGTTGTACACGATGCCCGTGCCAGTTGTGTGGATTTATAAATGTTAAATGTTTCGGTGTTGAGCACTCATGGCAAGGGTGGAGGGAAGATTTGACATCAACATTAGGTCTAAAAGAGGAGTTTAAAACATGATACACGCCCTGAATCATCAGTGCGAAATTCACATTCTCCCCAATTGGTCCATGAATATTGTGCTGCAAGAGCGCCTATCAAAACAATGCATGCAATCTGGACCCCTCCATGGTAAAATACAAATACATGGGTGCCATTTGTATTTTTCTACTCTTTCAATCCAAAATCCAAAATGGTCTCGTTTAATTTATCTGAAATGACCCATTTTTTATTTTATTTTTTTACTTATGGTTACAAATGAACCTTACACAACATTGTATCTAAACATACACAATCCATACAAAGCATAAAATCAATATTTAAAGAAGTCATACACAATGTATCCAGTACATACATTTACATATATAGACTATTGTACGTATACCTAACTTCTTTCAGAACAATACCAATATCAGCACCATCGATTCAGTATTGTAAAATGTTGCCCATAAAACATTCCATAAGATAAAATCCAAGGAATGAACAAAGGGGCCAAACGAATGTATGCTTTCCTCCTTGAGACACTCACACAATAAGACTGAATGCTCTAATGTTTCGCAAGCTTCTGAGTAATAAAGGCCTGCAGAAGATACCTCTTCATTTTTGCACCACTGCAACAAGTTTTCTTTCGTTTCCAGGAAATTCAAGCAACAACGCATGTAATTACTCAGAGCCTGGTGCAAATAGGATGACATAACGCCAAGTTGCGTGGGTGTCAAATGCAAGTCACCAAACCTTTTGTATGTAAGCATACCCATACGTGTTTCGCACCAATCCCATTCATGCAATTTTCTCTTTAGTGACTGCATATTCGCCAAACCCTCCTCTAACGTCATACCCACTTGCTGCAATACAGAGTCAAAAACCTGGACTTTGCATCCCCCCCTTGGGGGATTTTGCATCCCCCAAGCATCATCCCCAAACTTGGCGAATAAAGAAAAGTTAAGTGGGTTAAGGAATTTGCAGCAAAGCAAGATTCTTTTCCATATCAATCTTGTATTCATCGAACTCAGGCCCAGCCCATAGCGAATAAGCGGATAAGAGACACTGGTTGTTGGGTGTCTTGACCCACGTTCAAGTTATTATGCTACAACATTTGGTGCTGTGGGCTTAGAAAATCCAAGATGGCGGAAAAACCCACATTTGCGCCAAAATCCAGGAAAACAGCGCAGTTTGTGCGCACCCCAAAACGGTTGCCTGACCTGCCACCCACCAGTGTGAGCGTGAGGGGCCAGAAGCGCCATGAGCGAAATCAGTGCTAAGGAATATGGTGCTGTTCAAAATCTGTTGTTATTAATGTCAAAAATGGGTGCAATACTGGTGCTCACCACTACCAGAAAGCCGGCGTTTTAAAACCACCAGACACTTGTGTAAAACTGAACAAATGAACCCAAACCAGGCCAAAGAAAGACTTGCTAAGAGGTGGATACAATGTAAAACTATATTCTGAAATGACGGAACGGAAGTAATTGTCTAATGTATGTATTGAAAATAGCTGGGGATGTCAGCAGCTTAAGTGAATTTGGGTTTAAAGCCACTAAAATCGAAATGTTTAGAATAAATGAGTGACCTACTTTTGAGTTTCACATAGGTTGCAATTGTTTAAATGTCATAGTTTTGAACTTAGTATCAGTGTTCTAGCTGCATGTGTAAAAATTGCAAGTTTGGTTTGAATGTAGAAAACTGGCTTAAAGAGGTTGAATTCTGCCTGACAACTACCCCCGACAGGAGTTGAAACTTGATTAGCAGCTGTGTTCCCAGGCCTGGCTGCATTCTGCTGCCCCAGCCAAAAGGAGATGACACCTCTCTGATTGAATTAGGGGAGTGGCACCTGGGGACTGCAGGAAACTGAACAATGAGCCTTCCTTGGCCAAGTCAAATGTTAAATTAGGGGGGTCATAAATGGCTTCCTCTTGGAAGGAAATGGGAGGGGCGCTGCATCTGTGAGAAACTTGAGTTGGAGGAAGTGGACAAACCATAAATTCCACCATGTGCTTTGGGAAACTACACCCCTCTGGGCCAGAGCATAATTTTAAAATGATGGATAATTCATAGTACGGACTTGTCAAAATTGTATAATTAATATCATTATTGTTGTGATTTTTCTGTGCACATTTTAAGAGGTGTTAGAACTGTGAACCATGTTCAGAGGCAAAACCCCATGAATCATGGAGATTGCAGACACGGGGTTCACGCTAGAAAAATGAAAATTTACTGGAATATGTTTAGAGAGGCAGGGTACATCTGTGTCATTTTTGGTAAAAATCCAATATTGGTAAACCAACCAAAAAGCGCAAAATGTTGTCATTTCTTAATCCAAGCTCTTCGAAACATCAGAGTTGGAACATTGAACCGTTTGTGGTAGAAGCGAGATTTAACTTTCATTTTAAAGCTAAGATGCTAGGATTTCCAACGAACCCAGAAACGTCCTTCTATTCATTATACTTTTTCCATAATCGCGCTCGACGCACTCGGAAAAAGTGCCGCGATTTGGCTCAAATTTCTTCATGTGTCAAAATAGCAGCTTCTTGCTTTCCTTTGCTGAAATTCGTTTGCAACCTGACAATCATTCATAGAGCATTGCTAAAGTGATCCTGAACTAAATTGAAGTAGCTATCACCCACCCTGAATCTCTTATAGGGAATTAAAATCATTTTTAGCATATTTTCCCTTCTTTGCATACCACCTTTAAAGTACTTTGCCTGTGTTTAAAATCATCCCTGTTTCTCTAAGCTTGCTGGGGGGAACTGAATTCGTATTGTACTGTGATTGTATTCCTGAAGACTGTGTGTGTTACTTCCATCTCCTTATATGGCATAAGGGGCGGTGAATTGCCAAAAGGGGAAAAGTGATTCTATTACCTTTTGCTGAAATCATATCAAGTTTATTCCTGTGTTGCTTCTTTTCCACCTTGCATTTCCTTGTACCATATAAAGCATTCTCAGCTACCTTATCCTCTATACTACTCCTAAGTAATTAAACCAGTGTGCTAGTATAACATCATCCATTGTTGATCACTGTCATATGTCTAAGTGTGATATCAAATATTAATTTATTCTAAAAGTGTGATATATATCTATTGTTTAATTTTTCAATACATCTTTTAAATTGCAAAACAAACCTACTTATTGGCTCAGTGAGGTCAGGGGGATTCTAAGAGAGGGGCGTTATACAAGGGTTCATCATCCAGATTATAACTTGTCATAAAAATATATAAATAAGGGCTTCCTTTGGGCATCCCAGACAAAGGCACTGACTTAGTGGGAATGCTTGATTGGAGTCATTAACATGGTACAGACTTTGGCAATGAAAAAACATGTTTCCAAATTACTCTTTCTATTGGAGTCAGGGCTATCTTATGGAGGGACTGATGTATTTCCAGGCATCATATTTCTGGCAGAATTATTTTTCCCTCATAGAACTTTCACGTTGCTGACAATGTGAATTTACCATACTTAATACAAAGAAATTCATTTGATATACCAATTGCATAGCCTTTTTCTTAAGGAGGGATAAGATGACATTTTTATTTGACATAACTTTAAACTCCAAATAATTAATCTATTGTACCATATCCAATTTCTTATTTGATAGCCACCGCATGGCACATTGTGTCTTTGTACCTGCCCTAAACTGTGTGATGTTGGTCTTTTTCTCATTGATCACCGGGCTGTTGTTCTTTGCAAAATTTGAAAATGCTTGAATCATTCGCTGAAATGCCACTCTGCCGGAATCAAATAAAACAATATCATCAGCATATGAAATCCATGATATTGTCTCACCATACAGTTGTGGGGTAATCATGTTTGTGCTGGACAGACAATCCCCTAAATAAGAAATATACAAATTAAACAGTAAAGGGAACAATATACAACCCTGCCTTAGGTCGCTAAAAGTTCTGACAGGCTGGGATAGAACACCATTTACTTTCAAGCTAATACGAAGCATAGTATCAGTATATAGTGAGACCAAAATATTAAAAAGGGTCGAGGGAATGTTCCAGGATTTCAGCTTCCCGCAGAGAGTATCACGATATATAGTGTCGAAAGCAAGCAACAGATCTATGCTTACAGCCTATACATCTAATTTCTCTTTTAAGCTCACCTTAGACTGGAAGGAATCACTACTCCTTTGTTATCATAAAGGCTACATAATCTCTGTCAAAAGTAACATGCCAGGGCTTAGCTGTTGTGTTCTCTATCTCGCCTGAGATGACGGGGTGGGGGGAACAGAGCTGCAAAAGGCACCATCCAGACCGGTTTCAATATTGGATTTTCCTCGGCCACCAGTTGAAAATTGCCAGATCCATTTATTGGTTTCCAATAGTTGATATCTTACTTCTTCATTATACAAAAAAGCATTTGTTCCACATTTATTTGCCATTCTAACGTTCACAGCTGTTTTCACTTTGCTCTTATAGAGTTGTAATTACTTAAGGTTTTCTTCAAACTCCTTACTCTGTTCTGTAGACTTGTTAAACTGCCTAATCTGAATCCTCATCTCTTTTTGATACTGTTGAATGGCATGATTGAAACCTAAACAGCGTACCATCCGAGGACCATAAGGAGAAGCTATTGCAGCTTTGCATCTTTGCAGATTTATCAGGAAATGGCCTGCTGTAAGGAACGTGCCACCAAACCAGCGGGATTCTGAATTCATTTGAGCCACAGAATAAGCATTACACTTTTGCATTGTCCGTGGGTGCCAAGATAACATATTTATTTTAACTGAGATACACAACTCTGTCATCCTTGCTTCGGAAGGCAGATTACACCATCCCTTAAAGGTGGCATATAGCATTTTATGATCACTTAGTTCATTTCTCATTATTTCAAATCGAATGCCATTATTATACAATTTCTCAGAGACACAAATAAAATCAATTTTAGAGCTCTGGGTCCCCCTATACCATGTTTCATTACTCTCAAAGACCCCACAATATTGCCATTTAATCTAAGGAGATTCCAGCCCAGCGGAACACAAGTCCAGAGACGTCCCCAGCTATTTTGGTCCCTATGATACTTTGAGAGGGTGGTATTAGGGGTTTGATTAGATACAACATCTCATGAGCAATTTGAATTTAAGTCCCCCAGGAGAATCACATGATCTGCAGTGAACGCTTCCTTACACCAACTTAAAATGAGTTCTGCTTGCTCTATGAATTTCCAAAGGGTTATGATGGTATCATTCGAATAAATATTTACAATCAATAGATTTTGCCTACTCTCTCTCACCATTACTTGTCCAGCTAAAATACTCACTACAGAATCAGAAGAGATATGTGCCTGAAAAGCACAAGCCACCTTAATAACTGTCAGTAGACACCCCCCCCCCCCTTGTGATCTACCTGTAGGCCCCCTCGCAGCTTTTTGAACAGAGATATGGTAACCATTGAAAATGATAGCTGCCATGTAAAAGATCTCCTGGAAACAAAACACAACACAATCATTAAGCTTGTGTCCTATATTCAGGTGGGCTGGTAGATGTTTAAAACCTTGTGAGTTTCAGGAGAGAACTTATCCAAATAAAGCTTGCTAGAAGCCTGGTCTGTAAAGATAGCAGGTAGATACCCCTTTGCTCATACAACCCGGTAGCCATACCATGTCCCAGTTGCCCACATCAGATATTATTGTTGCCTTGCAAACTTCTTCCCTCCATTGTTCGCAAGCAAGGTTGGACAGGGAATAGAAATAGGCCCGGACACCTAAAATAAAAGTGGCCCGACCCTCACCTCAAAGAAAGTTGCCCTTAAACCCTCATACGTGAATCACATCAATTCCTGACTTCACAGAACATGCTATTTATGGAGGATTAATGGTGTTTGTTGCATTTAATGTTTTGTGTAAACACCTGAAAAAACTAGTGATAACATGCCTTTTGTTCTTTTTTTAAAAAGACAACATCATTACATAGCTAAATCCTATCCTTATTTTGCAGAACCAGACTCAAGGCATGTCTATTAGTTGCCACCAGTGATGAAAATAGATTTGCATTTAATAAGCAATACAGCCAAGTGTTGACACCAGGAAGTACCTTGCCAGTTCTACTCATGCTCAAACATTACAACACAACTCATAAAATAAAATAACTCATCATACTTACAGTTCTGCAGAAAATCTTTTTTCGGTCGGCAGAAGTGTTCTAATCTGGACCACTTACATTACACTGCATTGAAGGTGTACAATACCTATTGGTTACTTATCCACTGTGCTGGGCTTGTCTGGCTGTTGGTAGCTCTGCTAACGCCTGGCTGGTGTGGATACTTGAAAAAATAAGGGGGGTTCTGGGAGTTTCTCTACTACCGGCCTATATCTCGGGTGTGAGTCTCAACCAGAGTCTTTAGCTCACCATCCTTTCACAGAAGAGAAATTTCCACTACATATCATTCGTTGCTCTGCCCAAGGGAAGTCCAGCACCGAAATGCCTGGCAATTCTCTTCTGAACAAGAGTACCAACAGCAACCCCAGACACATGTTTCGGCCTGGTTAGGCCTCGTCAGTGAGGTAGAGCTGTGTCTCTCTAAGAACAGTGAGCAAGGGTTCCACACCTGGATTACCCTAATAATTTAGGGGGAAAACCGAAAGCTACTTAATATGCAAAAACAAAGGGGGTTCTGGGAGTTTCTCTACAACCAGCCTATATCCCGGGTTAGAGTCTCAACCAGAGTCTTTAGCTCACCATCCTTTCACAGAAGAGAAATTTCCATTACATATCAGTCTTTGTCCTGCCCAAGGGCAGTCCAGCACAGAGATACCTGGCAATTCTCTTTTGAACTAAAGTACCAACAGCAACCCCAGACACGTGTTTCGGCCTTGTTAGGCCTCGTTGGTGAGGTAGAGCTGTGCCTCTCTAAGAACAGTGAGCAAGGGTGGATACTTGAACAGCGGCCTGTCTGCAAAAACAAACAAAAGTAAAGATGACGAAAACTCAATAAACACACATAGTATATATTATATAAATACAGTGCAGGGATTGTAACAAATATATGATGCGCACCCCTTGATATCAAGCAAAGTGGGTAGGAATGGCCATGAGCAGGCAATGGGTGGGTAAATAACCAAACAACACCACCTTCACAGACTCAGCTTTGCAGCGAGTGGGATATGCACATTTTAACATTTGCACAATAGATACAATAAAATAAAAGGACAAGGAGTGTTATCAGTCTGATATTCGAGGGGCCCATTGGTATTGACATTAAAAAGAGTTTCCATAAGTAAGACAAGAGATAAATAAAGATTTGGTGTAAAATATATGACTGGTCAGTATTATTATACATAGAGCAACTATATGGTCAAATAAATCATGACTACGTTTTTTTGTAATAGCATATATAAGAACATAAGTTATGAACTGAATCACTTGCATGGACTATAGATAAGAAACAGCAAGATTAAATGGTTTGCAAAGGATCACACACTTTGGTGAAGCTGGGATTTGGGCAAGTTAAGCTCCTGAACTCATATATTTCCAGCTTAAATTTATGTAAATATTTGATTAGGTTTAGGTTCCATGAGCTTAAAAAATACTTTGTGTTTCATACCAATGCCTTGAAAAGCACACACATTACATAATAAACTAACCTCAAAACATTACATTGTTATAAAAACATGTTTAGCAAAAGAGCATGATTTTATCTCTATTTTCCCAATGTGAGTGGAAGATCGCAGTAGAATCATGCAAAGTAGTATATGATGTGGCTATCTGGAATATATGGTCAATGCCTGTCTGCATGCTGGGAGTACCTGGGCATATAATTATAATTGTTCTTTTATAAATCGCAGTACCCAAGAGAATGAGACCGATATTCAAACCAGTGTTGCTATGCGTTGTCTTGCTTCCAAGGCAAATGCATTGCTCCTGAGCTATCCTCCCGGCCTCATGTCATGTCACTGCTGCTATACCAAAGCCCAAACTATTGGCTTTGCTTGTTAAAGTTGGATGACTACTGATGCAGCTGCCAACGTCCGCCTGTTGTCACACACTTTTTAATGGAGGAAGCATCTGTGCATTTGATAGAAATGTCTTCCGACTGTGTGAGAGTGGCTGGTGCTTTGATGACAGAAATCGTAAAAGTACCTTGGCTTTAGAAGGTAATGACTGGTTTATGATGCCAATACCTGTATTTTGATATGGGTACCAGAGAAAAGGATGTACCTAGGCATTTGCTGGCAAAAGTAGACAAATGGCAAAAGCCTCTGTAATTGCAACTATTGGCATAGTTCAATGATGTTTTTTTCGTGCTTTAGTTTTTTCTATGCTTCCTTTTCATCCTCTGTCCGCCATGCATGCACGTGCCACGTGTCATTCAAGAGATATGTTGTGTCATAGAACCTCTTCCTGTCTGATTTCTTTGCCTAAGTTCTGGAATGTGGAACTGAGGTGTAGTACTTGTGTGGCAGAGAATTGCTGCCGTGTGTTACTTTTGTGGTTTGCGTTAATGCATTTGTAACCACAATAAACACAAAAGCCAGTGCGCAGCTCCTGTAGCCTAAGGCGGTCTTTGTTCAAGTATGCGTGTCATGGCCTTTAACTGCCTTCGAATTATCTCGAGCACAGAGTGTGCGAACCTTCAGTTCACCACAAGGGGTATCCAGCAAGGTTTAACCATGTTCCAATTCAAGCAAAAGGGGCTAGGGTGCGGTCAAATACATACCTCGTGTCTGAGCCGCATCCAAGCTAACCAGAGCTCGCCAGCTCTAGAAAGGAAAAATGATGCCCCCCCTATTTACGAAGCTCTAAACTGGCACATGTGTGGTATGGGCTAATGGTGCGGGGACAGAACAATACCTTAAGGCTCTTAACCCTGCCCATCTAGAGAGGATGGACATGCAGAAGGAAGTGCTTGTTTGGGGGTTGGGGGTGAACTTCAACAGTACCTATCCTGGGAGTTGCAGAGGCCAGCCTTGGGCAGGCATGAGACTAATGGTCTTGGAAGCAAGACCATGCAGAGCAACAGAGGCTCGAATCCCAGATCCGCGCTTCGAAACCCAACTCGTCGGAGCGAGAGTGTGCTTCACACCACCCTCTGCCAGCTGGAATGCACACCTGGAGGCCGTGCATACATCTCTACCCTAGCTTGATGTAGGAGCACCTTGTTTTCCTGTTAATGCCGTTTTTCACCTAAAAAAGAAATTGCTGATTTTTAAAAAAAAGAAGAAAAGTGTAGGGAAATCTTTTTATTTTCTCGGTGAAAGTGTGTTGAAAATTGTGGCCTTTACCAATGCACCGCCTGCCATCATCCCAACAGTGGCATTTTCTCATCTGTGGCCACATTGCAGTGATTTTTCTCACTTCTTGTGCACCTTTCTACTGTTTGATGACCTCACTGCATTTCCAAGGTGGCCGCCGCATTTCCATCATTGTGAGAGGTGCCTGGAGAGCCCTCTGACTTCCCCTCTCCTTGCTCATTAGCCACTTGCTGCATTTTCTAGCCAACTGGGGACCATCAGGCTTTAGCTGGGCCCCCACTCCAACGTCCCACTTCCTAAGGCCCCTGTCTGCTCCCTGTGCACTACCGGTACGCTGCTTGGTGATAATCTTGCACCCCTACACATGATGTTCAATGATATTGCTACCTCGCGCCTCAAAGAAATCTGGAATACCATGACATTCATACGTCCTTAACTGTGGGTTAATTCCCTCCTTCTTGACACACTCCTACGCTCTCTTGACTTCACTTCCTTCTCTGCTTCTCTCCAATGTTTACACTCTTGATTGCATTGCGTTCTAAAACCACTGCTAGCATCTGTATCTGGCTGTAATTTCAAATCTAGCTGTGTTTTTGCATTTATCTTAAAATCCAATCTAGCTGCATTTTTGCATTTAGCTTACAATCCAATCTAGCTGCATTTTTGCATTTAGCTTACAATCAAATCTAGCTGTGTTTTTCCTTTAGCTAAATTCAAATCAAGATGCGTTTTTGCATTTAGCTTAACATCAAACCTATATGCAGTTTTGCCTTCAGTTTAAATTCAAATCTAGCTGTGTTGTTGCATTCAGCTTAAATTCAAACCTATCTTTGTTTTTGCATTTAGCTGAAAATCAAATCTAGCTGTGTTTTTGCTTTTAGCTTAAATTCAAATCTAGCTGCGTTTTTGCATTCACCTTAACATCAAACCTACCTGTGTTTTTTTCATTTAGCTTAAAATCAAATCTAGCTGTGTTTTTGCATTTAGCTTAAAATCAAATCTAGCTGTGTTTTTGCAT
This sequence comes from Ambystoma mexicanum, assembly GCF_040938575.1. Classification (NCBI taxonomy): domain Eukaryota; kingdom Metazoa; phylum Chordata; class Amphibia; order Caudata; family Ambystomatidae; genus Ambystoma; species Ambystoma mexicanum. The sequence continues at coordinate 1,418,729,455 of NC_090932.1, forward strand.
TTAGCTTACAATCAAATCTAGCTGTGTTTTTTCATTTAGCTTAAATTCAAATCTAGCTGCGTTTTTTCATTTAGCTTAACATCAAACCTAGATGCGTGTTTGCATTAAGCTTAAATTCAAATCTTGCTGTATTTTCGCATTCATCTTAAAATCAAATCTAGCTGCGTTTTTGCATTTAGCTTAAATTCAATCCTAGCTTCGTTTTTGCATTTAGCTTAACATGTTTGTTCATTTAGCTTCAAAACAAAGCTAGCTGTGTTTTTTGCATTTAGCTTAGAATCAAATCTAGCTGTCATTTTGCATTTAGCTTAAATTCAAATCTACCTGCATTTTTGCATTTAGCTTAACATCAAACATTGCTTTGTTTTTTGCATTTAGTTAAAAATCAAATCTAGCTGTGTTTTGCATTTATCTTAAATTCAAATTTAGCTGTGTTTTTGCATTTAGCTTAAAATCAAACCTAGCTGTGTTTTCGCATTTAGCTTAAAATCAAATCTAGCTCTGTTGTTGCATTTAGCTTAAAATGAAATCTAGCTGTGTTTTTGCAAACTTATTGTGGCCTTTGCTTGTACTGCATGCTTTTTCTGTAACCTGCTGGCCAAGTGACTGCACCGTTCTACTTGTTCTACCCTGACCCGCTTCCCTCCTCCTTGCTTCTCCCCCCTCTTTTCTCTACCTCACCAATGGTACTTTCTGTTTCTCTTATCTTCTCTAACTGTTTCTCCATCGACTAGCCTTCCCTTCTCACTAGGTCTGGTAGGAAGAAGTTCAAAAAGGATATCCTGGCCTCCAACCCTGGTCTACTTATCGCTGACACCTATTCCAGTGCGTCCTCTCCTTTGCCGTTCCTTCGCCAGATCGATGGACACTTCATATGATCTCTGTTCTCTGCCCTTTCTCCTCCTCTCCCATTAATGGTGGTACCCGCCGGGAAGCCCTCATGTCCCCCTTCAACTCCTCTAAGGTCATCATTAATGTCTTCCCTCCTCTTCTGCCCTGCTTCAGGCTCCTTCTTCACCTCCGCAGGGCGTACCTCTGATTTGTACCCCTCCCTGGAATTCCTTTAAGGCTGGCAACCTTCTTCATCTTGACACTCTCATCTCTTGCTCTGCTGTCAAACACTCCTCTGACATCTGCCACCTCCTTGAAGAATTCAACCTCAATGTTCTTGGTCTCACTGAGACCTAGTTCACGGCCAGCTCTGTCACAAGCTTTGACACTCTCCTCCCTGATGGCTACAAGATCCTCTCTGCACCCAGATCCACCCGGCCCAGAGGGGGTGTAGTCCTGATCTTCCCTGAGTGGATTCCTGCCTCTATGATTCCAACACAGACGTAGTCCTCTTTCGAATGCCTTGTCTACAGGCTTTCTCTCTCTCCTGGCCACTCTCTTACTGTGGCTACTATTTATCGGCCTCCTGGTCAGATCCCCTCATTCCTCTCTGAGTGGACAGACTTCTCCTCCTCCCTACTGGTCTCAAACACTCAACTCCTCCTTCTTGGTGACCTTAATATCCATCTATATTCTCCCTGTTCCTCCTCTCTACTCTTTTGTGACCTCTGCAATTCCCTCTCCCTTTCTATCCTCCCGTCTGGCCCGACTCACTCTGCAGGGCACACGCTTGATGTTTTGATCTCCTCCGACCTCCCCTTCTCCATCCCCCTGACGCCTCCTCTCTCCTGGAGTGATCACTCCCTACTCTCCACCCATCTCTCCCTCTCTACCCCCAGGCTAAGCCAACCCTTACATTGCCACCTACCTTCTGGGATATCCAGCCCATGAAGCATGTGCCAGTTGAGGCTTTTGCCGCCACCTTCTGTCCCCCCTCCACCTCCGGCTGACTCACATCCTGACACAACCCTTTCCATGCTCTACTCTTCTATCTCTGATACTCTTGATGCTCTTGCCCCTGTTATGATTATCCACTTGAAGCTCAAAGCCAAGTGCAATTGTATGTTCGACTAAGACCTTGCTACCCTTAAACATAAGTGCAGGGTGGCTCAGGGGTAATGGGGGGTTTCTTGTTCATCCTCTGACAAACTGGCCTGCTGCCTGCTCCAAAGGCAATACCGACTCTCTGCCCATACTATGAAGAGAGCCCACCTCCATGCCTGTGTCTCTGCGGCATCTAACAACTCAGCCAAACTCTTCAAAATCTGCAAGGAGCTGGCCAACCCTGCTGAAGTCTCTACCTCTCCTGTCGCCTCCCAGGCATTTTGCATGGCCCTTGTCTCTCACTTCATCTCTAAATCCCAGGACATCCTGTCCACCCTCTCGTCCCCTCCCCCTCTTCTCCCTTCTCTTTCTGCAAACTCTGGCCTTCCTGAAACTGCCCCACAACCCTCTTTCTCTTCCTTTCCTCTTTTCTCCCCTAACAAGGTCTCTAGACAAGTACGACCTATGAAAGTCTTGTCAGAAAAAAGGTTCTTCCCTGTTTTTACGAAACCATTAATGACCACATTGACTCACTTGCTCCTGCCCTGGCCAATTTCTGCAACCTCTCCTTTGCATCGGGAGCTTTCCCCTCCCCTCTGAAGCACTCTCTTGTATACCCACAGCTGACCCTTCTTGCCTGGCAAACTATCGCCCGATGTCATCACTCCTTTCCTGGGCAAACTCCTGGAAAAGCTGGCCATTTCGAAGCTTAACCTTCATTCTGATTCTATTGGTTGTCTCCACGACCATCAGTCTGGATTTAGAGCTGCCAGAAACACAGAAACCTCTCTCCTGAACATCTGTGAACACCTGCTCTCCAATCTTGACACTAACATGCCTTCTGTTCTCATCCTACTCGATCTCTCTTCTGCCTTCAACACGGTCAAACATACCATCCTGCTCAACCGTCTCTGTGACAACCTGGGTATCACTGTATGGTCGAGGTGAACACGCACAACCTGCGACTTTTTCCTTTACAGTCAACTCTGTCAAGATTTTATGTAATTGAAGGGTGCGCAAACCCGCTGGAAGAGTTCCTCCGTGAAATGGCACAAAAGTGAAAGCGAGAAGAAGACCTTGGTTGTGAAGCCAGAGGTGCAGGCTGCACTCCCAAATACCACAGTGTGGTACAATTCTCTTTGTGAATTTTTTCAAAAGGTTCATCTCAAAAGATTGCCTCTAAATCAAGTGATTTTACAAAATTAGCTTATTTATTTCCACATTGGCGTTATACAGTTGTGAGTCACTGTTCTGGCAGATGCATCAAATGAGCTGTAATTGGCCTATGCATTTCAGATTGTGTCCTTCCTCAGGGCCAGCTCATGCTGGTTGATGCTTTTTCTTAACCAATTACTGTGTCTGTTGTTGCCAATGTGTAATCCTTGAATATGAAGTTAGGACTGATACGTCCGGATTCAAAATGTTTAAAAGCGCGAACCGTGAAACCACTGGTGATAGTCTGCGAAGTCTGCAAAGCTTAACCTTCATTCCGGTTCTGCTGGTTGTCTCCACGACTATCAGTCTGGCTTTAGAGCTGCTAGAAGCACAGAAGCCGCTCTGCTGAACATCTGTGAAGACCTGCTCTCCAACCTTGACTCTAACATGCCTTCTGTCCTCATCCTACTCAATCTCTTTTCTGCCTTCGACGCGGTCAAACATACCATCCTGCTCAACCATCTCTGTGACAATCTAGGTATCACTGATCAGGCTCTGTCCTGGCTGACTTCTTTCCTCTCTGATCGACCCTCCGAGGTCCAACTTGGGTCCTTCCTTTCCTCTATCTTCCTCACTAGCTCGTTGTTCCCCAGGGGTCTAACCTCTCACCCTGGCTTTTCAACCAATACCTGGCAACTCTCTCCCATCGCATTGCCGCTATATGCTCCAATTTTCAGTGCTATGCGGATGACAATCAACTCATTGTTAGACTTCCTTCAGCAACCTATTCTCCTTCTCTCATTGCTGATTGACAGTCTGCCATTCAGGAGTGGTGTTCCGTCAACAATCTCTGACTTAATTCAAGCAAGACAGAGATCCTCCTCATCGGCACACCTTCCCCCTCCTTTCCTGTCACTTTCTGGCCGGTTTCCCTTGGCCCTCCTCCCACCCCCACCTGCAAGGCTAAGAACCTCAGGGTCATCTTCGACTGTACCCTTTCCTTTTCTGCCCACATCTCTGACGTCTCTCAAAAGTAAAACTTCCAACTGCACCTCCTCAGACGTATTCTGCCTTTCCTCTCCTTCCCCCAGAAGCTCACTGTCTATCAATCCCTGGTTCTCTCTAGGTTGGATTACTGCAACAGCCTCTATCTAAATCTACCTGCGTCTACTCTCTGTCCTTTCCAACTCATCCAAAACAGGACTGTGAGACTTGTCCTCGGCCTTAAGCCCTGGGCTCGTATCTCTCCAGCCCTGAAATCTCTTCATTGGCTCCCAGTGGCTGCAAGGATTAAATTCAAGACCCTTTGCATTGTCCACAAGCCAGTATAGCCAGTATACCAGTATAGCCCAGTTGAGTCTGCTTGACAGACAGTTTATAAAGAACTGGGAAATATGCAATGTCAACACTAAAGCTGGCCAGATCAGGACAAACAACCCTGCACTGTAGACATTGGGCCTCACCTGTGTGAGTACTCCCTGCAGTTGGCCAGTGGCCACCACACAAAATAGCCCAATGGTCAAATAATGCCGGTAGCTCACAACATCAGGTCAACACATCCAGATTCATAACGCAGGCCTGGAAGACAATTGTTCTGATGTCGTTGCAAATGAAATTTGCAGCGCTCAACTGAACACCTAAATGAAAGGCACTTTACGATCACAAACAATTTTAAAAAGATAGGACATTGGTTACAAATACAGCATTCCCTTGCTCAGCCGCCAATATTACCACAGACATCCCCTACCCTGCATTTACAACCACTTTACTTTATAGCTGTCACATCCTTATACATTTCTCTGGCATCCTCCCATCTAAAACTCTCCCCCCTCAGTCCACTACATCCTCTTATGTGACCCATTTCACATGGGGACTGTAGCCCAGCCCCTGTAATGCACACATTCTAATTGGAAAATCTTGCGCTAGAAGTACCACAATGAACACAAATATAGGGGCCTAAACTGCCATCTGACGAATTACCACTTGGGCATATTCCTGCACTGCAGTTGATTACTCCAGTGCACCTCCAGACTTCGGTTTGGTCCTGCAAAGGAGAAGGACCGGTCACCGGACGGTAACTGACAGGGTCCTGTGTCAGTGTAGACATTTGGACCGCGCCCCTGGCTGCCCGACCAGGGAAAGTGGAACGGTCAGCCCACTACGCAGGCTACTTAACACCCAAAATAAATGTGGACTGTTCCCTGGCCCGACCAGGGAAAGGGGATTAGGGTCGGGAACAGGATGCTCACCCAAATGGATCCATGCTTGGAGAGGACTAGGAGAGGACTGATAACACACGCAGTGCTTGACCTAAATCAGCTCACTTCAGTGTCTGCACTAGTAACCGGGCCTGGGTTAGGTCGGGCCTCGAGTAGTTTGTTTGTGTGCGCACTGCCGCCTGCTTGCCTCCCTCTCTCCTGCTGCTGCGGACAATGCACTACAGTCTGCAGACAGGCTGGCTCCGAGACCCAGCAAACGTTGCTCGCTCCGCATCAGGCTCGCTTCTTGTTAATTCAAGCAGGAAATGAAACCGAATGTGGGGCATGTGCCATGACAAATGATTTCTCTGCAGGTTGTCCGGGTGATGTTGGCGCCATGGTAGTGGAGCTGTGGGGGGCAGGGCAGAGATTGGACAGAGGAGCAGATCCAGGCTGCCCATCCCAAAGATGTCAGTCGTGTTAACAGTTACATCACAAAACGTAAACACACGGCAGGCTGCGGCAAGCTAGTTCCGATGTGTGGGAGGAAGAAGGATCATGGGCCTGGTCTGTCATTGAGGTTTCCATATTCCTAGCCTTACCAGCAATCCCAATATGACGTGGCTCAGTAGCATTATCTTTATCATAGATATTACTAATAGATGGTCTTAGTATAGGCTGCATAATGCTCAGACTTGGCTCAACCACGATATTCTCGACATTGTTGTTGCTTGCATATAATCTTGAAATCACTTGTGTAGAGTTCAAACTCATATCTGTTTGTGATGCCATATTACAGTTCACAGATTCACACCGATGTATAGAACCAACAGGTTCTGCATCAGTGTACTTCGATTTCTTCTCTTTATTCTTCTTCTTGAGTTTTTAATTTGTTACCATCTTAAAGACTATTTAAGTTTGAGGAAGTGACAGGAGCCCTCTTTAGCTTTTGATTAAACAAAGGATACAGTGTAGGCTCATTGATTCCTCTGCCTTTATCTAGAAAAGAACGTAAACATTTACGAGAAGACTTCTTCCCCTGTTTTTCTCCATCTTTCTGAATGTCAGTCGTTTTCAGTGCTTTGAAAGGTTGCTTGCTGGACCTGTGAGTATCTAATATTATAACCTTTAAATTTGGGGGTATTGTTTTGTGTGGTGGTAATATCTTTGGTAGTGGCCTCTTCACATGGAAGAGTACTCAGCCCTTGCAAACTCTCTCATGATTGTCGCTGCTGGTGGTGTGTTCACCACCAGGAAATGTCCTTGAGTATTGAGAGATCGCCTAGGGTTATGCATCTCCACAGAGCTCTGGCATGGGCTCTGCAAGGAGTGCTCTCGAAGAAGGGTCACTCATTTGTCAAGCTTTAATTGCAATCCAACAAACTGCATACTGTGGTCTTTTACTTCCTCTTTCCATAGCTCAAACACCGCAACCAGCGAATTCAGAAAGACATTTGAAGCAGACAATGCTGAAGCTTTAACCCTCTGTGGACCACCAGAGCAGACATGAGGATTAGTTATTGAAGAGTCAGCCGAGCGCATTGAAGAATGAGAATAATTGGACTGATCGTCATTTCTCCTGTTGTTAAAAATAGCAGGGAGGTGGGGGGGCGCAGTTGTGCTTACAAAGCATGGTCTCTTGAACATGCTACTTCGTGAATGGGAAGATCCTAATCATCCATCACTCCTTGTTGGTGCCGCGTTTTATCTTGGAAAACAACGGATCTACTCATGAACACTTGCCGTATGTTCTGTGTGATTGCCGTGGCTCAGGAGTGAGTGGTTGCTGAATAAATTACCCTCCTTATGGTTGCCGCCTTGCCTCCCTGCAACGCTCCATACCACGCTTCCATGGTGTGTGGACTCTGACTGACTCGAGCGGCGGGCATTTGTGCCCAATTGGGGGAGGGGCATCCGCAGCCTGAAATAGTGTGCTCCTGACTGCGGCCTCTCACCAGATGGTGGAACTGGGACATGGAGCTCTCGGCCTGCTAGGAGGTAGTCGCTGGTTGCGGCCCCTGCGTTGCCTCCTCACACGACCAGCCACCACTGGGATCCGTGACCGTGGCCCACTGACCTGCAACTGGTATATTGTGACGTGCCAGAGTCGCATCCCCGGCACATCCACCTCTAATTAATGGCTGTGGAGCGCCCTGCACCACGGCTCGTGACCCGTCCATCAGCTCCGCCTTATTCCACAGAGTTTAAAGCATCGGCCTTGTTGTCCCCCACAAGATGGCTTTGGAGTGCACGGCACCTTCTCTGCCTCAGAATACAAAGTATGGAGCCCATTCTGGTGCGGTCTTACACACTATACGGGCATAGACATTTACCTGCCTTACTGCAGCGCCACTGTCCCGCCATCATGGATGAGGAACGCAACGGGTGTCTCATAGACTGACACCTCCAAGCTGGTTCCCACAGCACATGGTGACATCTAGGTGGCCTGGCCATTGCAGCAATATGCGCCTGAGCACAATGGCTACACCCTTCAGACACCACCACTTCTGTGTACCTATCGTATGCAGCTGCTTCTCTGGATGATCCTCCCACCAGCGCTGCCCCTTGGGCCATCTCATTTTCCAGCGCGAAGTGATATTGTGCTGCTAGGTTTGCTGATACTGGGGAGCTCTGCATTACGTGTGCCCTTGAAATGTGTGCCCCCTTAACTCCCCTTCCCGAGGTGACAGCCTTTTTCTCAACCTTTGGGGCACAACAGACCTGAGTCGAGGTTCACCACCTCGGGTGGCGGTGAGCTGGGATCCAAGTTCACCTGCTCGCTGAGCACCTACCTACATGCTCCACTGTATTTCACCCCACCATACGGGGGAGACCTCACTTCATTCGCGAGTTAGCTGTACTTGCCCCATTGGACTGGACCGTTGACACCGGACAGTCCTAATGATCCTGCCTTGCCCTGGATAACTCGTCTTGCCTCTGCTGGGATTACCCCTTGGGACATAGCACACCACACCAGGCCCTCTCTTTCTGGCCTATTGACCAGCTACTTAACTACCCCTTGAAAACACTGCAGTGCCGGGGCCGTACCTTCACATCCTTCCACTACCATACGTGGGAGACCACAACAACCTTGATCCGGTCTGAACCAGACCTGTTGGACTTGATGGTCACTGAAGGCCAACCTGACTGATCCTTATCTCCTCTGCAACTACCTACTGGATACGTATACATGGTCTCACCCGGAGAGAACTGTTGTCTGCACACTTAATCGGTCCACATCCTGGTCAGCCCTACTTGTACTATAATACCCATAATGTATGCTATCCTGGGCTCTACCACTCCACTGCAGAATACATCAGATAACCTTACCACTCATCGACACTTGCTGAAGCTGGGCTCCCTGGACCGGACAGTAACTACCGATTCCTGTGCACCGCGCAGTCTGCCTCCTGTGAGAGTTGGTGGGATCATGACCAAAGGAGCCAACAAAAAGCAGAGCTCCATCAATATGTTCGAAAAAGCGGCGCCGAAACCTGGAGAGCCCATGTCTGAGCCGAAGACTTCCACGTCAGCACCCCGAGTCTACTGACTTCCAAAATATGATGGATTGCATGCGCAAAGGATTTACGGCTCTCCATTCAAAACTAGATGATATGAATGGGGCCATATTGTCAATCAAAGCCTATATGGAGGAAAGTGACAATCAGGCTACGGAGATGGAGACTAAGGTTGGGGTGGCCGAGGATGACATCGTCGCCCTTCGAGCAGAGGTGACTGGCCTTTCCAGACAGGTCCTGGATGATAGCAAGAAGAATGACGACCTTGAATTGTGCTCCAGGTGCAACAACCTCCGCATTATCGGGGTCCCAGAAAATAAGTTTGATGGTCCCATGGAAGACTACATTGAACGAACCCTGCTTATGTTATGGGGAGGGGTGTTTTGTTAAAAAATACTTGACATGCGATGGGGAGCTAGAGTACCCACATATACTCAGATCAGCATATATAGTTCAGGGTCCTATACACAGTTGTGCTAGGCCCTGTGACCTAACCTCGGATTCAGTCTTCTGTCTATTGTTACCCGTTACCTATCCTAATGGCTGAAGATAGCGTTGGTTGTATGAGTTGGAATATCAGGGGACTGGGTAATCACACCAAAATGCGTAAATTACAGTTATATATTGAATGGCACAAAGTTAAATAGCTTTTCCTGCAAGAAACGTATGCAGGCGTTAGTGTATAAGAGAGGTTCGCTAAAGCGTGGGGTCCCTGACGTTATTACACCGACTATTCCACCCAAAACCATGGAGTCACGATCCTGATACATAAGAGTCTTAAGTTTCAGTGTAAAGTGATTCATGTCGATTCCCTGGGTCACTATGTTTTACTGTTTGGGACCCTGTTGAACAGAGAGGTTGTGTTGCTGTTGGGTGTCATGACCCACGTTTGGACTATTATTCTGCAACACTTGGTGCTGTGGGCTTAGGAAATCCAAGAGGGTGGAAAAGCCCACATTTGCGCCAGAATCCGGGAGACCCGCGCAGTCTTTGCGCACAACAAAATGGTCCCCTGACCTGCCACCCACCAGTGTGAGCGTGATGGGTCAGGAGTGCCATGGGTGAAATGTGTGCCAAAGGAAATACAGCAGTGCCGGTTAGCTCAGATAGCAATTTGAAATCACCTTTGTTTCTCTGAAATGCAAGCTAAAAATGCCTATTTTAAACATTGCAAGATATTCAAAAATCTCACTGAACACCAGCAGACATTTGGCAGAAGGTAGACTTGTGTGCATACAAAATCTGGAAAGAGAAAGAGCCTAAAATAATGTTCATAATGAAACTGGCTGAGCTGTGGATGTCAGCAGCCTAAGTTAAATTGTACTGAAAGACGCTAAAATATAAATGTTTAAAATAAATGAGTGACCTACTGTGGAGTGGCACATAGTTTGCAACTGTTAAATGTCATAGTTTTGAACTTAGAATCAGTGTTCTAGCTGCATGTGTAAAAATTGCAAGTTTGGTTTGAATGTAGAAAACTGGGAACCAAAGTGACATTTGGCTGAAGCCTGGCTTGAAGAGAGTGAATTCTGCCTGGCAACTACACCCGACAGGAGTTGAAACTTGATCAGCAGCTGTGTTCCCAGGCCTGGCTGCATTCTGCTGCCCCTGCCAAAAGGAGATGACACCTCTCTGATTGAATTAGTGGAGTAGCACCTGGGCACTGCAGGAAACAAAACAAAGCACTGTCCTTGGCCCAGGCAAATGTTAAATTAGGGGGATCGTAAATGGCTTCCTCTTGGAAGGAAACTGGGAGGGGCACTGCATCTGTGAGCAAGCTGAGCTTGGGGGAAGTGGACAAACCAGAAATTCCACCATGTGCTTTGGAAAACCACACCCCTCGGGGCCAGAGCATAATTTTAAAAAGATGGATAATTCATAGTGCAGACTTGTAAAAATTATATAAATAACATCATCATTCTTGTGATTTTTCTGTGCACATTTTAAGAGGTGTTAGAACTATGTACCATGTTCTGAGGCAAAACTCCATGAATTATGGAGATTGCAGACACAGGGTTCACGCTAGAAAAATGAAAAGTTACTGGAATATGTGTAGAAAGGTGGTGTACATGTGTGCCATTTTTGGAAAACGTCCGATATTGGTAAACCAACTAAAAATGAAAATAAGTTGTCATTTTTGAATGCAAGCTCTTAGAAACATCAGAGTTGGAACAGAATGTACCATAAGTAATCTGTAATATGTACATGTAATGTCAACCACTTGTGTATCTGGGAAATATGTATTTGGATCAGAAATAGATTTGTGTGCAATTTGACAAGGGGAGGATCCTCTGACCATAAACCTACCTCATCACTCTGACTCACAACTCAGTTCCCCAATCAGGGAGAGAGGAGAACTGGGCCAATGATATGTTGAGAGGGGCAGGCTCAGTTATGCTACGCACACACCCACTTTCTAAAGACATAAAAAGAGCCACTGGAAGCCAGACAGGAAGATTCACTTTCCACTTTCTTGCGGGACGCTTTGCCGGGAGACTCCAGACTTCAAATCCATCAATCTCCAGAGACCAGAGATCCAGAGAGACCAGAGATCCAGAGAGACCAGAATTGTGCAGTGCTGAGAGCTGACCCAGATCGCTGTGCGCAGAACCAGTACCAAGTGGCGAGAGAACCGCAGCCAATCCTGACCCGATCCGTGATGAAGTCGCATTCCTGTCCAAAATATAGTGTGAGTACTCAGCCAGAACTGTGCAAAACCAATCTCTTAGTTTAAAATAATCTAATTCAAACTATTTTAACCTATTGAGAACTGCATCATAGAAATCGTGTCCCTTCTTTTGATTCAAAGCTGCAGAACTGTCATCTGTCATTCTGAAACTTTAAAATTTAATTTCTGAAAAACTACCTTCACAAAATCGTCCGTATCTCCAGAACCGTTTGTCTACTCCTTATACTTCCTCCATAATTGCGCTCGACGCACGCGACTAAATTGCCGTGATTTGACATTTTGCTTCATTCCAGCCACGTGTAAAAACAGTTGTTGTTTGCTTCCATCACAGAATTCTGTTTTCAACCTGGTAACCATCCCTGAATCGTTGGTAGGGCTGACCTGAACTGATTTAAAGTATCTCTCACTCATCCCGAACCTCTACAGGGAATTAAAATCATTTTAGCATATTTTTCACTTCTTTGCATACCACCTTTAAAGTACTTTGCCTGTGTTTAAAATCATCCCTGTTTCTCTAAGCTCGCTGGGGGGAACTGGAACTTTGTATTGCATTTGTGTGTATTCCTGAGAATTGTGTGTGTTACTTCCAGCTCCTTACATTGCATAGGGGGGGGAGTGAATTGTCAAAGAAAAAGTGATCACATTATCTTTTGCTGAAATCATATCAAGTGTATTTCTGTACTGCCTTTCATTAATCTTTGCATCTCCTTGAAACCATAAAGCATTCTCTGATACCTTATTCCCCTGTCACCAGAACTGTGCTATTGTAGGATTACCTATTGCTGATTACTGCTCATACTCACAAGTGTGATATCAATTATTCATTTATTATAAAAGTGCGATATATATACATATTGTTTGATTCTCAAATAAACTTTTTAAATTTGCAAAACAAACTTACTTCTTGGCTCAGTGGGGTCAGGGGGATTCTATGAAAGGGGAGTTATATAAGGGTTGTCATCCAGAGTACACGAACTGGACATAAAAATATATAAATAAGGGCTTCCCTTGAGCAATCCCAGACAAGGCACTGACTTAGTGGGACTGCTTGATTGGAGTCTTTAACAAAGTGGGGGCTCGTAGCCGGGGATTCTGGATTAGATCTATCACTTGTGCAGATTAATACAGTGTGCCAGCTGACAGGATACATATCTGTGTTACGCTGTAAAGCACTCCTCAAAGGAACGCTCTAAGGAAACAGTCTGTTTTGCAAAATAAAATACAAACGTCTGTAAGTCAGGAAGGAAATCAATCTCCAGAATGACGACCTTGGTAGATATGAAGATAGCTAGGGAGCAACTCTTACATAAACTGTTTGTGAGAGGTGAATGGTCTGAACAGGACCAAAATGTATGGTTGCAGACGATCACACAACAGGTCACTACAACTGGGTCAGATATGTGGAGAGATCAGGGTCCCTTACATGTGGCCCTGAGTGAACTATATATGGCTCCTAAAGCCAAAGATGAACACAATAAGATTGCCAGGATAGCGGCATATTTATATTTACATATGGGAGCAATACAGGACAAATGTGCTGAATGCCAAGATCTGGCAAATAGGCAACTGATGGCATTAGAGAAGGCCCAATCTGACCTGGATTCTTCTGAGCAGAGGCTGCAGAGGAGCCAGGAGTCTGAAAATGATAGTAGACAGTACATCATTAAAATAAAGGAGGATATGGATATCCTGCAACAGGAAAAGACTGACCAGGATACCAGAATTCTGGCTTTGCAGAAGGAGCACCAAGACAGTTTGGACTCCTTACTGCAGTGCCAGAAAAAGCTGGAGCAACAGATCAATTTCAACAGGGCATGCACAGAGCAGGTAGCCACCCTGCAAATCCAACTAGACAGAGAGAAAGAGGAAAGCAATAAAAATGATTTTGAAAGACCTGGATACCCAGGCAGAGTTTGATGAAGAGTACCAGAAAGCTGGTGCCCTTCAATGGTAGAGGGACGACCTGGCGGCACATATGCAGGCTCTTACTCAGGAAAGGATACCTTAGGCCAGGAAGTCTGCCACTTAAAAAGGAAAATGGAAGAAAATCACCTGGCCCTCCAGGGGCTGGGTGACCTCCAAAAAGAGCATCAGAACTTGTTAGAGCATACCAGGAGGTTGGAAGATGTTCTGGCAAGAAAGGAGCAGGCCAGTAGGGATGGGACTCAGGAGGTAACCCTCCTGCAGCAAAGACAGGCCCAGTATTCCAGGACCAATCAGGAGGCACAGAGAGAGAGAATGAGGCTCTCTGTCAGCACAATGATAGGCTCCAGCAACAGGTAGCCATGCAGGAGAGACTGATAGAGTCTAGTAAGGCCTTAACTGAGGAACTGAAAGCCCAGGCTCTTGCATTGCAACAGGGAGCAAAGGCTTATAGAGATGAAGTTCGCTGGGAAATGGAAACACCTGAGCATAACCTCAGGAGCCCTGAAGGGGCGTGGCTTGGACGGCCATGTAAAGGGACGTGCTCTCGTGGAGCTCTGCTGATCCTGCAATGATCTTGGAGGAGAAGTGTGTGCACAGGAACCGGCCGGCACCAAAAAATAATGTCCATGCGTGTGAAGATGACGGCTACACTCGCTGAAACTTTGATTAGAGTGGAGGGTGAGGACACTGAGTTATACTCGTCTGCTCGCCGCGGGCCCCGAATCGGTGAGTGGAACAAAATGGCGGCAGAGACAAACAGGGGTCACGAGATGTAGGTCTTGTAAAGCCCCTGCATCGAACTCCAAGACCAGCGATTAGAAGCAGACCGCAGCGTTTGCCCGGAACGCGCTGTTGCTTCACTGACGCAGCGCACATCTGAAGGCACACGCACCCGGAGCTGGTACAACCTACGGACTGTTCATTGCCGAGACTCGTCGAGCAAACTGGTAGCCGACGCTGGGCCCGTGGCGTAATCAGATTGAACGCTGGCGGAACCCAGGAAGATTCATTGTGGCAGCGCACCAATAAGGTGGCCGCAGATCCTGGGGCCAACGCAAACGAGCGGGCGGTGATGGCTGCAGTTTTCACAGCGCAGCGGATTAACTCTGTATACTCAGGGAGATGGGAGAAATCCCATAGGGACAGACGAAACATCGGCGTAGGACAGTTGTGGAGGCCGATGCGAGACAATTGCTGATCCCCTGACACTTAAAGCAGCCCCTCTGGGCCTGGGCATTGTGGGCCGGATGGCCTTGTGATCGCGGAAGAGGGGGAACAAAGGGAGTGCGGTGAATAGGTGAGCGCACTCGAGCACTGGCCACGGAAGGAACACGACAGAGACCGGGCCATGACACTGAGACGGTACGAGCACGTGGGAGGACACGGCCCACTCTGGGCGCGAAGGAAGAGACAAGTACATACTTGGCCTGTTGAGAGTGGTCCGTGACAACACGGACCTTTGTGCGGAGGGAGGCACGGCAGGCCCTCGCCCAGTTAACATAGCAGGATGTCCTCTAAAGTGGTTAGACCCAGTAACCGACAGCCCACGATGGAGGCCTACGCCAGGTCGCCCCCAGAAGCGGAGGGGGGCAAGAGATAGGAGACCCCCACAGCAACGGCGGAAACACCTGGCACGATGCAGGAGGTGCTGGCAGCGATCGCAGACTTAAAGGTGGCCTGGGAGACTAAGTTGAGCCAGGCAATGAAAGAGGTGCAGGAGGGCCTGGACCTCAAGATCGGAGCGGTCCAGGAGGAGGTGAACCTGCTGAGACAGGACGTGCGAATGATTGCGGAGCGCACTGGGGCCTTGGAGAAGGAGATGGCCCCAAACACGGAGGCGTGCGCCGCGCATGGAAAGGAGCTCCATGCCCTCGTGCAATGGGTGGGCAATCTGGAGCACAGAACTGAGCAAGCAGAAGGGCGCACCAGATGCAATAACATCCATATAGTGGGCCTGCCGGAAGGTATGGAAGGATCAAACCCCACAGAATACGTGTAATCCATGCTTTTACAGGAGATAACAGGCGGGGTGCTGACCCAGGGGTTCGCGATTGAAAGGGCGCACAGGGCCTTGACAAGGAGACTGACCCCTGAAGTCCCCAGACGCGGGTGGGCCTGAGATCCAGGGATGGAGCTGGGCATTTGTTGGGGTAGGGCAGGTTGGGGGGAGGGGCTGGGTTATGTGCAGTGGATGGGAGTTGGGGAACAGGGAGGGGGGAAACTGTTGAGGGGGCAAGGGGGAGAGTCGGAAAACAAACCATCAAGGGAAGCATTGAAGGGAGAGGTGGGTTGGGAACAAACCGAGTAGACGGCATCGGGTAATCTCAGATAGTGACCTGGAATGTATGGGGCTTTAATACCTATCTGAAACGTAATAAAGTGATGCTGTATTTAAAAAGGATGCACATTGATATAGCCCTGTTGCAGGAGACTCATCTCACAAGGGAGAATTTGGATGTTGTTAGGCGAAAATGGAGGGGACATGTTGTGGGGGCTACGTGTTCTGCGTACGCTAGAGGGGTTATCATTTGGGTGCCGCTCCAGGTGCTTAGCTCAACAGTAGACCCATAGGGAAGAATGGTGGCGGTGACAGGACTCCTGGAGAACAGGAAAGTGCACATCATAAATCTGCACACCCCCAACCATGATACAGCGGCTTATTTCAGGTCCCTTTACATTAAAAATTAGCCCCCTGGCTGGGGGTGCGGTGGTGTGGGGAGGGGACTTTAATTGCACCCTGAATTCCAAAATGGATAGGTCAGTCGACAAAGCATGGAAGCCGGCACCGGCGGCCAAAGCACTGGGGACATTGTTAAAAGATCTAGGCCTAGAAGAAGTGTGGAGAAGGTTTCATCCAATGGATAGGCAATACTCGCACTATGCAGCGCCACATGACCTGCACACGAGGATAGATTATGTGTTCGTAGCGGCTGAGATAGCGGGAGAAATGGTGGGAGCGGAATACAAGGCCCGGGTACTATCTGACCACTCGCCTTTGGTGGTAGAGTGGCGACACCAACCCCCCAGAGCACGGATCCCGACATGGAGACTTAGGACTGAGGCATTACAAGATGAGGGGTTCCGGGAGTGTGCGCTCGGTTGGAACAGTATGGGAGGAGTTCAAGGAGTTCAAGGTGGTGGTGCGTGGAGTAGCCATTTCGAAATCTAAAGGGCTCCAAGGGGGCATCAAAAGGGAACTTCAGGAAACGGAAAGGGAGCTGGAGGGTCTCACACGACATGAGGATACCGCCCGGAAGAATAGCGATAAGATAAAAGACCTACAGTTAACCTGCAGTGGACTCTGGGATAGGCTATGTAGACTAAATTACAAGAAATACACAGCGAGGCTACACGCAGGGGGCAATAAGCCGGGCAGATTGCTGGCCTGGCTGTATAAGAGTGAGACCCCCCGCACAGTGATCAGTGAGATTAGGGATGAGGAAGGTCGCATCCGTAATACCCAGGAGGGGGTGAACAAGGAGTTCCTCAAGTTTTACAGACACTTATATGAGGACGCAGGGGAGGATAGGAGTCAAGACATACTGGACACATTAGAGGACATAGAGCTGCCCACCCTGGATGACCTAGAACACGCGGAATTGGACGCCCCTATCACCTCGGAAGAGCTGGAGGTGGTGATCCAACATTTGCCCACGTGTAAGGCACCCAGGACGGATGGGTTGCCTAGTGAGTTTTACAAGACATATAAACAGGAACTGCTTTAGCCACTGCTTGCCATGTTCAACGAGGCCTATGAACAGGGGGAACTGCCATTGTCCTTTCGCGAGGCGATGATCATCCCACTCCTGAAACCAGGCAAGCCGGCCGTGGAGTGTGGGTCTTAAAGACCTTTGTCCATGCTAAATCAGGACAGCAAAATACTTATGGCAGTGCTGGCCAATAGGCTGAAAAGGGTGATCGGTAAGATGATACAGCCAGACCAGACGAGATATGTCCCCGGCAGGAACATTACAGATGACCATAGGAGGCTACACCACATCATTGACCACACTGAGGAAGATACGGGTGAGCTGGCTATCGTGTCGCTAGACGCGGTCAAAGCCTTTGACTCGGTGCGATGGCCTTGGTTGAAAGCGGCCCTGAGGGGATACAGAATGGGACCTGGATATATCAGGTGGGTCCAGTTGTTATATAGCACCCCGGTGGCTAGAGTTAAAACAGGATCCATAATCTCAGATACTTGGCAACTTAGCAGGGGGACCAGACAGGGATGCCCCTGGTCACCCATGCTATACATTCTGGCATTAGAGTCGTTGGCAATATGTCTGAGGCAACAATACGGGGAGGTGGGGATTAGTACAGTAAGTGGTAGACACCTGGTATCACTGTATGCAGATGATATGCTCCTTTATCTGCGCTATCCGGAGGACCTGCAGTATGTGCTAGAGGTGATGAACCGATATGTCACTCTCTTGGGCATATCAGTGAACCCTAGGAAGTCTAGTATGTTCCCCTTGGGTAGATATAAGAATGTCCCGTTACAGAGGCTGCCTATCCTGCCGATACCATGGCAGACTGAGACATTTAGGTATTTGAGAGTAAATGTTTACCACAAGATCGAGGTGGAGCACGAACACAATACGGAGAAAGCATTAGAGGGAGTTAAGAACAACATGGTGTTTTGGTCTAGATTGCCCCTGACTATGATGGGGAGAGTGGCCTTGCTTAAGATGGTGGTCCTGCCTAGACTCCTGCATTTCTTTGTGAATGTTCCGTTTTTGATTCCCAGGAGCCTATTTATGAGACTTCATAGTGTGTGCAGGGGCTTCATATGGGGTAACTCCAGGAACAGAGTGGCCCTGTGGAAACTCCAGAACCCATGTGACAAGGGGGGCATAGGCCTGCCAGATTTTGAGCTTTATTATCTGGCGGGGAAGCTGCTGTATGTGGCCAGGTGGCTGTCGACTGAAGACTCGGCGGAAGCCAGGCTTCTGCGGGAAGACTCGGCCCCATACTTTTTGAAAGAAGTGGTGTGGTTACAAAAGAACAAACTGGTGGGAAGAGGGCGGCTATTGAGGCTGGGCTGGGAGGTTTGGTGCAGAACATGGAGAATGATGGGTGACATAGAGCCGTTCTCTCAGCATGCCCCGCTGGTGGCACTACTATGCGGGAACGACTCTCAACTGTTCAAAGCGGTCCGTAGATATTGGGAACCAGTAGGCCTGGCCACCCTTGGGGACACATGGCAGGAAGGGGAGGCATTGGAATTTCAGAAGTTGCAAGAACAGACAGGGGTGCATAAAGGCCAGTATATAACCTACGCTAGGCTCATGAAACGGGCTAGGGAGAGATGGCTGCAGACAGTGCTAGGGGATGACCCTGATGTCTCCCTGGAAACGATGTATGATGTTTCGGTGGGCGGGCACGAAATATCTAGAATATACGAGCTTCTAAGAGCAAAGGCAGGGAAGGAGCTGCTTCAATTGAGGCAGGACTGGGAGGAGGAAGTAGGAGGACCCATGACAGTTGGGCAATGGGAGAGAGCCCAAAGGTACCATAAAATGTTATCCCGGAATGCGAGACACCAACAACTCCAATTGTATGTCACTAACAGGGCTTATTTGACTCCCGGGAAAATTGCAAGGTTTGGAGGCTCGGCTACGCAGAAATGGCCCAGGTGTGGGGAGGTGGAAGCGGGGCTGCTACACATGTTCTGGGCTTGCCCGGAGGGGCACAGATTTTGGGATGAGATTAAAACTAAACTGGCTGGTGGGGGAGTGGAGATGGACGTGGGATCAGCTTGGCCATGCATGCTCGGGATTTTTCCCAGGCCACGGGATTTAAAGCACATAAGCAAAATGAAGGATTTAGCCTACATCCTGGCCAAGCGCAGGATCGCAATGGGCTGGAAGGCGGCCCACAGACCCAAGGTGGAGCTATGGTGGACGGACCTCCTCAGATGGGCGGAGGCGGAATCCGTAGTTTGGTTTGAAGCGGTTACTAGGGGGGGAGAGGAGGAAGTAGGGCCCTTGTTGGCCTGGCGGCAATTGGTGACCTCTATGGCAAACCCTCACCAGGACAATTACGAATCAGAGGACTCGGATGAGTGCACAAGCACTCCGACACCTGATAATGCTCCTGTAGATGACATGAGTGTGCCGGCTCTAGTTTGAGGGGTGGGAGGGGGAGGACGGAGAATTACACTGTATAATGTGATGGTTTGATGCTGATTATGTACGTACTAAACAGTTGTAATGTGTGTTATTTTGTTTGGTTTTACTGAAAATAAAAATAAATTAAAAAAAAAAACTCAGGAGCCCTAGTACCAGAGGCCTTTATCTCTCCCAGTCCTTGGGCTCTGCCACCCCCATGTCCCCTGGCGCACATGAGCACAGGGCCACAGGGAGGGCAGATTACTATCTGGCCAAAAGTATGGGGTTCATAGGCCAGTACCTCCCAGGAATGGATGGGTGGGCATCCGGGCATGGGCACCTAAGCACAGTGCAATTTAGTGGGGAACCCCAGGAGAGTAGGGCCACTAAGGGCATCCTGAAAACCTCTGCCCAGTTAGGTCAGTGGGGGGTACCCATCAAATCCTGGCAGCAAGGAGGGATCTGAAGACTCCTCTGAGCGGCCCAAGACACAGGAGACCAGGTCCCCACATTCTGCCAGCCATTGCCAGGCTCGCAGAATCCGGGAGAGCCTGGAAGATCAGAGGGGCACCTCTGGGAGCAGTGCTTCTGAGTCAGAGGATGAGTGGACCAGAGTTACCCCAACCAAAAAGGCCAATAAGGCAAAAAGGACCTTGCTTAAGGACCCATTAAAACAGATTAAGGCAATCAGGAGTGTCATCACACCTTATCACAAGAACTCCAAGTATTCTGTGTGGGAACACTTGGAGCTCTTTGAGCAAATGATGGAGACCTTCCATTTGAAGGACAGCAGTAGCTGCGTCCAGTACATCAAATGGACATTCTCCCCAGAATACTCCAGTTTCTTTGCGGGGCTGGAGGACCAAAATCATTCAAGATGGTCCACCTATAGGGCGGCCATCTTGAAACACTTTTCTGTGCATAGAAATACCCAAGAGGCTCGCAAGGCAGCCTACAATTTACAATGTGGGGAGGATCAGGCCCCACAAGAATTCGTGCAAGAATTGAAGCGTGCCTTTGCGCAGACCACCAGAAGGGTGCGCACGGACAGCAGAGAATTCATCAACACATTTTTCCATGCTCTCCCCAAATACATCATGACCCAGCTCGTGAGAGATTTTCACGAGAAAAGATCTTTAGACTGGGTCATTGAGCAAGCCACCCGCATCTATGAGGTGCAGAAACCCCAAAACCAACAGCACCCCTGCTGCTGCCAAGGTGGCAGAGGTAAAGGTTGCCCCCGTTTTAGATTTGGAGATGGGGGGACCGAAAAACCTGCCTGCACCAAATAATTCACAGCCCAGAAGGCCCTTGGGCCAGTCACAGACAGGGAGTCAAGGAGGTAGTCCCACAAATGGGGTCCCCCGCTCCCCCGGCTATGTAAGTCCCCGCAGTAAGGGGAACAGACCAATCCTGGGTTATGTGTGGACACCTCCAGCCCAAAGGGGGGGATCCAGCCAAGCACCTGACCCAGGGAAATTCCCTCCTAACTTCCCACAGGAGGGCAGAAATTCCCCAAACACTGGGCAGAACTTTTTTCCCAGGTATCCACACAATTTCCAGCCCCAAAATCATCCATCCTTCTTTCCTCACTTCCCTGAGCCCAGACAACCTAATCCGGGAGATGGGAGGCCAAGGGTGGAGGGGTACCCAAATCTTCCCAACCCGGGGCACTACCAGAGAAGGGATAGCTACCCTTCCCAGGATCAGCCCAGGGGAGAAAAAAGAACCCCGTATCAGCCAGAGCGGGTTTCCCAACTTAAGCGCCAGGTCCAAATATGGCACGGGATCTGGGTCACATACTGAGGGTTCAACAGAACCCTCAGATGAGCATGCCATCGCAGAATGCCCCAAACTCTGGGCCTGGTGCTCCAGAACAATGACGGGGGCAGCACCCCGATAACCCACCGGTTCCGAGGGAGGAGGCACAAGGAGAAGGGGGGTGTAAAGCCTTGGAGGAAGCTTCCTTCCCAACTTGTAAACAGCCCCTGGAAAACCAGGAACCGGAAACAAAATCTCCTACCCCTGAAAGTATGCCACCCAAGGAGCAAAGAGGAGGTAGGAGAAACAAAGGACCCAAACGGACCCAATTTATGGAGAAGGTACAGGTCTTCCAATTTGAGGAAGAGGTATCCCAAGAGGATCCTGAGGAAAGGATCTTCTCCTGCAGAGATGGGGGAACTCCTCCCAAGGAAAAATGGGTCCCAAGGGATTTCAATCCAGACTGGGTAGATGTGGGGATTGAGCTGTCACCGCCCATCATTCTATCCCAGAACCAACAATACCAAAAACCCCTGGTTCAAACCCATCCTGGAGACTGCCTCCAAAAAGGCAGGGGCGGCCCAGAACCAGAACCAGGCGAACCAAAAACCGCCTCCATTTCAAGTTGCCAACTTTTTCTTGCAGATTCCCATGACTCTCCACAGAATTCTGCCCAAATCTCTTCTCTCTCAATGTCCAAAACCAGAAAATTAGCCCACCAGTTGTCCAAAAATGTGCATTATCTGTGCCCCCTTGAGGAGAAGGAGGGGAGATACTATGCCCCGGTACAAGTACAGGGGCCGGGTACAATTTTGGCACTAGTGGACACTGGATCCCAAGCTACCCTTCTGTCCAAAAGGGCCTTTGATGAACTAAATGCAGGAAGGGGGGAGAATTACCGTAGTCCTCTCACCTCTCTTCCTGGACAACTCCAGAACTTTGACGGGAAGGAAATTCCCGTCGAGGGGACTGCGGATTTGGACATCAAAATTGGGCGACACACAGTGAAACACCCGGTCATAATAGTGACTCCAGAGGGTACCCCTTGTTTACTAGGGAATGACCTCCTGAGAAGGTTGTCACCCCTAATAGATTGCGTAAACAAGGTCCTCTGGACCCAGACTAGCCGACCAATGAAATTAAAGCAGAGTGTCAACTATGTTAGCTAAACGGCACCTGCCACATGGTTGAACAAAAATCTGACCAAGTAGAATTTCACTTCCAGAACAACCAAATTCCAGACGTGACAGTAATAGCAGTAGGACAACAGACTGGTGATGGGGGGTCCTCTCTGTTTCTGAAAATCAACCTTCCTTCCAGTTTAAGGTGGTATTCCACACTGGAAGGAAATACTCTGAAATTCTTTACTAATCCACAATCAGACACTCCCACTTCTATAGTCCAGAAAGAGGTGAAAGCAGCTCTGAGCCTGGCTGATGTTCAGCAAAGTGGAGAGCAGTTGTTCATCCCTGTTCAGTTAAATGATGGGAAGGACTCTGTCCTCGCTCGAGTGTGTGTGAACAACGGTAAGAGCTTCATCAGCGAAGCCATGTTCCGCGAACTCCCAAAAGATCGAGCCATTCCCACATTCAAACTGATAGACAAATGGGAAATGGATCTGTAAACACCCAATTCCAAACATCTCCTGCCAAGCAGGTGTATGCTCAAAATCTCCATTGGCAACAAGAGCATAGTCCATAATTGTTGGGTCGTGCGAGACGTCACTGCCGCCTTTTACTTAGGCAGTGACATTCTCAATCGCTTTGCCATTAGTTTGGACCTAATAAACTACAAAGCTTGGTCCCGATTAGCGGATAATCACATGGGCTTTGATGATCCAGAAAAAGGCATTTAGGTCAGCTCAACTGCTACCTTATGCAGTTGAAATTCAGATTAAAGAGGAAGTCACCATTCCAGAAAGGAACCGATATTCTCCCTGGAAGTGAAAGTTAAAAGAGGACAAAAATTGAAAAACCCTGATGCTTAGATTCATCTAAATGCTTTCCTTCAACAGCAAGGTTTAGGGGTAAACCCAACACCATTAGTCAACATAGAACATGACACCATTCCAATAGAGGTGGATAACAGTGACTTAAAGAGTATTGCTCTAGCCGCAGGCACCATTGTTGGAATGGCGGTTGATGACCGACATTTCTCCATTGATTTAGGAAATGAACTGTTAGGACCAATCCCCAAGGACTGTTTTGACAGTGACAGTGATGATAATACAACACCAGACAGGATCTTTACCCGGCATGGGGGGGAGGACTTCCTGGTGTACACTTCTTGCCCTTATGGTAAGGAAGACGTGACTTGTGACTTCAGAAGGGATGAGGTGATTTTCCAGGTCCGTGAGGGCTTCCTTTCCCACCCGAAGCCTCCAGTCCAAATCAGCACTCTAACCAGGGGCTTCTCCACCCAGCTGGAGGAGGCCGCTGAGATAGCAAAACCAGAAGTCTTTCCAGGCTTCAGGCAGATGGTGGAAGAGAGAGTCAACCTAGCTGATGCCTGGGTGACTCTGGAACAGAAGCAAAAGTTGAAACAAGTTTTCTTGGATTTCCAAGATCTCTTTGCGGTAGACTCATATGACTGTGGTCGCGCCGACATCCACACAACAACAATTCCCACGGACCCTGGAATGACTCCAGTGTTTGTGAAGCAATATCGTTTGCCTCTCGCATCCATGGAGTCCCTTACTGAAATAATTAAGAACCTTGCGTCCCGGCGAATAATCCGTCCAGTACACAGCAGCTTCAATAATCCGGTGCTGGGAATATTGAAGCCAAACGGCCATTGGAGACTCTGCGCTGAACTTAGGGAGCTCAACAAACGGGTCCATCCTTCCCGATGGCCTCTGCCCTACATTGACCAAGGGCTGGCCCAGATTCAAGGGTCTCAGGTATTCACTGCAATAGACCTGACCAATGGATACTGGACCATGCCTGTCAGTAGGGAGGACCAATACAAACTGGCTTTTACCTTTGGGGGCCAGCAGTACACATGGACCCGGACTCCCTTCGGATACCTCAACTCCGGCAATGAATTCAACATTTTCCTACATAAGGCCATGCCCGACCTGGGTCCGAGGGGTAACCTGGCTTATGTAGATGATGTCCTCATCAAAAGTTCATCTGTGGAAGAACACATAGCGGAGATCTGTTATGTTCTGACACAGTTGAGGGCCGCCGGAGCAAAACTTTCCTTTCTGAAAGCACAGTGGTGTAGAACACGTGTTAATTTCTTGGGGCATGAGATTACTCCTCAGGGTCTCTGTCCCCAGGAAAAGGAAGTGGAAGCACTCCAGAAACTAAAGGATCCCACAACTCTGCGGGAACTAAGGAGCCTCCTTGGACTAACTAATTACAGCAGAAAGTTCATTGAGGGCTACGCAGAGATCACCAGACCCCTGATTCATCTTCTGAAGGGGGGGGTCAAGTGGGAATGGGGTCCAGAACAATCCGAGTCAGTAAGACATCTCAAAAGAAGCCTCTCACAAGCGCCTTGCCTAGCTTACCCTGTCAGTAACAAGGAGTTCTTCCTGGAGACAGGGTTCTCTAATACGTGCTTGACGGCAGTATTATACCAAAGCATGACAAGGTCAATAAAGTAATCTCCTATGCGAGCAAAACTTTATCCTCTGTGGAGGAAAAATTCAACGATTGTGAGAAGGCACTCCTGGCAACGGTGTGGGCATTGAAGAATTACCGTTCGTTCATCCAGGGGGAACACATCATAGTGGAGACTCCACACCAGCCTCTGCAATATCTCCAAAGTGACAGAATCCGGGCCGGAAATGTGAGTAATTCCCGAATTACTTCCTGGATTCTGTCAATGCAAGGCTATCATGTGGAGGTCAGATATGGCCAAAACAAGAAAAGTCCCCTCGCGCAAGGTCTGGCTGACTTGCATGATTGTGCCAGAGAAAACTGTCTTGAGGACGAAAGTCTAAAAATCAAGGACAACATGGAGGCATACCTTAATTCCCCCCACAAAGTCTTTGAAGAAGACAAGTGTGAGGGAATGCCCACTGTCTATGTGGATGGATGCTCTTACCATGTTGCAACAACGGGGAGAAAGAACTGGTGGCCGGTGTAGGGAATGCATGGGTGAATGAGTCCCCAGAACCCTCCGCCGGGTACAAAATTGGTCCCCGAAGTAGTGAGGTGGCAGAATTGATGGCTGTGTATCAAGCCATCCTCACTGCTGTCCAACATCAACTCCACAAACTGGTCATAATCACAGATTTGGATTATGTACGGAACAGGTTCGTGGAGCACCTGGTTTATTGGAAAACCAGAGGCATGTTATGTGCTAATAACAAACCCTTGAAACATGGGAAGTTAATCCAAAACATTGATGATCTGGTCACCTCGAATGGGATGACCATCTACTGGAAAAAGATCAAGGGTCATTCCAAAGTAGAGGGACCAGACAAAACTGGAAATGACTTAGCTGATCAGCTGGCCAAAACCGGGGCCAACCAAGGGCATCTAATAGAAAAAGAGTTCCCTGTTGGGGGAAATCGAGGTCACTGCTATCACTAGGTACCAGACAAATGCTCACAATGATCTTTCAACTTCACAATGGAGTAAGGAGACCCCAGATGCTGATTTGATCACGGCTCAAAAAGGGGATCCAATAATTGGTAAGTTTTACCAACACATTGAGGACCCTGAGAACTTTCCCCTGACGGATACCTATTACATTGGGAAGGAGGACTTTAGAGTGTTGATGAAATGTTCAAAAATGTTTCGAATCCAAGACGGTTTGTTGGTAAGGATATCCCAAGCTGGCCATGATCAGTGGGTGGTTCCTGCCTCATTCCGAAGCCTGATGTTAAGTCACGCCCATGATGCGGCCACTGTTGGTCATAGGGGGTTTCACATAACACTGGAAATCTTAAGAGAGGTTGCAAACTGGCCACAAATGGGGCAGGACCTCGACCAATACTTGAAGGGGTGTCTTGTGTGTGCAAAATTTCAGCCGACGTCCCTCACACACCGTGCGCTTCTCCAAAAGAGGAGGATGACACTGCCATGGTCAGATTTGCAAATCGACTTCGTAGGCCCTGTGATTCGCTCGTCTAGAGGAAACAAGTACATGTTGACGGTCACATGCTTGTTTACCAAGTGGGTGGAATGTCTCCCGGCCCCAAACTGCAAGGCAGAAACAGCAGCTGCCCTGATGATTAACCACATCTTTTCCCGTTTTGGTCTACCTCAAAGGATTGAGTCAGACAGAGGTAGCCATTTCACCAGCGAGGTAATGACAAAGATGTGGGAGATACTGGGGGTCAAAAGGAAGCTACATATTGCTTACCGACCAGCTTCTTCTTTGGCAGTAGAACGCTATAACCGAACCATTGTGAGCATATTAAAAAAGTTTGTGGCAGATTCTGGCCCAAGTTGGGATATCTGATTACCTCTGGTCCTAATGGCCATCAGATCTACCCCTTCATCTGCAACCAAAATGTCACCATTTGAGTTGATGACTGGACGCAAGATGGTGCTTCCCCAGCATTTGCTCTACAGAACCCAAGAGCAGACGTTGATCAATGCCTCCACAACTCATGGAGGAAACACCTTCAACATGCTTTTGCCTATGCTCAGCGGAATCTAGAAAGATCAGCTGATAGCATGAAGACCCATTACGACCTGAAGACAACCAGGAAGGAATATAATGTGGGAGACCGGGTCTATCTATACAATTTCCAAAGAAACCAGGCCAAACAGTGAACATTTTTGCCTACATGGAAGGGACCGATGAAATTATAGACAAGATCTCCCCAGGAGCTTATAAGATCCGCATCCCCAAAGGTAGTCTGGCGGAAGGGGAAGACAAGTGGGTACATATAAATCAGCTAACGTGTTGCCATCCCAGGCACACTCTGCAGCAACTGGAGGAATCCACTGGAATCCCAGAGGGGGCCGCTCCAGAGTAATTCATTTCCAACCCTAAAATATCCTGCATATAGTCTCTAATATATCCTGATTCTGGTATGAAAATGTTTCCTGTTATATCTTGTTTTTTAGAAAAAGACTGAAAAATGTATCCGGATGTGTAAAATGTATATGTTCGCCACACCATTAATAGTGGTGGAAAAATGTCTAGGAATGTGTATTGCTGCTTTGCTTTATCATCCTAGGAGAGATGAAACTCGGAGACTGACCACGGAAGACGACCTGGAGACCGGGAGCAAATATCCGAGGGGCCCGGGTTACTGCACAATATTCCCATCAGGACAGGTGAGGAGAACCGATCGATCCAACCGGATGGAGGAAAATATGATGAACGGTGCCATCTGCGGAATTGGAAGAAGAGGATGCGGACATACCAACGCGTGGATCAAAACATCTTTTGCACCTGACTCCCCCTCGACTCGAAATCAAAGTGCAGTCGGGTGGGGGGGCTTGTTGGGTGTCATGACCCACGTTTGGACTATTATGCTGCAACACTTGCTGTGGGCTTAGGAAATCCAAGAGGGCGGAAAAGCCCACATTTGTGCCAGAATCCGGGAGAACCACGCAGTCTTTGCGCACAACAAAATGGACCCCTGACCTGCCACCCACCAGTGCGAGCGTGATGGGCCAGGAGTGCCATGGGTGAAATGTGTGCCAAAGGAAAAACAGCAGTGCCGGCTAG
The DNA here is from genome assembly GCF_040938575.1 of Ambystoma mexicanum. NCBI lineage: Eukaryota > Metazoa > Chordata > Amphibia > Caudata > Ambystomatidae > Ambystoma > Ambystoma mexicanum. The sequence goes on from NC_090932.1 coordinate 1,418,757,392, forward strand.
CTCAGAGAGCGCTTTGAAATCACCTTTGTTTCTCTAAAATGCAAGCTAAAAATGCCTATTTTAAACATTGCAAGGTATTCAAAAATCTCACTGAACACCAGCAGACATTTGGCAGAAGGTAGACTTGTGTGCATACAAAATCTGGAAAGAGAAGAGCCTGAAATAATGTTCATAATGAAACTGGCAATGAAACTGGCTGAGCTGTGGATGTCAGCAGCCTAAGTTAAATTGGACTGAAAGACGCTAAAATATAAATGTTTTAAATAAATGAGTGACCTACTGTGGAGTGTCACATAGTTTGCAACTGTTAAATGTCATAGTTTTGAACTTAGAATCAGTGTTCTAGCTGCATGTGTAAAAATTGCAAGTTTGGTTTGAATGTAGAAAACTGGGAACCAAAGTGACATTTGGCTGAAGCCTGGCTTGAAGAGAGTGAATTCTGCCCGGCAACTACCCCCGACAGGAGTTGAAAGTTGATCAGCAGCTGTGTTCCCAGGCCTGGCTGCATTCTGCTGCCCCTGCCAAAAGAAGATGACACCTCTCTGATTGAATTAGGGGAGTGGCACCTGAGCACTGCAAGAAACAAAACAAATCACTGTCCTTGGCCCAGGCAAATGTTAAATTAGGGGGGTCGCAAGTGGCTTCCTCTTGGAAGGAAACGGGGAGGGGCACTGCATCTGTGAGCAAGCTGAGCTTGGGGGAAGTGGACAAACCAGAAATTCCACCATGTGCTTTGGAAAACCACACCCCTCGGGGCCAGAGCATAATTTTAAAAAGATGGATAATTCATAGTGCGGACTTGTAAAAATTATATAAATAACATCATCATTCTTGTGATTTTTCTGTGCACATTTTAAGAGGTGTTAGAACTCTGTACCATGTTCTGAGGCAAAACCCCATGAATTATGGAGATTGCAGACACGGAGTTCACGCTAGAAAAATGAAAAGTTACTGGAATATGTGTAGAAAGGTGGTGTACATGTGTGCCATTTTTGGTAAACGTCCGATATTGGTAAACCAACTAAAAACAAAAATAAGTTGTCATTTTTTAATGCAAGCTCTTAGAAACATCAGAGTTGGAACAGAATGTACCATAAGTAATCTGTAATATGTACATGTAATGTCAACCACTTGTGTATCTGGGAAATATGTATTTGGATCAGAAATAGATTTGTGTGCAATTTGACAAGGGGAGGATCCTCTGACCATAAACCTACCTCATCACTCTGACTCACAACTCAGTTCCCCCAATCAAGGGAGAGAGGAGAACGGGGCCAATGATAAGTTGAGAGGGGCAGGCTCAGTTGTGCTACGCACACACCCACTTTCTAAAGACATAAAAAGAGCCACTGGAAGCCAGACAGAAAGATTCACTTTCCACTTTCTTGCAGGACGCTTTGCCGGGAGACTCCAGACTTCAAATCCATCAATCTCCAGAGACCAGAGATCCAGAGAGACCAGAGATCCAGAGAGACCAGAACTGTGCAGTGCTGAGAGCTGACCCAGATCAATGTGCGCAGAACCAGTACCAAGTGGCGAGAGAACCGCAGCCAATCCTAACCCGATCCGTGACGAAGTCGCATTCCTGTCCAAAATATAGTGTGAGTACTCAGCCATAACTGTGCAAAACCAATCTCTTAGTTTAAAATAATCTAATTCAAACTATTTTAACCTATTGAGAACTGAATCATAGAAATCGTGTCCCTTCTTTTGATTCAAAGCTGCAAAACTGTCATCTGTCATTCTGAAACTTTAAAATTTAATTTCTGAAAAACTACCTTCACAAAATCGCCCCTATCTCCGGAACCGTTTGTCCTAGGAATGGAATTTCATCTTAAAGCTAAGATTCTAAGCCTTCCAACGAGCCTAAAACCGTCTACTCTTTATACTTCCTCCATAATTGCGCTCAACGCACGCGACTAAATTGCTGCAATTTGACATTTTGCTTCATTCCAGCCATGTGTAAAAACAGTTGTCGTTTGCTTCCATCACAGAATTCTGTTTTCAACCTGGTAACCATCCCTGAATCATTGATAGGGCTGGCCTGAACTGAATTAAAGTATCTCTCACTCACCCTGAACCTCTAGAAGGAATTAAAATCATTTTAGCATATTTTTCCCTTCTTTGCATACCACCTTTAAAGTACTTTGCCTGTGTTTAAAATCATCCCTGTTTCTCTAAGCTCGCTGGGGGGAACTGGAACTTTGTATTGCATTTGTGTGTATTCCTGAGAATTGTGTGTGTTACTTCCATCTTCTTACATTGCATAGGGGAGGAGTGAATTGTCAAAGAAAAAGTGATCACATTATCTTTTGCTGAAATCATATCAAGTTTATTTCTGTACTGCCTTTCATTCATCTTTGCATCTCCTTGAAACCATAAAGCATTCTCTGATACCTTATTCCCCTGTCACCAGAACTGTGCTATTGTAGGATTACCTATTGCTGATTACTGCTCATATTCACAAGTGTGATATCAATTATTAATTTATTCTAAAAGTGCGATATATATATATATTGTTTAATTCTCAAATAAACATTTTAAATTTGCAAAACAAACCTACTTCTTGGCTCAGTGGGGTCAGGGGGATTCTAAGAGATGGGTGTTATATAAGGGTTGTCATCCAGAGTACACGGACTGGACATACAAATATATAAATGAGGGTTTCCCTTGAGCAATCCCAGACAAGGCACTGACTTAGTGGGACTGCTTGATTGGAGTCTTTAACATTGCTTAACATATATGGTCCCAACATAGATGACCCTGACTTTCATACACATCTTTCATCCCTGCTTTCTGGGTTCCCCCTTGTCCGTATCCTCTGGGGTGGGGACTTCAATGCTATCTTAGATGTAGACCTCAATAGATCAGGCTCCAGACCCTTCCAACTCTCCAAAGCAGCCAAAACCATCATAGAAGTGCTGGCCCAGCTGATGGTGTTGGACGCATGGAGGCTGATTCACCCTGATTCTCAATCGTACTCCTTTTACTCCTCAGTACATGATTCACACTCATGAATTGACAGATGGCTCGTCTCGGATATACTAAACAGAACCATAACACAAATGGAGTCCCTGCCCAGAACATTCTCTGACCATTCACTGATAACCATTTCCCTTGGGTGGGGTGCAGACAACCCAGGGGTTCGCTTATGGAGGTTGAAATCACATTCTTTATTAGACATTGCCTTTGAGACAGAGCTGGGGAATGCCATTGATGACTTTTTTACATTAAACACTGGTTCAGTCCAATCACAGACTACCCTCTGGGAGTCGTTCACAGTCTTAGCGAATCTCAACTCTCCTCCATCGAGAACCAGTTTGCTTCCTCTGAGTCCCTTTCTGATAGAAGCATGGAATTAGATACATTCTACTCCCATGCGGAACAGGAACGGAAGTTCCTCGATGACCCCCATTCTGCTGGCAAATACGGGGAGACTGAATGTCATGGTCATGTCTTGGCTATGCTGCTCCGCCAGGAGTCCGGTTCACCCCACATTCCGACTATAGAGAGAATGGATGGCACCCTGGCCCTATCGTCGCAAGACATTAATGCAGAATTCAGCTCATTCTATGAAACACTCTATTCCAATGTTGACAATGTCTCTGCGGCTGACGTTGAGGCATACCTGGAAAGTCTTCCACTCTCTGTCCTCTCCACCGATACCGGAGATACCCTAGCCAACCAATTACACCCGAGGAAATATCCAAAGCTATCAATACCTTGGCCTCTGGAAAGGCCCCTGGATCCGACGGCCTTCCTGTTGAATTTTACAAGCGTTACAAAGCCTGCTAGGTCCCCAAACTGTCTGCCCTGTGTGAGGAATCTTGTGAAGTGGGCTTTCTCCTCCCCTCCCTTCGAGAAGCTAAAATATCTGTATTACTCAAACCAGGCAAACCCCCCCACACAATGTGGTTCATAACACCCTCTCTCCCTTATCAGTTGAGATTATAAGATTTATGCTAAAGTGTTGGCCTTGAGACTGGCCCTGTACATGTCATATATCATTCACCCAGACCGGTCGGGGATTATCCCGGGGCGCTCCACTTATCTCAATTTGCGTTGCCTATTTAACATTCTCGTCCGGGTTGACCCGAGCATACAGGCAGTGGCGCCCACCATCGATATGCAGCAAGCATTCGACTCCATCTCCTGGAGCTACCTCTGGCGGGTCCTCGAGGGGAGCAACTGTAGACCCCATTTACAATCCTGGGTCAGACTTCTTTACTCTTCTCCCGTTGCCAGGGTCCGTACCGAGGACTGGTGTTTGGCCGTTATCCATATAACCAGGGGCACGCGGCAGGGTTGTCCCTTCTCGCCCTTAATATTTGCTATAGCCACCGAGCCCTTAGCTGACAGGATACCCCAAATGCATGCACATAGAGGCTTGAGACTATCCAACTCCTCTAGATCATCTCCCTAAATGCTGATGATGCCCTCATTTTCATTCGCTCTCCTGCAGAAAACCTCTCCCCTATTCTAGATGATTTCATTCTCTTTGGCGAGATATTGGGTCTCAGGGTGAACTGCTCTAAATCTATACTGTTTCCTTTAACCTAAGTCACCACCCCCCAGTCCCTTTAGGCTTCACGTGGTCACAGGCCGAGATCACCTATCTTGGAGTGGTGGTTGCACGCCAACAAAATCCCCTATACATGGCCAACTTTGGGAAAATGTGCAGGCTGGGCTAAATTACCAATCTCCCTGGCTGGTAAAATCAGCATCCTTAAAATGATTGTGCTGTCCCAACTCTTATACAGTTTCCTGACCATTCCCTTATAGCCAGGCTGCAAATTCTTTCAGACACTGACCCGAATCGGGTCGAAAATACCTTCCTGTAGGATTCAGGTGCGGTCCTCCTAAAAATAGAAACCCTAACCACGCCAAATGTCCGGCAGTGGCTTCGTTGCCCCTAACTTTGAGAGGTATAGTATAGTTGCTCAAGCACAATACGCCTCACACTGGTTTAAATCCACAGTCCCCCCAGTGCACACTAAGCTTGAACGCCTAGCTGTGGAGGGCCGATATATCCGTTCTCTAGTTCTCCCCTCGCAGCATGTTAAATTCGAATCCCTCGACCCCGTTGGATCCACGACACTGGCCTTGACTAAGCTGTGGAAACAGGCTAATACCTCACACCCCTTTCATGGTGACTTTCCCCTTTGGAACTTCCTCCCGGAATCTCCCAGTTTAGCCCCCGCAACAACACGCTTCTGGGCTAGTGCAGGTTTTGAGTCTGTCCCAGATGTCTTTGACCAGGGTAACTTCCTTGAATGGCCAGATTTACCAGTGCCCCTGCGAGGGAACCCCCCCTCATTGGCTACAATATGCGGGTCTCTGCCGCTCCCTTAAAACAGGTACCCAGACTTCCCCCACAATTCCCTCAGATGATCCTATATTGTCTGAAATCCTAAATACCATGTCCTTCAAGGGGAATGTCTCCAGATTGAATACCCTACTTTAGTCCAAGGCCATCTCCTCTATTGATACTCAGACACACCTGGGGTGAGTATCTAGATATCGAAATAACTGACCAACGCTGGAGCCGCATGAAATCTCGTCCATTTCCCATTTCAAACTGATCCAATTTAAGGTAATCCACAGATTCCACTATACCCAATTAGACTACATTATATGTCAAAGGACCACCCCCCTCCCAGGTGCCCCAGGTGTGGTTCAGATGATGCAAATTACATACACATGATGTGGTCCTGTCCATGCCTCTCTCTGTTCTGGGAGGACGTATGCTCTACTATGTCTGGAATCCTAAATTACACTATTACCCCGTCCCCATTGACATGTCTCTTCCATGAACTCCCCCGACTAGGGCGTGACTCCAGGAAACTACTTGGGATATGTATGCTGCTAACAGACAGTTGCATTTTACTGCTCTGGCTGCGCCCTGGGGCCCCCACACACGCTCAGTGGCTTCGGCCATCACCTGGGCCTTGGACACAGCGGAGGCTTGGGCATGCCAGCAACCACTAGTATCTAGACCCAGAAACATTTGGACTCCATTTTGCTCCTATGTCTCTTCCTTGTCGGCTGACACCGATGATTGACACCGATGATGATACTGGTGATCTATCTTCCGCAGCTCCAATAACCCTTTAATGCATGTGCTCGCTACTGCCCTGTACAAGCTACCGTCATTCTATGTATGCTGTTCGTATATTTGCCAATTATCTGTAAGCTGCTCGCCTTCTTGTTGCAATGTCAAGTACAATAAACAAAGTTTAAAAAAGAAACTAGCAGGGAAGATGGAGAGCAAAGGTGACTCCTGCTGCCAGAACGGCCGCTTTGTTTGTGGGAGATTTAGTTTCACTACCTGCCTCATTTCAAAGTATCATTGCAGCATGCAGTTTCAATGTTGAATTGCCACAGAAAATTCTTTTGCATGCATTAGGCAAATTCTCCCCACGTCCCACACAAAATAAATCTGTGATTTTCTTTTGTTTATGTTTGTGGCGGTAACAGTGTAATCATTATGAAGAAACTGCAAAGTCATTTCAGTTGTAAAGGATTGACCACCACTTAACAGGCCTTCGATCTCTTGCGGCGACATAGGTGTAATCACATGGGAGCCCAGATTAGTCAGAGGTTCCGGCCCACGCCTGATTTACTTCTCCAAAAATATATATTTAAAATGTTTAGCACTCAACTCCCACCAAAAACACCAATGTAGCAGTGTAGTTTGCCACTCCCTGCACCAAACAGCAATCAGTGGCACTCACGCCCCTCTGACTGAGTTTTCCCCAGACAAGGTGACACAATGAGCAAACAAGGCTCTCAGACACATAACTCACCCTCAACCTGTCATCTGCAGACTGCACCTGCATACTGCCAAATGCCACAGCGCCTTTCAGCTGGCAGGCCCGAGCCTTCAGGAACACAACCCCAGGGTTGCAACCACAAGATCACCAGTGGCCTCAGACTGCCACCACAGGGGGCTGCCTCAGATGGGCCAGGCCAGTCCAGCCCAACACCGGGTTTGCGTGTCGCATTGCTCACCGTCAAAAAAAGTAGAAGAAAGAACCTTTCAGCATTCGTACGTCCTCAGTAAACCAGTCGTGTCAAACCATACCTCATACACGTGAAGCACAATGAGGCCACTTCCGACACTCTCCCACCATGTCTGAAACCATTAATGGCCCATTATGAACCAGAGGGTTGCATCACTTTTAAAGATAAACAGTTGGTTGCAATATTGCGTGGGTGATTGGCCAATTTTCACCGACATTTGCACCAACGTAAAAGAGCAAAAATGTGATGTTCGCTCATTGATGGGACCAAGAAAGACATTTGCACCAACACCAGAAGCTCACTGTCTCCAGAGCCCTGGTTTTCTGTAGGCTGAACTACTGCAACAGCCTCTTTCTAAATCTGCTTGCCTCTACTCTTCGCCCTCTGCATCTAATCCAGAACAGACTGCAAGAATTGTCTTTGGCCTCAAGCCCAGGGATCATATCTCTCCAGCCCTGTCATTTATCCACTGGCTCCCAGAGGCTGCAAGGATCAAGTTCAAGACCCTCTGCATTGTCCACAAGGCTTTCTGGGGCCAGGGACCACACCACATCCAACGCTCTCTTCCTAAGCACTTTCCTTCTCGAGCCCTCCGCTCATCCATCTCCAACTCTCTGAGGGTCAGACACTTCTCCAGGCTGAGAGTGGGGGGTATTTCTCTCTCCTTGGCTGGTGCCTCCCTCTGGAATTGCCTCCCTGCATCTCTCAGACTTGAGCAGGACCACCTCAGGTTCCGGAAGCAACTCAACACCTTCCTTTTCGCTTTTGCTTTCTCTCTCCCTCCCCTGCTGATGTTCTTGTCTGCTGCACAAACTGGTTACCTGGCCTCCCTCTGGATCTTATGGGGGCCCAGGCTCCTTCATGACCAGTAGCCCCTTATACTCTCCCTTTCCTCCTCTCCCTCCCCCTGCACTTGCACAATCTGAATGACATAAGGCCTAGTAAGATTGCTTGTTTTGTCCTCCCTTGTCTCCCCTTCCTAGTCTTGTTGCGCCTAGAAACACTTGTGTACAGGCTCGTTATAAATGACATCATATCATATCAACCGTTACACCAGGGGTGTAGGAGACACATAAAATCTGGGGGGGACAGGCGACACCTTGGGGACTTTGCTTTTTTATTTATTTATTGTGTTTTGGTGAAAGAACTCGACCTTTCACAAAATTAAAATTAAAATAGCAATACGTATTTAATTAAATATATCATCACTGTATAAAACAAGAGAAAAGAAGAAAAGAAAACAGAAGAAAATTAAGAAAAAGAAAAGCAGTTCACAGAATAAAATCCTTCAATTTGACGTCTCACTTCAGAAGGTTCAGTTCGCGTAAACATGTTACCACTTCCCAGGTTTTGAAGTCTGGGTCATTAGCACTTCAAATGGAAATTTGCTTTTCAAAGCCGCACATTTAATTCTCAGTGTGTACATATGCCTAAGTAAACAGAATCACAAAATAAACCTATTTTAAAAGATTTAAAACATGGGCTGGTTCATGTCTGCTTCTTTCACGAGCATAAACCATGTTCACTTTTTTGTGTAAATTAAAAGTTTTGCACATTATGCATATCTGCAAGATACATGTCTGTGCCAAACAATGCTCTCAGGCAACACACTTTATCACAGTCCCTTCCAGGGTGTGTCTATGTCTTGAAGGTAGCACCGCCTATAGGCAGCTTGCACAGATCCCAAGTTGCCCAATGTAAAGTGTAAAATCATAAACATGTCACGGCTTTTAAGTTAACATTGTTTTGCATTGTGGTACCTGAAGTCTTCCATATATAGTGCAGAGATGCTGAATGACATGAGCTACACATGCCAGAGCCTACAAACCATGATCCGAGAGCTGTTCCTCATTAGTAGCTTTATTGGCGGGGAGAGGAGATTAATGGAGCATAGTGTCACTTTGCAAAGACACTTTGCGTGTTGCACACTGGGGATCAGTCTTGATCTTGGTCAGTGTCAATTGATTTGTTAACGGCAATGCAACCTGATACCTAGTAATCCCCTCTTTGTGATAACACATCATTATTTTGCTTTGTGAACTTTTGTGAACTTATGGGTATGAATATTTGTCAGACAATGCATACTGTCTGCATGCAGAATGTCTGTATTGTGTACACTACATAAACATTTAAAGGTGTTTGGTCAATAATTGGGAACACACCATCTCTCTAGAAAACACTGTCAGACTCAGTCACATCTCCACCCATTATATGTGTCCTGTGAAACATAGATACCCTGTGTGGTTGCTCACTTTAGAGTTCCCTGGGACAATCACTGATGACAAAGTACCAAGTGTAATGGCTCTCCAAATCACTCATTGCTGCCTCATTTCAGTTCTCTGTATCTAACCTGAAGTTGACATGCTTCAATCTCAGAAGGGTAGCCCAAGGGGTTAATAGGCTCACATATCTGTATGTAGCATTTAAAGCAATGATTAATCAGATACATTAAAATGTTTATGTGGAGGCTTCAGAGATTTATGTATGAGTAATATGCAGTTCACAATTCTTAATTCATATCACTAGATGATGAATACCTGAATACCTAAGGAATAATGTGTGTGCAGGATAGTTTCCTGGTTAGCAATAGCTTGAAATTAAGTGAAAAGAGCCAGGAAATGTAGGGGCTTTTTTACGAGTACGCTGGAACTATCCAATAGGAAAGCATTCCAGCAAGGGTATTGCAGCTAATCCCCCTCGACCCCACCTCCCGTGGGAAAACATCTGAAGTGCTGTGCTAATAAGGCTGGTGTTGTATTTGAGTATTGGGTTGTGGGGAGTGTGCTGTCTGTTTCTTAATAAAACAAGATGGACACCATGGATATGGTGGAGGAAACTACTCACAGTACTTTGTCAATTTCCCTTAGTGTCAGATGGTGGGAGGACCACACTAATGAAGGCGAAGGGGTTAGTTACCAACATAGGTAAATGGCTTAGGCGAAAAGTGGCTACATGCAGTGATCTTTGGGGTGGGGGCGTGAGTTGTGGAGGGGTAGCATGACAAGCTAATCAGATGTCACAGAATGCACATCGTTAACAATGGGTAATGCCCACATTCTGAGGCCCCTATTTGGTTAGGTGCAGATGTCTAGACACAAATATGGGTTAAACCATGAGATCTATTTAGTGTGCCTTATTCAGTGACTTGTAAGAGGATTCAATTCAACACTACAGCTAAGTCAACGCCTAGTCTATAATACTGAATGAAAACCCTTATTGATATATCTTTAGGTCCAGTTCATGCGTTCTGGATGACTACCCCTATATAACACCCCTCTCTTGGAATCCCCCTGACCCCACTGAGCCAAGAAGTAGTTCTGTTTTGCAAGTTTAAAAGGTTTATTTGATAATTTAAACAATAGATATATATATGACACTTTATAATAAATTAATAATTGAATAGCACACTTAATCTGATATGATAAAGATCAACAACAGAGAATCTGGCACTAACACACTTCTTATAATCACTAATGAGTTGACATGAAATGGATAAGGTAGCACACTGGTAAATAGGAACAAAAGAAGAAGGTGGTACAAAATGCTTTATAGAGTTCAAATGGATGCAAGGTTGAATGAATGAAATGCAGTATAGAAATACTCAATATGATTTCAACAAAACAATGTAATCACTTTTCTCTGGCAATTCCCTCCCCCCCCCTTGATGCAAGGCAAGGAAATGGAAGGAAACACACAGTTCTCAGAAATGCAATCAAATGTGATTCAGTTCAATCCCAGCAAGCTTACAGAAAACAGATAGGAGTTTGAAAACACAGGCCCAAATGCTTTTATATGTGTTAGCAATGGATGAGAAATATGCTGGAAATGCTGTTAATTCCCTTTCAGAGGTTCAGGGTGAGTGGTATCTAGTTAATATTAGTCCAGGCTCACACTAGCAATGATGCAGGGATAGTTAGCAGGTTAAACGAATTTCTGGCAAATGGAAGGCAAGCAGCAGCAGTTTTTACATGTGAAGAAATTGCAAATCGCGTTAAAATTCGCGGATGCGTGTTCCGCGATTGCGGTAAAACTATAAGGGGTAGGAATGCGGTTCTTGGTGCGATTCAAAGCTACGATTCTAAGCTATCAGAGGAAAGTTACTGCAAGTCTCTAGCCCAAACGGTCGCGGAGATATGAGCGATTTAATAAAGGTCGTTTTTGGGTTTGCAAATTTCAAAAGCTCAAAATGACAAGTGCAGCTTGCAACTAGCAAATCACAGGTGACAGCTTTACAAGTGACAGGTGACAGTTAGGAGACAGTTCTACTTAGATTAAAATAGGATTGAATTATATTATTTTAACTAAGAGATTGGTTCTGCACAGTTTTCTAGGTACTCACACTATATTCTTGAGTGAAATGGGCCTCATCACGGATCTGGTCAGGGTTTTAGACTGGACTCTGGTCTGGTCTGGTCTGGCCTCTGCACTTCACAGTGATCTGGGTCAGCTCTCTCTGCTGGTCTGGGTCTCTCTGGGTACAGCACTGCTTTCTCTCTGGTTCTCTTAGTTCTGGATAGATTGAAGTCTCTAGTTTGGCTTTCTGGAGGTTGATGGAGGTAAGTATGGATTTTTCCGGCAGAGCGTCCCGCTGCAGATGGATTTGGAAAGTCCCTATCTGTCCTGTCTGTCTGCTTTTATGTGTTTAGAATGTGGGTGTGTTCTAGCATCACTGACCCTACCTCTCTCTCAGCTTCTAATTGGTCAAACTTCCATTTATCATTTGATTGGGGAATGAACTGTGAGTCAGAGGGATGTCATTTTACAGCCTGCAGAAAGTCCACTCCTCCTGTCAACTTACACACAAATCTAGATTTGAAACAAATACATATTTGCAAAGGTACATATTGTTTTAAAATCATATGCACCCATCATGCATTACAGGAGGTATCCCCTGTTCAAACTCTGCTCTTCCTGGGAGCTTGCATTCAGAAATGGCACATATTTCACTTTTTAACTGATTTTGCAATTTCTGACATTGACCCAACTTTACATACATGTGTGCAGGGAGTAGGGACATTAACTGATGAAGTTTCAGATTTTTAACATGCATACATTTAGAGTAATATCCACTTTTCCGCTAAAACCCCCCTGAACATGCCACCGGGTCGAAAAACCTCTTAAAATGTGGGCAGAAAAATCACAAGAATTATGGTATCATTTATAAAATTTTCACATGTCCGCTCTATGAGTTATTCATCTTTTTAAAGTTATGTTCTGGCTCCAAAGGGGTGTGGTTTCCCAGGTCACATGGTATAGAAACCAGTCTTTCCAGTTTCTGCCAAGCCAGCTTGCTCTCACAGGCAGTGCCCCTCCCAGCTCTTGCCAAGAGGAAGCTACATTTTACGACTGCGGTAATAAAAACCTTTGCCTGAGTGAAGAGGGCTTTGTTCACTCTCCTGCAGAGCACAGATAATTCAATTATCAGATAGATGGCATATCCTTCGTGTGGGCAGCAAAAGGAAGGTTGGCCTGGGAACACAGTGGTGACTCAAATTTCCCTCCTGATGGGGGTAGTTGCCAGGCAGAATTCAGTTCCTTAAGCCGGGTTTCAGATAAAATGTCACTTTTCGTTCCCCAGTTTCTGCATTCAAATAAAACTAAACATTTTTACATATGCAGCTAGAAGGCTGATTCTAAGTTTAAAACTATGACATTTAAACAGTTACAAAGGCATGTGACACCAAACATAGCTCACTCATTTAATCTAAACATTTTCGATTTTAGTGTCTTTAAATCCAGTGCAACTTAAACTGCTGAAATCCACAGCGCAGCCAGTCTTATTATAAACCTTGTCTTATGATCTTCATTTCCCAGATTTTGTAGGCACACAACACTCCATTCTACCAAATGTCTGCTGGTGTCCAGTGAGTTTTTAGATGTGTTGCAATGTTTAAAATAGACAGTTTGAGCCTGCCTTCAGAGAAACACAGGGTGGTTTTAAACTGCCGGCTTTTGGATAGTGGTGAGTACTGGTACTGCACCCATTTTTGGGATTTAAGAAAATGAATTCCCAACAGTTATGGGTTTGCTTTTGGCAATCAGCATTGCCACTCCCAATGGTTTCAGACTACTGTGCGGGTAGTCCAATGGTGGTTTTAAAGCGCTTTGAAGCTAACCGGCGCTACTGTTTTTCCTTTGGCAACCCATTTCCCTCATGGCAACCCAGCCTTTCATTCTCGCACTGGTGGGTGGCAAGTGAGGCAACCATTTTAGTGTGCGCACAAACTGCGCAGCTTTCCTGGATTTCAGCGCACATGTGGGTTTTCCGCCATCTTGAATTTTCTAAGCCCACAGCACCAAATGTTGCGGCATGATAGCTTAAACGTGGGTCAGGACACCCAACAAGCCCCCCCACGCGACTGCACTTTGAATTTGAGTCGATGGGGAGTCGCGTGCCCATGGGTTTTGACCCACGCACCGGTCTGTCCGCATAATCTTCTTCCTCTTCTGTAGATGGCACAGTTCAGCATCTTCTTCTCCATCCGGTACTGATCGATCGGTTCTCCTCGCCAGTCCTGATGGGAGTATTGGGCGGTCCACTGGGCCCATTGGATCTTCGTTCCCGGTCTCCGGATCATCCTCCTTGGCCAGTCTCAAGGTCTTCTTTCTCCTAGGACGACAAAGGAAGAGCGGCAATACCTACTCATAGACGTTTTTCCACCACTGTTGAGATGGTGGGACAGCATATGCATTTCATCATGACGAAACATTACATTCTTATTTTGATAAAGAAAACAGTATAACTAAGAGACAGTTTCATGCAAATCACAATATTTTAGAGACTAGATGTGGTATGTTTTATGATTGGAACTGAATTAGTCTGAGACAGTACCCGCTAGGATTCCAGAGGATTCCTCCAGTTGTTGCAGAGTGTGCCTGGGATGGCAACATTTCAACTGGTTTATGTGGACCCACTTGTCTTCCCCCTCTGCCGAACCGCCTTTGGGGATGCGGATCTTGTAGGCCACAGGGGAGATCTTATCGACGATCTCAAAGGGTCCTTTCCATGTAGGCAAAAATTTGCGCTGCTTGGCCTGGTTCCTTTGGAAGTTGTATAGATAGACCCGGTCCCCCACCTGATATTCCTTCCTGGAAGTTTTCAGGTCATAGTGGGTCTTCATGCTATCAGCTGATCTTTCTAGATTCCGCTGAGCATAAGCAAAAGCATGTTGGAGGTGTTTCCTTAAATTCTCTACATACTCATGAGTAGTGGAGGCATTTATCAGTGTCTGCTCTTGGGTCCTGTAGAGCAAATGCTGAGGAAGCACCATCTTGCGCCCAGTCATCAACTCAAATGGTGACATTTTGGTTGCAGATGAAGGGGTAGATCTGATAGCCATTAGGACCAGAGGTAATCGGATATCCCAACTTGGCCCAGAATCTGCCACAAACTTCTTTAATATGCTCACAATTGTCCGGTTATATCTCTCTACTGCCCCGGAAGAAGCTGGTCTATAAGCAATATGCAACTTCCTTTTGACCCCCAGTATCTCCCACATCTTTGTCATTACTTCACTGGTGAAGTGGCTACCTCTGTCTGACTCAATCCTTTGAGGTAGACCAAAACGGGAAAAGATGTGGTTAATCATCAAGGCAGCTGCAGTTTCTGCCTTGCAATTTGGGGCTGGGAGACATTCCACCCACTTGGTAAACAAGCATGTGACGGTCAACATGTACTTATTCCCCCTAGCCGAGCGAATCACAGGGCCTACAAAGTCGATTTGTAAATCTGACCATGGCAGTGTCATTCCCCTCTTTTGTAAAGGCGCCCGGTGTGTGAGGGATGTCGGCTGAAATTGTGCACACACAAGACAACCCTTCAAATATTGGTTGAGGTCCTGGCCCATGTGTGGCCAGTATGCAACCTCTCTTAAGATTTCCAATGTTGTGTGAAACCCCCTATGACCGGCGGTGGCCGCATCATGGGCGTGACTTAACATCAGGCTTCGGAATGAGGTAGGAACCACCCACTGATCGTGGCCAGCTTTGGATTTCCTTACCAGCAAACCGTCTTGGATTCGGAACATTTTTGGACATTTCATCAACACTCTTAGGTCCTCTTTCCCAATGTAATCGGTATCCGTCAGGGGAAAGTTCTCAGGGTCCTCAAGGTGCTGGTAAAATTTACCAATAATTGGATCCCCCTTCTGAGCGGTAATCAAATCAGCATCAGGGGTCTCCTTACTCCATTGTGCAATTGAAAGGTCGTTGTGAGCTGTGGTCTGGGACATAGTGATAGCAGTGACCTGGATTTCCCCCAATAGGGACTCAATCTCAATTAGATCCCCTTGGATGGCCCCGGTTTTGGCCAGCTGATCAGCTAAGTCATTTCCAGTTTTGTCTGGTCCCTCTACTTTGGAATGACCCTTGATCTTTTTCCAATAGATGGTCATCCCATTCGATGTGACCAGATCATCAATGTTTTGGATCAACTTCCCATGTTTCAAGGGTTTGTTGTTAGCACATAACATGCCTCTGGTTTTCCAATTAACCAGGTGCTCCACGAACCCGTTCCGTACATAATCCGAATCTGTGATTATGACCAGTTCGTGGAGTTGATGCTGGACAGCAGTGAGGATGGCATGATGCACAGCCATCAATTCTGCCACCTGACTACTTCGGGGACCAATTTTGTATCCAGCGGAGGGTTCTGGGGACTCATTCACCCATGCATTCCCTACGCCAGCCACCAGTTCTTTCTCCCCGTCGTTGTCAACATGGTAAGAGCATCCATCCACATAGACAGTGGGCATTCCCTCACACTTGTCCTCTTCAAAGACTTTGTGGGGGGAATTAAGGTATGCCTCCATGTTGTCCTTGATTTTTAGACTTTCGTCCTCGAGACAGTTTTCTCTGGCACAATCATGCAAGTCAGCCAGACCTTGCGCGAGGGGACTCTTCTTGTTTTGGCCATATCTGACCTCCACAGGAAAGCCTTGCATTGACAGAATCCAGGAAGTAATTCGGGAATTGCTCACATTTCCGGCCCGGATTCTGTCACTTTGGAGATATTGCAGAGGCTGGTGTGGAGTCTCCACTATGATGTGTTCCCCCTGGATAAACGGGCGGAAATTCTTCAATGCCCACACCGTTGCCAGGAGTGCCTTCTCACAATCGTTGAATTTTTCCTCCACAGAGGATAAAGTTTTGCTCGCATAGGAGATTACTTTATTGACCTTGTCATGCTTTTGGTATAATACTGCCGTCAAGCACGTATCAGAGAACCCTGTCTCCAGGAAGAACTCCTTGTTTCTGACCGGGTAAGCTAGGCAAGGCGCTTGTGAGAGGCTTCTTTTGAGTTGTTTTACTGCCTCGGCTTGTTCTGGACCCCATTCCCACTTGACCCCCCCCTTCAGGAGATGAATCAGGGGTCTGGTGATCTCTGCGTAGCCCTCAATGAACTTTCTGCTGTAATTAGTCAGTCCAAGGAGGCTCCTTAGTTCCCGCAGAGTTGTGGGGTCTTTCAGTTTCTGAAGTGCTTCCACTTTCTTTTCCTGGGGACAGAGGCCCTGAGGAGTAATCTCATGCCCCAAGAAATTAACACGGGTTCTACACCACTGTGCTTTCTGAAAGGAAAGTTTTGCTCCGGCGGCCCTCAACTGTGTCAGAACATAACGGATCTCCGCTATGTGTTCCTCAACAGTTGAGCTTTTGATGAGGACATCATCTACATAAGCCAGGTTACCCCTCGCACCCAGGTCGGGCATGGCCTTGTGTAGAAAAATGTTGAATTCATTGCCGGAGTTGAGGTATCCGAAGGGAGTCCGGGTCCAGGTGTACTGCTGGCCCCCAAAGGTAAAAGCCAGTTTGTATTGGTCCTCCCTGCTGACAGGCACAGTCCAGTATCCATTGGTCAGGTCTATTGCAGTGAATACCTGTGACCCCTGGATCTGGGCCAGCCCTTGGTCAATGTAGGGCAGAGGCCATCAGGAAGTATGGACCCGTTTGTTGAGCTCCCTGAGGTCGGCGCAGAGTCTCCACTGGCCGTTTGGCTTTAATATCCCCAGCACCGGATTATTGAAGGTGCTGTGGACTGGACGGATTATTCCCCGGGACTCAAGGTTCTTAATTATTTCAGTAAGGGACTCCATTGATGCGAGAGGCAAGCGATATTGCTTCACAAACACAGGAGTCATGCCAGGGTCCGTGGGGATTGTTGTTGTGTGGATGTCAGTGCGACCAGAGTCATATGAGTCTACCGCAAAGAGATCTTGGAAATCCAAGAAAACTTGTTTCAACTTTTGCTTTTGTTCCAGAGTCACACAGGCATCAGCTAGGTTGACTCTCTCTTCCACTATCTGCCTGAAGCCTGGAAAGACTTCTGGTTTGGCTATCTCTGTGGCCTCCTCCAGCTGGGTGGAGAAGTCCCTGGTCAGAGTGCTGATTTGGACCGGAGGCTTCAGGTGGGAAAGGCAGCCCTCATGTACCTGGAAAATCACCTCATCCCTCCTGAAGTCACACGTCACATCTTCCTTACCATAGGGGCAGGAAGTGTACACCAGGAAGTTCCCCCCATGCCGGGTAAAAATCCTGTCTGGTGTTGTATTGTCATCACTGTCACTGTCAAAACAGTCCTTGGGGATTGGTCCTAACAGTTCATTTACTAAGTCGATGGAAAAATGTCGGTCATCAACCGCCATTCCAATAATGGTGCCTGCGGCTAGAGTAATACTCTTTAAGTCGCTGTTATCCACCTCTATTGGAATGGTGTCATGTTCTATGTTGACTAATGGTGTTGGGTTTACCCCCAACCCTTGCTGTTGGAGAGAAGCATTTAGATGTATGTAAGCATCAGGGTTTTTCAACTCTTGTCCCCTTTTAACTTTCACTTCCAGGGAGAATTGTCGGGTCCTTTCTGGGATGGTGACTTCCTCTTTAATCTGAATTTCAACTGCATAAGGTAGTAATTGAGCTGACCTAAATGCTTTTTCTGGATCATCAAAGCCCATGGGATTATCCGTTAATCGGGACCAAGCTTTGAAGTTTATTAGGTCCAAACTAATGGCAAAGCGATTGAGAATGTCACTGCCTAAGTAAAAGGCGGCAGGGACGTCTCGCACGACCCAACAATTGTGGACTATGCTCTTGTTGCCAATGGAGATTTTGAGCATACACCTGCTTGGCAGGAGATGTTTGGAATTAGGTGCTTCCAGGTCCATTTCCCATTTGTCTATCAGTTTGAAGGTGGGAATGGCTGGATCTTTTGGGAGTTGGCGAAACATGGCTTCGCTGATGAAGCTCTTACCGTTGTTCACACACACTCGAGCGAGAACAGAGTCCTTCCCATCATTTAACTGAACAGGGATGAACAACTGCTCTCCAATTTGCTGAATATCAGCCAGGCTTTGAGCTGATTTCACATCTTTCTGGACTATAGGAGTGGGAGTTTCAGATTGTGGATTGGTATAGAATTTCAAAGTGTTTCCTTCCAGCGTGGAATACCACTTTAGACTGGAAGGAAGGTTGATTTTCAGAAATAGAGAGGACCCCCCATCACCAGTCTGTTGTCCTACTGCTATGACTGTCACGTCTGGAATTTGGCTATTCTGGAAGTGAAATTCTACTTGGTCAGATTTTTGTTCAACCATGTGGCAGGTGCCGTTTAAACGAACATGGTTGACACTCTGTTTTAATTTTATTGGTCGGCTAGTCTGGGTCCAGAGGACCTTGTTTACGCAATCTATTAGGGGTGACAACCTTCTCAGGAGGTCATTCCCTAGTAAACAAGGGGTGCCCTCTGGGGTCACAACTATGACCGGGTGCTTCAACTTATGTCGCCCAATTTTTATGTCCAAATCTGCGGTCCCCTCAACGAGAATTTCCTTCCCGTCAAAGTTCTGCAGTTGTCCAGGAAGAGAGGTGAGAGGAATTTGGTAATTCTCTCCCCTTCCTGCATTCCGTTCGTCAAAGGCCCTTCTGGACAGAAGGGTAGCTTGAGATCCAGTGTCCACCAGTGCCAAAATTGTACCCTGCCCCTGTACTTGTACCGGGGCATAATATCTTCCCTCCTTCTCCTCAAGGGGGCACAGATAATGCACATTTTTGGACAACTGGTGGGCTAACTTTCTGGTTTTGGACATCGCGAGAGAAGAATTTTGGGCAGAATTCTGTGGAGAGCCTTGGGAATCTGAAAGAAAAATTTGGCAACTGGAGATCAGAGCCATTGTGGGTTCCCCTGGTTCCGGTTCTGGGCTGCCCCCCCCTTTTTGGAGGCAGTCCCCAGGATGGGTTTGAACCAGGGGATTTTCTTGCTGTTGGTTCTGGGATGAGATGGTGGGCGGCGGTAGCTCAGTCTCCACATCTCCCCAGTCTGGATTTGCATTCCTAGGGACCCATTTTTCTTTGGGAGGAGTTCCCCCCTCTCTGAAGGAGAAGATCCTTTTCCCAGGATCCTCTGAGGATCCCTCTCCCTCAAATTGGAAGATCTGTACCTCCTCCTCAAACTGAGTCTGTTTGGGTCTTTTGTTTCTCCTACCCCCCCTCTGCTCCTTAGGAGGCAGACTTTCAGCGGCAAGAGATTTTGTTTCCGGTTCCTGGGTTTCCAGGGGCTGTTTACAAGTGAGGAAGGAAGCTTCCTCCAAGGCTTTACACCCCCCTTCCCTTTGTGCCTCCTCCCTGGGAACCGGTGAGTTATCGGGGTGCTGCCCCCGTCATTGTTCTGGAGCACCAGGTCCAGAGTTGGGTGCGTTCTGCGCCGGCACGCCCATCTGAGGGTTCTGCTGAGCCCTCAGTATGTGACCCAGGTCCCGCGCCATGTTTTGAACCTGGCGCTCTAACTGGGAAACCCGCTCAGGCTGATACGGGGCCCTGTTTTCTCCCCTGGGCTGATCCCGGGAAGGGTAGCTGTCCCTCCTCTGGTAATACCCCGGGTTGGGAAGATTTGGGTACCCCTCCACCCTTGGCCTCCCCTCTCCCGGATTCAGTGGTCTGGGCTCAGGGAATTGGGGAAAGAAGGATGGATGGTTTTGGGGCTGGAAGTCGGGTGGATATCTGGGGAAAAAGTCCTGCCCAGGGTTTGGTAAATTTCTGCCCTCTTGTGGGAAGTTTGGAGGGAAGTTCCCTGGGTTAGGTGCTTGTCTGGATCCCCCCCCTTGGGCTGGAGGAGTCCACACATAACCCAGGATGGGTCGATTTCCCTTGTAACGGGGACTTACATAATCAGGAGAGCGAGGGACCCCATTTGTGGGGCTGCCTCCTTGGCTCCCTGTCTGTGACTGACCCGAGGACCTCCTGGGCCTAGCATTATTAGGTGCAGGCAGGTTTTTAGGCCCCCCCATCTCCAAATCCAAAACGGGGGTAACCTTTACCTCTGCCACCTTGGCAGCAGCAGGGGTGCTGTTGGCTTTGGGGTTTTTCTGGGCATTACTTTTGCTATCTACCGGTTTCTGCACCTCATAGATCCGGGTAGCCTGTTCAATGACCCAGTCTAAAGATCTTTTCTCGTGAAAATCCCTCACGAGCTGGGTCATGATATATTTGGGCAAGGCGTGGAAAAACGTATTTATAAATTCCCTGCTGTCCGTGCGCACCCTTCTTGTGGTCTGTGCAAAAGCACGCTTTAACTCCTGCACAAATTCTTGTGGGGCCTGATCCTCCCCACATTGCAAATTGTAGGCTGCCTTGCGAGCCTCTTGAGGATTTCTGTGAACAGAAAAATGTTTCAGGATGGCCGCCTTATATGTGGACCATCTTAAATGATTTTGGTCCTCCAGCCCCGCAAAGAAACTGGAGTATTCCGGGGAGAATGTCCACTTTACATATTGAATACAGCTTTGGCTGTCCTTCAAATGGAAAGTCTCCATCATTTGTTCAAACAACTCTAAGTGCTCCCAAACAGAATACTTAGCGTTCTTATGGTAAGGCGTGATGACGCTCCTGATCGCCTTAATCTGCTTTAAGGGGTCCTTAAGCAAGGCCCTTTTTGCCTTATTGGCCTTTTTGGTTCGGGTAACCCTTGTCCATTCTTCCTCGGACTCAGAGGCACTGCTCCCCGAGGTTCCCATCTGTTCTTCCAGGTTTTCCCGGATTCTGCGAGCCTGGGAATGGCTGGCAGAATGTGGGGACCTGGTCTCCTGTGCCCTGCGCAGTTCAGAGGAGTCTTCAGATTCCTCCTTGCGGCCAGGATTTGATGGGTACCCCCTCCACTGACCTAACTGGGCAGAGGTTTTCAGGATGCCCTTAATGGGCCTACTCTCCTGGGGTTCCCCATTGAACTGTACTGTACTTGGGTGCCCATACCCGGATGCCCACCCCTCCATTCCTGAGTGGTTCTGGCCTATGAGCCCCATACTCTTAGCTGGATAGTAATCTGCCATCCCTGTGGCCCTGTGCTCATGTGCGCCAGGGAACATGGGGGTGGCAGAGTCCAGGGACTGAGAGGTATGAGGGCCTCTGGTACTAGGGCTCCTGAGGTTATGCTCCGGAGTTTCCCTTTCCCAGCGAACCTCATCTCTATCCGCCCCTGCTCCCTGTTGCAATGCAAGAGCCTGCATTTGTGCCTTCAGTTCTTCAGTTAAGGCCTTACTGGACTCTATCAGTCTCTCCTGCATCGCTACCTGTTGTTGGAGCCTATCATTGTGTTCACAGAGGGCCTCGTTTTCCCTCTGTGCTTCCTGGTTGGTCCTGGAGAACTGGGCCAGTCTTTGCTGCAGGAGGGTTACCTCCTGAGCTGTGTCCCTATTGGCCTGCTCCTTTCTTGCTAGAGTATCCTCCACCCTCCTGGTGTGCTCTAACAAGTTCTGGAGTTCTTTTTGGAGATCACCCAGTCCCTGGTGGGCCAGGTGATTTTCTTCCATTTTTCTTTTTAAATGGCAGACTTCCTGGCCTAAGGCGTCTCTTTCCTGACTAGGAGCCTGCATTTGTGCCGCCAGGTCGTTCCTTTGCCGTTGAAGGGCACCAGCTTTTTGGCGCTCCTCATCAAACTCTGCCTGGGTATCCAGGTCTTTCAAGATCAGCTTGTTGCTCTCTACCTTCACTCTATCTAGATGACTTTGCAGGGTGGCTACCTGCTCCGTGCATGCCCTGTTAAAGTCTAATTGTTGCTCCAGCTTTTTCTGGCTCTGCAGTAAGGAGTCCAAACTGTCTTGGTGCTCCTTCTGCAGGGCCAGAAATCTGGTATCCTGTTCTGACTTTTCCTTTTGCAGCACATCCATATCCTCCTTCATTTTAGTGATGTACAGTCTGCTGTCATTTTCTGACTCCTGGCTCCTCTGCAGCCTCTGCTCAGAAGAGACCAGGTCAGATTGGACCTTCTGTAATGCCAGCAGTTGCCTACTCGCCAGATCTTGGCCTTCAGCACATTTGTCCTGCACGGCTCCCATATGTAAATATAAATACGCCGCTATCCTGGCAATCTTATTGTGTTCATCTTTGGCTTTAGGAGCCATATATAGTTCACTCAGGGCCACATGTAAGGGACCCTGATCTCTATATATATCTGACCCTGTTTCAGTGACCTGTTGTGTGATGGCCTGCAACCACGCATCCTGGCCCTGTTCGGTCCATTCACCTCTCACAAATAGCTTATGCAAGAGGTGCTCTCTGGCTATTTTCATGTCTACTAAGGTCGTCATTCTAGAGGTTGGTCTCTGTCCTGACTTACAGAAGTTTGTATTTTATTTTTGCAGAACAGAACTTTTCTTGGAGTGTCCCTTTTGAGGAATGCTTCACAGCGTAATGCAGCGTGGTGATCCGACCGGATGTATGTATCCCGTCAGTTAGCACACTGTATTAAGCTGCACAAGTGGTAAATCTAACCCAACGTCTCGGCTCGAGCCCCCAATTTGTAAGAGGATTCAATTCAACACTACAGCTAAGTCAACGCCTAGTCTATAATACTGAATGAAAACCCTTATTGATATATCTTTAGGTCCAGTTCATGCGTTCTGGATGACTACCCCTATATAACACCCCTCTCTTGGAATCCCCCTGACCCCACTGAGCCAAGAAGTAGTTCTGTTTTGCAAGTTTAAAAGGTTTATTTGATAATTTAAACAATAGATATATATATGACACTTTATAATAAATTAATAATTGAATAGCACACTTAATCTGATATGATAAAGATCAACAACAGAGAATCTGGCACTAACACACTTCTTATAATCACTAATGAGTTGACATGAAATGGATAAGGTAGCACACTGGTAAATAGGAACAAAAGAAGAAGGTGGTACAAAATGCTTTATAGAGTTCAAATGGATGCAAGGTTGAATGAATGAAATGCAGTATAGAAATACTCAATATGATTTCAACAAAACAATGTAATCACTTTTCTCTGGCAATTCCCTCCCCCCCCCTTGATGCAAGGCAAGGAAATGGAAGGAAACACACAGTTCTCAGAAATGCAATCAAATGTGATTCAGTTCAATCCCAGCAAGCTTACAGAAAACAGATAGGAGTTTGAAAACACAGGCCCAAATGCTTTTATATGTGTTAGCAATGGATGAGAAATATGCTGGAAATGCTGTTAATTCCCTTTCAGAGGTTCAGGGTGAGTGGTATCTAGTTGATATTAGTCCAGGCTCACACTAGCAATGATGCAGGGATAGTTAGCAGGTTAAACGAATTTCTGGCAAATGGAAGGCAAGCAGCAGCAGTTTTTACATGTGAAGAAATTGCAAATCGCTGTAAAATTCGCGGATGCGTGTTCCGCGATTGCGGTAAAACTATAAGGGGTAGGAATGCGGTTCTTGGTGCGATTCAAAGCTACGATTCTAAGCTATCAGAGGAAAGTTACTGCAAGTCTCTAGCCCAAACGGTCGCGGAGATATGAGCGATTTAATAAAGGTCGTTTTTGGGTTTGCAAATTTCAAAAGCTCAAAATGACAAGTGCAGCTTGCAACTAGCAAATCACAGGTGACAGCTTTACAAGTGACAGGTGACAGTTAGGAGACAGTTCTACTTAGATTAAAATAGGATTGAATTATATTATTTTAACTAAGAGATTGGTTCTGCACAGTTTTCTAGGTACTCACACTATATTCTTGAGTGAAATGGGCCTCATCACGGATCTGGTCAGGGTTTTAGACTGGACACTGGTCTGGTCTGGTCTGGCCTCTGCACTTCACAGTGATCTGGGTCAGCTCTCTCTGCTGGTCTGGGTCTCTCTGGGTACAGCACTGCTTTCTCTCTGGTTCTCTTAGTTCTGGATAGATTGAAGTCTCTAGTTTGGCTTTCTGGAGGTTGATGGAGGTAAGTATGGATTTTTCCGGCAGAGCGTCCCGCTGCAGATAGATTTGGAAAGTCCCTATCTGTCCTGTCTGTCTGCTTTTATGTGTTTAGAATGTGGGTGTGTTCTAGCATCACTGACCCTACCTCTCTCTCAGCTTCTAATTGGTCAAACTTCCATTTATCATTTGATTGGGGAATGAACTGTGAGTCAGAGGGATGTCATTTTACAGCCTGCAGAAAGTCCACTCCTCCTGTCAACTTACACACAAATCTAGATTTGAAACAAATACATATTTGCAGAGGTACATATTGTTTTAAAATCATATGCACCCATCATGCATTACAGGAGGTATCCCCTGTTCAAACTCTGCTCTTCCTGGGAGCTTGCATTCAGAAATGGCACATATTTCACTTTTTAACTGATTTTGCAATTTCTGACATTGACCCAACTTTACATACATGTGTGCAGGGAGTAGGGACATTAACTGATGAAGTTTCAGATTTTTAACATGCATACATTTAGAGTAATATCCACTTTTCCGCTAAAACCCCCCTGAACATGCCACCGGGTCGAAAAACCTCTTAAAATGTGGGCAGAAAAATCACAAGAATTATGGTATCATTTATAAAATTTTCACATGTCCGCTCTATGAGTTATTCATCTTTTTAAAGTTATGTTCTGGCTCCAAAGGGGTGTGGTTTCCCAGGTCACATGGTATAGAAACCAGTCTTTCCAGTTTCTGCCAAGCCAGCTTGCTCTCACAGGCAGTGCCCCTCCCAGCTCTTGCCAAGAGGAAGCTACATTTTACGACTGCGGTAATAAAAACCTTTGCCTGAGTGAAGAGGGCTTTGTTCACTCTCCTGCAGAGCACAGATAATTCAATTATCAGATAGATGGCATATCCTTCGTGTGGGCAGCAAAAGGAAGGTTGGCCTGGGAACACAGTGGTGACTCAAATTTCCCTCCTGATGGGGGTAGTTGCCAGGCAGAATTCAGTTCCTTAAGCCGGGTTTCAGATAAAATGTCACTTTTCGTTCCCCAGTTTCTGCATTCAAATAAAACTAAACATTTTTACATATGCAGCTAGAAGGCTGATTCTAAGTTTAAAACTATGACATTTAAACAGTTACAAAGGCATGTGACACCAAACATAGCTCACTCATTTAATCTAAACATTTTCGATTTTAGTGTCTTTAAATCCAGTGCAACTTAAACTGCTGAAATCCACAGCGCAGCCAGTCTTATTATAAACCTTGTCTTATGATCTTCATTTCCCAGATTTTGTAGGCACACAACACTCCATTCTACCAAATGTCTGCTGGTGTCCAGTGAGTTTTTAGATGTGTTGCAATGTTTAAAATAGACAGTTTGAGCCTGCCTTCAGAGAAACACAGGGTGGTTTTAAACTGCCGGCTTTTGGATAGTGGTGAGTACTGGTACTGCACCCATTTTTGGGATTTAAGAAAATGAATTCCCAACAGTTATGGGTTTGCTTTTGGCAATCAGCATTGCCACTCCCAATGGTTTCAGACTACTGTGCGGGTAGTCCAATGGTGGTTTTAAAGCGCTTTGAAGCTAACCGGCGCTACTGTTTTTCCTTTGGCAACCCATTTCCCTCATGGCAACCCAGCCTTTCATTCTCGCACTGGTGGGTGGCAAGTGAGGCAACCATTTTAGTGTGCGCACAAACTGCGCAGCTTTCCTGGATTTCAGCGCACATGTGGGTTTTCCGCCATCTTGAATTTTCTAAGCCCACAGCACCAAATGTTGCGGCATGATAGCTTAAACGTGGGTCAGGACACCCAACAGACTCTCATTCTTTCATATGCATCACAACCTTTCGCTTTGCCCACTCACCAGGTATCGTATATCTGCCCATATCAGCAGATTTAATTAGTATAAAGATTACCAGCTTGCAGTATAGGATCTGATTTACAAAGCATTTTTCAATGGTGTTTTCCCATTCGAAAATGCTTTTGTAAATCAGGTCCATTGTGTCTTAATCAGCAGCTCTCACTACTAAATTTAAATATCAGGAATTGAAGGTTAAACATAATTGTATTGTTAGATCAAGATTTGATGAATATTATGTGGCAGAATCTTCTTAAATAAAAATGCCAATTCAGTGGACAAGTTTATGATGGCTTGTGATGCAATTAAAGCTTTTTTTAATTTTTTTATTTGTATTTAATCATTAGATTTTTACAAACGAAGAAGAAGCAATCCTGCACTCGTGGTGGTAAAAGTCAAAATCCTACTTTGCTATTTGTATTGATGTGACTGAATGTGGTTGAAGTAAAACATTATTTACATATTTTAAAATATTAAAAGTGGCCAACTGCCACTGAGTTCTGGCCCCCCCTTTCAGCCTGGTCCAGGATTTGTTTTGGTCACTTAAGGCGAAATCTGAAAGAGTATCTTTCAAGTAGATAAGTCTTATTCCTCGAGTGCTCGGGCAAGAGAGAAGAAAGTGTCGAATTGACTCTATCACCGTAGGTTGGGTGCAGAAGAGGCATTCCTTTGATGTTGATATGTCTCTAATTGCCAGAATTTCATTAGTTGGCAAGAGATTAAGTCTCACTCTCATTAAAAGGTCTCGTGCAGGCCTTGATGGGAACTTCTTAATGTATGGCTGAAGATCATTTAATTTCCTGGTGTTGGGAGGAAGATGCTGTACCAGTGTATTGCTTAGCGCTGCTTCTTTGGTCTTTATCCAGTATAGATCTTTTAGTTTTTTCTGGATGTTATTGGGATTTGTGAACAAGGTCTCCTCGTCGCATTCCACCGAATATAGCATTTCTAAATTTGGTGAAGTCTAGCTGTACAACATCTTGTTGTTAGTGCTGTGGCTCTCTCTGAGTATCAGATTATATATCGACAGTTTGTTAGACATTCGACATTTCCGAAATAACATGAGAGTATTGATTTTCACTATTCCTTCCAGCGAGAGCAAGCTAAGTTCTTGTTTTATAACCGCAACTGATGTGGAGTTAGGCAGGCCTAGTTAAGATCTCCAAAATCCTGCTTCCAGCTTTGGCCAAAGTGTGGCAGGTAGATTTGGCATAGCATTTGCACCGTACGTTAAAGTTGGAATCACTTTTTTTAATTAAAATTCCAAAACCGGGACCAAGGAAAAACGCCTACATTTCCTGTTGATTCCCCTTCCTTACACGGCCAACTTTTTAGATGTTGATTTCAAGTGGGCTTACATGGCCAATTCATTTTAGAGCTGTCTAGGATCACTCCAAGATATCTGAATTCCTTGACTTTTTCCAGTTGGTGGGAAGACAAGTGCAGGACGACCTTTTCTTTTCTTTTGATGGATGCAGAAATTACCATAAATTTTGTTTTTCTTTCATTTATCTCTAGGTTGTTGTTTACCGTATACTCTTGAAGATTGCTTAGTTGGCACTGCAAACCTATAGGAGTGTGGTCAAGTAATGTTAGGTTGTCAGCGTACAGCAGTCTATTCACATGGGTGGTACCCATTTTAGGAGGAAAGCATTACACAGTTGAATTCATTTCTTGTAGGTCTCCAATGAATGCCAGAAAGAGCGCTGGGGCCAAAAGGCACCCCTGTTTAACTCCTCTAGCCGTTGGTATATCCTGTGAGAGCAGACCTTGTTGGTTTAGTCTGACTCTCATGCTGGTTCCTGTGTAAAGGGCCTTAATTGGATCCAATAGTGGTTGAAGGCATTTCCATGCCTCAAGTTTTACCCACAGTAGTGACCGGTCGACTCTGTCGAATGCCTGGGTGAGGTCAATAAAGGTAATGAATTGTCATGATCTCTGCTTCCAAAAGATCAGGACTTGCCCGACTCCCTTGGAAGCAGACCCATAACCCCGGTTCCGAGTGCCAGCCAGTCCCAATTGGGACCTTTTGGACCCTGTCCTGGCGCCAGTGGCACCAGGCTCATAAAGATGCCCAGTCCCAGCGCTGGAAGCGCCGGGCTCATAATGCTTTGGTGGACTTACCTGCAGCAGACCATGCTGCTTACTTACCTGCCAGTTGAACCCCTGATCCTCTTCTGTTTGGGACTACTTTTCCTGTTGGGTGGGGCAGGAGCCACTCCCTAGGTTCAGAACACTGGAACTCTTCTGGAAAGCAGGAACTCTTTTCTTACCTAGGCGTGGCTGTGGAAGGAGACACCTAAGCACTACAGGAGGCTATTTAAACCACACCCAATGGATGAATCTTGCTTTGCGTTATTCTGCATTCTCTGCAGCAGAACGCTCATCGTGTCTTCTGCTTCTGATCCTGGGCCTAAGGGAACAAAGGCTTACCATCCTGGAATCCAGTCTTCAGCAGCACCTGTAAAGACAAAGAAAGAACAGGTTAGCACTACGGTCTTCAGTGGCAGCGCATCTCTTACCTGGTCCATCGGCTGTCACCAACGCCTCGCGCTGCATTCCGGCATCTGAAAGACAAAGGCTTACCTACTCTTCGCATGCTCCGGAGGTCTTCGCACTGCATTCCGGCATCTGAAAGACAAAAGCTTACCAGCTCTTCGCACGCTCCGGAGGCCTTCGGCGCTGCATCCCGCATCTGAAAGACAAAAGAAGGTGCGTTTAAAGACATTGGGCAACTTTATTACTCACGTGCCATTACTCCTTCCCACGCCGAAGCCAGTGGGTATTCCAGCACCCTTCAGCTTCTCTAAAGCTCCGAACTTGTACCTGCAAGATAAAAGGGACAGTTAGTGCGCATCGTGAAGCAGGCTACAAGCGCTTACTTACGTTCTTCCAGGCGCTTCTATTCCTCACGCGGGTTCGATCCTCAACTCTCATCAGCCCGCCATCCGCCATCGCCGGAACCCTGCAAAACAAGAGATATCATTACAAAAGACTTTTAAGACATTTGAAGTGCCCAGAACTTACCGTTCGTGCAGTTAACGACGGACAGCAGTCCTCTGAGGTCAAGAGGCCTGCACCCTTATCCAGTGAAGAAACTGGTTACGGCACCCTGCCCCGAGGCAGATGGAGAGCTCGGCGTTCGCTTACCTAAGGTGAGGGTGTTAACCTTTGGGGTTCTACAGGAGAAGAGAAAGGGAAGAGGAGAGAGGCACCCAATAACCCCAGTTCATTAATCCCATATTTTCTATCTGCAGACATCTTACTCTTCGAGTCAGACATACAGTGCACAGAGGTCCTGCCCAAAGAGCCAACCGTGTGTTACACATCACCTTTGAAGATACGGCATTCACCCAGTCAAGACCGGCGCCACTGCGGGAATCAGGTGAGCGTTACAGAACGCAAAGCCTATCGCAAAACTCCCACCCAGGCGCTATGGAAACCTCGGATACCGACCAGCTAGCCCAGTTACTTGGGGAACTAAGAGCAGAAGTGCATGCAGCCCGTCATGAAACGAATGCTCTAAGAAGGGAACTGATTATTTCCAATGAGCGAACAGACGATCTCGCTAGACAATTGCTACAGTCACAAGCCGGACAAACTCTGTTACCCGCATCAGGGGCAAATCTTCCTTCAACATCCTCTACGAACCCAGTGCAGATCAACCTACCTGGGAATGTACCTCTGGCTCCGCCCGAACGATTTTCTGGTGACCCAAAGAGGTTTGCAGTATTTATTAATCAGTGCCGGTTGCACTTCTTATGCCGGCCAGCAGCCTTTCCAACTGATCAAGCTAAGGTAGCTTTCGTGCTTTCGTACCTTAGTGGCAATGCGGCAGACTGGTCGATCCCTCTAGTTAATCAAGATGATCCGGTTCTCCATGATTTT
This sequence comes from Ambystoma mexicanum, assembly GCF_040938575.1. Classification (NCBI taxonomy): domain Eukaryota; kingdom Metazoa; phylum Chordata; class Amphibia; order Caudata; family Ambystomatidae; genus Ambystoma; species Ambystoma mexicanum. Next base: position 1,418,787,327 of record NC_090932.1, read on the forward strand.
CAAGCTTTTCAGCTCAGTATGGAAAAACTGTTTGCAAGACATTCACAGGGGCAGGCCTTGGACAATGAGCTCCTTTCATTGCGACAGGGTAATCAAGACCTTTTGGCTTATATTGCGTCTTTCAACAGACTGATAGTGGAAACTCGATGGCCTGAGGACAAAAGGATTACGCTGTTTTATAGAGGTCTACGTGGAGAGCTCAAAGATGTGTTAGCCCAAGTAGTGAATCCCCCGCAAGACTGTTCGGACTATATTGACTTAGTTGTTCAAATTGACCACAGACTGCAGAACAGGAAGGCCGATCGTTCCAAGTTTGATGCTCGAGTATTTTCCAAACCACCAACTCCTACCAAAGGAGTAGACTCCGGGGAACCCATGCAAATAGGGGGCCTGAAAGGACCACTAACACAAAAGGAGCGGGAAAGGAGAAAACAGCTGCAATTATGCCTCTATTGCGGAAACTCGGGGCACTTTCTTCGAGACTGTCCGGTGAAACCAGCCAAGAAGGCAGTAGGAGCTGCAGTTACCAGGGTCACAAACTCTGAGCAGGGAAACGACCTCGCCCGACAAGAATAGAGGTCCTCTTGCCGAGCGTTAAAACCAGTTCCGTGACCTCACATTTCGTGATACCTATGGTCCTCATTAGCCCTGAACATCCGGATCGATTACATGCGATTGAAGCTTACGTCGACAGCGGTGCCATCGGCAATTATGTGGATCATGAAATGGTTTTGAGGATGAATCTGACTCTTTGTCCAAAGGCTGTAAAGGACGTCATTACTACGGTGGATGGTACGGAGATAGCCTCCGGCCCAGTAACGCATACCACCCAAGAAGTGACGCTAGTAAGTCAAGATGGACACCATGAGAAGATCGTGTTCGATGTGATCAAGGCCCCTCAGTTCCAGATTATTCTAGGAATTCCTTGGTTAGAGAAGCACAATCCTCAGATCGATTGGCGAGCAAGAACGGTTCAGTTTCCAGAATGTGTCTCTACTTGTCACCCTCGACCTGGTGTTGCACTGGCAGCAATTTCCTCGGAGGCTCCCCAGTTACCCTCTGAATACCTAGAATTCCAAGATGTTTTCCGGAAGGATCAGGCTAACTCTCTACCTCCTCATAGGTCTAATGACTGCCAGATAGACCTGATACCTGGATCTACTCCTCCTTGTAGTAGAATTTATGCCCTCACCGAGCCTGAGAATCTTCACCTCCGACAATACCTGGATCAATACCTAGCGAATGGGTTTATTCGTCCTTCCAAGTCCCCTGCTTCCTCAGCTTTGTTCTTCGTTCCAAAAAAAGAAGGGGACCTTAGAACTTGTATAGATTATCGCGCCCTGAACCAGATCACCGTTAAGAATAGATATCCGTTACCTTTGATCCCTGAACTCCTGGACCAAGTCAGAAAAGCATGCATATATACAAAGCTGGATCTTAGAGGAGCCTACCACTTGGTACGAGTAAAAGAGGGCAATGAATGGAAGACGGCCTTCCGCACCAAGTATGGGCTATTTGAATATCAGGTCATGCCCTTCGGACTTTGCAATGCCCCGGCCGCCTTTCAATATTTTATGAACGATGTCCTCAGAGAGCTCATAGATGTGTGTGTTGTTGTTTACATTGACGACATCCTCATTTATTCTTCATCGGAAACTGAACATCGGAAACACGTGAAAATGGTCCTCGAGAGATTGCGTCAACACAAACTTTTCGCTAAGTTGGAAAAATGTGTTTTCAACGTGACTGAAGTTGAATTCTTGGGATTCAAATTATCACCTAGCGGAGTGCGTATGGATTCAAAGAAAGTCGATGCAATTCTCAAATGGCCATCGCCATCCTCCGTAAAAGGTGTTCAAAGCATGTTAGGCTTCGCTAACTTTTACCGCAGGTTTATCCCCGAATTCTCTCGAATAGTCCAGCCCATCACCGCCTTGTTAAAGAAAAACAAACGTTTTGAATGGTCTACCGAGGCGGAACAAGCTTTCCAGAATTTGAAGACTAGATTTATCTCTGCACCGATCTTAAAACATCCTCGCCCAGAACTCCCCTACATCGTTGAAACTGATGCTTCGGGCCTTGCCATGGGGGCAGTTCTATCACAAAAGGACCCAGTAACCAATCAGTTGCATCCCGTGGCATTTTGGTCCCGCAAATTCTCGCCTCCTGAAATCAATTACACTATTACTGATAAGGAACTTCTAGCTATCAAGTCCACCTTTAAGGCTTGGCGGCATTATCTTCTGGGGGCCCGACACACCGTTACTGTGATTACAGATCACCGAAACCTGCAATATTTGAAAACCGCAAAAGCTCAATCCTCTAGGCAACTCCGTTGGGCACTATTCTTTGCCGAGTTTGACTTCATAATTACCTATCGACCTGGTACAAAAAACGGTAAAGCTGATGCCCTTTCTCGGATGGGAGTGGAAGAACATTTGATCAATCCTAAACCTGTACCTATCATTCCCGAACAAAGAATTCTAGGTGTAATCGCCACACAATCCATAGAGGAAGTTAAGGATAAAGCCAGGCTACTGGTAACTCCAGCAGACATACAGAATTGGAATCTGCAGGGAAAGGACTTTACGGTGAAGGACAACCTATTATATTTCCAAGAACGGTTATACCTGCCCAGCACAGATTTACAGAAAAAGGTAATCTCTTGTTATCACGATTCTTTAATGGAAGGACATCCCGGTATGACCAAGACCTCGGAAAAGATCAAGCGCTACTTCTGGTGGCCGTCTTGGAAAAAAGATATCAGAGACTTTATAATGTCCTGTGGAGTATGCGCCCAAAACAAGAGTCAAAAGGAAAAACCAGCCGGCCTCTTACGCCCTATTGACATCCCGCCTCGCCCTTGGCATACGCTTTCTATGGACTTCATCACCGATCTACCTCCATGCTCCGGATACAATACGATCCTAGTAATCGTGGACCTATTCTCCAAGATGGCGCATTTCATTCCACTCAAAGGCTTACCAACAGCAGCAACTCTGGCCCGAGAATTTCTCGAAAACATCGTCCGACTGCACGGTTTTCCTTCAGTTCTAATTTCGGATTGAGGTAGTCAATTTATTTCTCATTTTTGGCGAAGTTGCTGTCGGTCGGCTCAAATGGATGTGAGACTTTCGACCAGCCACCACCCTCAAACCGACGGACAAACCGAGAGGACCAATCAAACTCTGGAACAGTATTTGCGCTGCATGCTACAACAAACTGAAAAAACTTGGAAAGATATCCTTTGGATAGCCGAATATGCCTACAATAACTCTGTCCACTCGGGAACTGGGAAGAGCCCGTTTTTTCTTTTATACGGTAGTCACCCTCGAACCTCAGAGTTGGATCCACTCCAAGATCTTGGAACACCAGCAGTAGACCACCTGCATTCTACAATCACCCAAGCCTTTAAGGAAGCCGTTTCTCACCTTCAAAGGGCTAAAGAACAATACAAGAAAGGAGCAGACCAACATCGGAAGGAAGCCCCCCAATATCAAGTAGGAGATCAAGTCTGGTTATCCACCAAATATCTACCTCTAAAAGGACCACGCACATTCAACCCAAGATACCTTGGTCCCTATTCCATCACTACCATAGTAAATCCAGTAGCGGTCAAGTTGGACTTGCCCCCTCACATGAAGATACATCCGGTCTTCCACGTCTCTCTATTAAAACCCGTGCAACCTCAAATCCGACTAACTACATCTCCAAAACCTATTCTAGTTGATGGAGAACTCGAGTTTGAAGTCAAAAGCATCCTGGATTCCAAGATCTCCAAATGTAAACTATTTTACCTGATTGACTGGAAAGGCTACGGTCCCCAAGAAAGATCCTGGGAACCTGCAGAATATGTCCACGCGCCTCGTCTAATCAAAAGATTTCATCGAACATTTCCTAACAAGCCCAAACCCCCGGAGAAGCCTGGTTTGGGAGGGGCCTTGAGGGGGGGTGCTGTCATGATCTCTGCTTCCAAAAGATCAGGACTTGCCCGACTCCCTTGGAAGCAGACCCATAACCCCGGTTCCGAGTGCCAGCCAGTCACAATTGGGACCTTTTGGACCCTGTCCTGGCGCCAGTGGCACCAGGCTCATAAAGATGCCCAGTCCCAGTGCTGGAAGCGCCGGGCTCATAATGCTTGGGTGGACTTACCTGCAGCAGACCATGCTGCTTACTTACCTGCCAGTTGAACCCCTGATCCTCTTCTATTTGGGACTACTTTTCCTGTTGGGTGGGGCAGGAGCCACTCCCTAGGTTCAGAACACTGGAACTCTTCTGGAAAGCAGGAACTCTTTTCTTACCTAGGCGTGGCTGTGGAAGGAGACACCTAAGCACTACAGGAGGCTATTTAAACCACACCCGATGGATGAATCTTGCTTTGCGTTATTCTGCATTCTCTGCAGCAGAACGCTCATCGTGTCTTCTGCTTCTGATCCTGGGCCTAAGGGAACAAAGGCTTACCTCCTGGAATCCAGTCTTCAGCAGCACCTGTAAAGACAAAGAAAGAACAGGTTAGCACTACGGTCTTCAGTGGCAGCGCATCTCTTACCTGGTCCATCGGCTGTCACCAACGCCTCGCGCTGCATTCCAGCATCTGAAAGACAAAGGCTTACCTACTCTTCGCATGCTCCGGAGGTCTTCGCACTGCATTCCGGCATCTGAAAGACAAAAGCTTACCAGCTCTTCGCACGCTCCGGAGGCCTTCGGCGCTGCATCCCGCATCTGAAAGACAAAAGAAGGTGCGTTTAAAGACATTGGGCAACTTTATTACTCACGTGCCATTACTCCTTCCCACGCCGAATCCAGTGGGTATTCCAGCACCCTTCAGCTTCTCTAAAGCTCCGAACTTGTACCTGCAAGATAAAAGGGACAGTTAGTGCGCATCGTGAAGCAGGCTACAAGCGCTTACTTACGTGCTTCCAGGCGCTTCTATTCCTCACGCGGGTTCGATCTTCAACTCTCATCAGCCCGCCATCCGCCATCGCCGGAACCCTGCAAAACAAGAGATATCATTACAAAAGACTTTTAAGACATTTGAAGTGCCCAGAACTTACCGTTCGTGCAGTTAACGACGGACAGCAGTCCTCTGAGGTCAAGAGGCCTGCACCCTTATCCAGTGAAGAAACTGGTTACGGCACCCTGCCCCGAGGCAGATGGAGAGCTTGGCGTTCGCTTACCTAAGGTGAGGGTGTTAACTTTTGGGGTTCTACAGGAGAAGAGAAAGGGAAGAGGAGAGAGGCACCCAATAACCCCAGTTCATTAATCCCATATTTTCTATCTGCAGACATCTTACTCTTCGAGTCAGACATACAGTGCACAGAGGTCCAGCCCAAAGAGCCAACCGTGTGTTACACATCACCTTTGAAGATACGGCATTCACCCAGTCAAGACCGGCGCCTCTGCGGGAATCAGGTGAGCGTTACATGAATAGTCTTGGGCCTCCCTGCAGCACTTTACTTTTTAGTGCGCTGAACATTAGAATATTTACCGCTGTACCCAGATTTTTCTTGAAGCCAGTTTGTAAATATTCATTACACTGCACTGTTTTTGCCCAGATGTTAAATTTCTGAGACAGTAAAGACCCAAATACTTTACCTCTGCAATCGAATAGGGCAATCAGCCTGTAGTTATTCGGATTCTCCTTAACTCCTTTTTTATAGATAGGCACCACAATGGCGGATTTCCAAGACGGCAGAATAGATTTTAATGTTGCACTTCTATGGAAGATTTTACTCAAGAACCTTGCCCACTCAGTTGGATGGGCCTTCAAGTCTATATTTGTTATGCCATCCGGGCCTGGAGCTCTAGAGTTTTTCAATTTTCTTATGCAAGTTGTTATTTCTTCTATATAGTCCAGGCATCTCCAGTTTTCGGATTCCGCTGGTGGGGTTATTTTGCACGTGTTGGAGGTCTTTTGAAATAAGAGTTGATAAAACCTGGTCCACGTTGACTCTCCAAGGTTAGAGATGAAGACCGGCTCTTGATGTGTACTCGCTGTTCTTAAGAGTGACCAGAACTCCCAACTGTTGTTAGATGTTATCACTTTTAGAATGGACTCCGTGTCCTGTTGGTATAGGGTCAAGCATGCTGGCGTACCCAATTTTTATATACGCGGGTCCCTTCACATCCCTCTCTCAATGCTGACGTGGTCCCCAACAATTTTGCTTGACGTCTCAGTTTCCTCATTGCCTTCCTTTTTGTCACCAATGCTGTGTCGTACACATGGATTTTTGGGCCCGGGCCACCCTTTTTATGGGTTTGATGTTTGAACGTCGTCACCAATGGTAAGTAGTCAATCTGTTTCAATGGTTCGACGTAGGCCTGTTCATGGTACTTAGTCCTTAAGTCATTTATAGCAGAGGCCGATAAGTGGAGTCTTGAGCGCTGGTTGTTAATCTTCAGACAAAAGTTCGATTTTACTTTTGAAGGCACTTTTGTTGACCAGGTTGTGGAGAGCATGTTATGGTCACTCGCAGACGTTTCTGTCACATCAAATTAGGTCATCACCGGAAGTAATGTCGTGAAAATGAATATATAATCAATAGTGGCTCTTGCATTTTCTCGTTTCCACGTTGGTAAACGGTGGAGTCTGGAAACAATCTGTCTAGATTATGCATACCACATGATTTCATCAGCCTTTGCCATTCAACTCCTCTGCGAGTCTCTGGGCTTGCAGTCCCAAGTAGATTTTGACTTTGTGTCCTTGCCTGACACACCGCATTTAGATCGCCACATATTAAGAGGTAAGGGGCTAGATGGACTGCTAAGGCTTCATCGATGGCCGCTTCCAGCATTTCCAAATAAGTGGTGTCGCTGATCGCCGCTGGGTTCCAATAGGTGTTGATTATAAAAAAGGATGAGGAGTTCTCTTTGTCATCCTTGACGTTGGCGGAAGACCATGCGACTTTAACCATGAGATGGGATGAGTTGCTGATGAGCATTGTTTCCAATGCCATGCCACTACCTTGTCTGCAAGCCGTCAAAATGCCAGAGGATGGCCTCCCCATCAGTCCCTTTTTTGCTGGTGAGAAAGCAATTTCATATCCCTCTAATGTCGGGTCTTGAGTGAGCCAGTTTCCTGTAAACACAGGATGTCGTAATTGGCTAGCTTTATGTCTCCTTGTGCCGTCAGATGTGAATGACCTCTAGTGTTCCAATAGCCCAGCCTGATATAGGTTCTAGGTTTGATGTCCAAGCAGATCTTGCTTTCACTGGGCTCGAGGGCTTTGAATTGCTATTTTTTTGTTACTCTTGTAAGGGCTTGTGGTAGCCATGACCATATGCTTTGGGATGGTTTAAGCGTGGAGTCAAGTATCGGCTTAGCTGCGGGCACTGACTTAGTGATGGTTCTCAGTATGGTGATGGGTCTGCTAGCATGGCTCGGCTTCCTAGTAACCCCTCCAGGTGAATTCAGGAGCTTTCCATGGTTCATGATTTGGTCTTCGATCTTATTATCCTTTTCTGATCGGGAACTCTGCGTATTTCTGGCTTCTCCATTCCTTCGTCTGTCTGCAGGACGTTGATCCATTACCGCGTCCTTAGCAAGTGCAGATGGCGAACTTCTCCGTCCTTGGAAGGAGCAACGTTCCATATTAGCCCTAGTTTCTCTCGGTTCATCTACTTGCAATCTCTTGCTCTTTAGACAATATCCCGTCACCCTTAAGGATTCCGTGATATTGTAACCCATTCTCAGCAATGATTTTGTTTCTTCTATTAAAGTTGAATGGACAGATTTAGAGGCCAGGTAAAGATGAGCTAGAGGCTTTCTATGTCTCTGACTGAGGTCCGCGATAAGTAGGTCATCAGTTTTAATCTTCCTCAAGTTTGGGATAAAGTTAAAGAGTTGCAGTACTGACCCACGATTTAAGATGACATCATCTTCATTCCCTGGAACTTGTTCCAGCTTGAGGATCCATCTTTTCTTTTCATGGTTTTTCTCTCTCCTGTTGTATTGCTCTGTTTTTGTTGCATAGTGTACCTTGTCCCGATGTTTGGTGAAGCTAAATGCTGAGTTGCAGGTCTTGGAAGAGGATGACGAGTCCTGTTACCACGACTGTATCTCCTTTTTAAAAAAATGTTTTCTTGTGTTTGTTTTGTCGGTGGTTTCATCTCGTTTTCCTTACTTGCATTTTTCCGTGACCCCTTGTCTTTGTCTTGGTGTGATTCTGGCGAGGGGAATCTCCCCACCCTGTTTTCTTTGAAAGTTTCTTACACCTCTCCTCCAGTGTTTGAAAGCCCCCAATGTCCGGCTCCTCACCTGACTCTTCTATAGTTAAGTTCAGCTGGTACATTGACTGAGATCGAGGAAGCGGAGGAGATGAAAGGTTTTCATCGCCTCTCAATTCCTCAGTCAAGTGTTGGCTCAAGTTCATCAGTTCATCGTCTTCTAGGAAGTCTTCTACAGACCTTGGGGATGCGGCCGTCTTCAAGGTATGGTCTCTGGCTTCTTGCGGACTCGCAGCCGCCTCTTGTTCTCCCAACACAAGTTTTATTTCTTGCTTGTTAGTTGAGGGCGTTGAACCCTTCCTTAAGCAGATTTGTCCAAAGATGGGTTCTAAAGGTTTTTCAAGACCGGGCAACAAGATCGATGCAGATTTTAACTTTGGAGGAGCTTTTAGACCTTTTGCACCTAGTTTTTGCGTGCGCCTGTTGTCGGCTTTTTCCAAATTCTTTGTCGATAGGCTATTTGCATTAAGTCTTGTTGAGGACAATGTTATGGAGTCCTTTTCATAATGGACACACAGGCCTGAAAGAGTGTTTACACTAGGGACCTTCATGGAATCCGTTTCGGTCAAGTCAATCGTTGTTTCTGTTTGAGTGCAGGTGGTCTTAATCTCTTTCCTTTTAATTTGAGGGATCCTCGTGCCCTCTAAAGGAGACTGGGCGTCCTTCCTTCTAGGCCTAGTAGAGGCGTCAACTTTTTCTCTTGCCATAATGTAAGCTTCTAAGAAAACTAGCTTGCTTTCATCATCAATGTTATAGTTGTGTGGTCTTTAAGGTTGTCACTGATACATTCATAGAGCTTCATAAATGGAGCTAGGGCTATTGTAACTGCCAACATTATAGAAAGCAAGTCTACATTTTGTGTTGGAGTTTCTATAGGTGTCAAATTATGGACCATTGGTGGTCGCACTTTCACTGGTGACTCAGTAAGTAGAGCGTGCCTTGCCGGGTGATTTCTGTTTGATTGCCCCAAAGAGCCCAAGGAGTGACGCCTGTGCTCATGGGTTGATGACAGAAGCACGTGGCAAGTAGGTAGAAGAATCTCCTTTACTTGATCTTTGTGTTTTGAATCCATTGCGGTGGCTCTCAAGAAGAGATCCTCAGTCACTCTCTCTGGTATTACAGGCCCACTTCCAGATGCTGTTGGTTGGAGTGGGGGCTCGTTGATCTTGGGCTGCAGCTTTTTTCTCCCCTAGGTAGTTCCGTACCAAACAAAGCGGGATTGTTGTCCTGTAAGTCCGCAGCCAAATTTGGCACCTACCCATTATCTGCTGCCTCAAGATTTATAGGGGCAGAGTCTTTTTCATTGTAGTTCAGAGGGGTGGTCGGTGATGAGTTTGCCAGGACCGACCCCGTCCTAGTTTCTCTCTCCAAGCTGATTTCAAGGTCATCTTTGGGACCTTCCGCCCTCAATTGGCTTAGAGTTGCTGGCTTTTTTGGGGCATCCATCGGTTGACTTGGCATTGGTAGTTTAAGTGGATCATCAATTCTGCGGAATTTGGGGAGCGGCCAACATTCTTTGCCTGAAGTATCGCCGCATCTGTGAGCTCTTCTCTATGAGGTTTAACCGATTTGAGGCGGGGTTGGAAATAATTTTTTTAATTGTTTCCCTCTTCCGACCATTTTTGCTCTATGGTCATAGTTGTCTTCGTAGGTAAGTTTGATTTCCCCTCTAGCGTGGAGATTTTATTTTGGCAGTTTTTCTGTTTCAGCTGGTTTTTGTTCTTAGCTTTGGCGGCCCCCCGCTTTTTTCTAAGCTTGGACTCCGCGTTTATGGCACTCAGCTGCCTTTTTCTTTTTGTTCCTGAGATTCACTCCGAAGCTGGCATGTTTGGGAGGTCTATATTCCACGCCTGCCTCTCGGGGCTCATTAGATGATGTGTCCCTTCACTTGGCCGGATTGGTGAGTGGACCAGGGCTTCCACCAGTATCACACATCCTGCCCACGCTGGTAGCTGTGCCCGTGCCTGGTCTTCAGCGACCTCGTCCACCACTGTGGACTCGCTGGGTCTCTCCGTCTCCACCATCGGGCCATCCCCATAACCCCCTGGGCGCTCCCCCACACACTTGGCCCCACCAGAGGCCGGAGACCCCACCTCCACCTCCATTTCCACAGCGGCCACATCAGCTATTCCCTCTGTTAAGCCCGGCTGCCCCTTGGCTTGACCGACTTCCAAGGTAGGCACCACTGCGCCATACGTGATGGATTCACGGTGAAGGTGGACGTGTAAGATCTGAACGTCCTTATTAGTCCCCCCCCGGCGGTCTCAAACAAATTGAAGGACTCTGACACTCTTGGGATCATAATTGAAGTTGGCATTTGAATCTGGGGTGCAACTTGAGGTGGTGTGGATGAATGATCCGGTAATTTAGATTTCTGGAGCATCGTATTTTGTGTTGAGAAATGTTTTTTCCCGCTCACCTTTTTTAGCAGTTGAAGGCTTGTTATTCACGTATTGCACACTCTCCAAGGCCAAGCGAGGGCGTGAGCTTCTCAGGCATCTACTGTCCTCCTCTTCAAAGGCCAGGTTTGCCTGCATATTTCTCTCGTGCCTGCCAGGCATGCCTGTAGGACAACTCCTACTCAGCTTCTGGGATCAAAGGGGAAAACCCCTGCAGTCTCCCACTTCTTTGATTTACGTAGAGATGATTTATTAACTGTTTTTTATTACGTTGACCAATATCAGAGAAGTGTGAAACTTCCCTTAGGTGCCCCTTCCACTGGTGAGAGGCCACTGTCGCCCCTTCTCCCAACTTAGGTTATATTCATGCTTTAAGCATAATACAGGGGAGATTAACAATGGGATGAAAGTATATGCATCGTGGGCCGTCATATAATTCCTGACCCCTGTCCTGATTTCACTGTATTGCGCTGCGCACTTCCTCTAGCAGCTACTTGTGAAGCAAGCTTACAGCACTGTTTGGCTCTGATTATACTGGGTTACGCAGTGAAAAATTCTGTAAATTTTTTCACCAGGGGTCGCCCTCTAGCCGCCGCTTAAATCGCTTGTGTTCTACGCCGCTTACTCTCCACTTGGGGCTTGGAGACTAGGAGCCTCGCCGCTGCGTGCTGCCCGTACCCGTATGGGCGGTGTCCAACTGCTCCATAGGGCCCGCGGGACACGAGACTCAGGCGGGATTCGGGCAGTCCTCCGGCCCTCAGATGTTGCTCGAAGATGTTGCGCAGAGCGGCTCTTGTCCCCCGCACTTTTCTTTATCCGGCCCACGAACCGGCCCACGAGCCTCGGCTGCAGTAACTGCAGTAGTGCAGCAGAGTACTAACTCAGAGTACTAACGCTTCCTCCTTCCGCCTTCCCATTAGAGGAAAGGACCAAGACGCACGTCAAACCGCACTGGGGAGTGAACGTACAGAGTGAATGTACACACAGCCGCTTCCGATAGTGCTAATCAGAAATACACTTTTTAACCCCTTAGAATGCAGCTACCTTAAAGCTTTTCTGATGGGCAAATCATAAGCCACTACTCACAAATCATGACAAAAACAACTGCAGAACAAGCTCATGTAATGACTTAAGAAACAAGTAAGGAAAGAACATATTGAGCTACACAAGATGAAGCTGGTAGGATCAAATGGACAAGATCTAGGTACTCAACTACATCTTAAACCAGAAGGCATAATGTTTCCACATTGCGCCAAGCAGATACTGGGATTTCAGTGAAAAGGCAGATAAATGCCTACCATATAGGGCTAAAAAAAACTCAAAAAGTTTAGATTGTTACCTTCAGGAATAACGGAAAGTAATCAAAGAGTGGTTATTAATACAAAGATCAACGGCATGTTTGCTGCATTCTACAAACTAAAAAGAGTGTCTTTCAGCCTTGATGGAAAGACAGCACCTAGCAGGTTAGCATGCCAGTACTCTCATAGGTTTCTAATGGCATTTGGCTTACCTGATCGCTTTATCAGCTTAAATAAATAGTTCTATCTTGGTCAAACATTGAGGGTATATATGGTAGTTTGCCTATTAGCCTGCCGAACTGTACTTTTACACGCTGACGCACACTGCAGAAGTATTTTCACAAGCTGCATGCAACTGGAATGTGCAGCAGACAGTGGCAGAGACACAGTGCACTTTGCACAACACACACATATTCTGGGAGGGATAAATGCCATTATATCCCCCCCCATTTAAAATTGTGGGGGGGATTTGTCCCCCCTGTACTCCCATGTCCTACGCCCATGCGTTACACAACAATATTTTGCCTTTTTTGTTTGGTGCAAATATTAGTACACAACTGCCTAGCAGCCGTTCACATTTTGCTGGCAGTGGCACTTTCTTGTGATTCGGTGCTTACATAACCTGCGTGTTTCACTGTGCAATTTAAGACCGTTTTGTTAAGTTACATTTCTCTTACATGTTTCACCAGTAGTGCTAGGGAAGACACAGTAAGATGACACACCATGTGCATTGGTGATTTGTACATCTACACAAATGTGTAGTCATTATGAGATCACATGAGCTACATCTTTCAAAAGCAAAGTGTACACGACAAATGGAGAATGTCACTGGGCACAATTTGCTCCCTACATGTGAAGCATTCCCTGTGCTGCTGGTCAGGACCACTGAACCAAAATAACGTAGAAATACAAGCCAGCAGAGCATTCTTAATTTTTACCACTGGGTGCAGTTAATTTGATCTGACAACCTGGCCTTTAACAATAACGTTGTTCATTCTGTTCCGTGGGATGTAGCAGAGATCATTCCGCCTTTCCAAGTAAAACAAAATGGAGTCTACAACTTCAGGGCTGGACCAGTGCAGCCCTGTATCGGGCAAAGGAGCCTTGTGTTTATGATCATTTTACTAATATTTCCATTTGATATCAAAGGCACTGTTTGAGAGAAGAACACGGTGTGATTTGACTTGCATTAATGTCTGGCTTGCAGCATGTGGAATTAGTTACGTGTTTAGGTCTGTGCTTGGCAGTGTTACAACACCGCCAGGAAAGCAGTGGACAGGCTTCAGCTTAATGTATGTGCATATAAAGGCACATTAGCGGCCAATGCAGCGTAAGCAGCCATGATTCAGCTCCTCCGCACAACGTGCTGAATCTAGGCAGGTGTTCTGAGGGGTTTGAAGGCTGCTTTCATGCGTCTCTCTTCCTGCCTCCCTGACGCTCCCTCTCTCGTCCTCTTCACCCAACTTGCCCAGCACTCCCAAATTAGAAGTCAGTCACTTACCTCACATCTGCCCTCCACCGCTATCCTCCCTCATCCACCACCAGGCCCCATTCTCATTTTCTACAGGGCCACAATGGAAAGCAAAAAGTCCTCTCACCCGAGTGCTAGTCTCATGTTTCAATGCAGACATCTTGTTTTGGGCTCTGTTCCCCTTTCATAAAATGATGCATGGTTTTGCTTGCCCTTTTACTAAAGGGAACCTTTATTGGATTTCTAATAGTATTGAAGGCCAGAGCAATGGCTTGCTCAGCATGCAAAAACCTCAAGTCCTTGGTGAAGGCCTTTGCTTTATTCATTCATATCACCCAACGCGAGCACGTCTCGCAGCTGGGTTCATCCCCTTCCCGGACATTGATGTCAAAATCATCAACTAGCATCATCTTTGTGCAGGTTTTATAGAGAGATAACATTAATGATAATATAACGTTCTAACATAATTCTTAATGCCTGATTCATCCTATGTCTAAGCACTGAGCTGCTTGTTGCCTAGTACGCAACCGTTGTGAGCATGCGCAAGCCTCGTTCCGGCTCGCGCATGCATGTTTTGAATAAAGGAGGTCCCGGTCGCCAGTTGCCGCTGGGACCCCGTACCAGCAATACGCGTCCCGTGTCTCTCTGCTGATTGCATGCATGTGCGAGTGTGTATGAGTGCGGGGGTCTGGGGGTCACACGCCCTCTCCAACAGTGCTCTCATTGTATAACTCAATGTAACTCAATGTACAGACCCCAAATGGCCTCCTTGAACTGCAACGTATGTTTCACTCACATCTAAAGCCATCTTCCTTGGCTATCATACCAGATGTCTCCTAAAAACTTGGGTTCTGCCTAAAGATTTGCCTATTTCTGACCTGCATATTTCTTATGTACATTTAATGAACATATATCGGCACACAACACATGATATACAGTTTTAAATAAACATAATAAATAGATCTAAGTCCCGAATTAGGTCAATTTCAAGGGGACAAATGGCAATTAAGTAAGCACCATGAACATTTAATTCAAACAAGGATCCGTGGAGCAACATTATCAAGCTAAAATGAATCCCACATCTTTGAGACTTAGTTAAATCCACCCTGTGGCAGGCAAAATAGCAGAGCTGATTTATTTAGTTAATTAAAATTTGTGTTCGGTGATGGTCCTACCCAGAGGGTCTTGCAGTGCCTTACATGGTTAAAGTTCACGAGGTGGGTGGTGAAGCAGAAGTTACAAAATGTGTACCGACTAGGATAGGAATATTAGAATAGACAGGCAATCGGGTAGGTGGAGGGGCTGGATTACGTGTGGGTAAACAGGTATGTTTTGAGGCTCTTTCAGAAAGTGGTGATGGAAGGTGCAGTCCTGATGTGAAGTAGTAGGGTGTTCCATGCTCTGGGTGGGCACTGGGTACATTTTTGTTTTTGTGTGCATGTTAGTTTGTATAGTGAAATATGTATAGGAAGCTGGCTGTCTCGTCTGATGCTTGTGTGCGTAATGGATTTCAGATAAAATGGGGTTTTGTGGTAGTTAGCTTTGAATAAAATGCAGAAACACTTGAAGCTGGGCAAGAGCTGGGGTGATGTGTGAGTCTTTGGGTGGGCTGAGGACGAGTCCTGCTGCTGGGTTTTCTATCCTTGCAGGAGGACGCAGCTGCTGTTGGGGAGTCCAGTGGGAGGAACATTACCGTAGTCGAGCTTGAATAGAACATGTGCTTGTACTGTGGTGCGGAGGTCATCAGGGCGAAGAATGAATCCTGCAAGGAGTTGTAGTTGTAGGTTGCATGTTTTGGTGACAGCAGCTATGTGTTGCATGAAGATAGGGTGGAGACAACTTGCAAGCAGAAGGATCTGACAAGTGTGCAGGGAAATAGGTGTGGGTTGTCTGTGGTGACTGAGATTGGCAAATAAAAGTTCTTAACTAGTGCTCAATAACTGGATGAACCATTGTAAGGGCTAGCAAGACAAATTGAACTAGAAAGCGGAGGTTCTGGTCACTAATTCACGCACTGTGAGAAAAGAAATGATAGGCACATGATTGGGCTAATACTAGAGAAATGTTAGAAGGATATACGTTTTTCACATACACCTCTTTTGAAGAAAAACAGATAGACCAAATATCTAACTATTTGGTTCAATTCCCCAATGCAAGGTGGACAACAATATTTATGAGAAAGAGGTTCAATTTGATAGCAGCTTTGACCAAACGCAATGGATGTGCAGACTTGGGTTAAAGCCAAATAATGTTGCGACCCTCGAGCATCTATTGAATGCTCCAAGCTGCCTTCTTTGAGGGGCCTATATTTTGCCTAGTTTGTGCAAGAGAACTCTAGCTTACACACCGTGAACATTTGGAAGTGGGACCTAGGTGGGAGATAGGGATCACTAACAATTACAGCTATAAACTATTTACGAAACAAACGTTTTGGGTGATAAGGGTGTTGATAAGCTCTTGACTCGGAACTTAATAGTGAAAGGTTTTAAGTCCAAATCAAGTCACAATAAATAAATAACATATTCAAATTAGAAACACTTGCAATGTGTACTTATGTATTTATGGGTGCTGAGATACTGTAGCAGCCACCAGAAATGGAGCAAAGCACTGTTAGGCCGTGAGGATTTCTCTGGGGAAACGCACTTGTCTTGGAAGAGTGGCAACATAGCTTAACACAGGTACAAATCCCACTCCAGGCAGACGGGTTTCTGGTAATGTGTTATAAATGATGAATTAATCAGGCAAATATTCAAACTAAGCGAAGTAGCTTTTGACCTTTATTTGTGTCTAATGCTGTGGGATTGTACTTGAAGACCCTTGTGGCCATAGGTGGACCTTGCATCTCCTGTGTTTGCATGCGAACATGTACTTCTTTGTTTGCTTAAGGGAATAATGTAATCACTCAACCATCTTAGATCTCCTATGGCCTAAATGTGTCAGTAATAGGTCAGTTCCATTGTATTCGCTTATGGAGTTATAATGAATGCCACACTGGTGTGCACATTCATGCACATAGTACAGCAGGCCTTATCTTCCAAGTGGGCTATTAACTAGAACTCCCATACTGTGCATGGCTCTGCATTCACTTCTGAAACCTGGCTGGTAACAGGAACCTGTCCTGACCTCGTGGTGGTTTGTCCCTTTGCTTGTAAATAATGCACTCGATAGAGCATTGCTCGCCTTTGATGATTGCACAATAAACACATTAGCTTAATTGCATGAAACGCTTTGTGCTCCGGGAGTACACCTTTAAATGTGCCTTTTCAACATCCCAGTGACTCTCACTGTAGCCCGGGCGAGGCCACGTTGGAGGCAAGGGATAATCTTGAGTTAATTAGCTAAATTACTGAAACCCTAGATGCTGGCCTCTAAATGCTTCGCCTCAGCTCTTTCGATTTCAGCAACGTCCTTTCACATTTAGCTCTGCAGACTAATTAAAGCGCTGCTTCGAGGGCATTATTATCTGCCAGTTAAGGTTATCTCCCAAGTATGAAAGGCAGTCAGATGCAGGGGGATGTTTTGTTTCGTGTTCACATTCAAATATTGCTTTAGAAATTAGCTTTTTTAATATGCTGTAAAAGAACACCAGTGTTCATTATATTATCCCCTCACCCTGTACACCATGTGGCATGAGCATTGGAAACTGCAGTGCCAGCATGTGGATTTGGAAATGACTTTGGAGGTTATTTTCTAAGCCTGTGTAAATTGCAGGGGGAGGAACCTGTTACATTGCAATGTTTGTCATTTCTCCTATGAAGTGCAAAAGACGGAGTAAAAAGCAGGTTGAATCATCTTTACACCTTCATTTTGCACTTCATGTTACAAATTGTGCAAATTCCACCGGCCAGGTAGCATTTCCACTACCTATTTGCATGGAGTAGAGGACGGGGATAGACAAGAGGAAAGAGTAATTCAGCTCCATGCCCTCCATGCCCTCGCTCCGCCTTACACTCAATACAAATATATAATGAAGTAAAAAGCATGCATACATGTTTTACACATGGCTTTTAAACATGTTTTTTACTCTATTCCATAATGCATATGACCCCTTTTGTGTCATAATGTGCCAGACTCTACTTCCGGGACGTCAGCTGACTCCAGGCACACTTGCATGTGGGCATTGATGCAGTGGCCGAGGTGTGTGAAAAGAAGTACTGGAAGTAAGTTCGCTTCTGGCATGCGCCCAAACCCCACAAACCCGATCGCCCGCCCCCCTCCCACATCCCACAAACCCAATCGCCCTCCCCCTTCCCCCACACATGCAATACAAACCCCCAAACAAACGCGCCTGGTGTTTAAGGGAACGTTCAGTTCAGTGCCACTTCTTCCAACACTTTTATTTTAAAATAAAACCATTTCTGAGGGGTTTCCTTTTAACATAAAAGTATAGGGTTGTAAAACTTAATTAAAAAAAGTAAAGAAGCACTTCTCCCAACTGCTCCAGCCCACTTCGACCGCTGAATTGATGTGTCTTGAGATTTTTCATCTGCTGAGGGGTGATACAAGTACCAAAACCAACACCGAAATATATGTAATAATAAAAAAAAAATAATTTGGCATTTATATAGCGCTACGAACCCTCAGGTATCTGAGGGCTGCTTATTATTACCCACGGTGTGTGGTGCTCATTTATCGACCTCGGAAGGATGAAACGCTGAGTTTGGCGCTGCCGGGATTCGAACCTGCATTCGCAGGCTCTGCACTGATGTCAAAGCGAGCGCTCTACTCGCTGTGCCACTTGACCGGCTTTAGTTATTTACTTTTCAGTATATCCTCCATCTAGTGTTGCTTGATTAAACCATATATACATGTGCAACCCTAAAAGTGCTGGTTGGAGTGGAGAAGTCCCTTGTACAGCTGTTCAGGGACTGCCAACTAGCAAGACGTTTACAAAGGCTTTCCTTTATCAATCACTAATCCACTGACATAGTTAAACACACAATACATCCCACACAACATCTAACAATTGTTAATGATGCTGCTACCTCACTAGTAATCTCTGTCAACGCAATTGTTCTTTCCCGTGGCACAATGCTTATAATGTAATGTAATGATCAAACTATGGTCTGCAAAATTCCCAGCCAACACACATGGCTTCATGCACATACAAATGGCAGCAAATGCTATGTACAGTTCACAAAACAAAACATAACGAAATCAATTGAGCAACAGGCATTCTAGTAATGATTCTTCTAGCATTCTCCTTCTGAGGTTTTAGGCGACTGAAGCTTCCAGAGAGCAGTCATGCACCCAGGATAAATAGGTGGAAAGATCCTGTTCAAAAACTAGACAAGGTCAATGCGGTCACACACCTTCACAGGCAGCAGTGGGTAGGCAACAGGAGTGCAATTCATCCCACTGGACCAGTTACAAAAAATGATGAGCATACACATAAGTTACAGAATAACTTTATGGCCCACCAACATGTTTTCCCAATAAAGTCTACCAAGTTTCAGACTAGAAATGTAAACCATTAAGTCCATCATTGTAAACATAAACCATAACCCTGAGATAAACAGTCTCATAAGGGCACACACCAAAATGGGACGGAAGTGTGGCATACAAGTATAAAGGAACACTGGTAACCATAGGTAAGAACACATAGCTTAGCAAAGCAGCATGCACAGATGGAACACACATGGCAGCAAGAAAGAGTCATCATCGCTGCACTCATCCAACTCCGGATACCCACTGCATCTTTGACTGGTGATCCCCCTCTGTTAACCTGGCATGTACCAAGAAGCGACATGAACTATTGCCCTATAAAGATGTGAAACACCATTTTAAAGACATCACTTCCGATTCCACTTCCATTTTGTGACCAGGGAACCCTTTCGGACAGCGATGGCAACGCCAGCTGTACTGTAATGTCATGCTAAGCACAACATTGCCATGCCACGAAAGCAGGCAAAACCTGATGCAGATGCTGGGGAGGACCGCAAGGCAAATCAAATGACCAGAATGAATGTAGCCATTGCCTGAGCTATGACCAAGGACACCATAACCCGATTTCTTTATATTGTGTTAGATAAACCTTTCACAAACAGCAAATTATAAACACAGCAAATTCAATTAACATACAAAAGAAATACAAACCCATGAATGTATTAAACATTTGGATAAATGTGTCACAGTTAAAGGTTTCCCAGTAAAATGGCATACAAATACGGTCCAAATCTAGGCAAAGCACTAGTCAGAGAAACTTACTTAACTTCCATAATATGCATCCATAGAAATTCCAAAGTAACTTCAAAATGTTCATATTTGGAAAAAACATTCAACCCTTAAATCCCATGGAGATTTGCATTCTGTAAGCAAAGGTCTCATTGACTCAGTTTGTTATTTTCCGTGCAAATACTGCACCCTAAAATAGCCAGTGGTAATTATGCCGAAAACAGGGTGCTAAATGGGATTTTCACCACCAGAAAAAAGCTGGAAGTAAACAAGCTCATTTAGTGCCCAGCTTGTGATAGGTGTGACAGTAAAACCATTACCACCGCATTTAAGGGCTTCCGTCGAACTCGTGATGAGTCCAGAAGTTTTAGTTATTATCGGTTCTTAATTGCAATCTGTAAATAAGGGTAAGAACTATTTTCATTTTGTCTGACTTTACCACAGTGACAAAAGTGATACCAGAAATTCCTGTAAAAAGAGAACACTAAGAGTAGCATCTAACCACAGCTATCACATTTGTCACGAGAGTCATACTTGCACACAACAATTTCCGCTACACTGGAAAATATTTCCTACAAGATACTGGAACGATTATGGACAAAACAAGGCTTTTCATGGTGGACCTCAAACAGTACTTCTTACATCAACAACAACTCGTGAAACCACTAACATGACTTTGTAACATTGATGACATCTTCTTGAATAGACAGAAGTAGACATTTTCTCTTAGGCAATTCCATGAATCACTAAATGTTTTCCACTCAAGTATCAAGTTCACTTGATGAAACACTTGAGGCAGACTATATATTTCCTGGATACAACCATCTTGGTTGGAAGCAAAGGACATCTAGAAACATCTGTATTCAAGAAAACCACTGACAGGAACACATATCTGCACAGGGCAAAATTCCACCTAAACCAGACAAAATGGTTCATTTTCCACACTCATGTCATCCAACCAGCCAATAGCACAACATGCACAACATGTCAGTATACATGCCAATAAGACAGGGTGATTCAAGCAACCATAGCAGTCCCTATCATTTCTGTTTGCTAGAGGTGGATGTGCTGTGCCACCACTTCTTGTCTTGCCTTCTCTAATTTACAGTCCTTACCCAAAAAGCAATATCCAGTAAGGCTAATCAGACAGCCTTTCTGTAGCACTGGATGCATCACTGCCTCTGACCAAGAAGTAGAAATAGTGGACTTCTGTGTTATATTTTCAAATGGGTGAGGTAAGAATGATTTTGATACTTGAATACTTTTTTCCATCCGAGGAGCAGGTGAGTGTGCCACCAATAGGTGACCCCATTTCTGTGGTTCTTTTTGTTGAAAATGCGCCCCAGGCCCTGCGTTGCCCCGTGTCCCCCAGCTTCCCCTTCCTGGTCTGCCGTCGCCCTCCCGCCTCCCAGCCCGCCCCCCACCCCTAATTGGCTGCTAACAACAGCCTGCATGGGTCTAGCGACCCGTTCGTTGCACCTGCTCCCCTTTTCCATCCAAGGAGCAGGTGAGTGTGCCACCCATAGGCGACCCCATTTCTGTGGTTCTTTTTGTAGAAAATGTGCCCCAGGCCCTGTGTTGCCCCGTGTCCCCCAGCCTCCCCTTCCTGGTCTGCCGTCGCCCTCCCGCCTCCCAGCCCGCCCCCCACCCCTGATTGGCTGCTAACAACAGCGTGCCTGGGTCTAGCAACCCGTTCGTTGCACCTGCTCCCCTTTTCCATCCGAGGAGCAGGTGAGTGTGCCACCCATAGGCGACCCCATTTCTGTGGTTCTTTTTGTTGAAAATGCGTGCTAGGCCCTGCGTTGCCCCGTGTCCCACAGCCTCCCCTTCCTGGTCTGCCATCGCCCTCCCGCCTCCCTGCCCACCCCCCACCCCTGATTGGCTGCTAACAACAGCGTGCCTGGGTCTAGCGACCCATTCGTTGCACCTGCTCCCCTTTTCCATCCGAGGAGCAGGTGAGTGTGCCACAAATAGGCGACCACATTTCTGTGGTTCTTTTTGTTGAGAATGCGCCCCAGGCCCTGCGTTGCCCCGTGTCCCCCAGCCTCCCCTTCCTGGTCTGCCGTCGCCCTCCCGTCTCCCAGTCCGCCCCCCACCCCTGATTGGCTGCTAACAACAGCCTGCCTGGGTCTAGCGACCCGTTCGTTGCACCTGCTCCCCTTTTCCATCCGAGGAGCAGGTGAGTGTACCACCCATAGGCAACCCCATTTCTGTAGTTCTTTTTGTTGAAAATGCGCCCCAGTTCCTGCGTTGCCCCATGTCCAAAGCCTCCCCTTCCTGGTCTGCCGTCGCCCTCCCGCCCCCCAGCCTGCCCTCCACCCCTAATTGGCTGCTAACAACAGCCTGCCTGGGTCTAGCGACCCGTTCGTTTTACCTGCTCCCCTTTTCCATCCGAGGAGCAGGTGAGTGTGCCACCCATAGGCGACCCCATTTCTGTGGTTCTTTTTGTAGAAAATGCGACCCAGGCCCTGCGTTGCCCCGTGGCCCCCACCGTCCCCTTCCTGGTCTGCCGTCGCCCTCCCGCCTCCCAGCCCGCCCCCCAACCCCTGATTGGCTGCTAACAACAGCGTGCCTGGGTCTAGCGACCCGTTCGTTGCACCTGCTCCCCTTTTCCATCCGAGGAGCAGGTGAGTGTGCCACCAATAGGCAACCCCATTTCTGTGGTTCCTTTTGTTGGAAATGTGCCCCATGCCCTGCGTTGCCCTGTGTCCCCCAGCCTCCCCTTCCTGGTCTGCTGTTGCCCTCCTGCTTCCCAGCCCGCCCCCCACCCCTGATTGGCTGCTAAGAACAGCCTGCCTGGGTCTAGCGACCAGTTCGTTGCATCTGCTCCCCTTTTCCATCTGAGGAGCAGGTGAGTGTGCCACCCATAGGCGACCCCATTTCTGTCGTTCTTTTTGTAGAAAATGCGCCCCAGGCCCTGCGTTGCCCCGTGTCCCCCAGCCTTCCCTTCCTGGTCTGCCGTCGCCCTCCCGCCTCCCAGCCCGCCCTCCACCACTGATTGGCTGCTAACAACAGCGTGCCTGGGTCTAGCGACCCGTTCGTTGCACCAACTCCCCTTTTCCATCCGAGGAGCAGGTGAGTGTGCCACCAATAGGCAACCCCATTTCTGTGGTTCTTTTTGTTGAAAATGCGCCCCAGGCCCTGCGTTGCCCCATGTCCCCCAGCCTCCCCTTCCTGGTCTGCCATCGCCCTCCCGCCTCCCAGCCCGCCCCCCACCCCTGATTGGCTGCTAACAACAGCCTGCCTGGGTCTAGCAACCCGTTCATTGCACCTGCTCCCCTTTTCCATCCGAGGAGCAGGTGAGTGTGCCACCCATAGGCAACCCCATTTCTGCGGTTGTTTTTGTTGAAAATGCGCCATAGGCCCTGCGTTGCCCCGTGTCCCCCAGCCTCCCCTTCCTGGTCTGCCATCGCCCTCCCGCCTCCCAGCCCTCCCCCCACCCCTGATTAGCTGCTAACAACAGCGTGCATGGGTCTAGCGACCCGTTCGTTGCACCTGCTCTCCTTTTCCATCCAAGGAGCAGGTGAGTGTGCCACAAATAGACGACCACATTTCTGTGGTTCTTTTTGTTGAAAATGCGTCCCAGGCCCTGCGTTGCCACGTGTCCCCCAGCCTCCCCTTCCTGGTCTGCCATCGCCCTCCCGCCTCCCAGCCCTCCCCCCACCCCTGATTAGCTGCTAACAACAGCGTGCATGGGTCTAGCGACCCGTTCGTTGCACCTGCTCCCCCTTTCCATCCGAGGAGCAGGTGAGTGTGCCACCCATAGGTGACCCCATTTCTGTGGTTCTTTTTGTTGAAAATGCGCCCCAGGCCCTGCGTTGCCCCATGTCCCCAGCCTCCCCTTCCTGGTCTTCCGTTGCCCTCCCGCCTCCAGCCTGCCCCCTATCCCTAATTGGCTGCTAATAACAGCCTGCCTGGGTCTAGCGACCCGTTCGTTGCACCTGCTCCCCTTTTCCATCCGAGGAGCAGGTGAGTGTGCCACCCATAGGCGACCCCATTTCTGTGGTTCTTTTTGTAGAAAATGCGCCCCAGGCCCTGCGTTGCCCCGTGGCCCCCAACCTCCCCTTCCTGGTCTGCCGTCGCCCTCCCGCCTCCCAGACCGCCCCCCACCCCTGATTGGCTGCTAACAACAGCGTGCCTGGGTCTAGCGACCCATTCGTTGCACCTGCTCCCCTTTTCCATCCGAGGAGCAGGTGAGTGTGCCACCAATAGGCGACCCCATTTCTGTGGTTCCTTTTGTTGAAAATGCAACCCAGGCCCTGTGTTGCCCTGTGTCCCCCAGCCTCCCCTTCCTGGTCTGCCGTCGCCATCCCGCCTCAAAGCCCGCACCCCACCCCTGATTGGCTGCTAACAACAGCGTGCCTGGGTCTAGTGACCCGTTCGTTGCACATGCTCCCCTTTTCCATCCGAGGAGCAGGTGAGTGTGCCACCAATAGGCAACCCCATTTCTGTGGTTCTTTTTGTTGAAAATGCGCCCCGGGCCCTGCGTTGGCCCATGTCCCCCAGCATCCCCTTCCTGGTCTGCCGCCGCCTTCCCGCCTCCCAGCCCGCCCCTCACCCCTGATTGGCTGCTAACAACAGCCTGCCTGGGTCTAGCAACCCTTTCATTGCACCTGCTCCGCTTTTCCACCCGAGGAGCAGGTGAGTGTGCCACCCATAGGCGACCCCATTTCTGTGGTTCTTTTTGTTGAAAATGCGCGCTAGGCCCTGCATTGCCCCGTGTCCCACAGCCTCCCGTTCCTGGTCTGCCATCGCCCTCCCGCCTCCCAGCCCACCCCCCACTCCTGATTGCCTGCTAACAACAGCGTGCCTGGGTCTAGCGACCCGTTCGTTGCACCTGCTCTCCTTTTCCATCCGAGGAGCAGGTGAGTGTGCCACAAATAGGCGACCAGATTTCTGTGGTTCTTTTTGTTGACAATGCGCCCCAGGCCCTGCGTTGCCCCGTGTCCCCCAGCCTCCACTTCCTGGTTTGCCGTCGCCCTCCTGTCTCCCAGCCTGCCCCCCACCCCTGATTGGCTGCTAACAACCGCCTGCCTGGGTTTAGCGACCCGTTCGTTGCACCTGCTCCCCTTTTCCATCCGAGGAGCAGGTGAGTGTGCCACCCATGGGCAACCCCATTTCTGTGTTTTTTTTTTTATTGAAAATGCGCCCCAGCCCCTGCGTTGCCCAATGTCCCCATCCTCCCCTTCCTGGTCTGCCGTCGCACTCACGCCTCCCAGACTGCCCTCCACCCCTAATTGGCTGCTAACAACAGCCTGCCTGGGTCTAGCGACCCGTTCGTTGCACCTGCTCCCCTTTTCCATCCGAGGAGCAGGTGAGTGTGCCACCCATAGGCGACCCCATTTCTATGTTTTTTTTTTGTAGAAAATGCGCCCCAGGCCCTGCGTTGCCCCGTGGTCCCCATCCTCCCCTTCCTGGTCTGCCGTCGCCCTCCCGCCTCCCAGCCCGCCCCCACCCCTGATTGGCTGCTAATAACAGCCTGCCTGGGTCTAGCGACCCGTTCGTTGCACCTGCTCCCCTTTTCCTTCTGAGGAGCAGGTGAGTGTGCCACCCATAGGCGACCCCATTTCTGTGGTTCTTTTTGTAGAAAATGCGCCCCAGGCCCTGTGTTGTCCCGTGTCCCCCAGCCTCCCCTTCCCGGTCTGCCGTCGCCCTCCCGCCCCCCACCCCTGATTGGCTGCTAACAACAGCGTGCCTGGGTCTAGCGACCCGTTCATTGCACCTGCTCCCCTTTTCCATCCGAGGAGCAGGTGAGTGTGCCACCAATAGGCAACCCCATTTCTGTGGTTCTTTTTGTTGAAAATGCGCCCCAGGCCCTGTGCTGCCCCATGTCCCCCAGCCTCCCCTTCCTGATCTGCCATCGCCCTCCCGCCTCCCAGCCTGCACCCCACCCCTGATTGGCTGCTAACAACAGCCTGCCTGGGTCTAGCAACCCGTTCGTTGCACCTGCTCCCCTTTTCCGTCAGAGGAGCAGGTGAGTGTGCCACCCATAGGCGACCCCATTTCTGTGGTTCTTTTGGTTGAAAATGCGCCCTAGGCCCTGCGTTGCCCCGTGTCCCCCAGCCTCCCCTTCCTGGTCTGCCATCGCCCGGCCGCCTTCCAGCCCACCCCCCACCCCTGATTGGCTGCTAACAACAGCGTGCCTGGGTCTAGCGACCCGTTCGTTGCACCTGCTCTCCTTTTCCATCCGAGGAGCAGGTGAGTGTGCCACAAATAGACAACCACATTTCTGTGGTTCTTTTTGTTGAAAATGCACCCCAGGCCCTGCGTTGCCCCGTGTCCCCCAGCCTCCCCTTCCTTGTCTGCCGTCGCCCTCCCGCCTCCCAGCCCGCCCCCCAACCCTAATTGGCTGCTAACAACAGCCTGCCTGGGTCTAGCGACCCGTTCGTTGCACCTGCTCCCCTTTTCCATCCGAGGAGCAGGTGAGTGTGCCACCCATAGGTGACCCCATTTCTGTGGTTCTTTTTGTTGAAAATGCGCCCCAGGCCCTGCGTTGCCCCTTGTCCCCAGCCTCCCCTTCCTGGTCTGCCGTCACCCTCCCGCCTCCCAGCCTGCCCCCCACCCCTAATTGGCTGCTAACAACAGCGTGCCTGGGTCTAGCGACCCGTTCGTTGCACCTGCTCCCCTTTTCCATCCGAGGAGCAGGTGAGTGTGCCACCAATAGGCGACCCCATTTCTGTGGTTCTTTTTGTTGAAAATGCGCCCCAGGCCCTGCATTGCCCCATGTCCCCCAGCCTCCCCTTCCTGGTACGCCGTCGCCCTCCCGCCTCCCAGCCCGCCCCCCACCCCTAATTGGCTGCTAACAACAGCCTGCCTGGGTCTAGCGACCCGTTCGTTGCACCTGCTCCCCTTTTCCATCCAAGGAGCAGGTGAGTGTGCCACCCATAGGTGACCCCATTTCTGTGGTTGTTTTTGTAGAAAATGCGCCCCAGGCCCTGCGTTGCCCCGTGTCCCCCAGCTCCCCTTCCTGGTCTGCCGTCACCCTCCCGCCTCCCATCCCGCCCCCCACCCCTGATTGGCTGCTAACAACAGCGTGCCTGGGTCTAGCGACCCGTTCGCTGCACCTGCTCCCCTTTTCCATCCGAGGGGCAGGTGAGTGTGCCACCCATAGGCAACCCCATTTCTGTGGTTCTTTTTGTTGAAAATGCGCGCTAGGCCCTGCGTTGCCCCGTGTCCCACAGCCTCCCCTTCCTGGTCTGCCATCGCCCTCCCGCCTCCCAGCCCACCCCCAACCCCTGATTGGCTGCTAACAACAGCATGCCTGGGTCTAGCGACCCGTTCGTTGCACCTGCTCCCCTTTTCC
Source organism: Ambystoma mexicanum (assembly GCF_040938575.1). NCBI lineage: Eukaryota > Metazoa > Chordata > Amphibia > Caudata > Ambystomatidae > Ambystoma > Ambystoma mexicanum. Next base: position 1,418,814,198 of record NC_090932.1, read on the forward strand.
ATCCCAGGAGCAGGTGAGTGTGCCACCAATAGGCGACCCCATTTCTGTGGTTCTTTTTGTTGAAAATGCGCCCCAGGCCCTGCATTGCCCCATGTCCCCCAGCCTCCCCTTCCTGGTCCGCCGTCGCCCTCCCGCCTCCCAGCCCGCCCCCCACCCCTAATTGGCTGCTAACAACAGCCTGCCTGGGTCTAGCGACCCGTTCGTTGCACCTGCTCCTCTTTTCCATCCGAGGAGCAGGGGAGTGTGCCACCCATAGGTGACCCCATTTCTGTGGTTGTTTTTGTAGAAAATGCACCCCAGGCCCTGCATTGCCCCGTGTCCCCCAGCCTCCCCTTCCTGGTCTGCCGTCACCCTCCCGCCTTCTAGCCCGCCCCCCACCCCTGATTGGCTGCTAACAACAGCGTGCCTGGGTCTAGCGACCCGTTCGCTGCACCTGCTCCCCTTTTCCATCCGAGGAGCAGGTGAGTGTGCCACCCATAGGCGACCCCATTTCTGTGGTTCTTTTTGTTGAAAATGCGCGCTAGGCCCTGCGTTGCCCCGTGTCCCCCAGCCTCCCCTTCCTGGTCTGCCGTCGCCCTCCCGTCTCCGAGCCCGCCCCCCACCCCTGATTGGCTGCTAACAACAGCCTGCCTGGGTCTAGCGACCCGTTCGTTGCACCTGCTCCCCTTTTCCATCCGAGGAGCAGGTGAGTGTGCCACCCATAGGCAACCCCATTTCTGTTGTTCTTTTTGTTGAAAATGCGCCCCAGTCCCTGCATTGCCCCATGTCCCCAGCCTCCCCTTCCTGGTCTGCCGTCACCCTCCCGCCTCCCAGCCTGCCCCCCACCCCTAATTGGCTGCTAACAACAGCCTGCCTGGGTCTAGCGACCCGTTCGTTGCACCTGCTCCCCTTTTCCGTCCGAGGAGCAGGTGGGTGTGCCACCCATAGGCGACCCCATTTCTGTGGTTCTTTTTGTTGAAAATGCGCCCTAGGCCCTGCGTTGCCCCGTGTCCCCCAGCCTCCCCTTCCTGATCTGCCATCGCCCTCCCGCCTCCCAGCCCACCCCCCATCCCTGATTGGCTGCTAACAACAGCGTGCCTGGGTCTAGCGACCCGTTCATTGCACCTGCTCTCCTTTTCCATCCGAGGAGCAGGTGAGTGTGCCACAAATAGATGACCACATTTCTGTGGTTCTTTTTGTTGAAAATGCGCCCCAGGCCCTGCGTTGCCCCGTGTCCCCCAGCCTCCCCTTCCTTGCCTGCCGTCGCCCTCCCGCCTCCCAGCCCGCCCCCCACCCCTGATTGGCTGCTAACAACAGCCTGCCTGGGTCTAGCGACCCGTTCGTTGCACCTGCTCCCCTTTTCCATCCGAGGAGCAGGTGAGTGTGCCACCAATAGGCAACCCCATTTCTGTGGTTCTTTTTGTTGAAAATGCGCCCCAGGCCCTGTGCTGCCCCATGTCCCCCAGCCTCCCCTTCCTGATCTGCCATCGCCCTCCCGCCTCCCAGCCTGCACCCCACCCCTGATTGGCTGCTAACAACAGCCTGCCTGGGTCTAGCAACCCGTTCGTTGCACCTGCTCCCCTTTTCCGTCAGAGGAGCAGGTGAGTGTGCCACCCATAGGCGACCCCATTTCTGTGGTTCTTTTGGTTGAAAATGCGCCCTAGGCCCTGCGTTGCCCCGTGTCCCCCAGCCTCCCCTTCCTGGTCTGCCATCGCCCGGCCGCCTTCCAGCCCACCCCCCACCCCTGATTGGCTGCTAACAACAGCGTGCCTGGGTCTAGCGACCCGTTCGTTGCACCTGCTCTCCTTTTCCATCCGAGGAGCAGGTGAGTGTGCCACAAATAGACAACCACATTTCTGTGGTTCATTTTGTTGAAAATGCACCCCAGGCCCTGCGTTGCCCCGTGTCCCCCAGCTTCCCCTTCCTTGTCTGCCGTCGCCCTCCCGCCTCCCAGCCCGCCCCCCAACCCTAATTGGCTGCTAACAACAGCCGGCCTGGGTCTAGCGACCCGTTCGTTGCACCTGCTTCCCTTTTCCATCCGAGGAGCAGGTGAGTGTGCCACCCATAGGTGACCCCATTTCTGTGGTTCTTTTTGTTGAAAATGCGCCCCAGGCCCTGCGTTGCCCCATGTCCCCAGCCTCCCCTTCCTGGTCTGTCGTCACCCTCCCGCCTCCCAGCCTGCCCCCCACCCCTAATTGGCTGCTAACAACAGCGTGCCTGGGTCTAGCGACCCGTTCGTTGCACCTGCTCCCCTTTTCCATCCGAGGAGCAGGTGAGTGTGCCACCAATAGGCGACCCCATTTCTGTGGTTCTTTTTGTTGAAAATGCGCCCCAGGCCCTGCATTGCCCCATGTCCCCCAGCCTCCCCTTCCTGGTCCGCCGTCGCCCTCCCGCCTCCCAGCCCGCCCCCCACCCCTAATTGGCTGCTAACAACAGCCTGCCTGGGTCTAGCGACCCGTTCGTTGCACCTGCTCCCCTTATCCATCCAAGGAGCAGGTGAGTGTGCCACCCATAGGTGACCCCATTTCTGTGGTTGTTTTTGTAGAAAATGCACCCCAGGCCCTGCGTTGCCCCGTGTCCCCCAGCCTCCCCTTCCTGGTCTGCCGTCACCCTCCCGCCTCCCATCCCGCCCCCCACCCCTGATTGGCTGCTAACAACAGCGTGCCTGGGTCTAGCGACCCGTTCGCTGCACCTGCTCCCCTTTTCCATCCGAGGGGCAGGTGAGTGTGCCACCCATAGGCGACCCCATTTCTGTGGTTCTTTTTGTTGAAAATGCGCGCTAGGCCCTGCGTTGCCCCGTGTCCCACAGCCTCCCCTTCCTGGTCTGCCATCGCCCTCCCGCCTCCCAGCCCAGCCCCAACCCCTGATTGGCTGCTAACAACAGCGTGCCTGGGTCTAGCGACCCGTTCGTTGCACCTGCTCCCCTTTTCCATCCCAGGAGCAGGTGAGTGTGCCACCAATAGGCGACCCCATTTCTGTGGTTCTTTTTGTTGAAAATGCGCCCCAGGCCCTGCATTGCCCCATGTCCCCCAGCCTCCCCTTCCTGGTCCGCCGTCGCCCTCCCGCCTCCCAGCCCGCCCCCCACCCCTAATTGGCTGCTAACAACAGCCTGCCTGGGTCTAGCGACCCGTTCGTTGCACCTGCTCCTCTTTTCCATCCGAGGAGCAGGGGAGTGTGCCACCCATAGGTGACCCCATTTCTGTGGTTGTTTTTGTAGAAAATGCGCCCCAGGCCCTGCGTTGCCCCGTGTCCCCCAGCCTCCCCTTCCTGGTCTGCCGTCACCCTCCCGCCTCCCAGCCCGCCCCCCACCCCTGATTGGCTGCTAACAACAGCGTGCCTGGGTCTAGCGACCCGTTCGCTGCACCTGCTCCCCTTTTCCATCCGAGGAGCAGGTGAGTGTGCCACCCATAGGCGACCCCATTTCTGTGGTTCTTTTTGTTGAAAATGCGCGCTAGGCCCTGCGTTGCCCCGTGTCCCCCAGCCTCCCCTTCCTGGTCTGCCGTCGCCCTCCCGTCTCCGAGCCCGCCCCCCACCCCTGATTGGCTGCTAACAACAGCCTGCCTGGGTCTAGCGACCCGTTCGTTGCACCTGCTCCCCTTTTCCATCCGAGGAGCAGGTGAGTGTGCCACCCATAGGCAACCCCATTTCTGTGGTTCTTTTTGTTGAAAATGCGCCCCAGTCCCTGCGTTGCCCCATGTCCCCAGCCTCCCCTTCCTGGTCTGCCGTCACCCTCCCGCCTCCCAGCCTGCCCCCCACCCCTAATTGGCTGCTAACAACAGCCTGCCTGGGTCTAGCGACCCGTTCGTTGCACCTGCTCCCCTTTTCCATCCGAGGAGCAGGTGAGTGTGCCACCCATAGGCGACCCCATTTCTGTGGTTCTTTTTGTTGAAAATGCGCGCTAGGCCCCGCGTTGCCCCGTGTCCCACAGCCTCCCCTTCCTGTTCTGCGATCGCCCTCCCGCCTCCCAGCCCACCCCCCAACCCTGATTGGCTGCTAACATCAGCGTGCCTGGCTCTAGCGACCCGTTCGTTGCACCTGCTCTCCTTTTCCATCTGAGGAGCAGGTGAGTGTGCCACAAATAGGGGACCACATTTCTGTGGTTCTTTTTGTTGAAAATGCGCCCCAGGCCCTGCGTTGCCCCGTGTCCCCCAGCCTCCCCTTCCTGGTCTGCCGTCGCCCTCCCATCTCCCAGCCCGCCCCCCACCCCTGATTGGCTGCTAACAACAGCCTGCCTGGGTCTAGTGACCCGTTCGTTGCACCTGCTCCCCTTTTCCATCCGAGGAGCAGGTGAGTGTGCCACCCATAGGCAACCCCATTTCTGTGGTTCTTTTTGTTGAAAATGCGCCCCAGTCCCTGCGTTGCCCCATGTCCCCAGCCTCCCCTTCCTGGTCTGCCGTCGCCCTCCTGCCTCCCAGCCTGCCCCCCACCCCTAATTGGCTGCTAACAACAGCCTGCCTGGGTCTAGCAACCCGTTAGTTGCACCTGCTCCCCTTTTCCGTCCGAGGAGCAGGTGAGTGTGCCACCCATAGGCGACCCCATTTCTGTGGTTCTTTTGGTTGAAAATGCGCCCTAGGCCCTGCGTTGCCCCGTGTCCCCCAGCCTCCCCTTCCTGGTCTGCCATCGCCCGGCCGCCTTCCAGCCAACCCCCCACCCCTGATTGGCTGCTAACAACAGCGTGCCTGGGTCTAGCGACCCGTTCGTTGCACCTGCTCTCCTTTTCCATCCGAGGAGCAGGTGAGTGTGCCACAAATAGACAACCACATTTCTGTGGTTCTTTTTGTTGAAAATGCACCCCAGGCCCTGCGTTGCCCCGTGTCCCCCAGCCTCCCCTTCCTTGTCTGCCGTCGCCCTCCCGCCTCCCAGCCCGCCCCCCAACCCTAATTGGCTGCTAACAACAGCCTGCCTGGGTCTAGCGACCCGTTCGTTGCACCTGCTCCCCTTTTCCATCCGAGGAGCAGGTGAGTGTGCCACCCATAGGTGACCCCATTTCTGTGGTTCTTTTTGTTGAAAATGCGCCCCAGGCCCTGCGTTGCCCCATGTCCCCAGCCTCCCCTTCCTGGTCTGTCGTCACCCTCCCGCCTCCCAGCCTGCCCCCCACCCCTAATTGGCTGCTAACAACAGCGTGCCTGGGTCTAGCGACCCGTTCGTTGCACCTGCTCCCCTTTTCCATCCGAGGAGCAGGTGAGTGTGCCACCAATAGGCGACCCCATTTCTGTGGTTCTTTTTGTTGAAAATGCGCCCCAGGCCCTGCATTGCCCTATGTCCCCCAGCCTCCCCTTCCTGGTCCGCCGTCGCCCTCCCGCCTCCCAGCCCGCCCCCCACCCCTAATTGGCTGCTAACAACAGCCTGCCTGGGTCTAGCGACCCGTTCGTTGCACCTGCTCCCCTTTTCCATCCAAGGAGCAGGTGAGTGTGCCACCCATAGGTGACCCCATTTCTGTGGTTGTTTTTGTAGAAAATGCGCCCCAGGCCCTGCGTTGCCCCGTGTCCCCCAGCCTCCCCTTCCTGGTCTGCCGTCACCCTCCCGCCTCCCATCCCGCCCCCCACCCCTGATTGGCTGCTAACAACAGCGTGCCTGGGTCTAGCGACCCGTTCGCTGCACCTGCTCCCCTTTTCCATCCGAGGGGCAGGTGAGTGTGCCACCCATAGGCGACCCCATTTCTGTGGTTCTTTTTGTAGAAAATGCGCCCCAGGCCCTGCGTTTCCTCGTGTCCCCCAGCCTCCCCTTCCTGGTCTGCCGTCGCACTCCCGCCTCCCAGCCCGCCCCCACCCCTGATTGGCTGCTAACAACAGCGTGCCTGGGTCTAGCGACCTGTTCACTGCACCTGCTCCCCTTTTCCATCCGAGGAGCAGGTGAGTGTGCCACCAACAGGCGACCCCATTTCTGTGGTTCTTTTTGTTAAAAATGCGCCCCAGGCCCTGCATTGCCCCATGTCCCCCAGCCTCCCCTTCCTGGTCTGCCGTCGCCCTCCCGCCTCCCAGCCCGCCCCCCACCCCTAATTGGCTGCTAACAACAGCCTGCCTGGGTCTAGCGACCCGTTCGTTGCACCTGCTCCCCTTTTCCATCCGAGGAGCAGGTGAGTGTGCCACCCATAGGCGACCCCATTTCTGTGGTTCTTTTTGTTGAAAATGAGCGCTAGGTCCCGCGTTGCCCCGTGTCCCACAGCCTCCCCTTCCTGTTCTGCGATCGCCCTCCCGCCTCCCAGCCCACCCCCCAACCCTGATTGGCTGCTAACATCAGCGTGCCTGGGTCTAGCGACCCGTTCGTTGCACCTGCTCTCCTTTTCCATCTGAGGAGCAGGTGAGTGTGCCACAAATAGGGGACCACATTTCTGTGGTTCTTTTTGTTGAAAATGCGCCCCAGGCCCTGCGTTGCCCCGTGTCCCCCAGCCTCCCCTTCCTGGTCTGCCGTCGCCCTCCCATCTCCCAGCCCGCCCCCCACCCCTGATTGGCTGCTAACAACAGCCTGCCTGGGTCTAGTGACCCGTTCGTTGCACCTGCTCCCCTTTTCCATCCGAGGAGCAGGTGAGTGTGCCACCCATAGGCAACCCCATTTCTGTGGTTCTTTTTGTTGAAAATGCGCCCCAGTTCCTGCGTTGCCCCATGTCCCCAGCCTCCCCTTCCTGGTCTGCCGTCGCCCTCCTGCCTCCCAGCCTGCCCCCCACCCCTAATTGGCTGCTAACAACAGCCTGCCTGGGTCTAGCAACCCGTTAGTTGCACCTGCTCCACTTTTCCGTCCGAGGAGCAGGTGAGTGTGCCACCCATAGGCGACCCCACTTCTGTGGTTCTTTTTGTTGAAAATGCGCCCCAGGCCCTGCGTTGCCCCGTGTCCCCCAGCCTCCCCTTCCTGTTCTGTCGTCGCCCTCCCGTCTCCCAGCCCGCCCCCACCCCTGATTGGCTGCTAACAACAGCCTGCCTGGGTCTAGCGACCCGTTCGTTGCACCTGCACCCCTTTTCCATCCGAGGAGCAAGTGAGTGTGCCACCCATAGTCAACCCCATTTCTGTGGTTCTTTTTGTTGAAAATGCGCCCCAGTCCCTGCGTTGCCCCGTGTCCCCCAGCCTCCCCTTCCTGGTCTGCCGTCGCCCTCCCGCCTCCCAGACCGCCCCCCACCCCTGATTGGCTGCTAACAACAGCGTGCCTGGGTCTAGCGACCCGTTCGTTGCACCTGCACCCCTTTTCCATCCGAGGAGCAAGTGAGTGTGCCACCCATAGGCGACCCCATTTCTGTGGTTCTTTTTGTAGAAAATGTGCCCCAGGCCCTGCGGTGCCCCGTGTCCCCCAGCCTCCCCTTCCTGGTCTGCCGTCGCCCTCCCGCCTCCCAGCCCGCCCCCCACCCCTGATTGGCTGCTAACAACAGCGTGCCTGGGTCTAGCGACCCGTTCGTTGCACCTGCTCCCCTTTTCCATCCGAGGAGCAGGTGAGTGTGCCACCAATAGGTGACCCCATTTCTGTGGTTCTTTTTGCTGAAAATGCACCCCAGGCCCTGCGTTGCCCCATGTCCCCCAGCCTCCCCTTCCTGGTATGCCATCGCCCTCCCGCCTCCCAGCCCGCCCCCCAACCCTGATTGGCTGCTAACAACAGCCTGCCTGGGTCTAGCAACCCGTTCATTGCACCTGCTCCTCTTTTCCATCCGAGGAGCAGGTGAGTGTGCCACAAATAGGGGACCACATTTCTGTGGTTCTTTTTGTTGAAAATGCGCGCTAGGCCCTGCGTTGCCCCGTGTCCCACAGCCTCCCCTTCCTGGTCTGCCATCGCCCTCCCGCCTCCCAGCCCAGCCCCAACCCCTGATTGGCTGCTAACAACAGCGTGCCTGGGTCTAGCGACCCGTTCGTTGCACCTGCTCCCCTTTTCCATCCCAGGAGCAGGTGAGTGTGCCACCAATAGGCGACCCCATTTCTGTGGTTCTTTTTGTTGAAAATGCGCCCCAGGCCCTGCATTGCCCCATGTCCCCCAGCCTCCCCTTCCTGGTCCGCCGTCGCCCTCCCGCCTCCCAGCCCGCCCCCCACCCCTAATTGGCTGCTAACAACAGCCTGCCTGGGTCTAGCGACCCGTTCGTTGCACCTGCTCCTCTTTTCCATCCGAGGAGCAGGGGAGTGTGCCACCCATAGGTGACCCCATTTCTGTGGTTGTTTTTGTAGAAAATGCACCCCAGGCCCTGCGTTGCCCCGTGTCCCCCAGCCTCCCCTTCCTGGTCTGCCGTCACCCTCCCGCCTCCCAGCCCGCCCCCCACCCCTGATTGGCTGCTAACAACAGCGTGCCTGGGTCTAGCGACCCGTTCGCTGCACCTGCTCCCCTTTTCCATCCGAGGAGCAGGTGAGTGTGCCACCCATAGGCGACCCCATTTCTGTGGTTCTTTTTGTTGAAAATGCGCGCTAGGCCCTGCGTTGCCCCGTGTCCCCCAGCCTCCCCTTCCTGGTCTGCCGTCGCCCTCCCGTCTCCCAGCCTGCCCCCCACCCCTGATTGGCTGCTAACAACAGCCTGCCTGGGTCTAGCGACCCGTTCGTTGCACCTGCTCCCCTTTTCCATCCGAGGAGCAGGTGAGTGTGCCACCCATAGGCGACCCCACTTCTGTGGTTCTTTTTGTTGAAAATGCGCCCCAGGCCCTGCGTTGCCCCGTGTCCCCCAGCCTCCCCTTCCTGGTCTGCCATCACCCGGCCGCCTTCCAGCCAACCCCCCACCCCTGATTGGCTGCTAACAACAGCGTGCCTGGGTCTAGCGACCCGTTCGTTGCACCTGCTCTCCTTTTCCATCCGAGGAGCAGGTGAGTGTGCCACAAATAGACAACCACATTTCTGTGGTTCTTTTTGTTGAAAATGCACCCCAGGCCCTGCGTTGCCCCGTGTCCCCCAGCCTCCCCTTCCTTGTCTGCCGTCGCCCTCCCGCCTCCCAGCCCGCCCCCCAACCCTAATTGGCTGCTAACAACAGCCTGCCTGGGTCTAGCGACCCGTTCGTTGCACCTGCTCCCCTTTTCCATCCGAGGAGCAGGTGAGTGTGCCACCCATAGGTGACCCCATTTCTGTGGTTCTTTTTGTTGAAAATGCGCCCCAGGCCCTGCGTTGCCCCATGTCCCCAGCCTCCCCTTCCTGGTCTGTCGTCACCCTCCCGCCTCCCAGCCTGCCCCCCACCCCTAATTGGCTGCTAACAACAGCGTGCCTGGGTCTAGCGACCCGTTCGTTGCACCTGCTCCCCTTTTCCATCCGAGGAGCAGGTGAGTGTGCCACCAATAGGCGACCCCATTTCTGTGGTTCTTTTTGTTGAAAATGCGCCCCAGGCCCTGCATTGCCCTATGTCCCCCAGCCTCCCCTTCCTGGTCCGCCGTCGCCCTCCCGCCTCCCAGCCCGCCCCCCACCCCTAATTGGCTGCTAACAACAGCCTGCCTGGGTCTAGCGACCCGTTCGTTGCACCTGCTCCCCTTTTCCATCCAAGGAGCAGGTGAGTGTGCCACCCATAGGTGACCCCATTTCTGTGGTTGTTTTTGTAGAAAATGCGCCCCAGGCCCTGCGTTGCCCCGTGTCCCCCAGCCTCCCCTTCCTGGTCTGCCGTCACCCTCCCGCCTCCCATCCCGCCCCCCACCCCTGATTGGCTGCTAACAACAGCGTGCCTGGGTCTAGCGACCCGTTCGCTGCACCTGCTCCCCTTTTCCATCCGAGGGGCAGGTGAGTGTGCCACCCATAGGCGACCCCATTTCTGTGGTTCTTTTTGTTGAAAATGCGCGCTAGGCCCTGCGTTGCCCCGTGTCCCACTACCTCCCCTTCCTGGTCTGCCATCGCCCTCCCGCCTCCCAGCCCAGCCCCAACCCCTGATTGGCTGCTAACAACAGCGTGCCTGGGTCTAGCGACCCGTTCGTTGCACCTGCTCCCCTTTTCCATCCCAGGATTAGGTGAGTGTGCCACCAATAGGCGACCCCATTTCTGTGGTTCTTTTTGTTGAAAATGCGCCCCAGGCCCTGCATTGCCCCATGTCCCCCAGCCTCCCCTTCCTGGTCCGCCGTCGCCCTCCCGCCTCCCAGCCCGCCCCCCACCCCTAATTGGCTGCTAACAACAGCCTGCCTGGGTCTAGCGACCCGTTCGTTGCACCTGCTCCTCTTTTCCATCCGAGGAGCAGGGGAGTGTGCCACCCATAGGTGACCCCATTTCTGTGGTTGTTTTTGTAGAAAATGCGCCCCAGGCCCTGCGTTGCCCCGTGTCCCCCAGCCTCCCCTTCCTGGTCTGCCGTCACCCTCCCGCCTCCCAGCCCGCCCCCCACCCCTGATTGGCTGCTAACAACAGCGTGCCTGGGTCTAGCGACCCGTTCGCTGCACCTGCTCCCTTTTCCATCCGAGGAGCAGGTGAGTGTGCCACCCATAGGTGACCCCATTTCTGTGGTTCTTTTTGTTGAAAATGCGCGCTAGACCCTGCGTTGCCCCGTGTCCCCCAGCCTCCCCTTCCTGGTCTGCCGTCGCCCTCCCGTCTCCGAGCCCGCCCCCCACCCCTGATTGGCTGCTAACAACAGCCTGCCTGGGTCTAGCGACCCGTTCGTTGCACCTGCTCCCCTTTTCCATCCGAGGAGCAGGTGAGTGTGCCACCCATAGGCAACCCCATTTCTGTGGTTCTTTTTGTTGAAAATGCGCCCCAGTCCCTGCGTTGCCCCATGTCCCCAGCCTCCCCTTCCTGGTCTGCCGTCACCCTCCCGCCTCCCAGCCTGCCCCCCACCCCTAATTGGCTGCTAACAACAGCCTGCCTGGGTCTAGCGACCCGTTCGTTGCACCTGCTCCCCTTTTCCGTCCGAGGAGCAGGTGAGTGTGCCACCCATAGGCGACCCCATTTCTGTGGTTCTTTTTGTTGAAAATGCGCCCTAGGCCCTGCGTTGCCCCGTGTCCCCCAGCCTCCCCTTCCTGGTCTGCCATCGCCCTCCCGCCTCCCAGCCCACCCCCCATCCCTGATTGGCTGCTAACAACAGCGTGCCTGGGTCTAGCGACCCGTTCATTGCACCTGCTCTCCTTTTCCATCCGAGGAGCAGGTGAGTGTGCCACCCATAGGTGACCCCATTTCTGTGGTTCTTTTTGTTGAAAATGCGCCCCAGGCCCTGCGTTGCCCCATGTCCCCAGCCTCCCCTTCCTGGTCTGCCGTCGCCCTCCCGCCTCCCAGCCTGCCCCCCACCCCTAATTGGCTGCTAACAACAGCGTGCCTGGGTTTAACGACCCGTTCGTTGCACCTGCTCCCCTTTTCCATCCGAGGAGCAGGTGAGTGTGCCACCAATAGGCGACCCCATTTCTGTGGTTCTTTTTGTTGAAAATGCGTCCCAGGCCCTGCATTGCCCCATGTCCCCCAGCCTCCCCTTCCTGGTCTGCCGTCGCCCTCCCGCCTCCCATCCCGCCACCCACCCCTAATTGGCTGCTAACAACAGCCTGCCTGGGTCTAGCGACCCGTTCGTTGCACCTGCTCCCCTTTTCCATCCGAGGAGCAGGTGAGTGTGCCACCCATAGGCGACCCCATTTCTGTGGTTCTTTTTGTAGAAAATGCGCCCCAGGCCCTGCGTTTCCTCGTGTCCCCCAGCCTCCCCTTCCTGGTCTGCCGTCGCACTCCCGCCTCCCAGCCCGCCCCCACCCCTGATTGGCTGCTAACAACAGCGTGCCTGGGTCTAGCGACCTGTTCACTGCACCTGCTCCCCTTTTCCATCCGAGGAGCAGGTGAGTGTGCCACCAACAGGCGACCCCATTTCTGTGGTTCTTTTTGTTAAAAATGCGCCCCAGGCCCTGCATTGCCCCATGTCCCCCAGCCTCCCCTTCCTGGTCTGCCGTCGCCCTCCTGTTCCCAGACCGCCCCCCACCCCTGATTGGCTGCTAACAACAGCCGGCCTGGGTCTAGCAACCCGTTCGTTGCACCTGCTCCCCTTTTCCATCCGAGGAGCAGGTGAGTGTGCCACCCATAGGCGACCCCATTTCTGTGGTTCTTTTTGTTGAAAATGAGCGCTAGGCCCCGCGTTGCCCCGTGTCCCACAGCCTCCCCTTCCTGTTCTGCGATCGCCCTCCCGCCTCCCAGCCCACCCCCCAACCCTGATTGGCTGCTAACATCAGCGTGCCTGGGTCTAGCGACCCGTTCGTTGCACCTGCTCTCCTTTTCCATCTGAGGAGCAGGTGAGTGTGCCACAAATAGGGGACCACATTTCTGTGGTTCTTTTTGTTGAAAATGCGCCCCAGGCCCTGCGTTGCCCCGTGTCCCCCAGCCTCCCCTTCCTGGTCTGCCGTCGCCCTCCCATCTCCCAGCCCGCCCCCCACCCCTGATTGGCTGCTAACAACAGCCTGCCTGGGTCTAGTGACCCGTTCGTTGCACCTGCTCCCCTTTTCCATCCGAGGAGCAGGTGAGTGTGCCACCCATAGGCAACCCCATTTCTGTGGTTCTTTTTGTTGAAAATGCGCCCCAGTCCCTGCGTTGCCCCATGTCCCCAGCCTCCCCTTCCTGGTCTGCCGTCGCCCTCCTGCCTCCCAGCCTGCCCCCCACCCCTAATTGGCTGCTAACAACAGCCTGCCTGGGTCTAGCAACCCGTTAGTTGCACCTGCTCCCCTTTTCCGTCCGAGGAGCAGGTGAGTGTGCCACCCATAGGCGACCCCACTTCTGTGGTTCTTTTTGTTGAAAATGCGCCCCAGGCCCTGCGTTGCCCCGTGTCCCCCAGCCTCCCCTTCCTGTTCTGTCGTCGCCCTCCCGTCTCCCAGCCCGCCCCCACCCCTGATTGGCTGCTAACAACAGCCTGCCTGGGTCTAGCGACCCGTTCGTTGCACCTGCACCCCTTTTCCATCCGAGGAGCAAGTGAGTGTGCCACCCATAGTCAACCCCATTTCTGTGGTTCTTTTTGTTGAAAATGCGCCCCAGTCCCTGCGTTGCCCCGTGTCCCCCAGCCTCCCCTTCCTGGTCTGCCGTCGCCCTCCCGCCTCCCAGACCGCCCCCCACCCCTGATTGGCTGCTAACAACAGCGTGCCTGGGTCTAGCGACCCGTTCGTTGCACCTGCACCCCTTTTCCATCCGAGGAGCAAGTGAGTGTGCCACCCATAGGCGACCCCATTTCTGTGGTTCTTTTTGTAGAAAATGTGCCCCAGGCCCTGCGTTGCCCCATGTCCCCAGCCTCCCCTTCCTGGTCTGCCGTCGCCCTCCCGCCTCCCAGCCCGCCCCCACCCCTGATTGGCTGCTAACAACAGCGTGCCTGGGTCTAGCGACCCGTTCGTTGCACCTGCTCCCCTTTTCCATCCGAGGAGCAGGTGAGTGTGCCACCAACAGGCGACCCCATTTCTGTGGTTCTTTTTGTTAAAAATGCGCCCCAGGCCCTGCATTGCCCCATGTCCCCCAGCCTCCCCTTCCTGGTCTGCCGTCGCCCTCCCGCCTCCCAGCCCGCCCCCCACCCCTAATTGGCTGCTAACAACAGCCTGCCTGGGTCTAGCGACCCGTTCGTTGCACCTGCTCCCCTTTTCCATCCGAGGAGCAGGTGAGTGTGCCACCCATAGGCGACCCCATTTCTGTGGTTCTTTTTGTTGAAAATGAGCGCTAGGCCCCGCGTTGCCCCGTGTCCCACAGCCTCCCCTTCCTGTTCTGCGATCGCCCTCCCGCCTCCCAGCCCACCCCCCAACCCTGATTGGCTGCTAACATCAGCGTGCCTGGGTCTAGCGACCCGTTCGTTGCACCTGCTCTCCTTTTCCATCTGAGGAGCAGGTGAGTGTGCCACAAATAGGGGACCACATTTCTGTGGTTCTTTTTGTTGAAAATGCGCCCCAGGCCCTGCGTTGCCCCGTGTCCCCCAGCCTCCCCTTCCTGGTCTGCCGTCGCCCTCCCATCTCCCAGCCCGCCCCCCACCCCTGATTGGCTGCTAACAACAGCCTGCCTGGGTCTAGTGACCCGTTCGTTGCACCTGCTCCCCTTTTCCATCCGAGGAGCAGGTGAGTGTGCCACCCATAGGCAACCCCATTTCTGTGGTTCTTTTTGTTGAAAATGCGCCCCAGTCCCTGCGTTGCCCCATGTCCCCAGCCTCCCCTTCCTGGTCTGCCTTCGCCCTCCTGCCTCCCAGCCTGCCCCCCACCCCTAATTGGCTGCTAACAACAGCCTGCCTGGGTCTAGCAACCCGTTAGTTGCACCTGCTCCCCTTTTCCGTCCGAGGAGCAGGTGAGTGTGCCACCCATAGGCGACCCCACTTCTGTGGTTCTTTTTGTTGAAAATGCGCCCCAGGCCCTGCGTTGCCCCGTGTCCCCCAGCCTCCCCTTCCTGTTCTGTCGTCGCCCTCCCGTCTCCCAGCCCGCCCCCACCCCTGATTGGCTGCTAACAACAGCCTGCCTGGGTCTAGCGACCCGTTCGTTGCACCTGCACCCCTTTTCCATCCGAGGAGCAAGTGAGTGTGCCACCCATAGTCAACCCCATTTCTGTGGTTCTTTTTGTTGAAAATGCGCCCCAGTCCCTGCGTTGCCCCGTGTCCCCCAGCCTCCCCTTCCTGGTCTGCCGTCGCCCTCCCGCCTCCCAGACCGCCCCCCACCCCTGATTGGCTGCTAACAACAGCGTGCCTGGGTCTAGCGACCCGTTCGTTGCACCTGCACCCCTTTTCCATCCGAGGAGCAAGTGAGTGTGCCACCCATAGGCGACCCCATTTCTGTGGTTCTTTTTGTAGAAAATGTGCCCCAGGCCCTGCGGTGCCCCGTGTCCCCCAGCCTCCCCTTCCTGGTCTGCCGTCGCCCTCCCGCCTCCCAGCCCGCCCCCCACCCCTGATTGGCTGCTAACAACAGCGTGCCTGGGTCTAGCGACCCGTTCGTTGCACCTGCTCCCCTTTTCCATCCGAGGAGCAGGTGAGTGTGCCACCAATAGGTGACCCCATTTCTGTGGTTCTTTTTGCTGAAAATGCACCCCAGGCCCTGCGTTGCCCCATGTCCCCCAGCCTCCCCTTCCTGGTATGCCATCGCCCTCCCGCCTCCCAGCCCGCCCCCCAACCCTGATTGGCTGCTAACAACAGCCTGCCTGGGTCTAGCAACCCGTTCATTGCACCTGCTCCTCTTTTCCATCCGAGGAGCAGGTGAGTGTGCCACAAATAGGGGACCACATTTCTGTGGTTCTTTTTGTTGAAAATGCGCGCTAGGCCCTGCGTTGCCCCGTGTCCCACAGCCTCCCCTTCCTGGTCTGCCATCGCCCTCCCGCCTCCCAGCCCAGCCCCAACCCCTGATTGGCTGCTAACAACAGCGTGCCTGGGTCTAGCGACCCGTTCGTTGCACCTGCTCCCCTTTTCCATCCCAGGAGCAGGTGAGTGTGCCACCAATAGGCGACCCCATTTCTGTGGTTCTTTTTGTTGAAAATGCGCCCCAGGCCCTGCATTGCCCCATGTCCCCCAGCCTCCCCTTCCTGGTCCGCCGTCGCCCTCCCGCCTCCCAGCCCGCCCCCCACCCCTAATTGGCTGCTAACAACAGCCTGCCTGGGTCTAGCGACCCGTTCGTTGCACCTGCTCCTCTTTTCCATCCGAGGAGCAGGGGAGTGTGCCACCCATAGGTGACCCCATTTCTGTGGTTGTTTTTGTAGAAAATGCACCCCAGGCCCTGCGTTGCCCCGTGTCCCCCAGCCTCCCCTTCCTGGTCTGCCGTCACCCTCCCGCCTCCCAGCCCGCCCCCCACCCCTGATTGGCTGCTAACAACAGCGTGCCTGGGTCTAGCGACCCGTTCGCTGCACCTGCTCCCCTTTTCCATCCGAGGAGCAGGTGAGTGTGCCACCCATAGGCGACCCCATTTCTGTGGTTCTTTTTGTTGAAAATGCGCGCTAGGCCCTGCGTTGCCCCGTGTCCCCCAGCCTCCCCTTCCTGGTCTGCCGTCGCCCTCCCGTCTCCCAGCCTGCCCCCCACCCCTGATTGGCTGCTAACAACAGCCTGCCTGGGTCTAGCGACCCGTTCGTTGCACCTGCTCCCCTTTTCCATCCGAGGAGCAGGTGAGTGTGCCACCCATAGGCGACCCCACTTCTGTGGTTCTTTTTGTTGAAAATGCGCCCCAGGCCCTGCGTTGCCCCGTGTCCCCCAGCCTCCCCTTCCTGGTCTGCCATCGCCCGGCCGCCTTCCAGCCAACCCCCCACCCCTGATTGGCTGCTAACAACAGCGTGCCTGGGTCTAGCGACCCGTTCGTTGCACCTGCTCTCCTTTTCCATCCGAGGAGCAGGTGAGTGTGCCACAAATAGACAACCACATTTCTGTGGTTCTTTTTGTTGAAAATGCACCCCAGGCCCTGCGTTGCCCCGTGTCCCCCAGCCTCCCCTTCCTTGTCTGCCGTCGCCCTCCCGCCTCCCAGCCCGCCCCCCAACCCTAATTGGCTGCTAACAACAGCCTGCCTGGGTCTAGCGACCCGTTCGTTTTACCTGCTCCCCTTTTCCATCCGAGGAGCAGGTGAGTGTGCCACCCATAGGTGACCCCATTTCTGTGGTTCTTTTTGTTGAAAATGCGCCCCAGGCCCTGCGTTGCCCCATGTCCCCAGCCTCCCCTTCCTGGTCTGTCGTCACCCTCCCGCCTCCCAGCCTGCCCCCCACCCCTAATTGGCTGCTAACAACAGCGTGCCTGGGTCTAGCGACCCGTTCGTTGCACCTGCTCCCCTTTTCCATCCGAGGAGCAGGTGAGTGTGCCACCAATAGGCGACCCCATTTCTGTGGTTCTTTTTGTTGAAAATGCGCCCCAGGCCCTGCATTGCCCTATGTCCCCCAGCCTCCCTTCCTGGTCCGCCGTCGCCCTCCCGCCTCCCAGCCCGCCCCCCACCCCTAATTGGCTGCTAACAACAGCCTGCCTGGGTCTAGCGACCCGTTCGTTGCACCTGCTCCCCTTTTCCATCCAAGGAGCAGGTGAGTGTGCCACCCATAGGTGACCCCATTTCTGTGGTTGTTTTTGTAGAAAATGCGCCCCAGGCCCTGCGTTGCCCCGTGTCCCCCAGCCTCCCCTTCCTGGTCTGCCGTCACCCTCCCGCGTCCCATCCCGCCCCCCACCCCTGATTGGCTGCTAACAACAGCGTGCCTGGGTCTAGCGACCCGTTCGCTGCACCTGCTCCCCTTTTCCATCCGAGGGGCAGGTGAGTGTGCCACCCATAGGCGACCCCATTTCTGTGGTTCTTTTTGTTGAAAATGCGCGCTAGGCCCTGCGTTGCCCCGTGTCCCACAGCCTCCCCTTCCTGGTCTGCCATCGCCCTCCCGCCTCCCAGCCCAGCCCCAACCCCTGATTGGCTGCTAACAACAGCGTGCCTGGGTCTAGCGACCCGTTCGTTGCACCTGCTCCCCTTTTCCATCCCAGGATTAGGTGAGTGTGCCACCAATAGGCGACCCCATTTCTGTGGTTCTTTTTGTTGAAAATGCGCCCCAGGCCCTGCATTGCCCCATGTCCCCCAGCCTCCCCTTCCTGGTCCGCCGTCGCCCTCCCGCCTCCCAGCCCGCCCCCCACCCCTAATTGGCTGCTAACAACAGCCTGCCTGGGTCTAGCGACCCGTTCGTTGCACCTGCTCCTCTTTTCCATCCGAGGAGCAGGGGAGTGTGCCACCCATAGGTGACCCCATTTCTGTGGTTGTTTTTGTAGAAAATGCGCCCCAGGCCCTGCGTTGCCCCGTGTCCCCCAGCCTCCCCTTCCTGGTCTGCCGTCACCCTCCCGCCTCCCAGCCCGCCCCCCACCCCTGATTGGCTGCTAACAACAGCGTGCCTGGGTCTAGCGACCCGTTCGCTGCACCTGCTCCCTTTTCCATCCGAGGAGCAGGTGAGTGTGCCACCCATAGGCGACCCCATTTCTGTGGTTCTTTTTGTTGAAAATGCGCGCTAGGCCCTGCGTTGCCCCGTGTCCCCCAGCCTCCCCTTCCTGGTCTGCCGTCGCCCTCCCGTCTCCGAGCCCGCCCCCCACCCCTGATTGGCTGCTAACAACAGCCTGCCTGGGTCTAGCGACCCGTTCGTTGCACCTGCTCCCCTTTTCCATCTGAGGAGCAGGTGAGTGTGCCACCCATAGGCAACCCCATTTCTGTGGTTCTTTTTGTTGAAAATGCGCCCCAGTCCCTGCGTTGCCCCATGTCCCCAGCCTCCCCTTCCTGGTCTGCCGTCACCCTCCCGCCTCCCAGCCTGCCCCCCACCCCTAATTGGCTGCTAACAACAGCCTGCCTGGGTCTAGCGACCCGTTCGTTGCACCTGCTCCCCTTTTCCGTCCGAGGAGCAGGTGAGTGTGCCACCCATAGGCGACCCCATTTCTGTGGTTCTTTTTGTTGAAAATGCGCCCTAGGCCCTGCGTTGCCCCGTGTCCCCCAGCCTCCCCTTCCTGGTCTGCCATCGCCCTCCCGCCTCCCAGCCCACCCCCCATCCCTGATTGGCTGCTAACAACAGCGTGCCTGGGTCTAGCGACCCGTTCATTGCACCTGCTCTCCTTTTCCATCCGAGGAGCAGGTGAGTGTGCCACCCATAGGTGACCCCATTTCTGTGGTTCTTTTTGTTGAAAATGCGCCCCAGGCCCTGCGTTGCCCCATGTCCCCAGCCTCCCCTTCCTGGTCTGCCGTCGCCCTCCCGCCTCCCAGCCTGCCCCCCACCCCTAATTGGCTGCTAACAACAGCGTGCCTGGGTTTAACGACCCGTTCGTTGCACCTGCTCCCCTTTTCCATCCGAGGAGCAGGTGAGTGTGCCACCAATAGGCGACCCCATTTCTGTGGTTCTTTTTGTTGAAAATGCGTCCCAGGCCCTGCATTGCCCCATGTCCCCCAGCCTCCCCTTCCTGGTCTGCCGTCGCCCTCCCGCCTCCCATCCCGCCACCCACCCCTAATTGGCTGCTAACAACAGCCTGCCTGGGTCTAGCGACCCGTTCGTTGCACCTGCTCCCCTTTTCCATCCGAGGAGCAGGTGAGTGTGCCACCCATAGGCGACCCCATTTCTGTGGTTCTTTTTGTAGAAAATGCGCCCCAGGCCCTGCGTTTCCTCGTGTCCCCCAGCCTCCCCTTCCTGGTCTGCCGTCGCACTCCCGCCTCCCAGCCCGCCCCCACCCCTGATTGGCTGCTAACAACAGCGTGCCTGGGTCTAGCGACCTGTTCACTGCACCTGCTCCCCTTTTCCATCCGAGGAGCAGGTGAGTGTGCCACCAACAGGCGACCCCATTTCTGTGGTTCTTTTTGTTAAAAATGCGCCCCAGGCCCAGCATTGCCCCATGTCCCCCAGCCTCCCCTTCCTGGTCTGCCGTCGCCCTCCTGTTCCCAGACCGCCCCCCACCCCTGATTGGCTGCTAACAACAGCCGGCCTGGGTCTAGCAACCCGTTCGTTGCACCTGCTCCCCTTTTCCATCCGAGGAGCAGGTGAGTGTGCCACCCATAGGCGACCCCATTTCTGTGGTTCTTTTTGTTGAAAATGAGCGCTAGGCCCCGCGTTGCCCCGTGTCCCACAGCCTCCCCTTCCTGTTCTGCGATCGCCCTCCCGCCTCCCAGCCCACCCCCCAACCCTGATTGGCTGCTAACATCAGCGTGCCTGGGTCTAGCGACCCGTTCGTTGCACCTGCTCTCCTTTTCCATCTGAGGAGCAGGTGAGTGTGCCACAAATAGGGGACCACATTTCTGTGGTTCTTTTTGTTGAAAATGCGCCCCAGGCCCTGCGTTGCCCCGTGTCCCCCAGCCTCCCCTTCCTGGTCTGCCGTCGCCCTCCCATCTCCCAGCCCGCCCCCCACCCCTGATTGGCTGCTAACAACAGCCTGCCTGGGTCTAGTGACCCGTTCGTTGCACCTGCTCCCCTTTTCCATCCGAGGAGCAGGTGAGTGTGCCACCCATAGGCAACCCCATTTCTGTGGTTCTTTTTGTTGAAAATGCGCCCCAGTCCCTGCGTTGCCCCATGTCCCCAGCCTCCCCTTCCTGGTCTGCCGTCGCCCTCCTGCCTCCCAGCCTGCCCCCCACCCCTAATTGGCTGCTAACAACAGCCTGCCTGGGTCTAGCAACCCGTTAGTTGCACCTGCTCCCCTTTTCCGTCCGAGGAGCAGGTGAGTGTGCCACCCATAGGCGACCCCACTTCTGTGGTTCTTTTTGTTGAAAATGCGCCCCAGGCCCTGCGTTGCCCCGTGTCCCCCAGCCTCCCCTTCCTGTTCTGTCGTCGCCCTCCCGTCTCCCAGCCCGCCCCCACCCCTGATTGGCTGCTAACAACAGCCTGCCTGGGTCTAGCGACCCGTTCGTTGCACCTGCACCCCTTTTCCATCCGAGGAGCAAGTGAGTGTGCCACCCATAGTCAACCCCATTTCTGTGGTTCTTTTTGTTGAAAATGCGCCCCAGTCCCTGCGTTGCCCCGTGTCCCCCAGCCTCCCCTTCCTGGTCTGCCGTCGCCCTCCCGCCTCCCAGACCGCCCCCCACCCCTGATTGGCTGCTAACAACAGCGTGCCTGGGTCTAGCGACCCGTTCGTTGCACCTGCACCCCTTTTCCATCCGAGGAGCAAGTGAGTGTGCCACCCATAGGCGACCCCATTTCTGTGGTTCTTTTTGTAGAAAATGTGCCCCAGGCCCTGCGGTGCCCCGTGTCCCCCAGCCTCCCCTTCCTGGTCTGCCGTCGCCCTCCCGCCTCCCAGCCCGCCCCCCACCCCTGATTGGCTGCTAACAACAGCGTGCCTGGGTCTAGCGACCCGTTCGTTGCACCTGCTCCCCTTTTCCATCCGAGGAGCAGGTGAGTGTGCCACCAATAGGTGACCCCATTTCTGTGGTTCTTTTTGTTGAAAATGCACCCCAGGCCCTGCGTTGCCCCATGTCCCCCAGCCTCCCCTTCCTGGTATGCCATCGCCCTCCCGCCTCCCAGCCCGCCCCCCAACCCTGATTGGCTGCTAACAACAGCCTGCCTGGGTCTAGCAACCCGTTCATTGCACCTGCTCCTCTTTTCCATCCGAGGAGCAGGTGAGTGTGCCACCCAAAGGCGACCCCATTTCTGTGGTTGTTTTTGTTGAAAATGCGCCCTAGGCCCTGCGTTGCCCCATGTCCCCCAGCCTTCCCTTCCTGGTCTGCCATCGACCTCCCGCCTCCCAGCCCACCCCCCACCCCTGATTGGCTGCTAACAACAGCGTGCCTGGGTCCAGCGACCCGTTCGTTGCACCTACTCTCCTTTTCCATCCGAGGAGCAGGTGAGTGTGCCACAAATAGACGACCACATTTCTGTGGTTCTTTTTGTTGAAAATGCGCCCCAGGCCCTGCGTTGCCCCGTGTCCCCCAGCCTCCCCTTCCTGGTCTGCCGTCGCCCTCCCGCCTCCCAGCCCGCCCCCCACCCCTGATTGGCTGCTAACAACAGCCTGCCTGGGTCTAGCGACCCGTTCGTTGCACCTGCTCCCCTTTTCCATCCGAGGAGCAGGTGAGTGTGCCACCCATAGGTGAACCCATTTCTGTGGTTCTTTTTGTTGAAAATGCTCCCCAGGCCCTGCATTGCCCCATGTCCCCAGCCTCCCCTTCCTGGTCTGCCGTCGCCCTCCCGCCTCCCAGCCTGCCCCCCACCCCTAATTAGCTGCTAATAACAGCCTGCCTGGGTCTAGCGACCCGTTCGTTGCACCTGCTACCCTTTTCCATCCGAGGAGCAGGTGAGTGTGCCACCCATAGGCGACCCCATTTCTGTGGTTCTTTTTGTAGAAAATGCGCCCCAGGCCCTGCGTTGCCCCGTGGCCCCCAACCTCCCCTTCCTGGGCTGCCGTCGCCCTCCCGCCTCCCAGCCCGCCCCCCACCCCTGATTGGCTGCTAACAACAGCGTGCCTGGGTCTAGCGACCCGTTTGTTGCACCTGCTCCCCTTTTCCATCCGAGGAGCAGGTGAGTGTGCCACCAATAGGCGACCCCATTTCTGTGGTTTCTTTTCTTGAAAATGCAACCCAGGCCCTGCGTTGCCCTGTGTCCCCCAGCCTCCCCTTCCTGGTCTGCCGTCGCCCTCCCGCCTCCCAGCCCGCCCCCCATCCCTGATTGGCTGCTAACAACAGCCTGCCTGGGTCTAGCGACCCGTTCGTTGCACCTGCTCCCCTTTTCCATCCGAGGAGCAGGTGAGTGTGCCACCCATAGGCAACCCCATTTCTGTATTTTTTTTTTGTAGAAAATGCGCCCCAGGCCCTGCGTTGCCCTGTGTCCCACAGCCTCCCCTTCCTGGTCTGCTGTTGCCGTCCCGCCTCCCAGCCCGCCCCCCACCCCTGATTGGCTGCTAACAACAGCCTGCCTGGGTCTAGCGACCCGTTCGATGCACCTGCTCCCCTTTTCCTTCTGAGGAGCAGGTGAGCGTGCCACCCATAGGCGACCCCATTTCTGTGGTTCTTTTTGTAGAAAATGCGCCCCAGGCCCTTGGTTGCCCCGTGTCCCCCAGCCTCCACTTCCTGGTCTGCCGTCGCCCTCCCGCCTCCCAGCCCGCCCCCCACCCCTGATTGGCTGCTAACAACAGCGTGCCTGGGTCTAGCGACCCGTTCGTTGCACCTGCTCCCCTTTTCCATCCGAGGAGCAGGTGAGTGTGCCACCAATAGGCGACCCCATTTCTGTGGTTCCTTTTGTTGAAAATGCGCCCCAGGCCCTGCGTTGCCCCATGTCCCCCAGCCTCCCCTTCCTGGTCTGCCATCGCCCTCCCGCCTCCCAGCCCGCACCCCACCCCTGATTGGCTGCTAACAACAGCCTGCCTGGGTCTAGCAACCCATTTGTTGCACCTGCTCCCCTTTTCCGTCCGAGGAGCAGGTGAGTGTGCCACCCATAGGCGACCCCATTTCTGTGGTTCTTTTTGTTGAAAATGCGCCCTAGGCCCTGCGTTGCCCCGTGTCCCCCAGCCTCCGCTTCCTGGTCTGCCATCGCCCTCCTGCCTCCCAGACCACCCCCCACCCCTGATTGGCTGCTAACAACAGCGTGCCTGGGTCTAGCGACCCGTTCGTTGCACCTGCTCTCCTTTTCCATCCGAGGAGCAGATGAGTGTGCCACAAATAGACGACCACATTTCTGTGGTTCTTTTTGTTGAAAATGCGCCCTTGCCCTGTGTTGTCCCGTGTCCCCTAGCCTCCCCTTCATTGTCTGCCGTCGCCCTCCCGCCTCCCAGCCCGCCCCCCACCCCTGATTGGCTGCTAACAACAGCCTGCCTGGGTCTAGCGACCCGTTCGTTGCACCTGCTCTCCTTTTCCATCCGAGGAGCAGATGAGTGTGCCATAAATAGACGACCACATTTCTGTGGTTCTTTTTGTTGAAAATGCGCCCCTGGCCCTGAGTTGCCCGGTGTCCCCTAGCCTCCCCTTCATTGTCTGCCGTCGCCCTCCCGCCTCCCAGCCCGCACCCCCACCCCTGATTGGCTGCTAACAACAGCCTGCCTGGGTCTAGCGACCCGTTCGTTGCACCTGCTCCACTTTTCCATCCGAGGAGGAGGTGAGTGTGCCACCCATAGGTGACCCCATTTCTGTGGTTCTTTTTGTTGAAAATGCTCCCCAGGCCCTGCGTTGCCCCATGTCCCCAGCCTCCCCTTCCTGGTCTGCCGTCGCCCTCCCGCCACCCAGCCTGCCCCCCACCCATAATTGGCTGCTAACAACAGCGTGCCTGGGTCTAGCGACCCGTTCGTTGCACCTGCTCCCCTTTTCCATCCGAGGAGCAGGTGAGTGTGCCACCAATAGGCGACCCCATTTCTGTGGTTCTTTTTGTTGAAAATGCGCCCAGGCCCTGCATTGCCCCGTGTCCCCCAGTCTCCCCTTCCTGGTCTGTCGTCGCCCTCCCGCTTCCCAGCCTGCCCCCCACCCCTAATTGGCTGCTACCAACAGCCTGCATGGGTCTAGCGACCCGTTCGTTGCACCTGCTCCCCTTTTCCATCCGAGGAGCAGGTGAGTGTGCCACCCATATGCGACCCCATTTCTGTGGTTCATTTTGTAGAAAATGCGCCCCAGGCCCTGCGTTGCCCCGTGTCCCCCAGCCTCCCCTTCCTGGTCTGCCGTCGCCCTCCCTCCTCCCAGCCCGCCCCCCACCCCTGATTGGATTGTAACAACAGCGTGCCTGGGTCTAGCAACCCGTTTGTTGCACCTGCTCCCCTTTTCCATCCGAGGAGCAGGTGAGTGTGCCACACATAGGCGACCCCATTTCTGTGGTTCTTTTTGTTGAAAATGCGCGCTAGGCCCTGCGTTGCCCCGTGTCCCACAGCCTCCCCTTCCTGGTCTGCCATCGCCCTCCCGCCTCCCAGCCCACCCCCCACCCCTGATTGGCTGCTAACAACAGCGTGCCTGGGTCTAGCGACCCGTTCGTTGCACCTACTCCCCTTTTCCATCCGAGGAGCAGGTGAGTGTGCCACCAATAGGCGACCCCATTTCTGTGGTTCTTTTTGTTGAAAATGCGCCCCAGGCCCTGCATTGCCCCATGTCCCCCAGCCTCCCCTTCCTGGTCTGCCGCGGCCTCCCGCCTTCCAGACCGCCCCCCACCCCTAATTGGCTGCTAACAACAGCCTGCCTGGGTCTAGCGACCCGTTTGTTGCACCTGCTCCCATTTTCCATCCGAGGAGCAGGTTAGTGTGCCACCCATAGGCGACCCCATTTCTGTGGTTCTTTTTGTAGAAAATGCGCCCCAGGCCCTGCGTTGCCCCGTGTCCCCCAGCCTCCCCTTCCTGGTCTGCCGTCGCCTTCCCGCCTCCCAGCCCGCCCCCCACCCCTGATTGGGTGCTAACAACAGCGTGCCTGGGTCTAGCGACCCGTTCGCTGCACCTGCTCCCCTTTTCCATCCGAGGAGCATGTGAGTGTGCCACCAATAGGCGACCCCATTTCTGTGGTTCTTTTTGTTAAAAATGCGCCCCAGGCCCTGCATTGCCCCATGTCCCCCAGCCACCCCTTCCTGGTCTGCCGTTGCGCTCCGCCTCCCAGCCCGCCCCCCACCCCTGATTGGCTGCTAACAACAGCCGGCCTGGGTCTAGCAACCCGATCGTTGCACCTGCTCCCCTTTTCCATCCGAGGAGCAGGTGAGTGTGCCACCCATAGGCGACCCCATTTCTGTGGTTCTTTTTGTTGAAAATGCGCGCTAGGCCCTGCGTTGCCCCGTGTCCCACAGCCTCCCCTTCCTGGTCTGCCATCGCCCTCCCGCCTCCCAGCCCACCCCACACCCCTGATTGGCTGCTAACAACAGCGTGCCTGGGTCTAGCGACCCGTTCGTTGCACCTGCTCTCCTTTTCCATCCGAGGAGCAGGTGAGTTTGTCACAAATAGGCAGCCACATTTCTCTGGTTCTTTTTGTTGAAAATGCGCCCCAGGCCCTGCGTTGCCCTGTGTCCCCCAGCCTCCCCTTCCTGGTCTGCGGTTGCCCTCCCGCCTCCCAGCCCGCCCCCCACCCCTGAATGGCTGCTAACAACAGCCTGCCTGGGTCTAGCGACCCGTTCGTTGCACCTGCTCCCCTTTTCCATCTGAGGAGCAGGTGAGTGTGCCACCCATAGGCGACCCCATGTCTGTGGTTCTTTTTGTAGAAAATGCGCGCTAGGCCCTGCGTTGCCCCGTGTCCCCAGCCTCCCGTTCCTGGTCTGCCGTCACCCTCCCGTCTCCCAGCCCGCCCCCCACCCGTGATTGGCTGCTAACAACAGCCTGCCTGGGTCTAGAGACCCGTTCATTGCACCTGCTCCCCTTTTCCATCTGAGGAGCAGGTGAGTGTGCCACCCATAGGCAACCCCATTTCTGTGGTTCTTTTTGTTGAAAATGCGCCCCAGTCCCTGCGTTGCCCCATGTCCCCAGCCTCCCCTTCCTGGTCTGCCGTCGCCCTCCCACCTCCCAGCCTGTCCCCCACCCCTAATTGGCTGC
Source organism: Ambystoma mexicanum (assembly GCF_040938575.1). Lineage (NCBI taxonomy): Eukaryota > Metazoa > Chordata > Amphibia > Caudata > Ambystomatidae > Ambystoma > Ambystoma mexicanum. Next base: position 1,418,839,867 of record NC_090932.1, read on the forward strand.
TAACAACAGCGTGCCTGGGTCTAGCGACCCGTTCGTTGCACCTGCTCCCCTTTTCCATCCGAGGAGCAGGTGAGTGTGCCACCAATAGGCGATCCCATTTCTGTGGTTCTTTTTGTTCAAAATGCGCCCCAGGCCCTGCATTGCCCATGTCCCCCAGCCTCCCCTTCCTGGTCTGCCGCGGCCTCCCGCCTCCCAGCCCGCCCCCCACCCCTAATTGGCTGCTAACAACAGCCTGCCTGGGTCTAGCGTCCCGTTCGTTGCACCTGCTCCCATTTTCCATCCGAGGAGCAGGTGAGTGTGCCACCAATAGGCGACCCCATTTCTGTGGTTCTTTTTGTTGAAAATGCGCGCTAGGCCCTGCGTTGCCCCTTGTCCCACAGCCTCCCCTTCCTGGTCTGCCATCTCCCTCCCGCCTCCCAGCCCACCCCCCACCCCTGATTGGGTGCTAACAACAGCGTGCCTGAGTCTAGCGACTCGTTCGCTGCACCTGCTCCCCTTTTCCATCCGAGGAGCAGGTGAGTGTGCCACCAATAGGCGACCCCATTTCTGTGGTTCTTTTTGTTAAAAATGCGCCCCAGGACCTGCATTGCCCCATGTCCCCCAGCCTCCCCTTCCTGGTCTGCCGTCGCCCTCCGCCTCCCAGCCCGCCCCCACCCCTGATTGGCTGCTAACAACAGCCGGCCTGGGTCTAGCAACCCGTTCGTTGCACCTGCTCCCCTTTTCCATCCGAGGAGCAGGTGAGTGTGCCACCCATATGCGACCCCATTTCTGTGGTTCTTTTTGTTGAAAATGCACCCCAGTCCCTGTGTTGCCCCATGACCCCAGCCTCCCCTTCCTGGTCTGCCGTCACCCTCCCGCATCCCAGCCTGCCCCCCACCCCTAATTGGCTGCTAACAACAGCGTGCCTGGGTCTAGCGACCCGTTCGTTGCACCTGCTCCCCTTTTCCATCCGAGGAGCAGGTGAGTGTGCCACTAATAGGCGACCCCATTTCTGTGGTTCTTTTTGTTGAAAATGCGCCCCAGGCCCTGCATTGCCCATGTCCCCCAGCCTCCTCTTCCTGGTCTGCCGCGTCCTCCCGCCTCCCAGCCCGCCCTCCACCCCTAATTGGCTGCTAACAACAGCCTGCCTGGGTCTAGCGTCCCGTTCGTTGCACCTGCTCCCATTTTCCATCCGAGGAGCAGGTGAGTGTGCCACCAATAGGCGACCCCATTTCTGTGGTTCTTTTTGTTGAAAATGCGCCCCAGGCCCTACATTGCCCCATGTCCCCCAGCCTCCCCTTCCTGGTCTGCCATCGCCCTCCCGCCTCCCAGCCCACCCCCCACCCCTGATTGGCTGCTAACAACAGCCTGCCTGGGTCTAGCGACCCGTTTGTTGCACCTGCTCCCATTTTCCATCCGAGGAGCAGGTGAGTGTGCCACCCATAGGCGACCCCATTTCTGTTGTTCTTTTTGTAGAAAATGCACCCCAAGCCCTGCGCTGCCCCGTGTCCCCCAGCCTCCCCTTCCTGGTCTGCCGTCGCCCTCCCACCTCCCAGCCCGCCCCCTACCCATGATTGGGTGCTAACAACAGCGTGCCTGGGTCTAGGGACCCGTTCGCTGCACCTGCTCCCCTTTTCCATCCGAGGAGCAGGTGAGTGTGCCACCCATAGGCAACCCCATTTCTGTGGTTCTTTTTGTTGAAAATGCGCCCCAGTCCCTGCGTTTCCCCATGTCCCCAGCCTCCCCTTCCTGGTCTGCCATCGCCCTCCCGCCTCCCAGCCTGCCCCCCACCCCTAATTGGCTGCTAACAACAGCGTGCCTGGGTCTAGCAACCCGTTCGTTGCACCTGCTCCCCTTTTCCATCCGAGGAGCAGGTGAGTGTGCCACCAATAGGCGACCCCATTTCTGTGGTTCTTTTTGTTGAAAATGCGCCCCAGGCCCTGCATTGCCCCATGTCCCCCAGCCTCACCTTCCTGGTCTGCCGCGGCCTCCCGCCTCCCAGCCCGCCCCCCACCCGTAATTGGCTGCTAACAACAGCCTGCCTGGGTCTAGCGACCCGTTCGTTGCACCTGCTCTCCTTTTCCATCCGAGGAGCAGGTGAGTGTGCCACAAATAGGCAACCACATGTCTGTGGTTCTTTTTGTAGAAAATGCGCGCTAGGCCCTGCGTTGCCCCGTGTCCCACAGCTTCCCCTTCCTGGTCTGCCATCGCCGACCGCCTCCCAGCCCACCCCCCACCCCTGATTGGCTGCTAACAACAGCGTGCCTGGGTCTAGCGACCCGTTCGTTGCACCTGCTCTCCTTTTCCATCCGAGGAGCAGGTGAGTGTGCCACAAATAGGCAACCACATTTCTGTGGTTCTTTTTGTTGAAAATGCGCCCCAGGCCCTGCGTCGCCCCGTGTCCCCAGCCTCCCGTTCCTGGTCTGCCGTCACCCTCCCGTCTCCCAGCCCGCCCCCCACCCCTGATTGGCTGCTAACAACAGCCTGCCTGGGTCTAGAGACCCGTTCATTGCACCTGCTCCCCTTTTCCATCTGAGGAGCAGGTGAGTGTGCCACCCATAGGCAACCCCATTTCTGTGGTTCTTTTTGTTGAAAATGCGCCCCAGTCCCTGCGTTGCCCCATGTCCCCAGCCTCCCCTTCCTGGTCTGCCGTCACCCTCCCACCTCCCAGCCTGTCCCCCACCCCTAATTGGCTGCTAACAACAGCGTGCCTGGGTCTAGCGACCCGTTCGTTGCACCTGCTCCCCTTTTCCATCCGAGGAGCAGGTGAGTGTGCCACCAATAGGCGATCCCATTTCTGTGGTTCTTTTTGTTGAAAATGCGCCCCAGGCCCTGCATTGCCCATGTCCCCCAGCCTCCCCTTCCTGGTCTGCCGCGGCCTCCCGCCTCCCAGCCCGCCCCCCACCCCTAATTGGCTGCTAACAACAGCCTGCCTGGGTCTAGCGTCCCGTTCGTTGCACCTGCTCCCATTTTCCATCCGAGGAGCAGGTGAGTGTGCCACCAATAGGCGACCCCATTTCTGTGGTTCTTTTTGTTGAAAATGCGCGCTAGGCCCTGCGTTGCCCCTTGTCCCACAGCCTCCCCTTCCTGGTCTGCCATCTCCCTCCCGCCTCCCAGCCCACCCCCCACCCCTTATTGGGTGCTAACAACAGCGTGCCTGAGTCTAGCGACTCGTTCGCTGCACCTGCTCCCCTTTTCCATCCGAGGAGCAGGTGAGTGTGCCACCAATAGGCGACCCCATTTCTGTGGTTCTTTTTGTTAAAAATGCGCCCCAGGCCCTGCATTGCCCCATGTCCCCCAGCCTCCCCTTCCTGGTCTGCCGTCGCCCTCCGCCTCCCAGCCCGCCCCCACCCCTGATTGGCTGCTAACAACAGCCGGCCTGGGTCTAGCAACCCGTTCGTTGCACCTGCTCCCCTTTTCCATCCGAGGAGCAGGTGAGTGTGCCACCCATATGCGACCCCATTTCTGTGGTTCTTTTTGTTGAAAATGCACCCCAGTCCCTGTGTTGCCCCATGACCCCAGCCTCCCCTTCCTGGTCTGCCGTCACCCTCCCGCATCCCAGCCTGCCCCCCACCCCTAATTGGCTGCTAACAACAGCGTGCCTGGGTCTAGCGACCCGTTCGTTGCACCTGCTCCCCTTTTCCATCCGAGGAGCAGGTGAGTGTGCCACTAATAGGCGACCCCATTTCTGTGGTTCTTTTTGTTGAAAATGCGCCCCAGGCCCTGCATTGCCCTTGTCCCCCAGCCTCCTCTTCCTGGTCTGCCGCGTCCTCCCGCCTCCCAGCCCGCCCTCCACCCCTAATTGGCTGCTAACAACAGCCTGCCTGGGTCTAGCGTCCCGTTCGTTGCACCTGCTCCCATTTTCCATCCGAGGAGCAGGTGAGTGTGCCACCAATAGGCGACCCCATTTCTGTGGTTCTTTTTGTTGAAAATGCGCCCCAGGCCCTACATTGCCCCATGTCCCCCAGCCTCCCCTTCCTGGTCTGCCATCGCCCTCCCGCCTCCCAGCCCACCCCCCACCCCTGATTGGCTGCTAACAACAGCCTGCCTGGGTCTAGCGACCCGTTTGTTGCACCTGCTCCCATTTTCCATCCGAGGAGCAGGTGAGTGTGCCACCCATAGGCGACCCCATTTCTGTTGTTCTTTTTGTAGAAAATGCACCCCAAGCCCTGCGCTGCCCCGTGTCCCCCAGCCTCCCCTTCCTGGTCTGCCGTCGCCCTCCCACCTCCCAGCCCGCCCCCTACCCATGATTGGGTGCTAACAACAGCGTGCCTGGGTCTAGGGACCCGTTCGCTGCACCTGCTCCCCTTTTCCATCCGAGGAGCAGGTAAGTGTGCCACCCATAGGCAACCCCATTTCTGTGGTTCTTTTTGTTGAAAATGCGCCCCAGTCCCTGCGTTTCCCCATGTCCCCAGCCTCCCCTTCCTGTTCTGCCATCGCCCCCCCGCCTCCCAGCCTGCCCCCCACTCCTAATTGGCTGCTAACAACAGCGTGCCTGGGTCTAGCAACCCGTTCGTTGCACCTGCTCCCCTTTTCCATCCGAGGAGCAGGTGAGTGTGCCACCAATAGGCGACCCCATTTCTGTGGTTCTTTTTGTTGAAAATGCGCCCCAGGCCCTGCATTGCCCCATGTCCCCCAGCCTCACCTTCCTGGTCTGCCGCGGCCTCCCGCCTCCCAGCCCGCCCCCCACCCGTAATTGGCTGCTAACAACAGCCTGCCTGGGTCTAGAGACCCGTTCGTTGCACCTGCTCTCCTTTTCCATCCGAGGAGCAGGTGAGTGTGCCACAAATAGGCGACCACATTTCTGTGGTTCTTTTTGTTGAAAATGCGCCCCAGGCCCTGCGTTGCCCTGTGTCCCCCAGCCTCCCCTTCCTGGTCTGCGGTTGCCCTCCCGCCTCCCAGCCCGCCCCCCACCCCTGAATGGCTGCTAACAACAGCCTGCCTGGGTCTAGCGACCCGTTCGTTGCACCTGCTCCCCTTTTCCATCCGAGGAGCAGGTGAGTGTGCCACCCATAGGCGACCCCATTTCTGTGGTTCTTTTTGTAGAAAATGCGCCCCAGGCCCTGCGTTGCCCCGTGGCCCCCAGCCTCCCCTTCCTGGTCTGCCGTCGCCCTCCCGCCTCCCAGCCCGCCCCCCACCCCTGATTGGCTGCTAACAACAGCGTGCCTGGGTCTAGCGACCCGTTCGTTGCACCTGCTCCCCTTTTCCATCCGAGGAGCAGGTGAGTGTGCCACCAATATGCGACCCCATTTCTGTGGTTCCTTTTGTTGAAAATGCGCCCCAGGCCCTGCGTTGCCCTGTGTCCCCCAGCCTCCCCTTCCTGGTCTGCTGTTGCCCTCCCGCCTCCCAGCCCGCCCCCCACCCCTGATTGGCTGCTAAGAACAGCCTGCCTGGGTCTAGCGACCCGTTCGTTGCACCTGCTCCCCTTTTCCATCTGAGGAGCAGGTGAGTGTGCCACCCATAGGCAACCCCATTTCTGTGGTTCTTTTTGTAGAAAATGCGCCCCATGCCCTGCGTTGCCCCATGTCCCCCAGCCTCCCCTTCCTGGTCTGCCATCTCCCTCCCGCCTCCCAGCCCGCCCCCCACCCCTGATTGGCTGCTAACAACAGCCTGCCTGGGTCTAGCGACCCGTTCGTTGCACCTGCTCCTCTTTTCCATCCGAGGAGCAGGTGAGTGTGCCACCCATAGGCAACCCCATTTCTGTGGTTCTTTTTGTTGAAAATGCGCCCCAGGCCCTGCATTGCCCATGTCCCCCAGCCTCCTCTTCCTGGTCTGCCGCGTCCTCCCGCCTCCCAGCCCGCCCTCCACCCCTAATTGGCTGCTAGCAACAGCCTGCCTGGGTCTAGCGTCCCGTTCGTTGCACCTGCTCCCATTTTCCATCCGAGGAGCAGGTGAGTGTGCCACCAATAGGCGACCCCATTTCTGTGGTTCTTTTTGTTGAAAATGCGCCCCAGGCCCTACATTGCCCCATGTCCCCCAGCCTCCCCTTCCTGGTCTGCCATCGCCCTCCCGCCTCCCAGCCCACCCCCCACCCCTGATTGGCTGCTAACAACAGCCTGCCTGGGTCTAGCGACCCATTTGTTGCACCTGCTCCCATTTTCCATCCGAGGAGCAGGTGAGTATGCCACCCATAGGCGACCCCATTTCTGTTGTTCTTTTTGTAGAAAATGCACCCCAAGCCCTGCGCTGCCCCGTGTCCCCCAGCCTCCCCTTCCTGGTCTGCCGTCGCCGTCCCGCCTCCCAGCCCGCCCCCTACCCATGATTGGGTGCTAACAACAGCGTGCCTGGGTCTAGGGACCCGTTCGCTGCACCTGCTCCCCTTTTCCATCCGAGGAGCAGGTGAGTGTGCCACCCATAGGCAACCCCATTTCTGTGGTTCTTTTTGTTGAAAATGCGCCCCAGTCCCTGCATTTCCCCATGTCCCCAGCCTCCCCTTCCTGGTCTGCCATCGCCCTCCCGCCTCCCAGCCTGCCCCCCACCCCTAATTGGCTGCTAACAACAGCGTGCCTGGGTCTAGCAACCCGTTTGTTGCACCAGCTCCCCTTTTCCATCCGAGGAGCAGGTGAGTGTGCCACCAATAGGCGACCCCATTTCTGTGGTTCTTTTTGTTGAAAATGCGCCCCAGGCCCTGCATTGCCCCATGTCCCCCAGCCTCACCTTCCTGGTCTGCCGCGGCCTCCCGCCTCCCAGCCCGCCCCCCACCCGTAATTGGCTGCTAACAACAGCCTGCCTGGGTCTAGCGACCCGTTCGTTGCACCTGCTCTCCTTTTCCTTCCGAGGAGCAGGTGAGTGTGCCACAAATAGGCGACCACATTTCTGTGGTTCTTTTTGTTGAAAATGCGCCCCAGGCCCTGCGTTGCCCTGTGTCCCCCAGCCTCCCCTTCCTGGTCTGCGGTTGCCCTCCCGCCTCCCAGCCCGCCCCCCACCCCTGAATGGCTGCTAACAACAGCCTGCCTGGGTCTAGCGACCCGTTCGTTGCACCTGCTCCCCTTTTCCATCCGAGGAGCAGGTGAGTGTGCCACCCATAGGCGACCCCATTTCTGTGGTTCTTTTTGTAGAAAATGCGCCCCAGGCCCAGCGTTGCCCCATGTCCCCCAGCCTCCCCTTCCTGGTCTGCCATCTCCCTCCCGCCTCCCAGCCCGCCCCCCACCCCTGATTGGCTGCTAACAACAGCCTGCCTGGGTCTAGCGACCCGTTCGTTGCACCTGCTCCCCTTTTCCATCCGAGGAGCAGGTGAGTGTGCCACCCATAGGCAACCCCATTTCTGTGGTTCTTTTTGTTGAAAATGTGCCCCAGTCTCTGCGTTGCCCAATGTCCCTAGCCTCCCCTTCCTGGTCTGCCGTCTCCCTTCCGCCTCCCAGCCTGTCCCCCACCCCTAATTGGCTGCTAACAACAGCCTGCCTGGGTCTAGCGACCCGTTCGTTGCACCTGCTCCCCTTTTCCATCTGAGGAGCAGGTGAGTGTGCCACCCATAGGCGACCCCATTTCTTTGGTTCTTTTTGTAGAAAATGCGCCCCAGGCCCTGCATTGCCCCATGTCCCCCAGCCTCCCCTTCCTGGTCTGCCGTCGCCCTCCCGCCTCCCAGCCTGCCCCCCACCCCTGATTGGCTGCTAACAACAGCGTGCCTGGGTCTAGCGACCCGTTCGTTGCACCTGCTCCCCTTTTCCATCCGAGGAGCAGGTGAGTGTGCCACCAATAGGCGACCCCATTTCTGTGGTTCTTTTTGTTGAAAATGCGCCCCAGGCCCTGCGTTGCCCCATGTCCCCCAACCTCCCCTTCCTGGTCTGCCATCGCCCTCCCGCCTCCCAGCCCGCCCCCCACCCCTGATTGGCTGCTAACAACAGCCTGCCTGGGTCTAGCAACCCGTTCATTGCATCTGCTCCCCTTTTCCATCCGAGGAGCAGGTGAGTGTGCCACCCATAGGCGACCCCATTTCTGTGGTTGTTTTTGTTGAAAATGCGCCCTAGGCCTGCGTTGCCCCGTGTCCCCCAGCCTCCCCTTCCTGGTCTGCCATCGCCCTCCCGCCTCCCAGCCCACCCCCCACCACTGATTTGCTGCTAACAAAAGCGTGCCTGGGTCTAGCGACCCGTTCGTTGCACCTGCTCTCCTTTTCCATCCGAGGAGCAGATGAGTGTGCCACAAATAGAAGACCACATTTCTGTGGTTCTTTTTGTTGAAAATGCGCCCCAGGCCCTGCGTTGCCCCGTGTCCCCCAGCATCCCCTTCCTGGCCTGCCGTCGCCCTCCCGCCTCCCAGCCCGCCCTCCACCCCTGATTGGCTGCTAACAACAGCCTGCCTGGGTCTAGCGACCCGTTCGTTGCACCTGCTTCCCTTTTCCATCCGAGGAGCAGGTGAGTGTGCCACCCATAGGTGACCCCATTTCTGTGGTACTTTTTGTTGAAAATGCGCCCCAGGCGCTGCGTTGTCCCATGTCCCCAGCCTCCCCTTCCTGGTCTGCCGTCGCCCTCCCGCCTCCCAGCCTGCCCCCCACCCCTAATTGGCTGCTAACAACAGCCTGCCTTGGTCTAGCGACCCGTTCGTTGCACCTGCTCCCCTTTTTTCCATCCGAGGAGCAGGTGAGTGTGCCACCCATAGGCAACCCCATTTCTGTGGTTCTTTTTGTTGAAAATGCGCCCCAGGCCCTGCGTTGCCCCGTGTCCCCCAGCATCCCCTTCCTGGTCTGCCGTCGCCCTCCCGCCTCCCAGCCCGCCCCCACCCCTGATTGGCTGCTAACAACAGGCTGCCTGGGTCTAGCGACCCGTTCGTTGCACCTGCTCTCCTTTTCCATCCGAGGAGCAGGTGAGTGTGCCACAAATAGGCGACCACATTTCTGTGGTTCTTTTTTTTGAAAATGCGCCCCAGGCCCTGTGTTGCCCCGTGTCCCCCAGCCTCCCCTTCCTGGTCTGCCGTCGCCCTCCCGCCTCCCAGCCCACCCCCCACCCCTGATTGGCTGCTAACAACAGCCTGCCTGGGTCTAGCAACCCGTTCATTGCACCTGCTCCCCTTTTCAATCCGAGGAGCAGGTGAGTGTGCCACCCATAGGCGACCCCATTTCTGTGGTTGTTTTTGTTGAAAATGCGCCCTAGGCCCTGCGTTGCCCCGTGTCCCCCAGCCTCCCCTTCCTGGTCTGCCATCGCCCTCCCGCCTCCCAGCCCACCCCCCACCCCTGATTGGCTGCTAACAACAGTGTGCCTGGGTCTAGCGACCCGTTCGTTGCACCTGCTCTCCTTTTCCATCCGAGGAGCAGGTGAGTGTGCCACAAATAGGCGACCACATTTCTGTGGTTCTTTTTGTTGAAAATGCGCCCCAGGCCCTGTGTTGCCCCGTGTCCCCCAGCCTCCCCTTCCTGGTCTGCCGTCGCCCTCCCGTCTCCCAGCCCGCCCCCCACCCCTGATTGGGTGCTAACAACAGCCTGCTTAGGTCTAGCGACCCGTTCGTTGCACCTGCTCCCCTTTTCCATCCGAGGAGCAGGTGAGTGTGCCACCCATAGGCGACCCCATTTCTGTGGTTCTTTTTGTAGAAAATGCGCCCCAGGCCCTGCGTTGCCCCGTGGCCCCCAGCTTCCCCTTCCTGGTCTGCCGTCAACCTCCTGCCTCCCAGCCCGCCCCCCACCCCTGATTGGCTGCTAACAACAGCGTGCCTGGGTCTAGCAACGCGTTCGTTGCACCTGCTCCCCTTTTCCATCTGAGGAGCAGGTGAGTGTGCCACCAATATGCGACCCCATTTCTGTGGTTCCTTTTGTTGAAAATGCGCTCCAGGCCCTGCGTTGCCCTGTGTCCCCCAGCCTCCCCTTCCTGGTCTGCTGTTGCCCTCCCGCCTCCCAGATTGATTGGCTGCTAACAACAGCCTGCCTGGGTCTAGCGACCCGTTCGTTGCACCTGCTCCCCTTTTCCATCTGAGGAGCAGGTGAGTGTGCCACCCATAGGCGACCCCATTTCTGTGGTTCTTTTTGTAGAAAATGCGCCCCAGGCCCTGCGTTGCCCCATGTCCCCAGCCTCCCCTTCCTGGTCTGCCGTCGCCCTCCCACCTCCCAGCCCGCCCCCCACCCCTAATTGGCTGCTAACAACAGCGTGCCTGGGTCTAGCGACCCGTTCGTTGCACCTGCTCCCCTTTTCCATCTGAGGAGCAGGTGAGTGTGCCACCCATAGGCGCCCCCATTTCTGTGGTTCTTTTTGTAGAAAATGCGCCCCAGGCCCTGCGTTGCCCCATGTCCCCCAACCTCCCCTTCCTGGTCTGCCATCGCCCTCCCGCCTCCCAGCCCGCCCCCCACCCCTGATTGGCTGCTAACAACAGCCTGCCTGGGTCTAGCAACCCGTTCATTGCACCTGCTCCCCTTTTCCATCCGAGGAGCAGGTGAGTGTGCCACCCATAGGCGACCCCATTTCTGTGGTTGTTTTTGTTGAAAATGCGCCCTAGGCCTGCGTTGCCCCGTGTCCCCCAGCCTCCCCTTCCTGGTCTGCCATCGACCTCCCGCCTCCCAGCCCACCCCCCACCACTGATCTGCTACTAACAACAGCGTGCCGGGGTCTAGCGACCCGTTCGTTGCACCTGCTCTCCTTTTCCATCCGAGGAGCAGATGAGTGTGCCACAAATAGAAGACCACATTTCTGTGGTTCTTTTTGTTGAAAATGCGCCCCAGGCCCTGCGTTGCCCCGTGTCCCCCAGCATCCCCTTCCTGGTCTGCCGTCGCCCTCCCGCCTCCCAGCCCGCCCCCCACCCCTGATTGGCTGCTAACAACAGCCTGCCTGGGTCTAGCGACCCGTTCGTTGCACCTGCTTCCCTTTTCCATCCGAGGAGCAGGTGAGTGTGCCACCCATAGGTGACCCCATTTCTGTGGTTCTTTTTGTTGAAAATGCGCCCCAGGCGCTGCGTTGTCCCATGTCCCCAGCCTCCCCTTCCTGGTCTGCCGTCGCCCTCCCTCCTCCCAGCCTGCCCCCCACCCCTAATTGGCTGCTAACAACAGCCTGCCTTGGTCTAGCGACCCGTTCGTTGCACCTGCTCCCCGTTTTTCCATCCGAGGAGCAGGTGAGTGTGCCACCCATAGGCGACCCCATTTCTGTGGTTCTTTTTGTAGAAAATGTGCCCCAGGCCCTGCGTTGCCCCGTGGCCCCCAACCTCCCCTTCCTGGTCTGCCGTCACCCTCCCGCCTCCCAGCCCGACCCCCACCCCTGATTGGCTGCTAAGAACAGCGTGCCTGGGTCTAGCGACCCGTTCATTGCACCTGCTCTCCTTTTCCATCCGAGGAGCAGATGAGTGTGCCACAAATAGAAGACCCCATTTCTGTGGTTCCTTTTGTTGAAAATGCGCCCCAGGCCCTGCGTTGCCCCGTGTCCCCCAGCATCCCCTTCCTGGTCTGCCGTCGCCCTCCCGCCTCCCAGCCCGCCCCCCACCCCTGATTGGCTGCTAACAACAGCCTGCCTGGGTCTAGCGACCCGTTCGTTGCACCTGCTTCCCTTTTCCATCCGAGGAGCAGGTGAGTGTGCCACCCATAGGTGACCCCATTTCTGTGGTTCTTTTTGTTGAAAATGCGCCCCAGGCGCTGCGTTGTCCCATGTCCCCAGCCTCTCCTTCCTGGTCTGCCGTCGCCCTCCCGCCTCCCAGCCTGCCCCCCACCCCTAATTGGCTGCTAACAACAGCCTGCCTGGGTCTAGCGACCCTTTCGTTGCACCTGCTCCCCTTTTCCATCCGAGGAGCAGGTGAGCGTGCCACCCATAGGCAACCCCATTTCTGTGGTTCTTTTTGTTGAAAATGTGCCCCAATCTCTGCGTTGCCCAATGTCCCTAGCCTCCCTTCCTGGTCTACCGTCTCCCAGCCTGCCCCCCACCCCTAATTGGCTGCTAACCACAGCCTGCCTGGGTCTAGCGACCCGTTCGTTGCACCTGCTCTCCTTTTCCATCCGAGGAGCAGGTGAGTGTGCCACCCATAGGCGACCCCATTTCTGTGGTTCTTTTTGTAGAAAATGCGCCCCAGGCCCTGCGTTGCCCTGTGGCCCCCAGTCTCCCCTTCCTGGTCTGCCGTCACCCTCCTGCCTCCCAGCCCGCCCCCCACCCCTGATTGGCTGCTAACAACAGCGTGCCTGGGTCTAGCAACGCGTTCGTTGCACCTGCTCCCCTTTTCCATCCGAGGAGCAGGTGAGTGTGCCACCAATATGCGACCCCATTTCTGTGGTTCCTTTTGTTGAAAATGCGCTCCAGGCCCTGCGTTGCCCTGTGTCCCCTAGCCTCCCCTTCCTGGTCTGCTGTTGCCCTCCCGCCTCCCAGATTTATTGGCTGCTAACAACAGCCTGCCTGGGTCTAGCGACTCGTTCGTTGCACCTGCTCCCCTTTTCCATCTGAGGAGCAGGTGAGTGTGCCACCCATAGGCGACCCCAATTCTGTGGTTCTTTTTGTAGAAAATGTGCCCCAGTCTCTGCGTTGCCCAATGTCCCTACCCTCCCCTTCCTGGTCTGCCGTCTCCCTTCCGCCTCCCAGCCTGCCGCCCACCCCTAATTGGCTGCTAACAACAGCCTGCCTGGGTCTAGCGACCCGTTCGTTGCACCTGCTCCCCTTTTCCATCCGAGGAGCAGGTGAGTGACCCACCCATAGGTGACCCCATTTCTGTGGTTCTTTTTGTAGAAAATGCACCCCAGGCCCTGCGTTGCCCCGTGGCCCCCAGCCTCCCCTTCTTGGTCTGCCGTCACCCTCCTGCCTCCCAGCCCGCCCCCCACCCCTGATTGGCTGCTAACAACAGCGTGCCTGGGTCTAGCAACGCGTTCGTTGCACCTGCTCCCCTTTTCCATCCGAGGAGCAGGTGAGTGTGCCACCAATATGCGACCCCATTTCTGTGGTTCCTTTTGTTGAAAATGCGCTCCAGGCCCTGCGTTGCCCTGTGTCCCCCAGCCTCCCCTTCCTGGTCTGCTGTTGCCCTCCCGCCTCCCAGATTTATTGGCTGCTAACAACAGCCTGCCTGGGTCTAGCGACCCGTTCGTTGCACCTGCTCCCCTTTTCCATCTGAGGAGCAGGTGAGTGTGCCACCCAAAGGCGACGCCATTTCTGTGGTTCTTTTTGTAGAAAATGCGCCCCAGGCCCTGCGTTGCCCCATGTTCCCCAGCCTCCCTTTCCTGGTCTGCCGTCGCCCTCCCGCCTCCCAGCCCGCCCCCCACCCCTGATTGGCTGCTAACAACAGCGTGCCTGGGTCTGGCGACCCGTTCGTTGCACCTGCTCCCCTTTTCCATCCGAGGAGCAGGTGAGTGTGCCACCAATAGGCAACCCCATTTCTGTGGTTCTTTTTGTTGAAAATGCGCCCCAGGCCCTGCGTTGCCACATGTCCCCCAACCTCGCCTTCCTGGTCTGCCATCGCCCTCCCGCCTCCCAGCCTGCCCCCCACCCCTGATTGGCTGCTAACAACAGCCTGTCTGGGTCTAGCAACCCGTTCATTGCACCTGCTCCCCTTTTCCATCCGAGGAGCAGGTGAGTGTGCCACCCATAGGCGACCCCATTTCTGTGGTTGTTTTTGTTGAAAATGCGCCCTAGGCCTGCGTTGCCCCGTGTCCCCCAGCCTCCCCTTCCTGGTCTGCCATCTCCCTCCCGCCTCCCAGCCCACCCCCCACCACTGATTTGCTGCTAACAACAGCGTGCCTGGGTCTAGCGACCCGTTCGTTGCACCTGCTCTCCTTTTCCATCCGAGGAGCAGATGAGTGTGCCACAAATAGAAGACCACATTTCTGTGGTTCTTTTTGTTGAAAATGCGCCCCAGGCCCTGCGTTGCCCCGTGTCCCCCAGCATCCCCTTCCTGGTCTGCCGTCGCCCTCCCGCCTCCCAGCCCGCCCCCCACCCCTGATTGGCTGCTAACAACAGCCTGCCTGGGTCTAGCGACCCGTTCGTTGCACCTGCTTCCCTTTTCCATCCGAGGAGCAGGTGAGTGTGCCACCCATAGGTGACCCCATTTCTGTGGTTCTTTTTGTTGAAAATGCGCCCCAGGCGCTGCGTTGTCCCATGTCCCCAGCCTCCCCTTCCTGGTCTGCCGTCACCCTCCCGCCTCCCAGCCTGCCCCCACCCCTAATTGGCTGCTAACAACTGTCTGCCTTGGTCTAGCGACCCGTTCGTTGCACCTGCTCCCCGTTTTTCCATCCGAGGAGCAGGTGAGTGTGCCACCCATAGGCGACCCCATTTCTGTGGTTCTTTTTGTAGAAAATGTGCCCCAGGCCCTGCGTTGCCCCGTGGCCCCCAACCTCCCCTTCCTGGTCTGCCGTCACCCTCCCGCCTCCCAGCCCGCCCCCCACCCCTGATTGGCTGCTAAGACCAGCGTGCCTGGGTCTAGCGACCCGTTCGTTGCATCTGCTCCCCTTTTCCATCCGAGGAGCAGGTGAGTGTGCCACCAATAGGCGACCCCATTTCTGTGGTTCCTTTTGTTGAAAATGCGCCCCAGGCCCTGCGTTGCCCTGTGTCCCCCAGCCTCCCCTTCCTGGTCTGCTGTTGCCCTCCCGCCTCCCAGCCCGCCCCCCACTCCTGATTGGCTGCTAACAACAGCCTGCCTGGGTCTAGCGACCCGTTCGTTGCACCTGCTCCCCTTTTCCATCTGAGGAGCAGGTGAGTGTGCCACCCAGAGGCGACCCCATTTCTGTGGTTCTTTTTGTAGAAAATGCGCCCCAGGCCCTGCATTGCCACGTGGCCCGAAGCTTCCCCTTCCTGGTCTGCGGTTGCCCTCCCGCCTCCCAGCCCGCCCCCCACCCCTGAATGGCTGCTAACAACAGCCTGCCTGGGTCTAGCGACCCGTTCGTTGCACCTGCTCCCCTTTTCCATCCGAGGAGTAGGTGAGTGTGCCACCAATAGACGACCCCATTTCTGTGGTTCCTTTTGTTGAAAATGCAACCCAGGCCCTGCGTTGCCCTGTGTCCCCCAGCCTCCGCTTCCTGGTCTGCCGACGCCCTCCCGCCTCCCAGCCCGCCCCCATCCCTGATTGGCTGCTAACAACAACCTGCCTGGGTCTAGCGACCCGTTCGTTGCACCTGCTCCCCTTTTACATCCGAGGAGCAGGTGAGTGTGCCACCAATAGGCGACCCCATTTCTGTGGTTCTTTTTGTTGAAAATGCTCCCCGGGCCCTGCGTTGTCCCATGTCCCCCAGCCTCCCCTTCCTGGTCTGCCGTCGCCCTCCCGCCTCCCAGATAGCCCCCGACCCATGATTGGCTGCTAACAACAGCGTGCCTGGGTCTAGCAACCCGTTCGTTGCACCTGCTCCCCTTTTCCATCCGAGGAGCAGGTGAGTGTGCCACCAATAGGCGACCCCATTTCTGTGGTTCTTTTTGTTGAAAATGCGCCCCGGGCCCTGCGTTGCCCCATGTCCCCCAGCCTCCCCTTCCTGGTCTGCCGTCGCCCTCCCGCCTCCCAGCCCGCCCCCCACATCTGATTGGCTGCTAACAACAGCCTGCCTGGGTCTAGCAACCCGTTAATTGCACCTGCTCCCCTTTTCCATCCGAGGAGCAGGTGAGTGTGCCACCCATAGGCGACCCCATTTCTGTGGTTGTTATTGTTGAAAATGCGCCCTAGGCCCTGCTTTGCCCCGTGTCCTCCAGCATCCCCTTCCTGGTCTGCCGTTCGTTGCACCTGCTCCCCTTTTCCATCCGAGGAGCAGGTGAGTGTGCCACCAATATGCGACCCCATTTCTGTGGTTCCTTTTGTTGAAAATGCGCTCCAGGCCCTGCGTTGCCCTGTGCCACCAATAGGCGACCCCATTTCTGTGGTTCCTTTTGTTGAAAATGCGCCCCAGGCCCTGCATTGCCCTGTGTCCCCCAGCCTCCCCTTCCTGGTCTGCTGTTGCCCTCCCGCCTCCCAGCTCGCCCCCCACTCCTGATTGGCTGCTAACAACAGCCTGCCTGGGTCTAGCGACCCGTTCGTTGCACCTGCTCCCCTTTTCCATCTGAGGAGCAGGTGAGTGTGCCACCCAGAGGCGACCCCATTTCTTTGGTTCTTTTTGTAGAAAATGTGCCCCAGGCCCTGCATTGCCACATGGCCCCCAGCTTCCCCTTCCTGGTCTGCCGATGCCCTCCTGCCTCCCAGCCCACCCCCCACCCCTGATTGGCTGCTAACAACAGCGTGCCTGGGTCTAGCGACCCGTTCGTTGCACCTGCTCCCCTTTTCCATCCGAGGAGTAGGTGAGTGTGCCACCAATAGACCACCCCATTTCTGTGGTTCCTTTTGTTGAAAATGCAACCCAGGCCCTGCGTTGCCCTGTGTCCCCCAGCCTCCGCTTCCTGGTCTGCCGTCGCCCTCCCGCCTCCCAGCCCACCCCCATCCCTGATTGGCTGCTAACAACAACCTGCCTGGGTCTAGCGACCCGTTCGTTGCACCTGCTCCCCTTTTCCATCCGAGGAGCAGGTGAGTGTGCCACCAATAGGCGACCCCATTTCTGTGGTTCTTTTTGTTGAAAATGCGCCCCGGGCCCTGCGTTGCCCCATGTCCCCCTGCCTCCCCTTCCTGGTCTGCCGTTGCCCTCCCGCCTCCCAGCCCGCCCCCCACCCCTGATTGACTACTAACAACAGCGTGCCTGGGTCTAGCAACCCGTTCGTTGCACCTGCTCCCGTTTTCCATCCGAGGAGCAGGTGAGTGTGCCACCAATAGGCGACCCCATTTCTGTGGTTCTTTTTGTTGAAAATGCGACCCAGGCCCTGCGTTGCCCCATGTCCCCAGCCTCCCCTTCCTGGTCTGCCATCGCCCTCCCGCCTCCCAGCCCGCCCCCCACCCCTGATTGGCTGCTAACAACATCCTGTCTGGGTCTAGCAACCCGTTCATTGCACCTGCTCCCCTTTTCCATCCGAGGAGCAGGTGAGTGTGCCACCCATAGGCGACCCCATTTCTGTGGTTGTTTTTGTTGAAAATGCGCCCCAGGCCCTGCGTTGCCCCGTGTCCCCCAGCCTCCCCTTCCTGGTCTGCCATCGCCCTCCCGCCTCCCAGCCCACCCCCCACCCCTGATTGGCTGCTAACAACAGCGTGCCTGGGTCTAGCGACCCGTTCGTTGCACCTGCTCTCCTTTTCCATCCGAGGAGCAGATGAGTGTGCCACAAATAGAAGACCACATTTCTGTGGTTCTTTTTGTTGAAAATGCGCCCCAGGCCCTGCGTTGCCCCGTGTCCCCCAGCATCCCCTTCCTGGTCTGCCGTCGCCCTCCCACCTCCCAGCCCGCCCCCCACCCATGATTGGCTGCTAACAACAGCCTGCCTGGGTCTAGCGACCCGTTCGTTGCACCTGCTCCCCTTTTCCATCCGAGGAGCAGGTGAGTGTGCCACCCATAGGTGACCCCATTTCTGTGGTTCTTATTGTTGAAAATGCGCCCCAGGCGCTGCGTTGTCCCATGTCCCCAGCCTCCCCTTCCTGGTCTGCCGTCGCCCTCCCGCCTCCCAGCCTGCCCCCCACCCCTAATTGGCTGCTAACAAAAGCCTGCCTTGGTCTAAGGACCCGTTCGTTGCACCTGCTCCCCTTTTTTCCATCCGAGGAGCAGGTGAGTGTGCCACCCATAGGCGACCCCATTTCTGTGGTTCTTTTTGTAGAAAATGTGCCCCAGGCCCTGCGTTGCCCCGTGGCCCCCAACCTCCCCTTCCTGGTCTGCCGTCGCCCTCCCGCCTCCCAGCCTGCCCCCCACCCCTAATTGGCTGCTAACAAAAGCCTGCCTTGGTCTAAGGACCCGTTCGTTGCACCTGCTCCCCTTTTTTCCATCCGAGGAGCAGGTGAGTGTGCCACCCATAGGCGACCCCATTTCTGTGGTTCTTTTTGTAGAAAATGTGCCCCAGGCCCTGCGTTGCCCCGTGGCCCCCAACCTCCCCTTCCTGGTCTGCCGTCGCCCTCCCACCTCCCAGCCCGCCCCCCACCCATGATTGGCTGCTAACAACAGCCTGCCTGGGTCTAGCGACCCGTTCATTGCACCTGCTCTCCTTTTCCATCCGAGGAGCAGATGAGTGTGCCACAAATAGAAGACCCCATTTCTGTGGTTCCTTTTGTTGAAAATGCGCCCCAGGCCCTGCGTTGCCCCGTGTCCCCCAGCATCCCCTTCCTGGTCTGCCGTCGCCCTCCCGCCTCCCAGCCCGCCCCCCACCCCTGATTGGCTGCTAACAACAGCCTGCCTGGGTCTAGCGACCCGTTCGTTGCACCTGCTTCCCTTTTCCATCCGAGGAGCAGGTGAGTGTGCCACCCATAGGTGACCCCATTTCTGTGGTTCTTTTTGTTGAAAATGCGCCCCAGGCGCTGCGTTGTCCCATGTCCCCAGCCTCTCCTTCCTGGTCTGCCGTCGCCCTCCCGCCTCCCAGCCTGCCCCCCACCCCTAATTGGCTGCTAACAACAGCCTGCCTGGGTCTAGCGACCCGTTCGTTGCACCTGCTCCCCTTTTCCATCCGAGGAGCAGGTGAGCGTGCCACCCATAGGCAACCCCATTTCTGTGGTTCTTTTTGTTGAAAATGTGCCCCAATCTCTGCGTTGCCCAATGTCCCTAGCCTCCCTTCCTGGTCTACCGTCTCCCTTCCGCCTCCCAGCCTGCCCCCCACCCCTAATTGGCTGCTAACAACAGCCTGCCTGGGTCTAGCGACCCGTTCGTTGCACCTGCTCTCCTTTTCCATCCGAGGAGCAGGTGAGTGTGCCACCCATAGGCGACCCCATTTCTGTGGTTCTTTTTGTAGAAAATGCGCCCCAGGCCCTGCGTTGCCCTGTGGCCCCCAGCCTCCCCTTCCTGGTCTGCCGTCACCCTCCTGCCTCCCAGCCCGCCCCCCACCCCTGATTGGCTGCTAACAACAGCGTGCCTGGGTCTAGCAACGCGTTCGTTGCACCTGCTCCCCTTTTCCATCCGAGGAGCAGGTGAGTGTGCCACCAATATGCGACCCCATTTCTGTGGTTCCTTTTGTTGAAAATGCGCTCCAGGCCCTGCGTTGCCCTGTGTCCCCTAGCCTCCCCTTCCTGGTCTGCTGTTGCCCTCCCGCCTCCCAGATTTATTGGCTGCTAACAACAGCCTGCCTGGGTCTAGCGACTCGTTCGTTGCACCTGCTCCCCTTTTCCATCTGAGGAGCAGGTGAGTGTGCCACCCATAGGCGACGCCATTTCTGTGGTTCTTTTTGTAGAAAATGTGCCCCAGTCTCTGCGTTGCCCAATGTCCCTACCCTCCCCTTCCTGGTCTGCCGTCTCCCTTCCGCCTCCCAGCCTGCCCCCCACCCCTAATTGGCTGCTAACAACAGCCTGCCTGGGTCTAGCGACCCGTTCGTTGCACCTGCTCCCCTTTTCCATCCGAGGAGCAGGTGAGTGACCCACCCATAGGTGACCCCATTTCTGTGGTTCTTTTTGTAGAAAATGCACCCCAGGCCCTGCGT
This sequence comes from Ambystoma mexicanum, assembly GCF_040938575.1. NCBI lineage: Eukaryota > Metazoa > Chordata > Amphibia > Caudata > Ambystomatidae > Ambystoma > Ambystoma mexicanum. Next base: position 1,418,859,168 of record NC_090932.1, read on the forward strand.
TGCCCCGTGGCCCCCAGCCTCCCCTTCTTGGTCTGCCGTCACCCTCCTGCCTCCCAGCCCGCCCCCCACCCCTGATTGGCTGCTAACAACAGCGTGCCTGGGTCTAGCAACGCGTTCGTTGCACCTGCTCCCCTTTTCCATCCGAGGAGCAGGTGAGTGTGCCACCAATATGCGACCCCATTTCTGTGGTTCCTTTTGTTGAAAATGCGCTCCAGGCCCTGCGTTGCCCTGTGTCCCCCAGCCTCCCCTTCCTGGTCTGCTGTTGCCCTCCCGCCTCCCAGATTTATTGGCTGCTAACAACAGCCTGCCTGGGTCTAGCGACCCGTTCGTTGCACCTGCTCCCCTTTTCCATCTGAGGAGCAGGTGAGTGTGCCACCCAAAGGCGACGCCATTTCTGTGGTTCTTTTTGTAGAAAATGCGCCCCAGGCCCTGCGTTGCCCCATGTTCCCCAGCCTCCCTTTCCTGGTCTGCCGTCGCCCTCCCGCCTCCCAGCCCGCCCCCCACCCCTGATTGGCTGCTAACAACAGCGTGCCTGGGTCTGGCGACCCGTTCGTTGCACCTGCTCCCCTTTTCCATCCGAGGAGCAGGTGAGTGTGCCACCAATAGGCAACCCCATTTCTGTGGTTCTTTTTGTTGAAAATGCGCCCCAGGCCCTGCGTTGCCACATGTCCCCCAACCTCCCCTTCCTGGTCTGCCATCGCCCTCCCGCCTCCCAGCCCGCCCCCCACCCCTGATTGGCTGCTAACAACAGCCTGTCTGGGTCTAGCAACCCGTTCATTGCACCTGCTCCCCTTTTCCATCCGAGGAGCAGGTGAGTGTGCCACCCATAGGCGACCCCATTTCTGTGGTTGTTTTTGTTGAAAATGCGCCCTAGGCCTGCGTTGCCCCGTGTCCCCCAGCCTCCCCTTCCTGGTCTGCCATCTCCCTCCCGCCTCCCAGCCCACCCCCCACCACTGATTTGCTGCTAACAACAGCGTGCCTGGGTCTAGCGACCCGTTCGTTGCACCTGCTCTCCTTTTCCATCCGAGGAGCAGATGAGTGTGCCACAAATAGAAGACCACATTTCTGTGGTTCTTTTTGTTGAAAATGCGCCCCAGGCCCTGCGTTGCCCCGTGTCCCCAAGCATTCCCTTCCTGGTCTGCCGTCGCCCTCCCGCCTCCCAGCCCGCCCCCCACCCCTGATTGGCTGCTAACAACAGCCTGCCTGGGTCTAGCGACCCGTTCGTTGCACCTGCTTCCCTTTTCCATCCGAGGAGCAGGTGAGTGTGCCACCCATAGGTGACCCCATTTCTGTGGTTCTTTTTGTTGAAAATGCGCCCCAGGCGCTGCGTTGTCCCATGTCCCCAGCCTCCCCTTCCTGGTCTGCCGTCACCCTCCCGCCTCCCAGCCTGCCCCCACCCCTAATTGGCTGCTAACAACTGTCTGCCTTGGTCTAGCGACCCGTTCGTTGCACCTGCTCCCCGTTTTTCCATCCGAGGAGCAGGTGAGTGTGCCACCCATAGGCGACCCCATTTCTGTGGTTCTTTTTGTAGAAAATGTGCCCCAGGCCCTGCGTTGCCCCGTGGCCCCCAACCTCCCCTTCCTGGTCTGCCGTCACCCTCCCGCCTCCCAGCCCGCCCCCCACCCCTGATTGGCTGCTAAGACCAGCGTGCCTGGGTCTAGCGACCCGTTCGTTGCATCTGCTCCCCTTTTCCATCCGAGGAGCAGGTGAGTGTGCCACCAATAGGCGACCCCATTTCTGTGGTTCCTTTTGTTGAAAATGCGCCCCAGGCCCTGCGTTGCCCTGTGTCCCCCAGCCTCCCCTTCCTGGTCTGCTGTTGCCCTCCCGCCTCCCAGCCCGCCCCCCACTCCTGATTGGCTGCTAACAACAGCCTGCCTGGGTCTAGCGACCCGTTCGTTGCACCTGCTCCCCTTTTCCATCTGAGGAGCAGGTGAGTGTGCCACCCAGAGGCGACCCCATTTCTGTGGTTCTTTTTGTAGAAAATGCGCCCCAGGCCCTGCATTGCCACGTTGCCCCCAGCTTCCCCTTCCTGGTCTGCGGTTGCCCTCCCACCTCCCAGCCCGCCCCCCACCCCTGAATGGCTGCTAACAACAGCCTGCCTGGGTCTAGCGACCCGTTCGTTGCACCTGCTCCCCTTTTCCATCCGAGGAGTAGGTGAGTGTGTCACCAATAGACGACCCCATTTCTGTGGTTCCTTTTGTTGAAAATGCAACCCAGGCCCTGCGTTGCCCTGTGTCCCCCAGCCTCCGCTTCCTGGTCTGCCGACGCCCTCCCGCCTCCCAGCCCGCCCCCATCCCTGATTGGCTGCTAACAACAACCTGCCTGGGTCTAGCGACCCGTTCGTTGCACCTGCTCCCCTTTTACATCCGAGGAGCAGGTGAGTGTGCCACCAATAGGCGACCCCATTTCTGTGGTTCTTTTTGTTGAAAATGCTCCCCGGGCCCTGCGTTGTCCCATGTCCCCCAGCCTCCCCTTCCTGGTCTGCCGTCGCCCTCCCGCCTCCCAGATAGCCCCCGACCCATGATTGGCTGCTAACAACAGCGTGCCTGGGTCTAGCAACCCGTTCGTTGCACCTGCTCCCCTTTTCCATCCGAGGAGCAGGTGAGTGTGCCACCAATAGGCGACCCCATTTCTGTGGTTCTTTTTGTTGAAAATGCGCCCCGGGCCCTGCGTTGCCCCATGTCCCCCAGCCTCCCCTTCCTGGTCTGCCGTCGCCCTCCCGCCTCCCAGCCCGCCCCCCACCCCTGATTGGCTGCTAACAACAGCCTGCCTGGGTCTAGCAACCCGTTAATTGCACCTGCTCCCCTTTTCCATCCGAGGAGCAGGTGAGTGTGCCACCCATAGGCGACCCCATTTCTGTGGTTGTTTTTGTTGAAAATGCGCCCTAGGCCCTGCGTTGCCCCGTGTCCCCCAGCCTCCCCTTCCTGGTCTGCCATCGCCCTCCCGCCTCCCAGCCCACCCCCCACCCCTGATTGGCTGCTAACAACAGCGTGCCTGGGTCTAGCGACCCGTTCGTTGCACCTGCTCTCCTTTTCCATCCTAGGAGCAGATGAGTGTGCCACAAATAGAAGACCACATTTCTGTGGTTCTTTTTGTTGAAAATGCGCCCCAGGCCCTGCGTTGCCCCGTGTCCTCCAGCATCCCCTTCCTGGTCTGCCGTTGCCCTCCCACCTCCCAGCCCGCCCCCCACCCATGATTGGCTGCTAACAACAGCCTGCCTGGGTCTAGAGACCCGTTCGTTGCACCTGCTCCCCTTTTCCATCCGAGGAGCAGGTTAGTGTGCCACCCATAGGTGACCCCATTTCTGTGGTTCTTATTGTTGAAAATGCGCCCCAGGCGCTGCGTTGTCCCATGTCCCCAGCCTCCCCTTCCTGGTCTGCCGTCGCCCTCCCGCCTCCCAGCCTGCCCCCCACCCCTAATTGGCTGCTAACAACAGCCTGCCTTGGTCTAAGGACCCGTTCGTTGCACCTGCTCCCCTTTTCCATCCAAGGAGCAGGTGAGTGTGCCACCAATATGCGACCCCATTTCTGTGGTTCCTTTTGTTGAAAATGCGCTCCAGGCCCTGCGTTGCCCTGTGTCCCCCAGCCTCCCCTTCCTGGTCTGCTGTTGCCCTCCCGCCTCCCAGCTCGCCCCCCACTCCTGATTGGCTGCTAACAACAGCCTGCCTGGGTCTAGCGACCCGTTCGTTGCACCTGCTCCCCTTTTCCATCTGAGGAGCAGGTGAGTGTGCCACCCAGAGGCAACCCCATTTCTTTGGTTCTTTTTGTAGAAAATGTGCCCCAGGCCCTGCATTGCCACATGGCCCCCAGCTTCCCCTTCCTGGTCTGCCGATGCCCTCCTGCCTCCCAGCCCACCCCCCACCCCTGATTGGCTGCTAACAACAGCGTGCCTGGGTCTAGCGACCCGTTCGTTGCACCTGCTCCCCTTTTCCATCCGAGGAGTAGGTGAGTGTGCCACCAATAGACCACCCCATTTCTGTGGTTCCTTTTGTTGAAAATGCAACCCAGGCCCTGCGTTGCCCTGTGTCCCCCAGCCTCCGCTTCCTGGTCTGCCGTCGCCCTCCCGCCTCCCAGCCCACCCCCATCCCTGATTGGCTGCTAACAACAACCTGCCTGGGTCTAGCGACCCGTTCGTTGCACCTGCTCCCCTTTTCCATCCGAGGAGCAGGTGAGTGTGCCACCAATAGGCGACCCCATTTCTGTGGTTCTTTTTGTTGAAAATGCGCCCCGGGCCCTGCGTTGCCCCATGTCCCCCTGCCTCCCCTTCCTGGTCTGCCGTTGCCCTCCCGCCTCCCAGCCCGCCCCCCACCCCTGATTGACTACTAACAACAGCGTGCCTGGGTCTAGCAACCCGTTCGTTGCACCTGCTCCCGTTTTCCATCCGAGGAGCAGGTGAGTGTGCCACCAATAGGCGACCCCATTTCTGTGGTTCTTTTTTTTGAAAATGCGACCCAGGCCCTGCGTTGCCCCATGTCCCCAGCCTCCCCTTCCTGGTCTGCCATCGCCCTCCCGCCTCCCAGCCCGCCCCCCACCCCTGATTGGCTGCTAACAACATCCTGTCTGGGTCTAGCAACCCGTTCATTGCACCTGCTCCCCTTTTCCATCCGAGGAGCAGGTGAGTGTGCCACCCATAGGCGACCCCATTTCTGTGGTTGTTTTTGTTGAAAATGCGCCCCAGGCCCTGCGTTGCCCCGTGTCCCCCAGCCTCCCCTTCCTGGTCTGCCATCGCCCTCCCGCCTCCCAGCCCACCCCCCACCCCTGATTGGCTGCTAACAACAGCGTGCCTGGGTCTAGCGACCCGTTCGTTGCACCTGCTCTCCTTTTCCATCCGAGGAGCAGATGAGTGTGCCACAAATAGAAGACCACATTTCTGTGGTTCTTTTTGTTGAAAATGCGCCCCAGGCCCTGCGTTGCCCCGTGTCCCCCAGCATCCCCTTCCTGGTCTGCCGTCGCCCTCCCACCTCCCAGCCCGCCCCCCACCCATGATTGGCTGCTAACAACAGCCTGCCTGGGTCTAGCGACCCGTTCGTTGCACCTGCTCCCCTTTTCCATCCGAGGAGCAGGTGAGTGTGCCACCCATAGGTGACCCCATTTCTGTGGTTCTTATTGTTGAAAATGCGCCCCAGGCGCTGCGTTGTCCCATGTCCCCAGCCTCCCCTTCCTGGTCTGCCGTCGCCCTCCCGCCTCCCAGCCTGCCCCCCACCCCTAATTGGCTGCTAACAAAAGCCTGCCTTGGTCTAAGGACCCGTTCGTTGCACCTGCTCCCCTTTTTTCCATCCGAGGAGCAGGTGAGTGTGCCACCCATAGGCGACCCCATTTCTGTGGTTCTTTTTGTAGAAAATGTGCCCCAGGCCCTGCGTTGCCCCGTGGCCCCCAACCTCCCCTTCCTGGTCTGCCATCGCCCTCCCGCCTCCCAGCCCGCCCCCCACCCCTGATTGGCTGCTAAGAACAGTGTGCCTGGGTCTAGCGACACGTTCGTTGCACCTGCTCCCCTTTTCCATCCGAGGAGCAGGTGAGTGTGCCACCAATAGGCGACCCCATTTCTGTGGTTCCTTTTGTTGAAAATGCGCCCCAGGCCCTGCGTTGCCCTGTGTCCCCCAGCCTCCCCTTCCTGGTCTGCTGTTGCCCTCCCGCCTCCCAGCTCGCCCCCCACCCCTGATTGGCTGCTAAGAACAGCCTGCCTGGCTCTAGCGACCCGTTCGTTGCACCTGCTCCCCTTTTCCATCTGAGGAGCAGGTGAGTGTGCCACCCAGAGGCGACCCCATTTCTGTGGTTCTTTTTGTAGAAAATGCGCCCCAGGCCCTGCATTGCCACGTGGCCCCCAGATTCCCCTTCCTGGTCTGCCGACGCCCTCCTGCCTCCCAGCCCACCCCCCCACCCCTGATTGGCTGCTAACAACAGCGTGCCTGGGTCTAACGACCCGTTCGTTGCACCTGCTCCCCTTTTCCATCCGAGGAGTAGGTGAGTGTGCCACCAATAGACGACCCCATTTCTGTGGTTCCTTTTGTTGAAAATGCAATCCAGGCCCTGCGTTGCCGTGTGTCCCCCAGCCTCCGCTTCCTGGTCTGCCGTCGCCCTCCCGCCTCCCAGCCCGCCCCCATCCCTGATTGGCTGCTAACAACAACCTGCCTGGGTCTAGCGACCCGTTCGCCGCACCTGCTCCCCTTTTCCATCCGAGGAGCAGGTGAATGTGCCACCCGTAGGCGACCCCATTTCTTTGGTTCTTTTTGTAGAAAATGCGCCCCAGGCCCTGCGTTGCCCCGTGTCCCCCAGCCTCCCCTTCCTGGTCTGCCGTCGCCCTCCCGCCTCCCAGCCCGCCCCCCACCCCTGATTGGCTGCTAACAACAGCGTGCCTGGGTCTAGCGACCCGTTCGTTGCACCTGCTCCCCTTTTCCATCCGAGGAGCAGGTGAGTGTGCCACCAATAGGCGACCCCATTTCTGTGGTTCCTTTTGTTGAAAATGCGCCCCAGGCCCTGCGTTGCCCTGTGTCCCCCAGCCCCCCCTTCCTGGTCTGCTGTTGCCCTCCCGCCTCCCAGCCCGCCCCCCCCACCCCTGATTGGCTGCTAACAACAGTGTGCCTGGGTCTAGCCACCCGTTCGTTGCACCTGCTCCCCTTTTCCATCCGAGGAGCAGGTGAGTGTGCCACCAATAGGCGACCCCATTTCTGTGGTTCTTTTTGTTGAAAATGCGCCCCAGGCCCTGCGTTGCCCCATGTCCCCCAGCCTCCCCTTCCTGGTCTGCCATCGCCCTCCCGCCTCCCAGCCCGCACCCCACCCCTGATTGGCTGCTAACAACAGCCTGCCTGGTTCTAGCAACCCGTTTGTTGCACCTGCTCTTCTTTTCCATCCGAGGAGCAGGTGAGTGTGCCACTAATAGACGACCACATTTCCGTGGTTCTTTTTGTTGAAAATGCGCCCCAGGCCCTGCGTTGCCCCATGTCCCCCAGCCTCCCCTTCCTTGTCTGCCGTCGCCCTCCCGCCTCCCAGCCCGCCCCCCACCCCTGATTGGCTGCTAACAACTGCCTGCCTGGGTCTAGCGACCCGTTCGTTGCACCTGCTCCCCTTTTCCATCCGAGGAGCAGGTGAGTGTGGCACCAATAGGCGACCCCATTTCTGTGGTTCCTTTTGTTGAAAATGCGCCCCAGGCCCTGCGTTGCCCTGTGTCCCCCAGCCTCCCCTTCCTGGTCTGCTGTTGCCCTCCTGCCTCCCAGCCCGCCCCCCACCCCTGATTGGCTGCTAACAACAGCCTGCCTGGGTCTAGCGACCCGTTCGTTGCACCTGCTCCCCTTTTCCATCTGAGGAGCAGGTGAGTGTGCCACCCATAGGTGACCCCATTTCTGTGGTTCTTTTTGTAGAAAATGCGCCCCAGACCCTGCGTTGCCCCGTGGCCCCCAGCGTCCCCTTCCTGGTCTGCCGACGCCCTCCTGCCTACCAGCCCACCCCCCACCCCTGATTGGCTGCTAACAACAGCGTGCCTGGGTCTAGCGACCCGTTCGTTGCACCTGCTCCCCTTTTCCATCCGAGGAGCAGGTGAGTGTGCCACCCATAGGCGACCCCATTTCTGTGGTTCTTTTTGTAGAAAATGTGCCCCAGGCCCTGCGTTGCCCCGTGTCCCCCAGCAAATCCTTCCTGGTCTGCCGATGCCCTCCCGCCTCCCAGCCCGCCCCCCGCCCCCGATTGGCTGCTAACAACAGCGTGCCTGGGTCTAGCGACCCATTCATTGCAGCTGCTCCCCTTTTCCATCCGAGGAGCAGGTGAGTGTGCCACCATTAGGCGACCCCATTTCTGTGGTTCTTTTTGTTGAAAATGCGCCCCAGGCCCTTCATTGCCCCGTGTCCCCCAGCCTCCCCTTCCTGGTCTGCCGTTGCCCTCCCACCTCCCAGCCCGCCCCCTACCCCTATTGGTCCATCAAGCTCCTAAGCCACCTTCCCAGGGCAGCCCCTTCCCGGCAGCCCCTACGCTAAGGACCCCGAGCGAAGGACGGCTATATGAAGTGTCTGCAGGTGTCCGCAGAGGGAGCAAAAGAAGCAAACAGACACCAACTCAATTGTAAGTGTGGCATGGGTGGGAGTAGAGCAATTACTCAACTCCAGAAAGCCCTGGTCATTCTACCTTACCTCTCCTGAACGCATACTGCCATAGAATCACAACACGCATACGTAGAGAGATTTGTCATCTCCAGCCTAACTCTATTATTCGCCTGACTGTAAATGTTGTAATACATTACGCACTAACACACTAGCCAATGTTAATTAGTACCATATCGATAGAGAAATGTCATGATTAGCCTGCATCTCCTTTAGACAGGTGTAACAATATTAGCACGTACCACACTTAGCCGGAAATTCTCAATTTAGTCTGCGCCGCATCTAGATAGAAATGCGATTGTTAGCATATGCCACACTTAGATGGAATTCTCAATTTAGCCTGCGCCGCATCTAGATAGAAATGTGATTGTTAGCATATGCCACACTTAGATGGAATTCACAATTTAGCCTGCGCCGCATCTAAATAGAAATTTGATTGTTAGCATATGCCACACTTAGATGGAAATCTCAAGCTTAGCCCGCGTCACTTCTAGATAGAAATGTGATTGTTAGCAAAAGCCACACTTAGATGGAATTCTCAATTTAGCCTGCGCTACATCTAGATAGAAATGTGAATGTTAGCATGTACCACACTTAGCTGGAAATTCTCAATTTAGCATGTGCCGCATCTAGATAGAAATCTGATTTTTACCATATGCCACACTTAGGACCTCATCACGACTTGGGCGGTAACGGTAACGCTATTAGCGTGGGGGCTATTAGCGCGACCGCCATAGCCCCCGGCGCTAATAGCGCGGGATCATGACTTTGGCGGACTTGGGAGTCCCCATTCCCCATTGAGCCCATTCGGGAATGCCCCATTCCCCATTGGGCTCAATGGGGAAAATTTGCGCTCTTATTCCCGCCGGCGGTAATAGCGCGAATCTTCGGCGGATTTCCCCCCAGCTAAGGGCTGGGGGGAAATCCACCGAAGTCCTGATTTGGCGAACCCTTAAATCTGGCGGTAATAGCGCTACCGCCGGATTTAAGGGTTACCGCCAAAGTCGTGATGAGGCCCTTAGATGGAATTCTCAAGCTTAGCCCGCGTTGCATCTAGATAGAAATGTGATTGTTAGCATATGCCACACTTAGAGGGAATTCTCAAGTTTAGTCTGCGCTAATAGCGTGCACTGGTTGAATTTAGAAGTGTGCCTAATATCCTCTCTGGGTAAAGTTGAATCTAGAACTCTGCCTAATAGCCTCTCTGTGTAGAGTTGTTTTAGAAGTGCGCCTAATAGCATGCCCTGGATGATTTTAGAAGTGGGCCTAATATCCTCTGTGTGTAAAGTTGCATTTAGAAGTGGGCCTAATATCCTCTGTGTGTAAAGTTGAATTTAGAAGTGTGCCTAATAGCGTGCCCTGGTTGAATTTAGAAGTGTGCCTAATAGCGTGCCCTGGTTGAATTTTGAAGTGTGCCTAATATCATATGTGTGCGCCTAATTGCGTGCCCCGGTTGAATTTTGAAGTTTGCCTAATCTAGTGTCCTGGTTGAATTTAGAAGTGTGCCTAATAGCGTGCCCTGGTGGAATTTAGAAGTGTGCCTAATAGCGTGCCCTGGTGGAATTTAGAAGTGTGCCTAATAGCGTGCCCTGGTTGAATTTAGAAGTGTGCCTAATATCATCTATGTGTGCCTAATAGCGTGCCCTGGTTGAACCTAGAACTCTGCATAATAGCCTCTCTGTGTAAAGTTGAATTTAGAAGTGAGCCTAATTGTGTGCCCTGGTTGAATTTTGAAGTGTGCCTAATATCTCTCTGTGTAAAGTTGAATTTAGAAGCGTGCCAAATAGTGTGCCCTGGTCGAATCTAGAAGTGTGCCTAATAGCGTGCCCTGGTCGAATTTAGAAGTGTGCCTAATATCATCTGTGTGTGTCTAATAGCATGCCCTGGTTGAATTTAGAAGTGTGCCTAATAAAGTGCCCTGGTTGTGTTGTACATTGCACAAAAGAGACACAGCCCCTTTAAGAAAGACGTGAGGGAAAGGGCGGAAAGAAGTGATCGGCGTGAATAAAGAAGGTTCACAGCAGCACTGGCTCCGTCTCGTTATTGTGTAACCAGATAGAGTTCAACAGGTTGAATTTAGAAGTGTGCCTAAGTATCCTCTGTGTGCCTAATAGCGTGCCCTTGTGAAAATCGAATTTAGAAGCGTGCCAAATAGCCGCTCACTGAAAGTTGCATTTAGAAATATGCCCAATAGCCTCCTGTGAAAATCGAATTTAGAAGTGTGCCCAATAGCCCCTCTGCGAACTTAGAAGTGAGCCCGGTAACACCTCTGTCCAAACTTGAATTTCGAAGTGTGTCCAATAGCCCCGCTGTGAATTTAGAAGTGTGCCCTGTAACACCTCTGTGCAAAGTTGAATTTTGAAGTGTGCCCAATACCATCCCTGTGAAAGTTGAATCTAGAAGCGTACCCAATAGCCTCTCTGTGAAAGCTGAATTTAAAAGTGTGACCAATAGCTTCTCTGTGGAAAGTTGAATTTAGAAGTGTGCTCAATAGACTCTATGTGAAAGTTGAATTCAGAAGTGCATTTGGAAGTTGAATTTAAAAGTGCGCCCAATAGACTCTCTGTGAAAGTTGAATTTAGAAGTGCATTAGAAGTTGAATTTAGAAGTGTGCCCAATAGCTTCCAGGTGAAAGTTGGATTTAGAAGTGCACTTAGAAGTTGAATTTAGAAGTGTGCCCAATAACCTCTCTGTGAATCTAGAAGTGTCCCAATTGGCCCTCTGGGAAAGTTGAACCTTGAAATGTACCCAATAGCCTCTCTGTGAAAGTTGTATTTAGAAGTATACCCAATAGCCGCTCATGGAAAGTTGTATTGAGAAGTGTGCCCAATATCCCCTCTGTGAAAAGCTGAATCTGGAAGTGCATTTAGAAGTCAAATTTAGAAATATACCCAATTGCATCTGTGTGAAAGTCGAATCTAGAAATGTGCCCAATAACATCTCTGTGAAAGTCGAATCTAGAAGTCTGTAGAGCGGACGAGCACAGATTGCATCCAGTACTGATGAGTGCGTAGAATAGATGAGTACGTAGAAGTGCTGAATGCGGAGAGGATGGGGCAGACAGGAGCCCATGCGTGGGGCAGACAAGAGTGCATGCGTGGGGCAGACAAGAGTGCATGCGTAGGGCAGACAAGAATGCATGCGCAGGGCAGACTGGAGCGCGCGGGGCGGACTGGAGCGCGCGGGGTGGGCTAGAATGCATGAGTGCGTGGAGTGGACCGGAGTGTATGGAGCATACTCGGGGACATGGAGTAGATAGGAGAGCATGGAACGGACTGGAGCGCATAGAATTGCATGACGTATATAGTATGGAATTTGGTTTGGAATGCAGAGAACGTTTAAAGGAGCATATAACCCATCATATCACACCGCCACGCTTACTCTCTCCTTTACATCACCACTCAACTAGAACATAGGGATACTATGACACCATTCGGTATAACTGTTCTCATACCAACATCCGCCGCTAACTCCACATCATTCTAACTAAACACTGCTGGTTTCACACCCCCCAGCCAGGCGTTCTCTTCAGGCCTAACGCAGCCACATCTGGTCTGGATAAATCCTGCCAGAACGAACACATACTCTTGATCTCTCAACCACCACACCTACCGCTAAGAAGTAGCTATTACACTAATACTGCACGAGCTGCACACATACCCGGTGCTCACACGCACCTTTTCACTCCCTCTAGTCTCTCTACTGATCTGAACTTCGGTTCCCAGGGGCGTTCAACCTACCAGCGCCTTCAGACCATACCAATGGTATATAAGGCGCTATGTAAATGCAAAACAACAATAACAATAACAATTATGAAATGTTGGTGTTAGGATAAGGTTCTAGGTATTTCGCATTTGGACTGCGCAAGGTTTGGAAGATTTCTGAGGGATTTTTAGGACTTCCAGGCACTGTGGATTAAAACATACTGAGAAGGGAAAGTTAGATTTTCCGATATTTAATTTAAGTGTGGAGGTGTAGATACCTTTTCTTTTTTTTACTAACTGATAAAAATACTTTGCAGATTTGGAACAAAACATAGGATTGTGAAGTTCCACAGACTGCTTTATCAGATGTCTCAGTCTAAAATGATTATAAAAGAAAAAAGCCACAGCCCAGATCATTCTCAAAATGAAGAAAAAAAGGAAAATGTTAAACTTCATTAGCTGAAGGAACAGGATGCATGGAGTAGGGGCATGGGAATGCTGTCTTATCTAAAAGACCATAAAACTGCAGGAAGTAGCGAACATACAGTGGTGTGGAAACAATGCACACCCTGAGAGTTCCATTTAAATAAAAATTAATTAATCTTATCCTCAAAAAACAGACAATTAATTCCAGCCATCAACCTTAACCGTGTTAAAAAGAAAAAGAAAAAGAAAAAGAAGATATCTTTAAAATTGATTTGTTTAAACTGGACACCACTGGCACTTAGACTCAATCATAACTTTTCAATAATTGTAGTCAGAGAAAAACAAAGATATTAATGTGATCTGCAAAAAAGGGGGGGGGGTTAAAATATGTCATTTATTTAGTGATTCCTCCATATTTTAATAAGTAAAAAATATGTTGAGAACTCAATTTGTGTTTAAACTATCTGTATTTAACGTACATGTCAAAAAACAGGCTACAGGTCCAATTATGTTATTGTTCAAATTCTGAATGTTTTGCAAATTCCTATTTAGTGACTTTATATGCATTTTACCAAATTATCTTCATTGTGATATCTTTTTGTTGAAAGCGGGGAATGAAATGCATGCAACAGAAAATTATTCTCAGGCTTATGACAAATTAGCGGTTAGGGATGTCATTTTCTTGAAGTGTCGTACAATATTTGCCTCCAATCTGAAAATAATAACTAATAGAACATCATTTGTGCTATGGGGGTTTGCTGAAGCTTGTATATAGGCTAGTTTGATGAAGGAAAAACTGGAAGAGAGGCCATAAATGTGCGATGCAAAAAGTGCGGAATCTGCTTTCGCCCGTTCTGCGAAATCAACATTAATGTTCCGCTGCCACCAACATTTCGCCCAGTTGTGTGTGGTTTCATGCAGATTGTAGTGTTTTGTTCCCATGTCAGTTTCATGTAGCGCAACTAGAAACTTTGCATGGGTCGTTTTTTCGATCCATTGTAATTTCCTGCAATTTACACGATAAACTTTGTGCAGTTTTTCCATAATATGCAAGTTTTGCGCAGTGCCACGAGAAACTTTGGGCATTTTTCTCGATTAGTGATTGACTTGGGCAACGACACAAAAACCTTTGTGTGTTTTTTTTTTCGATACGTGCTCAGTTTGCAAAACGAGAAACTTTGCCCAGGTCTTTTTTGATCCATACTAGCTTTTTGCAGCTGCACAAGAAACTTTGTGCAGGTCTTTTTTTGATCCATACTAGCTTTTTGCAGCTGCACAAGAAACTTTGTGCAGGTCTTTTACGATCCGTTGCACTTTTGAGCAACGGCGCGAGAAACTTGGCATGGTTTTCCATGATCCGTGCTAGTTTTGTGCAGGGCCACGAGAAACTTTGCGTGGGCTTATTTTGTTTCTGTGCTAGTTTTGCATTGCGGCATGAGAAACTTCACGTTTTTTTCAAACTGTGCTGGGTTCGTGCAGCTGCATGAGAAGCTTTGTGGAGCTTTTTGTTTGATTCATGGCAGGGTTGTGCAGCAGCAGGAGGCTTTTTGTGTCGCTCTTCGATTTGTGCTAGGTGCGCAGAGCCGCATGATAAACGAGAAATGTTATGCTACTTTTTGTTCGATTGAAGCTAGCTTCATCCAGCGGAACAAGAAACTTCATGCAATACGTGATAGTGTTGTGCAGCAGCACAAGAAACTTGGCACGGTTTTCCAGGATCTGTGATAGTTTCACGCAGCACCACAAGAAACTTTGCATGGGCTTATTTTAGATCTTTGCTAGATTTGCGTTGCAGTACGAGCAACTTCACTTGGTTTTTTCAAACCGTGCTAGGTTCATGCAGTGGCACGAGAACTCTCACACAGCTTTGTGTGTTTGATTCATGGTAGGTTTGTTCAGTGGCACGGGAAACTTCACGCTGCTTTTTTCTCTATTTGTGCTAGGTTCATGCAGTGGAATGAGAAACGTCATACTACTTTTTGTTAGATTTATGCTAGTTTCATGCAGCAGAACAAGAACTTCGTGCCACTCTTTTTGATTTGTGCTAGTGTTGTTCAGTGGCATGAGAACCTTTGTGCAGCTTTTTGTTTGATGTGTGGTAGGTTTGCGCAGTGGCACACAAAACTTTCTGTCACTCTTTTTTATTTGTGTTAGGTTCGCGAAGCAGCATGAGAAACTTGGTTTGGCTTGTTTTAGATGTTTTTTTCAAACCATGCTAGTTTCACACAGCGGCATGAGAACCTTTTTACAGCTTTTTATTTGATTCATGGTAGGTTTGTGCAGTGGCTCAAGAAACTATGTGTGGCTCTTTTTCATTTGCGCTAGGTTTGCGCAGCGGCATGAGAAACTTCATGCTACTTTTCTTCGAGTCATGCTAGGTTTGTGCAGTGGCACAAGAAACTTCACGCCACTTTTTGTTCGATTCATTCTAGGTTCATGCAGCAGAACAAGTATTTCATGCCGCTCTTTTTGATTCGTGCTAGGTTGGCGCTGCAGCACAACAACATTGGCGTGGCTCATTTTGGTTTGTAACATCGAAACAGAAACTTTGCATTGTTCTTTTTGATATGCAGGGTTGGTGGAACGGAGGATTGTGGCACAATGGATCATAATCTTACAGATGTCACTACTGCAGCTGGAGGAAAGGAATTTCACAGTTTCACTCCCAATCCCTGGCCATTAAAATAATTTTGTGATGCCCATTCAGACTGGAACTGAAGCAGAGGGAATCCATCAATTATGGAGCTGGACCAAAAGGGCCTAATGGTAGAGTTGGTTCATGAGGAAGCCTGGGTAAACTTTCTCAAAAGTGATCTGTGGGCTCCAGCAAGGTAGTGAGATTTGGGCAGGTTTGCAGGTTCCCACATATTTTTCTTCGAACCTGAATCTCCTTAATGAGCCATAAATCTTCAAGGAGGTTTGAAAAATGTTCAGGCAGGTTTGCTCTGGTTCTTGGGAAAGAAATATACACAAAGTAAAGTGAAAGGCTTCATTTATGGAGAAAAGTGTTTGGAGAAAGGAAGGTTTTAGGTTGTTAAGCAAGAGGTAATGGAGTCCTGTGCATCTCGGAATATTATATGAGTAGACTGTGCAACAAAATATCTCAGTACTGATGGGATCTATGTGTGACCTTTAGGTGCCAGCTTTGAATCCGGGTAAGAATAACTCAGCCTTTTCTCCTTCTGAAGTTCATCAGATTAGTACATTTGAAGTGTGGAACTGCAAAATTGTATCAGGCCTCGGGTGGATAGCTGAGGGGCAACGTGCTCATCTTGGAAGCAAGGCGACACTGAGCAACACATGTTCGATCCCTGGGTCCGCTCTTAGGAATCTCTGGGTATTAAGCGCATTATAAATAACCTATCATATCATGTCAAGGCCAGCAGAGCCAGTCACATGTCAGGCAGGCCTGGTCTACTCTTTTATCATTCAGAGGGTGACATTATTATTAAGGTTAATAGTATTACATTATAGGGACATCATACCAGACATGGGCCTCTGAAAAGCATGTAGGGCTGGGGAAGAATCAGGCATGTATTAGGGGTGTCTGATGTTTCATCCTGCTGAGGTATTGGTAAGGAGAACCCATGGCTGCAGGTCACTTACCTCAGAAAAACCAGTAGGGCTGAGTAAAAGTGAGTCACATGTCATGCATTCATTCCTTAAAGGAACACCATTCACTTAGGTAGTATTACAATGTTGTGAGCACTGTATCTGGAGGGAAAACATATAACCTAGATCTACAGTAAGAGGCCTATTATCAAATCTTTTTTGTGGTGCAAGTGATGTGATATCATAGTACATCTCATCACTTGCAGTGAAATTAATGTTGACCTATCTACAACGTTCCTTTGAATGTGTGCATTATACATTCACAAATTCATAGTCCCTTTTTATCAGCTTTGACAAATAAGCGGGGATTTTGTCACATTTTGTAATGCATTGCAAATTCAGAAATGTCATGCACATTAAAATGTGCAAAATACCAACACATTCCCCTGTGCTTCTATGGAATAGTCACAGGTGAACTGCAATGCAAGACAGGGTCTTTTCTGAATGCTCATGCATTTATTTTAAGTGTGGCACAGCTGTGGTGTGAACAGATGATATCCCACTTACATTATTATTTGTCACACAGGGATACACATGTTTTTTTCTTTTTTGTACTCATTTTACAATGACACTCCATTTAAGGGCCTGTCATAATAAAATGTATTCCCACCATGCATTTGGGTGTAGGCAGCAGCATGCATGTTCCCAAAAATAATGCATGCAAGGGGGCTGGCCAGCACATTATGTGTGCTTCGATATAACCATCCCCTTTCCATTATTACTTTTTGTGAATTTGGCACTGCTTATTTTCACAAGAGTACAATTTTCTGCCAGCTGCAAAGAGTTTATTTTAGTAACTATATTAAAGAAACTGCCAGTTGCAAGCCATTATCATTGAGACTCTCTGCCTTCTTTGAGCATACCTGTACGTAAAGGTTCTGAACTTCTGACCTACTCCATTAACTTTGAATTTGGTTTGCTTTGAACATGTGCCAGATGGAAAATATCTGACCTTGTCAACACAATGTTTACAGAAAGAGTTCTGTTTGTTGGGAAAAAGTATCATACATGGAATTGCAATGTTAATTGTTTATATAAAGATACAACCAGGTATACTGCATTCGTTTCATATAGGGTATATTCTGTTCATCTTTGTTAACAGTGCTTCAGGTACATCTCCCTTGTATTACAAGAGTGGAGACACATGTGAAGTATATTTCTATCTCACATATTTTTATATTGTTACAACACAGCTTGTTTCTTGTCCCAGACGGTGGGTGTGAGATTGTGGGGTATTCAACCATTAGACTGATGTTACTAATGTCTGTAAAAAGGACCTAAAATAAGGAATTGTGTAATTGTTGTTTGGGTGTGGGTTGTTACATGTTCCCTAAATAAGGCCCCACTCTATTGAAAGTCATAATGTAAGGGAGCAGAAGGCCTGATGGTAGAGAGATTTGGTGGTGTCTTAGACTGCCCAGGTGTCCCTAGCATGTGGCCTGGGAACTCTGACTTCTCAGCTCTTCCATTCTGGTTTTCAGCATGATGTGCCATCCTCCATGGATACCTCATTGAGTTTTGTGTTTTGAATGAAAGACTTTTAAACTGTATATGCTGTTTCATGATTTGAATGCCACAGTATAAATGTATCAAACAGTTACTATAACATAAAAATAGTATTCGCTCCTGAAGTAAATCCACCGGATTCCGTCTCTTAAACGCTTGCGGGACTACCATCAGGAGGTTGGAGCAAGGCACTGTGAGCCTGGGGAACAGGTGCTTGGAGGTCAGATCTTGTACTGAAGCAGGATCCTGAGAATAGGCCAGTTCTTAATCCACATGTGTGTCCTGTATTGAACCTTTAAACGAGAGCAATGTCTCATTGTTCCTAACACAGCATGTGGTTATATGTTCTCTTTGTACACATTATCTAATAGGCATGTAGTTTGCTCCAATGCACTCACACCCACCAAGGTTGATGATGGTTCATGCTGCTTTTTTCCTAAGGTCTAAGCTCCCGTTGAAGTGGCAAACTGTCTTCTATGGCAAGAGACTCCTTGTGATCTTCTGAAACTTTATAGTGGGCATGCCGTTTCAGCTCATTATAGTTCTCTGGGATACACAGTGACTCAACTGACCTGGGTGGGGATGGCCTGCTGCAATTTGGTATGGATTTGCATTGGGGTCTTTGTCATTAAATATCTGAAGAGACATCCCTTCTCCTCCTCAAAGCCATACACCAGGATAGTTTGCTACCTACCATGAATGTTCTTCTTTCTCCCAACCATAACCCCACTGCATCTCTGAGAGCATGGTAAGCGGGACATGTCTGCAAGGATTTCATCCACACCTGGGCAACGCAGGCTGTGGGAGTTATACTCTGGTATTGATAATCTAAACTAAGAGGAACTAGGACACAGCACTTCACAGCAGGGCACAGGTGGCACATGAAATGGATACTCAAATGAAGGGGGTAAACCAGGGCAGGTCATCGCTCCATGGAATTCAGCTGTCAAGCCAGTGGCGTATGAGCAACCATGGGCATGTGATTATCATTGACAACTTAATGTTCATGGGCTTGGTACCTGGGATTATGTGATATGCATACAGAGTAATGGGTCTTCACCCAGGCACACATTTCAACTGAAATACAGTGTCTTTAAATGCTCCTGACCAATTGTATTGACTGTCTGTTTTAACTGTCTGCTTGGAGTGCCAGGGGAAAGCAGAATGAACATGCACACATATCCAAAATTGGTTTGCCTCAGGCCAGCAGATCTATTTCTGAACAGTTCCACAGCCTGGAAATAGCAATTGAGACAATATCTAGGCAACTTTCTGGGAATGTACTCAGAGATCAGAATGAAGATTATAACTGTGCAAATGTGTCTTAGATTTACCTTCTATGGAATAGGTCTAGAATGAAAGTCAATTCAGACCTAACTATCTGATCACTACCTATGCCTCTTCATGTACATTAGAGGAATATTGCCCTAGCCTGAGCCAGCTCCTTGGTTCTTCAAATCCTTCTGTTTTACACAGAAATACATATATTTCCTATGAAAACAGAACACAGATCACTTCTCTGGTCTTGCCCACTCTTTTACCCCTCTTTCTCATATCAGTAAATTAATCTTGTCCTCTCCAACAATGTCCTGCCTATAAATATAACAGTATGGGCCTAGGGTTTGGGATATGCAATTGAAATGTAAACAAATGTGTTAAAAGTCGTGTGGATTTTTTGTAAATATGGTTTACTTGTTATTGACCTGTAATAGGCTGGCATATAACTGAACATTGTCCCCCCTTCATATACGGTGTCAATATCGAATCTTCACGGTTACATATTCAGATTTACACTGTAATCTCAGATGTACATCATTCAGGTTTCCATTCCAACCGTGGGCTGATTGTGTGATATCAAAGATGGGGTGAGATCAATGTTGGTGGATGTCTTGTCAAATAATGTAGCCTTACATGTAGCCATGGTTGGTGTATTACGCCTAGTGTTATGTCTAGCTTTACCTGCACCCTGCTCTGTATGGATGGAATGCTGTGAGTGAATCATGTGGAATGCTGAGTGAGAGAATGTTATGTTATGAGTAGGTTCCATGGTTGTCAGTTGAGAGGTGATGCGACAGAGAGGAAGCTGGCGCGTGTTTACTGTCCCTATGACTTATTTGACTTGATGTACTTGACCTCATGTACTAGGAGCCGAGTAAAGAAGATATTTCATCATTATTGGCTGGGTTCCCAACTTAACACATAGATGTCTATTCCTATTCATGCTTACACAGGGATCCATTCACACTTGAGGAAATTAAAGAGGGCCTGTATTTTCCTGCAGTGCATCACACAAACATGGAATACTGAATAACAATGATTCTGGCCCATCAGACCACAACCATCATTAATTGAAATCAATAAAAATAGGGGCATCTGGATTACACACTATGTTCAGTGAATTATGCACAATGCAAGACTGAATCATAGATGAGACATTATTTTATGCAGTCTTAAATGTGCCTACAGTGGTCCTACAATCCTTGTAATAAATATCAAACTGGTCAGTCCAAGACTCATGAAATGTAAATTAAACAATGTAGTTTATTGTATATTCATAACAAAGCTATGAGTATACGCTAAATGTATAGGTTTCTCCTACATACTTATGCAGGAAGAGCTAAGGTTTTAAAAGAAACTATAATAATATGGGAGGCCTCTCCTTTACTTTACCTAAGATTGCATTGTTTCATTAGTTTCGTGGCACGTCTTGGCGGGCATGAGATGGGCAGGTACTCTGCTGTCAGTCTTTGCAGAGTTGCTACCCAATGCTATAACAGCCTGTCACGGTGGCGGCAGGTCAGTCACAAAGGGAGACTCCTCTACCCATCTTCATCTTTGCCCTTTTCCCCTGATCAGAGCCACAATGGGAAACTTGGAGTGATTATTTCTGCCTGTTACAGCTAACTCGATGCATACCACGTTTTCCACTTTCAAACTTCCACTTACAGTTCTGCTCACATTTGCACACTCGACAGCCACTCACAACACCACCCAACTCTCCTCCAATTTAGAGGAATTAAGGTAACTTATGTGATATCTACACACCACTACACATATCTCTCTTCAAAGCAGCAGTTCTGCACAGGCACCAGTACAACCATGACTCATTTTGCTTTTACATTCTAGATTAACATTTTTGTAGACTTCAAAAAACAATTTCAAATTTCAATTTGACAAAACATATTTCTAAAAATGTCATTTTTGCACCATTACTCATAGCTCCACTTCCACCTCCTCTCATGTATGCACACATTGTTCCGCTTAAAGAACTCTGCTCTACTGGTATGTCCCTTTCCCTATTCATACACCTGCTCTCAGCCACACTCAGGAGCACCACCTGCTGCTACACACTCATTTCTATCTTACCTCTACACTTGCATGTGCACTCCAGTTGGCCTTCACTGGGTCCCCTCATATGCTTATCAATGAATATGCTGGAGCCAGGTCTCATGCAAACTTCCTTTATTCCCTTTCTCTACATAACTAATCTTTTATTCCCCTTGTCCCTCTCCTTCCTCCCACCTCCCGCTCCCTCTCATCGTCCTGTGCCCTCTTCCCCTTAAAGGGGCCGGACTTGTTTTCCCCGGCAACACCTCCCCTGCACTTAGCGAGGAAGCCCGTGGGCTACATCTGTTCAATCAGTCATTGGGGTTTCCAAGTGGCTCGCTGGGGCCTTCCCGGTGACACCCGGGTTTCACCTGCTGTTTCAGCCTGTGGCCTCTCGGTCCTCACACGCCGGTTCAGTCATTGGTCCTTCACTTGGTTCAGGTTCCTCTAGGTAGAGTTTCCGAAAGAACGACACATTCCGCGTTATGTCGCCTTGCTCTCCTGTGGCTGTTACTATAGGCCCTTTGATGGCCGTTGATCAGGCAGGGTTCCGGGTTATAGCGGGGGTCTGTCTGACTCTGCTGCCTTTGCCATACGAGGACGGTTTCCCCGACTCCAAGCTGTTGGTCTTTGGCTCTTCTCTTCCGGTCTGCCCATTCCTTGGCTTTTTTCTTCTTCTCTCCATCCCTTTCTCGAATCTCAGCATCTTGTTCTGGGGTGTAATCTTCCCATTGGGGAAAGCGGGTCTGTGGTCTGTAACTCACCATGAGTTTGGCGAGTGTTCGCCCTGTCGCTTCATGGGGTGTGCTCTGTAGCTCTGGAGAATTCAACATATCGCTTGCGGCTGTGGCATCTGATCTAGTATGGCCTTTTGCCTGGTCAGCTTGATTGTGGCCATAAATCCTTCCACCATGCTGTTGGCATGGGGCCATAGCGGAGTGATCTTTTGATGGTGGAAGCCTAGGTGATCGGCTAGTTTCTTGAATTCATGCCCTTAGAATGGGGGACCATTGTCAGTCTTTACTGTGGTGGGGATTCCCTATTCACTAAATTGCTTGTCTATCATCGGGACTACGTGGTAGAATGACAAGGGGGCCATGAAAGTCTATTGCTATTCTTTGCCACGGTCTGTCTGGTAGGGTTACTAGCTGTAGCAGGTTCGGTTTTGTTTTTGATGCTGCTTTTTGGCAGGGCTCGCAGTGGATTACCACGTCTTCCACGATGATGTCCATGTATGAAAACCATACTTGGTTTCTTAGTATTTTCTTGGTGTTTTTGACCCCTCTGTGCCCTTCGTGGCCATTCACCAATAGCGCTTTCCTGAGGTCTTTGGGGGCCACTAGCCTGTTGCCTCTTAGTAGTATGCCCTGTTTTGTTGTTGTGAGTTCCGTTTGTATCTTGGCTAGCCGTGTTATGTCATTTTTGTCGACCTACCCTCCTGTAAAGTGTTCTGTGTGGAGATGTTTCCATCTGTTCTCATTGGTGAGGCGTATTGCTGCCTGTATGGTGGGGTCTGCTCTGCTCCTAAAGGCGAATGCTTCCGAGATGACAGTGGGAGGGAAAGCGGTTGTGGATAGATATGAGATGTAGTTCTCGGCCTCATGGGCCGGGCTGTTGTCCATTTTGTCTTCTGGGTGGCAGGACAAGTAGTCCACCGGGTTGGCATCCCCTCCCGGCTTGTGTATGATCTCTTAGTCGTATTCCTGAAGTCTAATGCCCATCTCTCAATCCGGGGAGGCAGAATCGCTTTGTGGTTGCTGAACAGCAATAGCAGAGCCTGGTGGTCGGTGATGAGGGTAAATCTGCTCCCTATGACGAAATGATGGAATTTTTCACAGGCCCATACGGCCGCTAGACTTTCGCCATCTGCTTGAGAGTAGGCCCTTTCAGTAAGTGACAGGGCTCTACTGGTGTACGCTATGATGTTGTGGTGTGTCTCGTCGTATGGATTGGATTGGGCCAAGATGGTGCCGAGACCAACCGGGCTGGTGTCGACCGTGATGTTGGTATCCCAGCTGGAGTCGAAATATACCAGCTGCTGGTGGTTGGCCAGTTCCTCATTTATGGCGCGAAACACGTCATGGCACGATTTGTTCCAGTCAAATAGTGAGTCCTTTTTTAATAGGTTTCTGAGGGGGTCTGTTATGGCGGCATAGTTTGGGAGGTATCGTGCAGAGTATCCTTCCATCCCTAGGAACAATTGTAGTTCCATGATGCTTGTGGGGGCGTGTAGGTTGGTGATGGCTTTAAGTTTCTCTGGGTCGGCTGTGATGCCTTTGTTTGAGAAGATGTGGCCAAAGAAGCGTAGGCTGGTCTTGTTGATTTTACACTTGGGGCCGTTAAGCGTGAGGCCGGAGGTGTGGAGGATGTTGCATACTGCCATGAGTGCCTTGTCATGTTTTTCCTGACTCATTCCAAATATGAGAATATCATCACTGTAATTGAGGGCATTGACTTCCGGGGATATCAGTTTACCGATTGTCTCTTAAAAGATCTCCGCAGCTGAGGAAATGCGAAGTTAAGACGTTTGTATCGGAACAAACCTTTGTGGATGGTGATAGGTCTGGAGGCTGGATCTATGATGAGCTGGTGGTATCCCTGGTTTAGGTCAAGTTTGGAGAAGTGAGTAGCCTGGTTTTGTCTCACTAGCATGACCCCAATGCTGGGTCCCGGGTGTCTTTCCCTTTGGATAGCTGTGTTCGGGATGCACATGTCAACACACAGGCGTAACCGTCCATTGTCCTTTGGGACGACGAGGGGGGGCACCCACGGGGTGGGTCCTTCTACCATTTCAACTATGTTGTTCTGTAGGAGTAGCTGTAGTTCATTTGACATTTGTGCCTGAAGATGAAACCTGACTCTGCGTGGGTGTTGTGGTACCGGGACAACATGTGGGTCAATGTGTAGGCTGACGACAACGTTTTTGAGCATGCCTACTCCTTCAAACAGTTTGGGAAATATTGTTTTAAGTCCTTCGATGTCAAGAGATTGTGGAGTTATGAATTGTATCTCTTGCATGCTCTGTGGTCGTCCTTGGATGATTTCCAATGGGTCGTAGGTAATGTCAGTAAGAGCGAGGGCCCGGGCTGTTCGGTAGCTGAGGAGACACCGTCCTATGGAGGGGCTCGGTATGACGCAAATAGCAGTAGAGACTTTGCGACCCCTGTGTGATAAGTCACATAGAAATTGTCCCTTTGATTGCAGCGGTTGGGTTAGACCCCACTAGAATATTTGGGCGTGGGATTTGCATAGGGGGTATGTGGCTGCTATTGCGTCATATAGATGTACATTCATAACGTTGACAGTCGCCCCCGTGTCCACAACAAATTGGTTCTGGGTGTCTCCCATCTGCACTGCCACTTTGGGTGCCAGTGTGTTGTCTGAGGAGGTGCTAAGGAGCCTCACATATTCTCTGTCATAGCCACCCTGCAGGTAGCGTGGGCATTCTTCAGCTGCCAGTGGTGCTTATGGTGGTGAATTTTATAGGGGTCATGCACATGTTTGGTGGTGGGGATTGCTTCAGTGTCGTGCTCGGGACCCTTTGGGTATCCTTTCAGGTATGTTTGGTCCAGGCCGGTAGTGTAGTTTAGCAGGTCGACGTGAGGCTGGTAGTCGTACATGTCGTGTTGGCACCTGGGTGGCTCAAGGTGGAGGTCCTCCATGACCCTGACGATTTCGCGGGCAGGCAGCTGTCGTGGTCTGTTAATTTGGGGCCCTCTCAAATGTCTTTCGATCGATGGGGTCTCTTGTCTGTTCTGAGGGTCTTGTAAATCCAGGTGGTGGTAAAGATCGATGGGTGCTGGGTTTGGGTAGTTTCTCCCTGCACATGGCCTAAAATTGGTTTTCTTGACCACAGCACATGCCTCTTTGTCCTATGGCAGGGCATGGACCTCTGTGGGGGTACTCAAATCCACATCTGTAGCATTGTCTGTCACTCAGGGGCTGTTGTAGCTGGCTTCTAGGTCCCTTGTCTTCCTGGAAATCCAGGCTTTCTGGCGTATCCTGGTGGCCCAGGTGTCAGGGCTGTGATGTTGTCTGACTTTCTGGGGTTCTTATGGCAGCTACTTGGGCGTCCACTCTTTCATATGCTCGTGCTAGGTTGAGTATTTTTTGTAGAGACAGGGGCTTTTTAAGGAGGTGTTTCCTGAATAGCGACAAGGTGCATCCTTCAATTATTCTTAGGCGGATTGCTTCCTCATGAACTTTCCACTCTCACCTCCACTCACAGATGACCAGGATTTCTACTATCATCATCCACTTGTGCTAAACAAATACATCCTCACTCCTTTCTCAACATAACTTTCTCTGCTGATGTCTTGAATTACAGCTTCACTCCATAGTCAAGGCAAGAGCTGATAAGGGAAGAGGTGGGAGAGAGATGAGGTGCAGGCAAAAGAATGTGAAGTGTCTGCCAGGGAATGGGCAGTTGAAAGAAGAGAGAGGATAATCAACTTTAATACCAGATGTGTATCCACAGAGGCAGGTGTGGGTCAGGCAGGGAGGGTAGACGGCAGCTTGTTGGAATTCCAGAGTCAGGGAGGGTCACCTGTCGTCATGACCTATTTTTATTTTTCAAAAGTTGATTTTGAGAGAGTTTCTAGTTAGCATTATCATTAAGGTGCTTAAGAAGGTGGTGATCATCTACATAGGTGTACAAAGGGAAACTGTGCAGCGGGGCAAGCACAAGAACCTTAACATAGAGTTAGAAGGGAATAGTGGAAAGAGATGAAACTCGAGGGACACTGCTGTATTCTGAGTGAATGCAGACATGCATGAATGAGAGTGTATGATGTCACAAATGGGATGATGCACGGAACCCTGGTCATGTCATCAGTGAGAGTGTTCTGTATGAGACAGCTGATTGAAGTAGCCAGGCGGGTAAATACAAATACTATGCCCAATACTTCAGGTATATTTATTCCAGGATACCAGGTAAGTTACTAGTAGGTTAGTACCTGACATAACACTGGCCATCCACACACACCAGTGTCCCATTCTAACTGACTCAGAAAACTCCTGACACTCAAACCCAAAATCTTCCACATCACCACATCCCACTTACCATGACCCACGCCACAGAACAAGCTACAACCCTGATACTGTGTGCTGAATGGATTTACTGGCATCCGCTGCCCGTTAACAAGGACATAGTGGCCATGTATGAAGTAGAAATCTAGCATTCTGGGTCTACTGCGGTTACCAGAGTTCCAACGACACTGGTGTGCCATGTGCCTCTATGTATGCAGAGACCCTGCCTTTTCAGACTCTATTGAGTTTATATAAAAAAGGTCACATGGCTTATCGATTGACTGGATTTACAGGACAAGAGACAGCGTTGGTTTCATGATCATGTGCATCCCACCAATGATGATGCTTCTGTGGAAAGGCCCCATGACGTGCTTCTATCCACAGATATGCACAATGCTCTTGTTTCCCAGGTAACATGAACAAGCTTGCTGTACCCCAAACTGAATGGACCATAGCAGGCTAAAGGTGGCATAGGGAGTGCTCCTGCCAATCCCAGTGCTTCAAGTTTGTCAGTGGCCGTGAGTTTCTGGTGCTATACATGCCAGAATTAAGATGCAGGAAAAGTGTTTTATTGATACCTTCCCTTGCTTAGTACTTTCTCTCTACAGGGTGCACAGAGCAGGCCATCCAGAGCACCAGCATGTGCAGACCAGAGTTCAGAATTGAGGAAGTGCAGGTTAACTGAATAAATGTATGTTGTGTGTGCTTCCATGTGTTTGTATGCACTTTTTAAGTGAGTCTGTGAGTATGTACGTGTCACAGGAAGGTGTGTGCCCAGGGAAGGAAGGCTGATGATTGTTGCGGGATGAGTGTGGAGAAGTGTCATCAAGTTTCTGGCAGTGGAGGGAAATCCTTGCATATCTTGGCACAGGCCGCCTGCATATGTTCCCTTAAAGAGGGCAGTACTGGCATTATAAACATTATTTTCATGCAATTGCATAGGCTTCACAGCACATTGTTTTTCTGCAATTGTGCAGGTGTTACTGTGCAGGGGCTCAGAAATACCACTGATGAAAGACTGAAGACAAACACATTTCATGAGGACATATACTTCTACCAGCTCATGGTAACACATACAAGAGATATCATCATCAATAAGGTTTATTTCGGAAATAATAAAGTTTCCATAAAAACATAAACACACACAAAAATACTTTGCAAATAATTCAAAAATGTTAATACCAGATCAGAAGAATTAAAAAAGATTATTCACACATACAAAAAAACAGTAATAAAATAAAGCACCATAATACAAAGAGTTAATTACAAGTTTCCTTACATGAAAGGCTCACCTAAAAAATGATAAAAGTGCACAACCTACTCTAGGGGATTCAGCCCACAACAGATAAAAGAACACTGTGTGGGATAAATTAACCCACTCAGCTGTGCTTTACTATATCACTTTGCTGCAGTGGTGCAAGAAACAGCAAAAAGGCTGCACTGACTCCTGTGCGCGCCAGGATCTCTAAACTGCGTTTATGCAAAAACCAGAAAATGGCTGCACCACCCTGCCACACACATTTCCGGTGGAGTGGAACAGAATACTCACTGCAGGAATGTGCCAGTGTGCTCTGCAACATTGAACATGGAGTGAAGTGAAAGAGGCGGCATTACTTTCCTGAAAACCCCAAATGCCTCTTTAAAATGACACCTTTTTCAACATTTAAAAGTGTTGCTTGGCCCTAAACTCATCCAGTCCTTATGAAACACTGTGATTAAAAAGGCACTGCAATGCCCAGGATCATCCATTTTGTCTCAGAGGAACTGGGCGTCATTTGAATGACAGCTCCTGTCAAAAGTATCTTTGAAAAATCAACCCAGGGCTTTGTTTTCATTTTACACAGGAAATGCATCTAGTTTCTTTGCAAAAGTATCTAAGAATCAGCTGTTCAGAGAAAGACTCTGGGCCTCATTACAAGAGTGGCGGAATGGGTTAACTGGTGCCGCGAAAGGATGCGGACCCGTTAACACCATTCCGCCACATTATGAGGTCCCCTCGCGGGACCCGCTCTGCACGTCTGGTTTCACCAGATACGCAGAGCGGGTCCCGCGAGGGGAAGAGGGAACTAAAAACGGGCCGATTGTAATCAGCCTGTTGTTAGCTCCCTCCCCCATTCCCATTCAGCTCTATGGGGCTGAAATGGGAATGGGGAAGGTCCAGGCTCGGGTTCCTGGAGGGAGGAATTACTGGGCCCTCTGAACTCGGAATGGCCGGGTAATTCCCCATTCTGGGAACCCGGACCCGATTTTGGCAGCAGCCAAATCGCCAATAGCGTCATGGCTACTGCCAAAATCGTAATGAGGCCCTCTAAATAGATGCCTGTCTAAATGTATCCATGCTGCAAAATAACTCCAGCACTCAAGAAAAGAACTATAGCTGCATAAAGTGTGTATTTGCTGGAGATGAAAACCAAATTTAAATAAATAGTAAAATGTGCTTTTTCTGACTGAAGAGATAAAATTGCCTATTTAAAAGTAAAATGTTGTGTGAAGGCCTGCTTACTTAGCAATGTAAAAGGATTTGTTGTTGGTAAAAGTACACCTATAAACTGTTTTGATTCCACAGGTTTTGTTTAAGTTCATATTTAAAATGAGAAAATAAAAGCTAAACCCATAGGCTAAGTTGACAAGCTATATATATATATATATATAAAAAACTTGCTCTGATAGTTGCTAGCCTTGAGAAAGGGTGACACCTCATAAACGTCTGGCACAGGAAAGCGCTCATTGCCAGCTTGAAAGACTTTGAATGCACCAGGACAAAGAAACTTCACAAGCTCAACAGACATTCTTCTTTGCTCCAGGCTGGGACAATAGCAGGGTGAGACTCTCACCTGTCAAGTGTGAGGGGCAATAAAACCTTCAATCGAGAGAGACCCCTCATCCTGCTTCAAAGAAACTGACAATTGACAGCAGTTGGGGGAAAGAAAAAAATGGATCAAGTGACAATGTACTTCCTTTTGGCTTTAAATGCTATGTTGTAACTTAACTTTAAAGGCATTTAACTTTGCAGCAAGAATTCTAAATCTAATTTTATGCACTTTATTTGAAAACTTGGTAGAAGTCATTAGTGCATAAGGAACAGAAGTTATAAGAAAAATGACAGATTACGGGGAAAGTATTGATGTTGCTTACATGACATTTTGTACATACATCCCTGGGGTAAATATGCATCTGTGTACAAAATTGGGGAATTTTAGGTCCGATCTTTCATGTTTAAAATTACCAAAATGTGTCAGCAAGGCGAAACCAGGTCCCACAGACTTGGGGTTTGGATTGAAATATGACGCACAAAATATGTAACCTGTGTATCTGATTTTCTCAGAGGTTGCAACTGCATAAATATGTGTTTGTGGCAACATTTTATTTTGGTTCCAGTAGCTACAGGAGGTTTCTAGGCATTGTAAAAATCACCCCATGAACATGACATCCTTTTTCTGTTATCCAATCAGCGAAGAGCTAGGTGGAGACTTCTACCTTGCCCAATCCTGTTATTAAAGGCGGGAGTAGTAAACCTGCCCCTGCCATATACTGTAGTGATGTCATCTGGCATGATAAATAAGGGCCCCTGACAGCACACAGACAAACACTGATTGCTGACTTTCTTTGCAAATTCCTGCATGGCACCCGGTTCCTGATTTCTTCATCCTGATTCCAGATTTTCATTACAAAGCCAAGGCCTATGCATTGATGACCCCATTTTCAGCTAGGCCTCAAATTCTAAAAAAATCCCAAAAACCCAAGGGAAGCATTCTGATCCAGCCTGGCTTGCTGCTACTAGATGCATGCCTGCTGCAAACTCGAAATCCTGCTTATCTGTAGTATCCAGTAACCAGAGTTGCCAGCACAGTGCAGTCTGGTGACCATAACCGCCCAGCTGATCCTGTCCCGCCAGATTTGCCCAGCTGTCCTGTGTTAGACCAGATCCGTGTGGTGACCAGAACCCTTGACAGTCCAAAATCCAAAATTAAAGTGGACTGTAAGTATTAATAGGAATCATAGAAAACCATAGCATACCTTGCCATGCCTCGTCCTATCCTAATCTCTAAACCATCCTATCCTTACCTTAATAACTTGTAACATTGTCAGAATCCTTATTACAATCCTGTCCTTGATTTATCTTGCTAAGCGCCATTTATTTAGTCATTTTATTTTGTGTAAATCCTGAACTATCAATCCTATTTCATGTGATCGGACTGGTTCCGCCATGGCGGGCGCTGGGGATCTGGGGTTGAAGTCATGAATCAACTCTAGAGCTTACTGTGTCCCTCTTTGTTATTCTAGCCTGAATAATCTAGTATAGAGTAAAATCTAGAGTAAAACTATTCTTGTCCAAACTGAGTTTCTTTTCTGTTTTCACTACACGATTTACTAAAAACGCCTCTTATTCTACATTGCAAAACTCCCTCAGTTTAATAGATAGAGACCTCATTTTAATTCTTGATTATACCTAAGACCTATAGGAACATCTAACCCAAAA
This sequence comes from Ambystoma mexicanum, assembly GCF_040938575.1. Taxonomy (NCBI): domain Eukaryota; kingdom Metazoa; phylum Chordata; class Amphibia; order Caudata; family Ambystomatidae; genus Ambystoma; species Ambystoma mexicanum. The sequence goes on from NC_090932.1 coordinate 1,418,889,337, forward strand.
ACCGTACTCAAAATTATTAAAAACCGTTTGGTTAATTTTAGGCGGGTATCAACATTTTTGCAAAGTTTTACAGGTATTATTTTTATTCTAAGTTATTTTCAACCTTCCATTGAAATTCAAATTGTTTACTTTTGCTCAAACCATTGCTTATGACTGCTAGTATCTTTCCAATGTTGCTCCCATAGAAATGTGTACTGATATAAAGATTTTTCAACACATTAATTGTTTTATTTAGCCATTTCCGAGTGTCACGTTAACATTGCAAAGGTTCAAATCCGTTTTTCTCTCTTGTTTGGGGAGGGAAAGTGGGATTCAAATTATGTTTCTTATTCCTCATTCCTGATTACCTGCTGCTTCCTTGTATCTATTTAGAATTGTTTATTTGTGGGTTGAGGAATATTGCAGGGGGAAATTCTAACTTGAGTGCTATCTTTCCAAAAATTAAAAGTGTTCCTATTTCTCTGGTGTTTTCTGTTTTGTGTTGCTAAAGAATGAATTTAAGTGCATAATATACCTTCTTATTTGTTATTGTCACCACATTGGTGATTGCTGCCCCATATATTAAAAAGTATATTTTTGATTTGAATTTTAAATAAATAAATACATATTACCTTTACCAACGAGCCTGATTCCTGGTCCATCGTGACCCGGGGTATTTGAAAAGGGGTGTGATATGAGTGGTGTATGTCTCAAATATTGAACCTATATATATAATAAAATTAGCATTGCAGTTGTACGCTGCATACTAGGCTGAGACCAGGGTGTATCACCTGATTGAAATACTTAACAGATTTGGGGGCTTGTGCCGTGATTTTGAGTTTGTTTACCACCAGTGATAGTCTGGCACAGTAGACTTACCTATGGGGTAGTGACACTCTGCTTGGTTGGTGTACCATGCTACACTGTACAAGCGCCTCCCAAAACAAATACTCCAAGACCAGGTCGGTCTATGAAAGTACACATTGACATTTCCAAAATGGCTATCCCACTAGAAATCAGTATGGCTAGGGAGCAAATTGTGCACAAACTTTTTGTCAGGGGTGAGTGGCCAGGACAGAATGAACATGTCTGGCTACAGGAAATCACACAACAGGTCACTGCCATTAACATGGATACATGGCAGGACAATGGCCCATTACACAAAGCTCTCAGTGAATTGTACATGGCCCCAAAATTTAAAGAGGAGCAAAGCAAAATTGCCAGAATTGCTAGCTACCTATACCCCCACATGGGAGTGATACGGGAAAAGCACGCTGAAAACATTGTTCTGGCGCAGAATCAAATTGAATCATTAGAGAAAATCCAGACTGATTTAAATTCTGCGGAACAGAAATTACGGGAGAGCCAAGAATTGGAGATAAAATCTAGGGATTATGGCACAAGATTAAAAGAGGGTCTGGCCCTCCTACAGCAAGAGAAGGCAGAGCAAGACACACAATCACAGGCACTAAAAGAGGAGTGTCAGGAAAGGGTTGACTCTCTGCAAGAGAGTCAACAAAAGCTGGCGCAACAATTACATTTTAACAAGGCCTGTGCAGAGCAGGTAGTCATCCTACAAGGCCAGATAGATAAATTGAATGAGGACAATAATAAATTAATTGTAAAATACCTCCACTCTCAAGAGGAATTTGATCAGGAGCACCAGAAATTCCATACTATAAAAAAACAAAGAGATGACCTGGCAGAGTAGAGGGGCACTCTAAATCAAGAGAAAGATCCCCTAGATCAGTAAATAAGCAAGTTACACGAAAGTAAGTTGGCCCTCCAGGAGTTAGAGGAACTGAGAACTGAGTATGGGAAGCTAGTGGAGCCTGCAAGATGGGTAGAAGGTGCTCTGAAGGAGAGAACACCCAAGCCAAAGACACACAAACCCAGGAAATGAATCACTTGCAACAGAGAATGTCCCAGTACTCCCAAAACATGCAGGAAGCACAGAGGGACATTGAGGCCCTCTGTGAAAAGATGGATGGACTCCACCAACAAGTAGCCGGGTAAAATCAAATCATTGAGACCAGTAAGGCCTTGATAGATGAACAAAATGCCCAGATTTGTGCTTATCACAAGGAAATAGGGGCTGAAAAAGAAAAGGTAGAAAGATTAGAGAAAGCGGGTGCTAGATTAAATTCTAACTGCAGGGACAGGGCAACCCCTGATCATGACATAAGGACCTCTGTACTCAGGGACTCCAACCCATTCAATACAATGAATACTGCCAGCTTCATGTCTACAGGCTCATATGAACCGGGGGCCGTGGGGATGGCAGAATTCAATAGGGTTGGTAAAATGGGACTGACAGATCAGCGCCCCCTAGAAATTGATGGACGGGCGTCCCTGTACAGATCCCCAAATGTAAGGCTGATATCTCTGACCAGGAAGACTTCTATGAGGGGAGAGTAAGGGAATTGGATCCACAAAAATGCTGCCTTCCGAAAGATTAGTTGGTGAAATTTGGTGGGGAAGTTCAGGAAATAAAGTCCAAAAAGAGTATCCTGAAGACCTCTACCCAGTTATGGCAGTGGAGGGGGGGGTACTCTGCCAATCCTGGGAGCAGGGGAGAGTCAGAAGACTCCTCTGAGCATCACAGGAATAGGAAAAGTAGGCCCCCACATTGTGCAAGCCCTTCACAAGCTCACAGAATCAGGGAGTGCTTAGAGCAGTGATGGCGAACGCGTGGCACGCGTGCCGCTGCCGGCATGCCGAGCCGTCTCTGTGGGTACGCCGTGACTACAGTCATGCACTGTAGTCACTGTGTCGGCTCCCACAGTTCTCTGGGGAGAACCCTGAAGCCACGCCCCCCGCTAGGACCTAGACCCGCCTTCCCCCACCTCACGAGACCCAGTAGCACTTCGCATGCGCGCCGCTGGCTCTGGGCACAGGCATGTTTAATGAGCCAGCGCGCGGGAAAGTTTAGTTTCTCATTACGTGCGACGTGCATCCTGCTGCAAGCTTTTTCGCCTGACAGACCTGACGCTTCGGTCGGAGTGGCAGTGCCTGCAGCCTCGGATCCGCCGAACTGTGTAGGAGTCTGCGCCACTGCTACCGCCTTTGAATTCCGGCAATGATGTGGAGGCGAGGATTACTTCAGGAAAACAAAGCCAGGTAAGAAAAAAGTGCCGTCAGCCCCACTACATACTTGCCAGCATTCTGTGACCAAAAAGATGTAGGATTTTTCATGTTTCAAAAATAATTCACATAACAATGACATTACAGGAAAATACAAAACATGCATTGATTGTTGGCACCATTGAAGCATTCTAAAATACACAACCCATCAAACAGCAGCATGGAAAGATGTTCAAATGTTAAAAATGTATTAATTGGCCAATAGTGATGAAGCGCTCATGAAAGAGACATTCCGCCGACGCTCGCTTTTTTTTTCTTCCTATATTAGGAGTAAAGAACATGAGACATCATGCACTAATTGGAATAGATCACTGGGTGAAATAGAAACAATATTCCTCTGTCTTCAGCCATAAAACTGATGTTTTTAATGCTCAATATAATTCATTTGGAGGGGGTTTTAATTTACAGCACTCATTTCACAGGCACACACTAGGATGCCCATGAGGGGGTACACAATGAAGTCATATATAACAGGTGAATTTAAGGCGAGAGTTATGGAATGGGAAAGGGGAAGGCTCGGGGCAGGAGGTGAGATGTACAGATCTTCAGCCTAGAAAGTGAAGCAGCCCAAGCAGTACATAGTTATGACAAGTTGAACACTGAATGACATGGCGACTGATACCCCCCTCAGTCTGATAGGCAGATGCTGTGTGATGGTGTTACACTCTGCCAGTTGCCTTCACTGCTGGTTCACCGGGTTGTACCAGCAAAAGTGCAGGACTCAGTCAAGTAGCTGTCATGGCGGTATGTTAACATTTTTGTGTGTTTCTGTTGCAGACCTGCAGCAATGAAACGGTGCAGTAGTGTCTCTTGCCCAGCCTCTTTCCCCTGCCTAAGTGCAATTGGTGAATGGGCCAGGGCAAGCTCAACGTGGGTAGCTCCACACTACCAACCTGTCAGCCCCATCATAGTGTTATTTCTATATAGATTTCTCTTCATGAGTTGTTTGAAGATCTCTAAAGCCTGTTATAAAATCTATGTGGACACCCTAATTTGTATATGTATTGCAATGTGAAGGGATGTCACCGCAAGTGACTTTGCAGTGGCTCTGTCTGTCTTCTTCTTGCTGATAGATTCTATCCATCAGCAGTGATTTTTGGATACGAGGCATGAGCCTCATTACTCCATCTTCTCGAGTTGAGAATGTAGTTCTGTGTTGGGATTCTTCATGGTCTGTGTGGATTTGTCACAGTTTATTATGTACCTTTTTTGTGAAATGTTGCAATAATATTTTTGGTATAGGTAGGTAGGGATAGATTTGTATTGGGTGCTTCATCCGTCTTTATTTTGTGTTTTTTGTAGACTTGAACACCCAAAAATGAGTACATCAAAGAAGGCAAAATTAAAAACAGATAGTGGAAGATCATTCCAAGAGGCCTGGACACAGTCATTTGGAGTGATTGAACGCAATGGGAAAGCGTTATGTGTTCTGTGTAGTGAAAGTGTTGTACCTCGCACATCAAGTGTCAGACGTCATTTTGATACCAACCATAAAAGTGTTGCGGAACTTGGTAAAGCTGAAAGAAAAGAGTTTCTTGATGGGAAATTAAGGAAATATCACTGCCAGTATCGTAGTTTTTACAACTATCTTTCTAAAACAATTTATCTGGCAACTGCCAGCTTTGAAATTTCACTGTGCATAGCAAAACATGGAAAACCCCTCTCTGATTGCGATTTTATCAAAACGGCCATGTTGGCTGTGAGTAATTCCCTTTTTCATGATTTCCCAAACAAGGACAAAATTAAGCAACGAATCTCTGAAATGCCACTTTGCAGAAATACTGTTAAAGATAGAGTCCTGCGTATGGCAAGTGATGTTAGCCAGCAGCTCACCACTGACTTACAAAAGGCAGCCTGTTACTCCATGTGCTTGGATGAAAGCACAGATATAAATAATCATGCAAGGCTAGCAGTAATTTTGCGTTATGCTGTTGGTGACACCATGAGAGAAGAGCTCATGAAACTGGTGTCTTTGCCTGGAAGAACACAAGGGATAGATATCTACAATGCTGTGATGGAGGCTTTTTTGTCACATAAGACATAAGGCCAGAAAAAGTGGTTTCAGTTACTAGTGATGGGGCACCTTCCATGGTGGGGGTAACATCTGGTTTCATACAGTTTTTTGTTAAAGAAGCAAAACATCCAGCCATTCAATTTCATTGTATTATACATCAAGAAGCTCTTTGTGCCAAGGAAAGCAGCAGAAAATTAGACGATATTCTCAAGGATGTCACAAAAATTGTGAATTACATCATGGCTCATGCTCTTAATTGTCGACAGTTTCAAGCACTTCTTGATGAGGTACAGGCACAGTATAATACTTTACTTATGTACAATAATGTACGGTGGCTAAGCAGAGGAAGGGTCTTGGAGAGATTTGTAGCCTGCTTGGATGAAATTAGGCTGTTTATGAATGAAAAGGGGCAGGAATATCCACAGCTCACTGATATGACCTGGCTCACCAACCTCATGTTTTTTACTGATTTTACAATACACTTCAACGTACTGAACAAAAAACTGCAAGGTTTAGGGAAAACAGCAGAAAGGATGTTTTTTGATATCAGAACATTTGAGAGAAAACTTCAGGTTTTTGAAAGAGACCTTGAAAGTGGGCCGCTGAAATATTTTCCAAATCTAAAAATGCATTTGGAAAATTCTACAACATTTACAGACAATCCAAACCATCAGGAAATCTACAAGGAATTTTCTAGCATTATAGTAGTTGCAAAGGAGAATTTTAGTAACAGATTTTTACAGTTCCGTAAGATGGAGACAACCCTGTGTTTTCTTACGTCTCCAGATAAAGCCAAATGTGAAGAACTTGATCTTTCCTGCTTACACTGGTTAGATTTAGAAAATCTTGAAATGGAGCTACTGGAATTTCAAGAAAGCTCTATCTGGAAAAATAAATTCTATGACCTGCGTGCAACACTTGAGAAGATGGAGTGTGAAGGGATAACAGAGGACAGCACAGTTGCTAGTTCGGAAAATGAAATCCTTAAAGTGTGGAATTCTCTGGCAAATAATTTTAAGTCAATGAAAACACTTGGGATTGCTTTTCTTTCTTTGTTTGGGTCATCCTATGCTTGTGAGCAGCTGTTTTCAGCATTGAATTATATCAAATGTGATGCCAGAAATAGACTAACAGATGAACTCAGTGCTGTATGTGTTGCTCTTAAACTAACAGAGTATGAGCCAAGGTTTGACAAGTTATCAGCATGCATACAACAGCAAAAATCACATTAATTGTGCCCACAAAAGGCGTCTTTAAAAAAAATACATGCACGTGTACAGTTGTTGTTTTTTTTTTTTGTTTTTTTCAATAAAAAAAATGTTTAATGGAAAGCTCTGTTATTGTGTTTTTCTTTTTAAACAAAAGCTGTTAATTAGTTTGAAAAACTGTACGAATTGTTTTGTTAAACTAAAACCTTGTTATTCAGGTTTAATTGCAGTGTTGGCACTTTGAAAAAAATAAGTCATTTTGGTTTGCAGTTTGGGCACTTGGGCTCAAAAAGGTTTGCCATCACTGGCTTAGAGGATCAAGAAGCCACCTCCAGTAGCAGCGCTTCTGAGTTTGAGGACGAGTGGACTCGGGTGACTAAAACCAAGAAGGCAAACACAATTAAGAGAGCTATGCAAAAAGATCCCCTTAGGCAGATCAAGGCCATTAGGAGTGTTATAGCCCCATATCATAAAAATGCAAAGTATTATGTCTGGAAACACCTAGAATTATATGAACAAATGATGGACACCTTTCATATGAGTGACAGCCAGAATTGCATACAGTATGTGAAATGGACATTCTCACCTGAATACTCCAGTTTCTTTGCGGGACTGGAGGATCAGAACCACTCAAGATGGTCCAACTACAGGGCGGCCATCTTAAAACATTTCTCTGCACACAGAAACCCCCAAGAGGCCCGTAAGGCAGCCTACTATTTGCAGCGCAGGGAAGATCAGGCCCCACAAACACGCCTTTGCACAGACTACCAGGAGGGTACAAACAGATAGTCGGGAGTTTATCACTACCTTCTTTCATGCCCTCCCAAAATACATAATGACCAGGCTGGTGAGGGACTTTCATGAGAAAAGATCACTGGACTGGGTCATAGAACAGGCGACCCACATTAATGAGGTACACAAACCGGCAGATAACAAAAACACAAACAAAAACCCCTAACCAGCCAACACCCCTGCTGCTGCTAAGGTGGCAGAGGTGAAGGTTGCCCCCATTTCAGATCTGGAGATGGGGGGGGTCTAAAAATATACCTGTACAAAATCCATCCAATCAAAGAACCACAATGCCCTTGATCCAATCCCAGACAGGCAGTAGTCGGGGAGGTAATCCCACAAATGGGACCCTAACTCCCCTGGTTATATCAGCCCTCGATACGAGGGTAACAGACTCATCCTGGGGTATGTGTGGAATCCCCCAGCCCAAGGGGGTGATCCAACCAGGTAGGTGCCACCCCAAGAAACTTCCCTCCTAACTTTCCCCAGGAGGGCAGTAATCCCCAAATTGCGGGACGAGTTTCTTTCCCCGGTACCCTCAAAATCCCAACCTACAGATCCACCCTCCTTTCTTTCCCCACTTTCAAGAGCCCAGACAGCCAAATCCGGGAAAGGAGAGGCCAAGGGTGGAGGGTTACCAAAATTCTCCAAACCCGGGCTACTATGGGAGAAGGGATAGTTACCCTTCCCGTGATTCACCTAGGATTGACCAGAGACCCCCGCACCAGCCAGAACAGGTGTCCCAACTGGAGCGCCAGGTCCAGAACCTGTCCCAGCATCTGGGTCGCATGTTGAGGGCTCAACAGAACCCTAAGATGAACATGGCGGCTCAGAACTCCACAAACCAAGGTTCTGGTACCCCAGAGCAATGACGGGGAGAGCACCCGACAACTCACTGGTTCCAGAGGAGGAGGCAAGAGGGGAAGGGAGGTGTAAAGCCTTAGGAGAAGCTTCCTTCCTCACCCGTGGAAAGCCCCTGGACACCCAGGAACTGAAACAAAAATATCCTGCCACCAAAATCCTGCCACCCAAGGAACAGAGGGTGGGTAGGAGAAATAAAGAACCCAAAAAGACCCATTTTGTGGAGGAGGTTAGTGTCCTCCAATTTAAAGGATAGGAATCCTCAGAGGATTCTGGGAAACAAATCTTCTCCTTCAGAGATGGGGGAACTCCACCAAAGAAAAATGGGTCCCAAGAGATCCTAATGAAGACTGGGGGGATGTGGGGACTGAGTTAAAATCTCCCATTATTGAACCCCACAATGATATCAAGGAAACCCCACTGTCCAAATCTATTCTGGAGACTGCCTTCAAAAAAGGGTGCGGGGGGCGGCCCAGAATCAGAAAAAGGGGAGCCCAAAACTCCCCAAATATCCAACTGTCACATTTTTCTTGCAGATCCCCAAGCTCCCACACAGAATCATGCCCAAACCACCACTGTATCAGAGTCAAGAATCAGGAAATTGACCAACCAACTTGCCCAAAATGCACATTATCTTTGCCCGCTTGAGGAGAAGGAGGTAAGATTTTATGCCCCGGTCCAGGTACAAGGGCAGTGTACAGTGTTTTTACTGTTGGACACTGGATCCCAAGCAACTCTTCTGTCAAAGAGGACCTTTGATCAGCTGAATTCAGGAAGGGAGAAGAGATACCAGATCCCTCTCAACCCTCTTCCCGGACAACTTCAGAACATAGATTGGAATGAAATTCCTATCAAGGGGACTGCGGATCGGGAAATAAAAATCGGGCAACACAAGCTGAAACACCTTGTCATAGTCATGACTCCAGAGAGCACACCCTGTCTACTGGGGAATGACATCCTGCAAAGGTTGTCCCCCGTAATAGACTGTGTGAACAAGGTCCTCTGGACCCAGACTAACTGACCAATACAATTAAAACATAGTGTCAACCATGTTACCTTAAATGGCACATGAGACATGGTTGAACAAAAACATGATCATATTGAGTTCCATTTTCAGAACAACCAAGTACCTGACGTGACAGTAATTGCTTTAGGAAAACTGGTGATGGGAACTCCTCTCCATTTCTGACAATCAACCTTCCTTCCAGTTTCAAGAGGCATTCCACACTCGAAGGAAATACTTTGAAATTGTATACCAATTCACAATCTGAAAATCCTAATTCCATAGTCAAGAGTGATGAGAAACCAGCTCAAAGTTTAGCTGACATTCGGAAGCTTAGAGAACAGTTATTCATCCCTATTCAGTAAAATGACGGGAAGGAATATGTTCTCGCCCTAGTATGCATGAACAACGGTAAGAGCTTCATCAGCGAAGCCATGTTCTGAAAACTCCCAAAAGATCCAGCCATTCCCACATTTAAATTGATCGATAAGTGGGAAATGGGCCTGGAAACTCCCAATTCCAAACATCTCCTGCCTATAAGGTGTATGCTCAAAATCTCTATCGGAAACAAAAGCATAGTGCATAATTGTTGGGTCTTGCGAGATGTCCCTGCTGCATTCTATTTAGGCAGTGGCATTCTCAATCGGTTTGCCATTAATTTGGACCTGATCGATTACAAAGACTGGTCCCGATTGGGGGGTAATCCCATGGACATTGACGGTTCAGAAAAAGCATTTCGGTCAGCCCAATTGCTGCCGTATGCAGTTGAAGTTCAAATTGGAGAGGAAATCGCCATCCCAGGACGGACACAACTATTCCCACTTGAATTAAAAATTAAATGAGGACAGAAACTGCAAAATCCTTATAAATATGTTCACCTCAACGCCCATCTCCAACAGCAAGGGTTGGGGTTAAACCCAACCCCATCAGTCAATGTAGAACACAACACCATTCCAATATTGATGGATGACGGCAATCTTAGGAGTATCACTCTGGGCGCAGGCACCATTATTGGAATGGCGGTTGATGACCGACATTATTCCATAGATTTATGTAATGAACTGATAGGACCAATCCCCAATGACTGTTTTGACAGTGATAGCGACAATGACAAAGCACCAGACAGGATCTTCACCCGGCAAGGGGGGAATATCCTGGTGTATTCTTCCTGCCCTTATGGTGAGGAAGAGATGACCTGTGACATCAGGAGGGATGAGGTGATCTTCCAGGTCCACAAGGACTGCCTCTCCTGCCTGAAACCCTCTGTCCAGGTCAATACTTCCACCCAGCTGGAGGAGGCAAAAAAATAGTCAAATCAGAATTCTTTCCAGGCTTCAGGCAAATGGTTGACGAGATAGTCAAGCTAGCTGAAGCCTGTGAGACTCTGGAGCAAAAGCAAAATTTGAAACAGCTGTTCTTAGATTTTCAAGATCGCTTGGCGGTGGATTCATATGACTGTAATCGCACCAAAATCCATACAACAACAATTCCTATGGACCCTGGCATGACTCCAGTGTTTGTGAAGCAATACTGCTTGCCTCTCGCATCCATGGAGTCCCTGATGGAAATTATCAAAAACCTTGAGTCCCATGGGATAATTCGTCCAGTCCACAGTACCTTTAATAATCCGGTGCTGGGGATTTTAAAACCCAACGGCCAGTGGAGACTCTGTGCTGACCTAAGGGAGCTGAATAAATGGGTCCATATGTCCCGATGGCCTCTCCCCTACGTTGACCAGGGGCTGGCCCAGATTCAGGGGTCAAAGGTATACACTGCCATTGACCTGACCAATGGGTACTGGACCGTACCTGTCAGTAGGGAGGACCAATACAAGCTGGCCTTTACCTTCGGGGGGAAGCAGTACACATGGACGCAGACTCCCTTTGGATACATCAACTCCGGCAACCAATTTAACATCTTCTTACACAAGGCCATGCCCGACTTGGGTGAAAAGGGTAACCTGGCCTATGTAGATGATGTCCTGATCAAAATATCAACTATGGAGGAACACATAGCGGCAATCCGTTATGTTATGACACAGTTGAGGTTTGCCGGAGCAAAACGCTCTTTTCAAAAGGCACAGTGGTGCAGAACCTGTGTCAACTTCCTGGGGCATGAGATAACCCCTGAGCGTCTCTGTCCCCAGGAAAAGAAAGTTGAAGCACTCATAAAACTGATAGACCCCACAACTCTGCGTGCGCTAAGGAGCCTCCTTCGACTGCCTAATTACAGTAGGAAGTTCATCGAGGATTACGCAGAGATCACAAGACTCCTGATCCATCTGTTGAAGGGGGAGGTCAAGTGGGAGTGGGGTCCAGAACAAGCCAAGACAGTAAAGCAACTCAAAAGAAGCCCCTCAAAAGCACCTTGTCTAGCTTACCCTGTCAAAAAGAGGGAGTTCTTCTTGGAGACAGAGTTCTCTAATACATGCTTGACCGCAGTATTATATCAAAAGCACGACAAGGTAAATAAAGTCATCTCCTATGCAAGTAAGACTTTATCCTCTGTGGAGGAAAAATTCAATGATTGTGAGAAGGCACTCCTGGCAATGGTGTGGGTATTGAAAAATGACTGCCCATTCATCCAGGGGAACACATACTAGTGGAGACTCCCAACTAGCCTTTGCAATAGCTCCAAAGTGACAGAATCTGGGCCGGATATGTGAGTAATTCCAGAATTACTTCCTGGATTCAGTCAATGCAAGACTTTCCTGTGAAGGTAAGATATGGCCAATACAAGGAGAGTCCCCTCGCGCAAAGTATGGCTGACTTGCATGATTGTGCCAGAGTAAACTGTCTCGAGGATGAAAGTCTTAAAACCCAGGACAACATGGAGGTGTACCTGAATTCCCCACACAAAGTCTATGAGGAAGACAAGTGCGAGGGAATGCCCACTGTTTATGTTGATGGGTGCTCCTACCATGTTGACAACAACAGGGAAATGGAACTGGTGGGCGGCGTTGGAAATGCCTGGGTAAATGATGCCCCAAAACCCTCTGCTGAGTACAAAATCAGTCCCCATAGTAGTCAGGTGGCTGAGCTGATGGCAGTTCATCAAGCCATCCTCACTGCTGCCCAACACCAACTCCACAAACTGGTCATAATCACCGATTCAGATTATGTCCGGAACGGATTCGTGGAGTACCTGGTAAATTGGAAAACCAGAGGCATGCTATGTGCTAACAACAAGCCACTCAAGCATGGCAAGCTAATACAAAATATTGATGATCTGGTCACCTCTAGCGGGATGACCATCTATTGGAAAAAGATCAAGGCTCATTCCAGGATAGAGGGACCAGACAAAACTGGAAATTGCCTAGCTGATCAGCTGGCCAAAACCAGAGCAATCCAAGGGGTTCTCCTTGAGATCGAGTCCCTGTTGGGGAAATCCAGGTCACTGCTATCACTGGGTCGCAGACAAATGCTCACAATGAACTCTCAACTGCCCAGTGGAGTAAGAAGACCTCAGATGCTGATTTAATCACGGCTCAAAAAGATGATCCAATCATTGGTAAGTTTTATCAACACATTGAGGACTCTTACAACTTTCCCCTGACGGATACCAATTGCATTGGGAAAGAGGACCTCAGAGTGTTGATGTGTAAGAGGATTCAATCCAGCACTACAGCTAAGTCAATGCCTAGTCTGGGATACTGAATGGAAACCCTTATTGATATATCTTTATGTCCAGTTCATGAGTTCTGGATGACTACCCCTATATAACACCCCTCTCTTGGAATCCCGCTGACCCCACTGAGCCAAGAAGTAGTTCTGTTTTGCAAGTTTAAAAGGTTTATTTGAGAAAAATTAAACAATATATATATATATCACACTTTTATGATAAATTAATAATTAATATCACACTTCAGAACATGAGCAGTTAACAACAATGGGTAATGTTCTACTAACAAACTGATTTGATTACCCAGGAGTAGTATAAAGGATGAGGTAACACGCTTGGGAATAGGAACAGAAGAATAAGGTGGTAGAGAATGCTTTATCTAGTTTCAGATGGATGCAATGTTGAATGAAAATGCAATACAGAAAATACTCAATATGATTTCAACAAAACAATGTAATCACTTTTCTCTGGCAATCCACTCCCCCCTTATGCAATGTAAGTAAATGAAAGGAAAGCACACAGTTCTCAGAAATGCAATCAAATGTAATTCAGTTCACCCCAGCAAGCTTAGACTACAGAAGTTTGAAACACAGGCCCAAAATGCTTTTATATGTGCTGGCAATGAAGTGAGGAATATGCTGAAAATGGTTTTAATTCCCTTTAGGAGGTTCAGGGTGAGTGAAATATACTTGGGATGAGTTCAGGCTCACTTTAGCAAGGATCTAGGAGTAACTAGCAGGTTAAACGAATTTTTGGCAAAGGAAAGCAAGGAAGCTGCTGTTTTCACACGTGGCTGGATTTTTAACCAAATCGCAAATCGCGGCAAAATTCGCGAATGCGTGAATCACGATTACGGCAGTAAAAGTATAAGGAGTAGCAAGTCGGTTCTAAGCTTGTTGAAAAGCTGAGATTCTAAGCTTTCAGAGGAAAGTTAAACCAAGTTCCTAGCCCAAATGGTTACGAAGTTATGAACGATTTTGTGAAGGTGGTTTTTCGGATTTGAAATTTTAAAAGTTCAAAGCGACAGTTTACAGCTTGCAGCTAGAAAATGACAGGTGGCAGCTTCGCAAATGACAGGTGACAGTTAGGAGGCAGTTCTGGTTAGATTAAAATAGATTGAATTATATTATTTTAACTAAGAGATTGGTTCTGCACAGTTCTGCTAGGTACTCACAATATATTTTTGAATTAGGCCTCGCCACAGATCTGGTCAGGTTTTGGACTGGACTCTGGTTCTGGTCTCGGCACTTCACAGTGATCTGGATCAGCTCTCTGGTTCTGCTAACAGCGGTCTGGGTCACTCTGGATCTCTGGCCTCTGGTTCTGGATACTGCTCTGCTTTCTCTGGGTACAGCACTGCTTCTGGATCTTTCTGGCACAGGGTTTCAGGCCAGAATCAACACCTGGGTCCGGCTGTGAATAGTCTGCAAATGATTTTTGGGCCTGCTGACAAATACTTTTGCTTGCAGTGGGCCTTCTTGGTTCAAAGTTCTGTAGTCTCTGTTTAGCTTGGAAGTCTAAGTGTAGGATCTCTGGATGTGAAGTCCTCGGTCAGCATGCTCCGCAGCAAATGGAATTGAATGTCCCTACCTGTCCCAGCAGTCTCTTTTTATGTGTTTTGAAAGTGGGTGGAGAGGCTAGCTTTCTAGGCCCAACCCCTTCAGAGTTCTGATAGGTTGGAGAATTCTTTGCGTTCTCACTGGAGAGCAGGATTGTGTGTCAGAATGATGTCATTTAATGGCTTGCAGAAAGGACACTCCACTGTCAAATTGCACACAAATCTATATTTGATCAAAATACACATTTCTCAAATACATAGTGGTTTGTCATTGCATGTACATATTACCTATCACATGAGGTATACTCTGTTCAAACTCTGCTCTTCCTGAGGGCTTGCATTCAAAAATGGCAACTTATTTTCGATTTTAGTGGGTTATGCAACCTTGGTTCTTCATTAAAAATTATACACATATACACGGCCTGTCCTTACATACTCCAGTAAATTCCCATGTCTCTAGCTTAAACACAGAGTCTGTAGTATCCATAAATAGCGGGGGTTTGCCCCAGAACATCACACAAATTCCCAACGCGTCTTAAAACGTGCACAGAAAATTCACAAGAATTATGGTATCATTTAAATAATTTTGACAAGTCCGCACTGTGAGTTATACATCTTTCTTAGAATCATATTCTGGCCAACAGGGGTGTGTCTTTTCAGGTCACATGGTGTAGAAACCAGTTTATCCAGTTTCTGCCAAGCTCAGAGACCCTGCCCCTCCCAGCTTCTGCCAAGAGGAAGCTGTTTTACGGTCCCCCCAATAAACCATCTGCCTGAGTCCTGGAAGGCCCATTGTTCAAGAGGAAGCCATTTATGGCCTCCCCCCAATAAACCCTCTGCCTGGGTCCTTTGTTTAGTCTCTAGCAGTCCCTTGGTAATTCAATCAGAGAGGGGTAACCTCCCCTCAGAATGCAGCCAGGCCTGAGAACTGCTGTGGATCCAGTTTCACTCCAATTGGGGGGAAGTTGTCCGGCAGAATCCAGTTCCTTAAGCCAGGCCCCAGCTAATGTCACTTCTAGTTACCCAGTTTTCTGCATTCAAATAAAACTAACAATTTTTACACATGCAGCTAGAATGCTGATTCTAAGTTCAAAACTATGACATTTTAACAGTGACAAACTATGTGGCAGTCACAAGTCTGTCCCTCAGTTTATTTACACATTTCGATTTTTGGTAATTTTAAATCCAGTTTCAGTTTAAGCCGCTGCAGACCTGCAGAGCTCAGCCAGTCTTGTTATAAACCTTCAAATCACTTCAGAATATAACTTTACATTGTATCCAACTCTCAGTAAGTCTTTCTTTGGCCTGCTTTGGGTTCATTTATTCAGATTTACACAAATGCCTGGTGTTGTTTTAAAACGCCGGCTTTCTGATAGTGGTGAGTACTGGTAATGCAACCATTTTTGGGATTTAAGAAAATGAATTCCCCACAGTTCTAGGTTGCTTTTGGCAATCAGCATTGCCATTCCCAATGGTTTCAGGCTACTGTGTGGGTAGCCCAATGGGGGTTTTAGGCAGTGCCCTTCTGTGCCCATAACATTGGCAAAAATGGGTGGCAGCCTATTCTTCATGCATTTCCCTGTGCATTTTCCGGGAAGCTCTGGCCATCATGATGTTTTCCATGCCAGTACTGCACAGTTTTTGTGGTAGGGCTCGGATGCATGGGTAAAAACATCCCACAGATGAAATGTCTAAAAATGTTTGAATCCAAGATGGTTTGTTGGTGAGGAGATCCATATCTGGCTGTGACCAGTGGGTGGTCCCTACCTCATTCGAAGCCTGATGCTAAGCCACGCCCATGATGCAGCCACAGCCAGTCATCGGGGGTTTCATAGTACATTAGAAATCTTGTGAGAGGTTGCATACTGGCCACACATGGGGCAGGACCTCGACCAATACTTGAAGGGGTGTCTTGTGTGTGCACAATTTCAGCCAACATCACTCACACACCGAGCTCCCTTCCAAAAGAGGGGGATGACACTGCCTTGGTCACGGGCCCGTGATTCCTCTAGGGGGAACAAGTACATGTTAACCGTACCATGCTTGTTTACTAAATGGGTGGAATGTCTCCCGGCCACAAATTGCAAGGCAGAAACAGCAGCTGCTCTCATGATCAATCACATCTTCTCGCGTTTTGGACTACCCCAAAGGATTGAGTCAGACCGAGGTAGTCACTTCACCAGCGAAGTGATGACAAAGATGTGGAAAATACTTGGGGCAAAAATGAAACTTCATTTAGCATACCGCCGGTCTTCTAATGGTGGAGTTGAGAGGTACAATAAAACCATTGTGAGCATACTAAAAAGGTTTGTGGCAGATTCTGGCCCAAGTTGGGACATCGGATTACCGCTTGTCCTGATGGCCATCAGATCTAACCCTTCTTCTGCAACTAAGATGTCTCCATTTGAGCTGATGACTGGACGAAGGATGGTGCTACCCCAGCATCTGCTCTATAGAACATAAGAGCAGACATTGAAAAATGTCTCCACAACTCATGAGTATATTGAGAATCTGAGAAAACATCTTCAACATGCTTTTGCGTATGCTGAGTGGAATTAAGAAAGATCTGCAGACAGCATGAAGACCCACTATGATCTAAAGACAACCAAAAAGGAATACCAAGTAGGAGACAGGGTCTACTTGTACAATTTCCAAAGGAACCAGACCAAAGAGTGCACATTTTTGCCTACCTGGAGGGGACCTTTTGAAATTGTGCAAAATCTCACCAGTCGCCTACAGAATCTGCATCCCCAAAGGTGACTTGACAGAAGAGAAGTGGGTCCACATCAATCAGCTAAAGAGATGCCACCCCAGGCACACTTTGCAGCAAATAGAGGAGTCCATAGAAAACCCACTGGGGGATACATCTGAAGCATAGGAATATTTCAATTGTCACTGAATGTTAGTGGGAATTTGTCGTAACTGGTTTGTGTTCTCTTTTATAGATTTGTACTGGTTGTGCCTACCTAACAACCAAGGAGGACCGCCCCGGCAACCTGGAAGGGAGAAACCAAAGGAGATCCAGAAGTGTCACTCCACACCATGAAAGGAAGATACCAGGGAAAACAAGGAAGTGTTGTTCCACGTTCCGTCCAGAGGCAGCAAGGGGAACATGTCTCATCGTTCGCTGATGGAAGAAGGACTCATACCCAACTGAACCTGTTTTTCCCATGGAAGAAATCCCACTTGCCTGACTCCCCCGCGACTGGAAGGCCAGAAGAATTCAGGGGGCAGGGAATCTGTGGGATAAATTAATCCACTGAGCTGTGTTTTACTACATCACTTTGCTGCAATGGTGCAAGAACAGCTAAATGGCCCCACTGGCTCTCTAAACTGCGTTTTTGCAACAACCAGAAAATGGCTGCACCACCCTGCCACACACATTTCAGGTGGGGTGGAACAGAGTACTCACTGCAGAAATGTGCCAGTGTGCTCTGCAACAATTAACATTGAATGAAGTGAAAGAGGCAGCATTACTTTGCTGAAAACTCAAAATTCCTCTTTAAAATGACACCTTTTCAACCTTTAAAAGTGCTGCTTGGTGCTAAACTCAGCCAGTCCTTATAAACCACTGTGATTAAAAAGGCCCTGCAATGCCCAGGATCATCCATTGTGTCTCAGAGGAATCGGACCTCATTTGAATGACAGCTCCTGTTAAAAGTATCTTTGAAAAATCAACCCAGGGCTTTGTTTTCATTTTACACGGGAAACACGTCTATTTTTTTTGCAAAAGGATCTAAGAAACAGCTGTTCAGGGAAAGACTCTAAATATAAATAGATGCCTGTCTAAATGTATCCATGCTACAAAACAACTCCAGAACTCAAGAAAAGAACTATAGCTGCATAAAGTGTGTATTTGCTGGAGATGAAAACCGAATTTAAAGAAATAGTAAAATGTGCTTTTTCTGACGGAAGAGAGAAAATCGCCTATTTAAAGCTAAAATGTTGTGTGAAGGTCTGCCTACTTAGAAATGTAAAAGGATGTATTGTTGTAAAAGTACATATATAAACTGTTTTGATTCCACAGGTTTTGTTTAAGTCCAGATTTAAAATGAGAACATAAAAGCTAAACTCATAGGCTAAGTTGGCAAGCTATAAAAAATAAACTTGCTCTGCCAGTTGTTTGCCTTGAGAAAGGGTGACACTTCATAAACTTCTGGCACAGGAAAGCGCTAATTTACAGCTTGAAAGTCGTTGAATGCACCAGGACAAAGAAACTTCACAAGTTCATCAGACATTCGTCTTTGCTCCAGCCTGGGACAATAGCAGGCTGAGACTCTCAAATGTATTGGTGAACCCATTTTCAGCTAGGCCTCAAATTCTAAAAAAATCCCAAAAACCCAAGGGAAGCATCGTGATCCACCCTGGTTTGCTGCTACTAGATGCATGCCTGCTGCAAACTCACCATCCCGCTGATCTGTAGCATCCAGTAACCATAGGTACCAGCACAGTGCAGTCCGGTGACCAGAACCGCCCAGCTGATCCTGTCCCACCAGATTTGCCCAGCTGTCCTGTGTCAGACCAGATCTGTATGGTGACCAGAACCCTTGACAGTCCAAAATCCTAAATTAAAGTGGACTATAAGTATTAATAGGAATCAAAGAAAACCATACCATACCTTGCCTTGCCTTGTCCTATCCCAATCTCTAATCCATACTAGCCTTACCTTAATAACTTGTAACATTGTCAGAATCCTTATTACCATCCTGTCCTAAATGTATCTTGCTAAGCGCCATTTCTTTAGTCATTGTTATCTGGTGTAAATCCTAAACTATCAATCCTATTTCGAGTGATCGGACTGGTTCCGCCAGGGTGGGCGCTGGGGATCTGGCGTTGAAGTCATGAATGAACTCTAGAACTTACTGTGTCCCTCTTTGGTATTCTAGCCTGAATGCTCTAGTATAGAGTAAAATTTAGAGTTAAACTATTCTTGTCCAAACTGAGTTTCTTTTCTGTTTTCACTACCCGATTTTCTAAAAACGGCTCTTATTCTACATTGCATATCTCCCTCAGTTTAATAGCTAGAGACCTAATTTCAATTCTTTATTATACCTAAGACCTATAGCTACACCCCAACCCAAAATTGTCACCTGTTTTTATTAAAAACCGTTTGGTTAATTTTAGACAGGTATCAACATTTTTGCAAAGTTTTACACGTGTTATTATTATTCTAAGTTATTTTCAACCTTCCATTCAAATTGGAATTGTTTATTTTTGCTCAAACTATTGCTTATGACTGCTAGTATCTTTCCAATGTTGCTCATAGAAATGTGTACTGATTTAGGGATTTTTGCACACATTCATTGTTTTATGCAGCCATTTCCGAGTGTCACTTTAACATTGCAAATGTTCAAATCCGTTTTTCTCTCTTGTTTTGGGAGTGAAAATTGGATTCATATTCTTATTCCTCATTCCTGATTACCTCCTGCTTTGTTGTATCTATTTAGAATTGCTTATTTGTGGGTTGAGGAATATTGCAGGGGGAAATTCTACATCTACATTAATGAGCATGTAGGAAAATTAGTGTTTGACTTGTTCCAGATGTGCGTACACGATTGAAGAGATAGTAGATGAGTGAGGGCTAGGGGACAGAATTAAATAAAGGGGCACATCCAATTGCTGAGACTTGAGAAGCGTAAAAGCAGCGGTAAACCATGATAAAAGAGGTGGAGCTAGAAATTAAATCCAGGGTGCGTTCAGCAGAGCTGTAAACAACTGTGGAAAGACTAGGGACAGACATATGGTTGATAAAATGAGTGGCAGCAAGGTTGATAGTGAATTCAACATAGCTGTTGAAATAACAATGCAGAAGGATGTGAGTGTAGGCAAAAGACACAAGTTTGACAATGACGTTTGAAGATGCGACAGTCAGACCACTGGCAGAAGTAACGTTAACCACTTTCTGGCAGAGGTCAGACCACCTGGGGAAGCGCTACCACACCCTCTGCTACCGGTCTCCATCAATGTCTATGCAGGAGAAGGGAAGAGGTTGAAATAGCCAATGCAGACATATCCCCACACATGAGAAATGGCAGGTGCAAGGGCCCCATGTTTCAATGACAAAGAATTGCAGATGCTGGTGGAGAACATGATGATAGTAGAGGCATGCCTCCTTGGTGTAGTGATGCACATCTCAAGTGGCAGTGAAAAGAGGGACATGTGGATGGGACTGAGCAATGTAGTCAATGGTGTGTCAACTCTGCCACAAGAGAAGGAAGACCTACATAAGAGGTGGTATGACCTCAATTGTGCCAACCACAAACACATATCTAAGGAACAGGAAGTCAAGGACACCACTGGTGAGGGGGAACAAAGAAAATATTATGGTCTACCTGGGAGCAGAAAGTACTGCCACTGATTGAAGTGGAAAGTCTGATGGGCATAGAGGAGGGACATGACAAGTGAGTGGAGACCGCCAAATCCTGCCATGCAAAAATATACCATGCACATCGACAAACATGAAAACATACAGGTGCATATGTGAACCAACATTTCCCCCATGCCAAGTGCACAACCAATCACCTTCTTGTAACACCCATGTAACACCTCCCTTCCTATAAAATCAAAGAAACACCCCTACCACTTCAGCAACGGCAACCACTCATAATCAACACCATACACATTAAAAAATGCACAACAGGATAACTTAAACTATAAATCGAATGTATATCCACTCTTGCCCTGGCCTGCGAGGCCAGGTCCTCGGGCCTGTCACTACCAAGAACAACCTGACCATACAAGGGCATAAACCTGCTTACACATATGCAGAAAACCAATCCACACTCACAACCAACAAAATATAACCTAAGCTGCCTTCTGACAGGGTCTGCCACACCCCAGCCCCAGCTCTGCCACACCGGAGAACAACCTTGCTCAACAAACCAGGGCAACCAACATAACACAAAACGAAATGCTGTCCCACCTCCCGTCTCTAAAAACGAGTCCTGAGAACACCACCAGCCGAACAGACACAGACCACAAGTTCAACCGCAAACAGAAACACAACCAGAGACCATACCACCAAGAGACTACCACCAACACACCCTCATCTCCCTAAGAAACAAATAAAAGGATGAAATGATAGAAGAATGACTCACCAAACAAAGAACACACTAAAACAAATGCCTCTGCAAAAGAGCAGCACGCTACGATACACAAACTGGGGTGAACAATCTCATGTTCACATATAACCTCACCTATCACCCAAACACAGGTTGGTCACTCCCATGTTCAGGCAACACTCCACTATACTTATAATAATAATAATAAATGTATGCATATCAATAGCTAGCTCTATTATAGTGGACTAACTCCTACATAACTGCAACACAACAAACTAAAACTGCCACTACTACACTACAACAACTGATAATAATGGGATATCCTTCTACACCTATTGTGCTATATTGTATTCATAACCACAGACAAATTACAACTCTTAGAAGCAATACAAGAACACCCTACCATCTACAACTACAAGACAGTTATATGAGAAAACTCCTCCCTAAGTGGTAGAATGCCCCACAACAACAACAACTCCAAAACACCTACACATTCCTGGTGCCGGAGCACCCTACGACAACACCAACTCCAAGACACCTACTTATTCCTAGTTCCTGAAGAAAAATACAACAAAAACGACTACAAACACCTACCCATTCCTGGTTCAGGCAACAATATATATTCACTACATAATGACAACCACTACCGCTGATGCCCCACGCCTCCTCACAAGAAGCGCTCTGTTTCTCACATCCACTATACTACACACAAATACATCCAACTCTCCTTCGAGAGTTGAAAATCCACATTACTGCAGGTTATATTCCACTCCACATATTACATCCAGCTCACTACACTACATCACTCCCAAACATGAACACAGGTTGTAATCACATAAAAGTCCTGCAATATAAGTGGTGATCAGGTAGGTGCTACATCGCAATGGCTCCAATATTGTATAGTTTTCTCCTCAAAAGATGGCATATGAACATTTCATCTACATGGCATACAGTCTACACCCTTAAAATTTACTATCCTGCTTGTATATGTTACACAACACTCTATTAATAGCTGTTGACGGTACACCAAATACACCCTAACATGTGTAGTAAAATCATACACTTACATTGTAAGCTTACTGTGTACAATCGAATATATTAACCCAGCACATCACTTCATTCCTCAAATAACACTTTAAAATACATCATTGTGTTCAATCCAACCTCTCACATAACCTCATAGTGTACAAATTACACTCTAACACAAACAAACCTACTTTTTAGTGTACCATGCACATCAATGTCACTTAATCCACGAACATACTCACACCACATTTACTGAAATGCCTAATCTTCTTAAAGGTATGTGATGAATCTGATGGTGTCATCACCTCTTTCTCAGAAGTGACCTCTCCCCATGTGGCCAAAGGACAACAGCCACTACCTGATCCTGACCTTGGGGGCGACTACATGAGGGCAGATAAAATGGGGGTAGGCAGACGTTGGGGTGGTGTCATGACATCATTGGATGAGACATGGTATCCCCCTTTCTCTTTAGAGGATACCCTCTCCATTCCTCATGCCTTAATGGAATATTATCATACTTCCCCTCACCCACCTAGGAAGGGTACTGAAAACACTTACACTGGATTTGTATACAAGTCATCAAAACCTGACTTGCCTTTCAAGTCTCCTGAAAATACCTTCCCATACAAGAACTGGATTAACCCCTTTGGAGACCACTAGGCAGTCAAAATTTCAGGGGCCCTTCGCAAATGATGTCTTAATACATTTTTAATTTTACCAACCAACAATGTTAATGAACCAATCTATAGAGTCTTTAATGTAAACTTTGTGTTACTTTGAGTTGTTCATTTTTTCTTTCTTTTGGAAACAATTCAGGAGAGTAATCCAGGTGGTTGCAAGTGTGTTCATATAAGAAAATCCTGGCAACAGAATATAGCAGGCAATTGCAAGTGTGTTCATATAAGAAAGCTCTGGCAGGAGAGTATACCAGACGGATGCACGTTTCAAGTGTATTCATATATGAAAGGCCTGGTAAGGAAGCATACCAGGCAAGGACAAGTTGAACAGTGTGTGTAAAATACATCACCTAAAGAGGTCCTGAGAAAGATACATCAGGACTAGCGAAAGGTGGTGTGAAGGCATATTTGTACACTACTCAAGGCCAAAGACATTAGACCTTTCAATATAGAGTTGATCTCTTGAATGTGTGGGCCAGAATAGAACTTTGGACACAGGATATTTTGCTTTGGCCAATCTGGCATCTGACAGACCCTTAGTTTTGTTAATGTAGCGAAACACCTCAACCCACTTTTGTTTTGTCAATACAAGTTTATGGCCAAAACTGTAAGTCTCTGTGTTCGTGTCTTATTCCTGGTTCTTCACAGGTAACATTCACTAAACTAATAAATGCTTCAAAATTACAAGACATTCTTATTAACTGCTGTGAACATACTACTTCATCTACCTCCTCTTCTGTCACACCCACCCTGGACCTTTGCTCGGCCTTGGCTGCACGCTTCACCACAAAAACCCAAGACATCCTTTCCTCTCTGACCTCCAAACCACCTCATTCACCAACACCTCTGGAGCCACCCTTTGCCCCTCCTCCACTTCTCCTCTCTTCTCTTACTCCTGTCACACCTGATGAGGTCGCCAGACAAGTCCGGTCTATGAAGGTTTCATACAAACAGAGCACCCCTGCCCCTTCAAAACCATTAAGGACACCATTGACTCTCTCCAGCCTTGGCTGGTCTCTCTGCAATCTCCCTTTTGCCACTGGAGTTTTACCAACTTCTCTTAAGCACTCCCTTGTGCAGGCTCTACTTAAGAAACTGTCTGCTGACCCCTCCATTCTGGCAAACTACCACCCTATCTCTATCACCCCTTTTCTGGGCAAACTCCTGGAGAAGCTGGCTATCTCTCAGCTCACCCTCCACACTGAAACCTCTTGTTGCTTCCACCACCATCAGGCTGACTTTACAGCATCAAAAGGCACGGAAACTGCTCTTTTGAACACCTGTGAAGACCTGCTCTCAAATCTTGACATAAACACTCCCTCTGTCCTCATTCATCTTGACCTCTCATCTGCATTTGAAACGGTAAACCACAACATCCAGATCGCATGTCTGCATGACACCCTGGAAATCACAGGTCAGGATCTAGCGTCATTAACTTCCTTCCTTTCTGACTGTCCATCCCAGGTGGAACTGGGGTCCTTTCTCTCTGCTATCACTCTTTCAACCAGTGGCGTTCCCCAGGATTCTAACCTATCCCCTTGGCTATTCAATGTCTACATGGCAGCCCTTGCACGTGTGATTGCCACTTTCATCTCTAACTTCCAGTGTTGTACGGATGACACCCAACTCTCCTTCAGGCTACCCTCAGCCACCTCCTCTACCTTGCTCATATCTGACTGTATGTCCACAATTCAGTCATGGTGTGGTGCAAACAACATCTGCTTCAGCAGCAGTAAGACTGTTTGCATTGGGACTCCTGCTCCCACTTTCCTACTCTCACTCTGCCCGGCCTCCCTTGGCCCTGCGCCCACACCCACCTGCGAGACAAAAAACCTTGGGGTCATCTGCGATTCCACTCTCTCCTTCTCATGTCACATTTTGGACTTCTCTAAAAAGTCCAACTACCAGCTACACCTCCTCAGGGGTACTCTTCCTTTTCTCACATTCCCCAGTGGATCTCTGTCTCCAGAACCCTTGTTCTCTCAAGGTTGGACAACGGCAACAGTCTCTTTCTTAACCTCCCTGCCTCTGCTCTGCACCCACTGCAACTCATCCAGAACAGAACTGCAAGACTTATCCTTGGCCTCAAGCCCAGGGACTGCATCTCTCTGGCACTGAAATCCTTCTTCTGGCTCTCCGTAGCTGCAAGGATCAAGTTCAAGACCCTCTGCATTGTCCACAAGGCATTCCAGGGCATGGGACCTACCTATCTGAAACTTTGCCTACCTAAATACTGTTCTTCTCGACCCCTCCGCTCATCTACCTCAAACCTTCTGCGAGTGAGCCAGTTCTCCAAGCAAAGATTTAGAGAGAGATCTGTATCCTCTGCAGGGGCCTCCGTGCCACACTCCGTCTTGAGCCTGATCTCCTTAAGTTCTGGAAACTCTTTAAAACATTCCTCTTTTCCTCTTCCTTCTCTCTCCCTCTACCCTGCTAACCTTTCTCTCCACTTTATCCCTCTCTCTCTCCTTTTCCGCGCAGCCTGTTAACTGGCCGCCTGGTGTATCTCAGAGTCTCACAGGTCCCTGGCACCCTCACCAGTCCTCTCACACTTGCCTCCGGGCCTTGCACTTGCCTCATCGTTACTGCACTTGGTCAATGACCCATGAGAATGGCATCCTTCAGCACTTACCCCAGCTTCTGACTGACTGAGCACACTTGGGTGCCTACCCCACCCCCTCACCTCCTGCACTTGTCCCTCCTCCCCATCTCCTGCACCTGTCTGCGCTCTTGCACAATCTGAATGCACCATGCCTTTAAGATCGTCTATCTGTTTTTCCGTTGTCTCCCCTTCATTCATGGTAGCGCCTCAATGAATTGGAAAAACTGCAGAATTGTCATCAGACCTATTTGTTGTTATCTACAATGTTAATTGTGTTATATACACTTGTTCCATGCACCCACTCTACCTGTGCAGACTTGTGTCATTCAGAAATTCAAGGACCATTCCGCCTCAGACATCTACCCAGCGGCACACACCAACTACAAACAATGATGATTCATGATCAGACAGCCTTGTTGGATGCATCCCAGTGCGCCTTGTCCATGGGGCCAGATGGTAGTCTCATACAGCAGGAAAACGATGGGGAGTCATAATGTCGAAAAAAAAATGTCGACAGACAAAAATGTCGACAAAATAATGTCGAAAAAAAAAATGTCGACTTTCGTTTTTTTTAATTATATATTTATTTTAGGGGTTCGGGAGTAAAAAAAAAGGGAAAAATCAAAAAAAAATCAAAAAAAAGGGGGGCTGGGGGGAACCCCCCCATTTCGAAAAAAAATGCATTGAAAAAAAAAGTCGACATTTTTTTTTTCGACATTTTTTTTTTTACTTTCTGACTGTCGACATTTTTGTTGTCGACATTATGACTATAAACCCAGGAAAACATCTGCACATTCAGGAGAGGATCCTTCAGCTGCTGGGTTAGCACAACCTGCTCCTCACATGCCAGAATGTGATACAGGCTCCACTTAAGCAATCCCTAAACATGCACATATCGGCCATCATGGGCCTACATGAAAATGCAAGCATGGAGCAAGTACAGTCCAGAAAACACAGGAGCAGACTGGAACAAAGCAATGATGGACTAGCAGCATCAAATAGGGTATTCACATATGCTGTGCCAGCTAATGCCATCCTGCAGTGCGGCATGCCTCTTGATATGGTTTGCTGTATGAGGATCACTAACAGGCTTCAGGAGCTTATGACAAGTGTGCTTGACAGACAGAATACATCACAACACGGGGCCCTTGCACAACTGCAGCAGGCACAGTCATCCTCATCTCATTTGTCCATCATGACATCCCAGGAATCATGCCCATTTCGCACATGCAGCCGTTCCACTCCCACACCGTCTCAGAGGGTATCCCTGATGGCAGGGAACTACCTGTAGAGAAAATATGCAGGAAGCGAACTGACATCTACATAATTCATACCAATGACTGTACAGTTCACAGAGGCATTGACATTGCACACATATGTGAGGGAACGTGTGTGCTGCTTTGACCCATAGCCCCAGTTGGGCCATATTCCCACAAGGCCAGGATGTGGCACATAACAAATCATGTCTGCTGCTTAGACCCATAACCCCAGGTGGGCCAGATTCCTACAAGGCCAGGATGTGGCACGTGAAACAACATACATGCTGCTTGGACCCAGAGCACCAGTTAGGCCAGATTCCCACAAGGACAGGATGTGGCACATAAAGCAACGTGTCTGCTGCTTGGAACCATATTGGAACCGATCTCGGTCCTTGGCCCAGCCACTCTCCCCTGCACTGCCCCCTGGCAACCCCTGCACTGCGGGACTGTCTCTGTATCCCTAAAGCCCCCCTTCCCAGCACTTGTCTGCGCCTACCTTGCACTTGCCACTAGCTGGCCCTTATTATTTATCTTGTATTCTACTAACCCTGTACTGCACTTTCCCCTCTCCCTTTCCCCCTTGCACTTTTCCCTTCCCCTCTACCCTTGCACTTGCACGATCTGAATGACACCTGGCCTAGTAGGATCGTTGTCTGTCTCCCCTTTGCCCCCCCACCTCTTCGCGCCTTGAAACACTTGTGTATAGGCGCGTGATAAATGCCATATCATATCATATCATAGCCCCAGTTGGGCCAGATTCCCACAAAGCCAGGATTTGGCACGTCAAGCAACATATCTGCTGCTTGGACCCATAGCCCCAGTTGAGCCAGATTCCCACAAGACCAGTATGGTATAACGTCCTTTCATCGTGGGATGTTTTTTCACTGGGTTTTTTACCGCAAATGTTTAATGAAAAAAAAATCAGAATTCTTTAGGGGGTTGGAATAATATATATTTTGGGTGTGGGTGTTCGGGAACATATAAAAAATAAAAGTTGATGGGGGATTAGGGGGGTCCCCCCCAAAAACAAAAAATAAAACATGTGATGAGTTTTTTTGTTGTAATATATGTGGTAAAAAACCCTGCGAAAAAGCATCCCACGAGGAAATGACCGGCCAGTATGTGGCACATGAAGAAACATGTGTGGGGTGCCATTGACCTAGCTATGCCATATGGGGTGTACATAGATGACACTCCTGGAGTGGAAAATGCGATTATAAGAGGTAAGTGCTGATACCTTGTGCACATGTCCACTGTAATTCAGATTGTCCTTCTGTGTGCACACTTCACTCACTACCTACTTGGTTGGGGTAGAATTGGATGGTAATCTTCAGTTGTACAAATAATTGGTGGTAGTGCAGCCCTTCACATAAGTGTGCTAGGCTATATTGCCCCATGCAGTTATTGATGAATGTGGTCATTGTGGGATGGAAAAGTCCCTGGTGTGTGCTACTTTCTATCCCACTATACACACCTCTAGAAGCTATCAAATATTCGTGCCTGTCGCATGGCTGTGTATTTATCCGAGTGCTTCAGTGAACCCTCCTCTGCTGGGTGTCCTCTGTCATCTTCTTCATCCTCACTGTCAGCATCCTCTTACAATGGCAAACCCCTACGCATTGCAATGTTATGTAAGATGCAGTGCACCAGAATGATACTGCACACCTTATCAGGGGCATACATGAACATGCCTCCTGTACTCTGCAGGCAGCAAAATCGGTGCTTCAGCACTGCGAAGGCATGTTTATTAAAATTGCATTTCCTTGAATTTGCCAAAAGACTTACCAAGAAAAGGTTATGCTTAAAAATGTAATTTGACAAATGGAGTGAGTTCCTAATAATAATCACTGCGAGATAATGTATGCCAGTATGCTGCATTTTAGGAAATAAAGTGTGCTTCCAAAACATTCCTCGAACTTCTTTTTGTTCCAAGGTGTTACTACCTAGTGAATGGGGGAGGGGCGGATTTTCCCAAAATATCTAGAATTGACACTGATAATAAGGAACGTTATTCTAATAATACAATGAAATAATAGCCATTCTGACAATTGAATATTAATACTTGTACATATAAATTACAACTTGTTTTGTGAGCTTCTCGTTGCCACTACTCCACTTTACCTACACTGTTCTCTAGGTGCTGCCTAGTGAACATTTGAATTACTTATTTGCAACCAGTGTAATCATGTTTTTCAATGAGAAGAGTTGTTTAATCCACACCTTATTTTTTATTGTGCTATAAATTATTTGTATACAAGCAGATGATTCTACATGTATTTAACTGCATATTTCGCACATTAATTTTATTTATTTATTTATTTATTGAGCATTTGTAAGGTGCATATACATCAAGAAATTGTGTTTCAAAGCGCCCACAGGGCAAAAGGAAGAGAACAAGGGAACAGCAAGACAATGGGATATGATAACATTGATGAGCAAAATACAAAACGTGGTTCTTCTAGGCCTTGTGAACATTCAGAGCATGCAAGTGCAGACAGAGAGAAGGGACAGCGGAAGGGCGGTAAATGATAGTGGTTCCACAGAGGGTGTAAGTGTCAGAAACCCAGTTGCAAAAGCAACAGGTAAGTGCCAGAGAGCCTGTTGCAAAGGCAACAAGGAGGTGTCAGGCAGTGACCACTTGGTGTAATAGGAGTCACCAGCCAATACAATAAGCGTTGACCTGTGAGACATAACAGGCCAGTGGTGCCAGGATGCAAGTGCAGGGGGAGGGTAGATGCTGGGGGAGGGTAGATGCTGCACCAGAAAGACACACACGGGCTCAGGCCACCAAACACAGCCACTGTGGGGTTGAGCACAGGAGAGAGAGAGAGAGAGAGGAAGAGAGAGAGAGAGAGAGAGAGAGAGAGAGACAGAGAGAGAGAGAGAGAGAGAGAGAGAGAGAGAGAGAGAGAGGGGAGGAGGAGAAGAGGAACGTCTTGAGGTGCTTGCATAACTTGAGGAGATCTGGCAAAAGACAGAGAGAAAGGGGGAGGATGTTCCAGAAGAGGGAGCTAGCCGAGGAAAGAGAACGGCCACCCATTTTCTGCTTAGAGAATTGCTTGACAAGGAGGATCGGAGGGATATGGAAGGAGAGTATTTTGTGAGAGCAAGTTACAGATCACGTGAATTTTGGCCTCAAGCAACCCTATGGATGATGCAGAGGGATTTAAATTTGATCCTTGCAGCAACCGGGAGCCAGTGGAGAGATTTTAGGGCTGTAGAGATACAGTCCCTGGGCTTGAGGCCAAGGATAAAGCTCTCAGCCCTATTCTGGAATAGCTGGAGGGGCCAGAGAGAAGAAGAAGGTAGATTAAGGAAGAGGCTGTTACAATAGTCCAGCCTGGAGAGTACTAGAGCTCTGGAGACATTAAGCTTCTGGGGAAAAGTGAGGAAAGGGAGGATGCCTCTGAGGAGGTACAGTTGAAAATGGGGCTTCTTGGCAAGGTCCAAGATGTGAGGAATGAAAGAGAGAGAGGAGTCGAAAATAACTCCCAGGTTTCTAGTTTCAGAGGAAGGAGAGGGGGCAGAGTCCATAGAGGGTGGCCAAAGTGAAGGGAGAAAAGAGGGAACAGGAGTCCAGATAGAAAGAATCTCAGTCTTGCTGGAATTGAGACAGAGATCATTGGAGGAGACCCAAGAGTGGATGGTGGACAGGCAATCGGGAATGAGATAGAAAATCAGAAGAGATTCAGAGGGTAGGCTGAAGAAGAGTTGGATGTCATCTGCATAACACTGGAAGTGCAGGGAGAAAGTGGAGATAAGGTGAGCAAGAGGGGAGATATAGATGTTAAAGAGCAAAAGCAAAAGGATAGAGCCCAGGGGAATGCCACAAGTGCAGGATTCTCTTACTCCAACACCAATCAATAAGGACAACTCAATGGTTTGTCAAAGGGAAGTCTGTTTAATGACAAGTACAAAAAATGGGGAAGCAATAGGAAATCAACAGTGATGCGGTCACCTGTCTCGCTTCAACTTCCACAATCTTCATTCTAGCAGCAATTCTTATAGGCAAAATTCGTCATCATTGACGTGTAACACTCAAAAGTTTGTCATACAATTCTAGTGGTTGGAAAAAGTAACTTAAGTATTGGTGCTATATCTGTATATGGTAACGGTGTGTGAGGATTGGATAACTCTTATCGGGTGGGCGTCTACACCCATCCCTCTACATCACTCATACTAGACGTCACTAAAAGTATGACGTCTCATTGGTTCTACTAGCTATAGGACCCTTGATTATTTGGTCCATTGTGATTGGGTCAGTTACACCCCTAGGCATAAATCTCCACTTTAATTAGCAGCATGCAGAATGGTCACCCAGATGCAGTATGCCCCAAGATTCACCCTGCCTCCCTTCCATCAATCAGTACTTTAGGGCTATGTGTCAATTAGTTGGCAGAGGATGGCCTCGAAACTGTAGCTTCTTATGAGGAAAAGTTATGGCATCCTCTGGTCTGGGTGACATCAGACGTTGGTACCTCTAAGCGCCTGGCTGGTCACGTGTTAGTACACCATGAAGCTGCTTCATTTTCCTTCTGTTTGCGTATTTGATTCTCCCTTCGGCCTTGCCACCTGCCTGGGCCTCCTTATCTTGACCTTCACGGGCAGGCTGCTATGCTCTGAAGTTTCGATTCTTCGAAGTTGCTGCTCTCCTCCATATAGTACAATTAACTGTTATCACATGTTGGATTTGTGCCACAAATTTACATAATTCGCACAAATGCATATAATGTATGCCAGTTTGTGAAATCAAACGTATTTGCAGCATTTGAGCAGTAGTTCTGCCAAATATCCAATGGCACACAATGATTGATACGTTCTGCAATCTTATGTCCAGGTACTGACATCACATGACTGATTTTTTCATGAAATGTCAGAGAAATTGCACTACTTTCCAGGCATCAGTGTCATATGCTCGGGTACTGTCACCAAAGGCCTGATTCATCAAAAAGTTTCTAAAGGGACTGTGCCATGTTAAAAAATTTTTGTAAATCAGGCCCCAAGTATTGCAATTATCTGCTCAGATACCAACATGTTTTGCCAGCTACTGAGTATCCTTATTGTACGCCAAGTTATGCAAACCATTTGCCAGGAATTCCATCATTTGCCCATTTCTCAGGTACTGACATCCTTTGGCCTACATGTTCTTCCAATAGTTGCTAGGCACTACCACTGCATGGCCTGATACTCACACCACGTGCCTTGCATTGTCATCTGTTGCCAATTACACACATCAGCGAGCTGGGAGGAGGAGATGCAGAGCCTAGATTTTGCACTTTTCTCCAATTGCCAATGTGGGGCTTCCCACAGGGGAAAATGCCAGCAGCATAGCCTATACTTAGGCAGGCTTCTCGAGTCATACCCCATCACACACGCTCTTTTGACAGACCTCTGGAGTGCTAACCAATCAGAAACCGTGCTGCCTGGATCACTCAGCCCTACAACTAGGCCACAAATCGGAATTTAAATGTACAGCTTAGATGGAGGCGGTCTGTCCTCCCTTTCCCCGATTGTTGTTTTTCCTTCCCCTCCTAACAACTATAGAAAAAGACAATATGCAAGCCCTGGCTTCTCCAAAGTCTAGTGTTTGTCAGGTGGCAGAAGAATGCGCACTAAAAAGAGTTTGTGGTGAGCCTGCCACAGTTTGGCCCTCTAGAGGCACCATAGCCTTATAAGTGAAAACGAGAATCAGTTGATCCACTCTCACATTGAATTCCAGGGCACCAGGAGTCCAATCTACACCAGAAATGACAGAACGTCTTGCTTTATAAAACATTAATGAAAAATGTGAACTTAGATCGAGAGGGTGAAAGTGGATTGCACAATGACTGTCTTTGGCATTAGACCTTTTTCACGCAATGTGTTATTGAAGACAAAGCTACATAGTTGTTACCTTGTGTCGTATAAAATGTAAAGACCAACAAAAGAATCCTGTATAAGTGAAAGACACCTGTCACTTAGCACCTGTTTCTGGTACGTATCGCATTTTTGCAGCAGGATTCGAACTTGTATATATTATTATTATTATTATTATTATGAATACTATTATTATTATGCATACTATTATTGTTATCATCTACCTTGCTGTGCAGACCATATGTCTGCTCATGTAATCATGTACAGTTTCTTAGGGGTCTTTAAATTAGAAAAAATGTATGCATTATCTGTTTGCGTGAATCTGCATGTACGAGTTTCTATGACCCGTTTGCTACTCACCTTCTTTGTGTTGAGGTCTGTCTCTTTGTTTGTTGCGCCCATGAGCCCACGGGTCCATGGTTTGCACAATATAAATATCTCAAGTAAAGTAAAGTAAAGTGTGCATTATAGTGGATTAAAGCCCCACCTCAGCAGAGAGCAGGGATTTGGAGGGTCACTTTGCAGGGCGAGACACATTAAAATACTGAGAAAATACTCTTTCATTTTGACCTGGAGAAAGACCAACTCTTCTTAAACAAAAGATCTTGTTGCAAGTGGACCTCTTGTATGGTATGAATTGTTGAGAAAAGCTTTCTTCCCTTAATTCAAAGTAGCCTTTATGTTCCCAGTGCCCTTTGGCCTTTTGTGACTGAACTTTCCGAATGGTTTATTTTTAGCTGGGAAGACAAGTAAAGCCACAAAGAAATAATACCTTGAAAGCTCAGACCCTTAGAGAAGTCCACGTCTAACTGTGCTTTTGGGATATATCCTGTTCCTTTTCAAATGCTGAATCTAATTTCTTATATTTCCTGCACTCACATTATTCCTGTAAATATTTGTAATCAAGAAGAAGCTGTGGAAGAAGAGGACAGGTGTTATCCGGGTAATACATGTTATGTTGTAAGGACTGCTCCCCTGTAACCACGAGTCAAGTATAACTGTAACCCCTACAGATGTACAGCACTCTGTTGAATGGCAGAACTAGGTTTGCCTCTGTAAATAATCAAAATACAAAAATAAATAAAATGCTGACTAATTAAACAGGTGACAGCGTCTCAGATTAAACTATGGTACTGTGCCTCACACCAAAACTTATACCCAACACGTAGTTTTGTTTTGACTTCTCATGATGATCTGAAGGCAGTGTAGGGGAGAGGGATTGGCGCATCTAAGCAACTACTGTCTCAGACTAATGGGTTTGTGTGAGAGAGAGTGTGTGTGCGTGTGTGTGTGTGCGTTTGTGTGTGTGTCTATCGGTGCGTGCAAGCCCACTCAAGCAAACGCAAGATATTGCCGGAACCTGGGACTCTGGAACTGTGGCAGTGAAGGACCAAATTATGAGGAAGCATTTTCTTAATTATGCAGTATGAAACAGCTTTTTTATGGTGCAAGTTATTAGAATAAAGGCAATTTGTGGCGTGTTATGTGGCATTGTTAATAAGTAGTTACACATTGTCAAATACTTAAGCATTGACAAAAAAATAAATCCCTCTGCTCTTAAAAATCCTCTTAAAAATTGTTTAGTTGTAGTAAGATAGCTATCTTTTGCTTAAACAATATAAAATATTAACATACATGTATTGCTTTTACTTGTAATAAAAAAGCAGTTTACAATGCGTCCCGATTAAGTTGGTTATGGTAAAAGCTATAGGATCTCATTATGTCAACACTCAAGCATAATGACTTGCCCTTTGGAAAACAGCGGCACCATTAGCATTAACTACTGCCTATGGATCCTATCATGCGCAGCAAAAGAAGATGCCCGAAAGGTATCCTTCTCTGATACTAGATAGACTTACTGATGTATTAACTTCAACTATTTCTGAAGTGGTCAAATGTAGTGTATGGGTTTGAATCCTTAGAAGTGTGCTTTTACCACTGAATGTTTGGCCTGATGGCAAGCTGCGTCACCCATTCCACAAGGTCCACCCATAAGGAGCTTGAAAAAATAAATCGCAAATTAGATAAGATTTGGGTGATTTGCGCTCTGCCTTCTTAGAGTTAAGTGAACAGATTTTTGGTGTGAAAACAGTTCAAAGTCCTCAAAATAGGCCATCCAATAAATGGTTTATTCTCATTAAGGTCAGCCGACGCGTGTTTCAACCTAAATTGTCCTCAAGGCCACACAAGATAAAGACCTGATAATGCAGCCTATGTGCAAATCACGGATCACCTACAGACTTATGAACAATAGGGCCTTGAGGATGACTTAGGTCGAAACACGTGTCAGCCGACCCTAATGAGAATAAACCATTTATTGGATGACCTATTTTGAGAACGTTGAACTGTTTTCACACCCAAAAACACATAGGAAGCAAGTAAGTACAACATAGAAATGTACTTTATTGTGTCAGTTCAAATGTAGAAAGTTAAACAGGAGAGCAGTGTTCATACATCTTTTTATATCCAACTCCAATCCTGAAGTCCCAACCAACCGTCAAACTCAGAACCCCCAGCCCCCTACATTCGACAATCGAAAAGGTATTCTAGAAGCAGTTCAGAACACTTGCAATAGTAACATGCAAGATAGCGGAGCTAGTCTAAACTGAATTTTACTGATGTTCACGCAATAGAGGCCTCAAAGTCCCGGCTGATACCTCAGAAAATGCAGGAAATAAATGACAAAATATGGGCCACGTCCTCCAAAGGAGCATTACACAGTGGACACAATGTATTACCATTGTCGCGCTCCCATGCATCAGTAATGGCTCTAAGACATAGACAATTAAACTGTGATCTGGTAATCAAAAATCTCTGAGAAGGGTTCTCTGCCCATAATGACACTTTTTGAATAGCATGAGCAGCTAAAATCACTTGCCTCCTATTAAATGGCATTAGTAGCTCCAGAGGCTCCCTTTTCTCCTGCCTGTGGAATATAGCTCTAGTTTTTACATTTGTTCCCACTTTAAATGTTATATTATCTAGTGAGTTAAAATCTGAGGAAGCATTCATTTCCACCAGCTTTGACTTTATGAAGGACAGCCGGGGAATCCTGACATTAGAGACTTTCAAAACTAGAAACCTAATTAGGTTGTGCGTCATGCCAGCCTTGACATTACTCCATAAACGGAGCCAGTGGAATGGAGGCTGTGCAAACAGGTTATCACTGATAAATTCCAAATCCAATATAAGATTAATGAATGTTGTCTCCATAGAATCATACTGCTTATATGTGGCACAAACTCCATTGTTTTCACTGAACATTCATAATTTACATCAAGCAGTAATGTGAACTAGATCAACAGCATTCTACAATGTTTCCTGCAGCCAGGCCTTTTATCCGTAGGACTAATTTGCCACAGGAGGGTACTGCAAAGCATGGCACTTAAATATCAATGCATTATTTGAGATTAAGTCCACTAGTGAGATTGGGGTTTCATAAAACAAGTTAGTTTCAGTCTTACATTAATGGACGTGTAGGAAAGTCAGTGTTACGAAGGCCAGGCATGGAGTTGTACCGGATGTGTGAACATGATTTAGGTGTATAGTAGAAGAGTGAGGGATAGGGGACAGCATTAAATAAAGGGGAAGAGCCAAATGGTCAGGCCTGAAAAGGGGAAAAGTGGGGGTTAAGCCATGATAAATGAGGTTGAGTTAGAAATTAAATCCAAAATACTGTCAGAAGAGTTGGAAGCTACCGTGGAAAGGCTAGGGACAGACATATAACCATATGACTGATAAAAGTAGTGGCAGCAAGGTTGGTGGTGCATTCA
Organism: Ambystoma mexicanum; assembly: GCF_040938575.1. Taxonomy (NCBI): domain Eukaryota; kingdom Metazoa; phylum Chordata; class Amphibia; order Caudata; family Ambystomatidae; genus Ambystoma; species Ambystoma mexicanum. Next base: position 1,418,925,768 of record NC_090932.1, read on the forward strand.
GCATAGATTCTGAAATAGCTAAGCACAAGGGTGTGAGTGTAGGCAAGAGATGTAGTCTGACACCTCCACTGGAAGATGCAGCAGTCATAATGCTGGTGGAAGTGACGTCAAACCCTTACTGGTGACGGTCTGACCGCCTGCGTAAGCCCTGCCACAACCTCTGCTACAGGTCACCAACAGCATCCGTGCAGGAGGAGTGAAGAGGTTGAAGTAGCCCACCCAGGCATATCCCCACGCATCAAAAATGGCATGTGAAAGGGCCCCCTGTTTCACTGACACAGAATTGCAGGTGCTGCTGGACAACATGATAATAGAGGCAGGACTCCTTGGTGCAATGATGGACATCTCAAGTGGCTGTGAAAAGAGAGTCATGTGAGTGGGACTGCTCAATTTAGTCAATGCTGTGTCCACTATGCCATAAGAGACGGAGGACCTATGTAAGAGGTGTAATGACTTCAAATGTGCCACACACAAGCAAATATCTAAGATACAGGAAGCCAAGGAAACCACTTGTGAGGCGGAGCAAAGTCAATATTATGGACTACCTGGGAGAAGACGGTGCTGCCACTGATTGAAGTGGAATGTGTGATGGGCCTAGATGAGGGACATGACACCGGTGAGTGGAGACCAACAAATCCTGCCATGCAGAAATAAACCATGCACATCGACAAACATGTAAACTTACAGGTGCACATGTCAAGCAACATTTCCCCCATGCCAAGAGAACAACCACTCACATACCTGTAACACCCATATAACAAGCATCCACAATGCAACAGACGCAGAGATGCAAACATAACGCCTGACCACAAGCTGATGCCATGCATGCATGCTTTGCCCCATGCAAACAACACATCACTTCAGTCCATTGGCCATGAATCTGCACGTGCCAAATGACAGAGAAGCAGTGGCAAGAAACAGTATGCTGCAACATCAAGGCACATACCCAGCAGCTATCGCAACAGAAAACTAGCCACTGACAGCAGTGCAGACCCAGTAGCCATAGACACAGTGGATCGTGGTAGCTGTACTGATACCACCCGTCCAACCGCAGCAGACCCATTCCACATTACAGTACGCATGTCACAGGTGGAAGTAGTTAAACAAGAGGAAGAGGTGCCACCTGCTGAACTGGTAGCCCAGGCAACCATGAAGTAAGGACAAGATGAAGATCTGCATGGAGGTATGCAAGAACACTCTGCAAATGAGGCTGATGCGTGGCGAACCACTCTCAGACCTCTACCCAGCAGCACACACCCAATACACAAGATGATTTAGAGATTCATTATCAGAGAGCCCTGTTTGATACATTCCAATTCAACCTAGTCCATGAGGCAGATGACCGTCTCATGCAGCTGAGCAACACCTGCACATCCATGAGAGGATCCTGCAACAGCTGGATTAGCACAACCAGTTCCAGACCGAGATACAGGCACCACTTTAGGAATCCCTCAACAAGTGCTGTTGTTCGGCCATCATCAGTCTCCATGAAAAGGTAAGCGTGGAGCAAGTATAGTCCACAAAAAGCAGGAGCAGGCTGGAGTGAAGCCATGCTGGATGAGCAGCATCAAATTGGGGATTCACACGTGCTGTGTCCGCTGTTGGTATCCTGCAGTGCGGCCTGCCTCTTGATATGGTTTGCTGTATGGAGGTCACAAGCAGGGTTTTGGAGTGTCTGACAACTGTGCTTGACAGACATGAGAAATCACTGCAACAGGCCCTTCTACATCTGCAGCAGACACAGTCATCCACATCTCAATTGTCCATCATGACATCCCAGGAATCAAGCCCATGTTGCACAGGCAGCGGCTCCACTCTCACAACCCTATCAGAGGGTATTCTAGAGGGTGAGGAACTATCTGTAAAGAAAAGATGCATGAAGTGAACTGACATCTGCATAAATCATAATGGTGACTGTACAGTTTACAGAGACATTGGCATTTCAAACATACATGAGGGAACGTGTGTGCTGCTGGGACCAATAGTCCAATTTTAGACAGATTCCCAGAAGGCCAGGATGTTGCACACGAAGCAAGGTGTCTGCTGCTTGAACCCATAGCCCCATTTGGACTAGATTCCAAAGAGGCCAGTATGTGGCATGTGAAGCAATGCGTCTGCTGCTTGGACCCACAGCCCCATGTGTCCCAGATTCCCAGAACGCCAGGTTGTGGCACATAAAGAAACCTGTCAACTGCTTGGCCCACTGCCACAGTTGGGCCGGATTTCCCCAAGGCCAGGATGTGGCACGTAAAACGTGTCTGCGGCTTGGACCCACAGCCCCAGTTAGGCCGGATTCCCTCAATGCCAGGGTGTTGCACACAAAGCAACGTATCTGCTGCTTGAACCCATAGCCCCAGTTGGACTAGATTCCAACAAGGCCAGTATGTGGCATGTGAAGCAATGAGTCTGCTGCTTGGACCCACAGCCCCATTTGTGCCAGATTCCCAGAATGCCAGGATGTGGCACATAAAGCAACATGTCTACTGCTTGGACCCATAGCCCCAGTTAGGCCGGATTCCCTCAATGCCAGGGTGTTGCACACAAAGCAACGTATCTGCTGCTTGAACCCATAGCCCCAGTTGGACTAGAGTCCAACAAGGCCAGGATGTGGCATGTGAAGCAATGAGTCTGCTGCTTGGACCCACAGCCCCATTTGTGCCAGATTCCCAGAATGCCAGGATGTGGCACATAAAGCAACATGTCTACTGCTTGGACCCATAGCCCCAGTTAGGCCGGATTCCCTCAATGCCAGGGTGTTGCACACAAAGCAACGTATCTGCTGCTTGAACCCATAGCCCCAGTTGGACTAGAGTCCAACAAGGCCAGGATGTGGCATGTGAAGCAATGAGTCTGCTGCTTGGACCCACAGCCCCATTTGTGCCAGATTCCCAGAATGCCAGGATGTGGCACATAAAGCAACATGTCTACTGCTTGGACCCATAGCCCCAGTTAGGCCGGATTCCCTCAATGCCAGGGTGTTGCACACAAAGCAACGTATCTGCTGCTTGAACCCATAGCCCCAGTTGGACTAGAGTCCAACAAGGCCAGGATGTGGCATGTGAAGCAATGAGTCTGCTGCTTGGACCCACAGCCCCATTTGTGCCAGATTCCCAGAATGCCAGGATGTGGCACATAAAGCAACATGCCTACTGCTTGGACCCATAGCCCCAGTTAGGCCAGATTCCCTCAAGGTCAGGATGTGGCACATGATATGATAGGTCATTTATAACACGCTTAATACCCAGAGGTTTCTAAGTGCGGACCCGTGGATTAAACCTGTGTTGCTCTGTGTCGTCTTGCTTCCAAGGTGAGCACGTTGCCCCTGAGCTATCCTCCTGAAACATGAAGCAATGTGTCTGCTGCTTGGAACCATAGCCCCAGTTGGGCCTGATTCCCACAAGGCCAGGATGTGGCACTCAAAGAAACATGTGTGGCGTGCCATTGGCTATTCCATATGGGGTATACATAGATGACACTCCTAGAGTGGAACATGTGAGTACAAGAGGTAAGTTGTGAAACCTTGTAAACATGTCCACTATAAGTCATATTGTCCTTATATATGGCAACCAATGTGCACATGAAATGCATTTCTGCACACATCACTACCTCCTGGGGGAGGTGGGGCATTGGGATGGCAATCTGCAGTGGTACAAATATTTGGTGGTAGTGTGACCCTGCATACATGGGTGCTATGCCATATTGCCCCATGCAGTTATTGATGAATGTGGTCATTTGTTGGATGGAAAAGTCACAGATGTGTGCTGTTTTAAATCCCTCTATACACCCCTCTAGAAGTAATCACATATCAGTGCCTGTTGCTTCACTGTGTGTTTGTCTGGATGTGTCAGTGAACCCTCCTCTGCTGTTCCTCCTCTGTCATCTGCTTCATCCTCACAGTCTGCATCCGTAGGCAATGGAACACCTCTATGCATTGCAATGTTGTGTAATACGCAACGTACCAGAATGATGTTACACACCTTTTCATGGGCATACTTGAATATACCTCCCATACTCTGCAGGCAGCACCATCGGTTCTTCAGCACTGCAAAGGCATGTTCTTTGACAGTGCAGGTCCTCGTGTGTGCATGATTGTAGCATTGGTTTGCTGCTAGTGAATTTGCCAAAAGACCAAGAAAATGTTATGCTTAAAAATTAAGTCTGAGAAATGGAGTGAATTTCCAATAATAATCGCCCAGAGATAATGCATGCCAGTATGTTGTATTCTGGGAAATAGAGTATATTTCCAAAACATTCCCCAAGCTTCTTTTTTGTCAAGGTGTTACTATCTAGTGAATGGGGGGAGGAGTGGATTTCCTTAAAGATCTTGAATTGAAACAGTTAATAAGATACACTATTCTAACAATACAAATAGTTGCCATTCTGACAAATAATAATACTTGTACATATAAATAATGACTTGTTTTGTGAGCTACTCTTTGCCACTACTCCACAGTACCTACACAGTTCTCTAAGTGCTGCTGTCATCTGCACAGGCATTTCTGTTAGTGGACCAGTCTTATCATTTTATGCTCAGGTGCTCACACTGCTTGCCAGGTATTTACATCGTTTTCCAGGTGCTCATCTCATCTCAGAGATTGCCGAAACACATGCTAAAGGGCCTCATCATGATTTGGATGGTAGCTCTTAAATGTGGTGGTAATGGTATTACTGCCAGGAATACCGCTCTGACTGATCACGACCCTGCAAAATGCACTGGATCCAAAAGGAACCAACGTTAATACAGCCGGCGGTATTACAGCCAACATTATAGCAGCCGGCATTAATACCACTGTCAATATAGCGTTTTATCACATACCTATCTCAACCCCATTGCCAGCGGCATTACTGCCCGAAAACAGGCGATAATACAACTGGAATTACCCCCAACCTCCAGCTGCAGGTAAATAAACCCAGGTGCCAGGAATAAAGCCAGAGGTGCATACTATGCACACCGGAAGGGCTATAAAAGACCCACCCAAGCCCCAAGCACACTTTCCAACACCATGCTGCCATTCTCTGCTGGGAGCTTTGACATGCAGTTCCACATGCTGCACCTGGAGTTACAGATGCTGGACAACCAGGGCAGGGCACCAATAGCATATGGTGGTGGGGTGGAATGAGGATGAGGAAGAGTTGAAGAAGACCAGTCCCAACAAGGCGTGCACACATCCCCAGGGTAGCCAGACTACTCCTCAAACTATCCAGAAGAGACCACATCACTACTGCCCTAAAAACACTACACTGGCTCCCAGTAAAATATTGCATCACCTTCAAAACAATGTACGTAGTGGAAAGGGCAATCAGTGGACAAGGAGCAGAATTCCTACAAAAGAAAATAAAATCTACAAGCCAAAGAGACTCCTCAGGTCAAGCAACGAAATCCTCCTGGAACTAAAACCATACCTCAAGAACAAGCTTGGAGGCACCTCCTTCTAGCACTTAGCCGCAAAAACCTGGAACAACATCCCAAAAGAAATAAGAAACACCAAAGGGCACCTTAAATTAAGGAAATTACTAAAAACCTGGCTCTTCAAGACCACAGACTCAAACTGAAAACCGAAACAACAAGAAAGGAAAAAGGATGACTAAACTGGAGAGGACACTGAAGCTCCCATAACCGACAGGGAAGCTCCCATGGCAATTAGATGGGTGACACCGGGTAGAGTGGAACACAGGCGACACCCATGGAGACGGAGTCAACAACCCCAGCCAATCCCACCCAACATCTTCACTCGCCCCTTAGTTGCTACCAGGTACCACAGTGTTGTGGAATTATCGGGATATGGGCAATCACCACACTAGCTTAGTTGTGGACATTGGCAGGGGCACTGGCCATATAAGTAGGAAGTGAGGTCAGGTGGGGTTGTGAGGGAGGCTGGTAGAGGTGGGGGCCAGATGTGAAAGGGGCCTTGAATGCCGGACGGGCTGAGATCAGGACAGAAGCGCAGGGGCACTCCTGCACCCCATCTGGGGAGATTACGCAAGCCCAGTGCCTCAATTCAGGATAGAGATGGCAACTAACCAATTCCACTAACAATTTCCCACTCTGCATACACCTCTCAAAATCCAAACCAAACACAACCACAAACCTACAGTAAAACAAACTGCACAAACTTCACAACATTGCAAAAACAAAACAAAAAACACACATAGACTTGCACAACAGTACACAACGACTACCGGCCGCAAATACCCCAGGCCCAGCCAACGGACCCACCGGGCTGATGCCGCCAACAGCACATCACTGCTCTCTTGCACTGTTCCAGCTTCCTCCCACTAACTCACCCTCCCTTCCTCTTTCAGAGCCACCAGAGCTCGAGAGGACCACTCCGGTGGTGATAGTGTGCAGTAAAAATGTCCTTTAACATTAACATTAATATTAACTATCACCCTGGGCCCTCAGTGACACCCAGACAGTAAAAATGCAGCTGGATCAGGCGACCATCACTGAACTGCTGGCCATGAAACACAATTACATTGGAAGCAGGATTGCCATCCGCACAGCGGTGCCCCCACTTGTCAAGCTGGTGCCAGTCCTGCAGTTCCTGTGGAGGGGCACCTTCCAGCACTCTGTGGCCATAATGCATGGCATTGCCCAGTCAACATTCAGTGCAGTCCTGAGCCAGGTGCTGGATGCCCTGCTACGCCATGTCAAACTGCACATGGCACTGCCCAACACCCACGCCCAGGTGAATGACCTCCAGGCACACTTCTTTGCCATTGCATAAGCGTCCTACATCATTGCAGCCATCAAATGCACCCATGTTGCATTGGTTGCGCTCCAGGCTGACGAGGCAGTCTTTCTGAACCGCAAGCACTATCACACATTGAATGTGCAGATGACCTGTGAGCCTGACCTAAACATCAGCCACAGCTGTGCCCGCTGTCCTGGATCCACCCAGGACTCCATGGTGCTGCGCAACAGCACACTGCCGGCCTACATGGAGAGGCAAAGGGGGCAATGGACCTGGATAGTGGGCGAGTACAAACGATATAAATGCATGTTTAAGCGCAGGTAAAAATGGAGGGGGTCTATCACCACATGAAGCATTGCATGGCAATAGGAGGCACCGTCAGCACCTCTGTAGCACCTGCACCATTAACAGCAGGCATCCAAGGGCACATGTGCACGGCCACTACACCTGGATCCACACATGGTGATGGACACACATTGCTGCAAACACAACACATCAGACAACAATGACCATGATGCACCTGGAATGTGCTTCAGTGCAGATTCAGACCCCATCAGCCATTAGCGAGTCCACCCCGGGCGCCAGATAGGAATCTGAAGTGAGAGGATACCACTCTCTATTCCCTAAAGTACTGTGTGAAATGAATAACCAGGACTAAACATGTACAGCAACACCACAGAGACAGTATCCCATTAATGCATTAAAACATGCTTCAACTCTTAAACAAAATTGTTGGTGTAATGAACATTTACCATCATCCAGTGATACAGGCACATCAAAAGACAATGGCTACTTCCCCTGATCAGACAGTCATAACAGTAGCCCCATCCTGTGGGACTCCATGCACCACTGCCCCAACCATAACCAGTGAGTGGTGCAGGTGGAACCCCGGGCACAAGGCTCCCGGTGTCCCTTGCACAATAATGGAAGGGAATATTCCTACACCCTATTATAGGTCCAAAATGGGAATACATGCCTATACATGATGAGTAAAAGTGGCCAATGCACCCATTACCTGTAGCGCCGTGTCCAACTGTGCCACAGCACCCATCCCATGTGCAGTCAACTGTCAGCTGCCACAGGTCAGCCACCTCAACTACACAGGGTGCATGCACGGGACAAATAATGCATGGCATGAAATAGGAAGGACGGACACCCATCACACATTGCATGGCCCTGTTGCTCACAGGAATACCCACGGTGTGTAATGGCTGAATATTCTGAATCTGCAGACTCATGCATGGTACCAATGTCTGATGTTGTCATGCCATCCCATACAGGTGACTCAGGATATCTGCAGCTCACTTGGCTGATGACCCAAGTGTGTGACCCTAGACCACAACATGACCACGCATCCAACCATGCCTGCAGTCTGACATGCATATGCATGGAACATGCTTTTGGACTTTTGAAGGCATGATTCAGGTGCCTGGATTGCACTGGAGGGCCCTCATGTATGCCCCGGAAAAAGTTGACAAAATCGTCCTGCCATGTGCAATGCTGCACAACATTTGCCTCAGGCAGAATGCGCCCCTACCCCCTGATGCAGACAGGCAACCCCCTGGGGCTGATAATTACGATGACCATATGGCTGGGGCCAGAGACTGATCTGATGCACACAGGGATGGGGCAAGGGGGGTGGGAGGGAGACTGGCTAGATAGGCACTGATTGATATTTTTTTTTATTGTTTTGCACAGTGACTGCACCCAGAACACAACCTGCACATTTTGAATAAAGAGGACCAGTACACAATCATGATTGTCCTTGCATTGCGTCAGATTTTCAATGGGATTTAATATATGTGGAACTAACCCCATCCCCCTCACCACCAACTCCCCTGCACACAATCCCCCCTCCCCACCTAACACCAACTCCCATGCACACAATCCCCTTCCCCCTCCCCCACCCAACACCAACTCTCCTGCACACAGTCCATTCCCCACCCCCCACCCAACAATAACTCCCATGCACACACACCCCTCCCCTACACATCGTCTCCCCTCCACCCACCAACTCCCCTTCACACAGTCTCCCCTCCCCCACCCAACCATGTGTCCATATGATGGCCCCTCAGGCCGACAGTGCACAGTCCATTCACTGGGTATGTGGCCGCTTCCCATGTGCACCGGAATTGGGAGAGCGATATAGCAGCCTGCGCTGTGACCTCTGTCGTGGGGTTCTCTGTTGGGACTCCTTGGTGTGGGTGGTGGAGGTATATGGGATGGAGGCAGGCATTTGAGTTTGCTGCTGGAGGAGTGTATTGGTTTCCCTCATTTGTTCTGTAAATGCAGAGTGCCACTAACATAGTTCCTCTGTCTCCCTCAATCCCTGCCATGTCTATGATTCTGCTGCATCACTCCTCCCATGGCATGAGCGCTGGTGGTGAACCTCCTCTGGTTGCCATGCAGTCTGTCCGGTGCTGAGCTAGGATGCCCTGGACGCGCAGGTTGTTGAAGCGCTTCCTTCAGTCTTCCCTATACCTGGGAACCCGGCCGACTGCAGACAGCTTCTTGCTGATGGTGCCCCATATGTGGTTGCGGCACTTTGAACTGTTTTTTTGTTGTGCCCCATACAGCTCCTCATAGTGGCCTAACACCTCCTCCACAAGGACGTTGAGCTCAGACTCCGTAAATTTCAGCTTACCGATCCGATGTTTGGCTGACTTGTCCCTTGCACACTCCTATGACATGTTTTGACTACAGTCGCTCTGGAGGACTTCCAGGGGTTCTGATTTTTAATGGATTGTGATTTTCCAAAATGGCCACCGCTGTTCCGGCAGAGAGGCGTATTTCCTGCATGCAATTACCACCCGCTATTACCGCACGGTGCTAAATTGCAATACCAACAGCGCTAGCACTATTTAGGCCAGGATTTCAGGTGTTAGCGTTATTTGGGTTGAGCGGTATTAGCGTTAATGCCGGGGACATGTGCCCATGTCAGCCGACTCGTGACATAGCGGTTTCTTCGTGACTAATCCTGACGTTAACGCTAATAGCGCTTGACGGTAATTGCGCCCAGATACCCCCCCAACTCGTGGTGAGGGCCAAAGAAAGCACATTTGCCAGTCATTGTCATCACTGTTCTATGCTCCCAAATCATTTGGCATTATTTAGAAAACCTGAGGAGAGGTTGCTGCACGCTGCTCCTTAATATATTCTTTGTGAATCGTAAACATTAGAAATACCTATGTGCAACCAGTGTATTAATGTTATTTAATGAGAAGACAATGTTGTTTAGTCCACACGTTATTTTTAATTGTGCTGTTAATTGTTTGTAGACGAGCAGCTGATTCTACGTGTATTTCACTGCATATCTTGCACATTCATCAGAACGAATTCTTCATTAATAACCAAAAATAAACTGGAATAAGGGTTTTTAAAAAGAACAAAAAAGAGCCCCATTTGCTTTTAGCTGCTGCACCTGTGTTTTTCATTCTGTACAATGTGCTGTTATCATATGTTGGATTATTGCCACAAATTAAAGCACAGATTGCTATAATACATGCCAGTTTGTGATATCGAATGCTTATGTATTTGCAGCATTCGAGCAGTAGTTCTACTAAATAGCCAACGCCAGACGATGACTGTTACGTTATGCAATCTTATGTCCAGGTACTGACATCACATGCCAGATTTTGTCATGAAATGTCAGTAAAATGACACTACTTTCCATGCATTAACAAGTTTTGCTAGGTTCCGAGTATCCCCATTGTACGCCAAGGTATGCAAACTATTTGCCAGGCATTCCATCATTTGCCCATTTCTCAGGTACTGACATCCTTTGGCCTTCATGTTCTTTCAAGAGTTGCTAGGCACTACCACTGCATGCCCTGATACTCACACTACTTGCCTTGGATTGTCATCTGTTGCCAATTACACACATCAGCGAGCTGGGAGGAGCAAATGCAGAGCCTAAATGTTGCACTTTTCTCCTATTGCCAATGTGGCGCTTCCCACAGGGGAAAATGCCAGCAGCATTAGGCAGGCTTCCCGAGTTATACCCCACCACACACGCTCTTTTGACAAACCGCTGAGTGCTAACCAATCAGAAATCGTGCTGCTGGGATCACTCAGCTCTAAAATTAGGCTACACATGTTTGTCATGTGGCAGAAGAATTGCACACTAAAAAGTGTCTGTGCTGGGCCTGCCACAGTTTGTCCCTTTATAGGCACCATAGCATAGTAAGTGAATACTAGAATCAGCTGATCCACTCTCACATTGAAGTTCCAGGGCACCAGGAGTCCAATCTACACCAGAAAGGACAGCACGTTTTGCTTTATAAAACATAAATGAAAACAGTGAACTTATATGGAGCAGGTGAAAGTTGATTGCACAATTAATATCTTTGGCATTAGACCTTTTTCACACAATGTGTTATTGAAGACAAAGCTGCACAGCTGTACATAAAAAAAAAATATCGTGTCATGTAAAATGTAAAAAAACAACAATAGAATCCTGTATAAGGGAAAGACACCTGTCACTTAACACCTGCTTCTGGTCCGTATCACATTTTTGCAGCAGGATTTGTACTTGCATTTATTATTATTACTATTATTAGGAATAATATTATTATTATTGTTATTATCTACTTTGCTGTGTAGACCATATGCGTGCTCAAGTAATCATGTAGAGTTTATTAAGGTTCTTTAAATTAGAAAGAATGTACGCATTCTCCGGTGTGCAGGATAGTGGATGAAAGCCCCACCTCTCCTGGGGCCAGAGGTGAAGTGAGTGGCAGGTACGTGCAGAGAGCAGCGATTTGGAGGGACACTTTACAGGAGAAGATCAATTCAAATACTGAGATAATACCCTTCCCTTTTGACCAGGGGAAAGAACAACTTTTCTTAAACAAAATGTCTTTTGCAAGTGGACCTCTTGTATGGTATGAATGGTTGAGAAACGCTTTCTTCAGCCTTCATGTTCCTAGTGCCCTTTCACCTTCTGTGACTGAGCTCTTAGAATGGTTTATTTTTAGCTGGGAAGACAAGTAAAGTCACAAAGAAATAATATCTTGAAAGCTCAGACATTTACAGAGGTCCGCGTCTAACTGTGCTTTTGTGAGATGTCCTATTCCTTTTCAAATGCTGAATCTAATTTCTTATATTTCCTGCACTCACATTATTCCTGTAAATATTTGTAATCAGGAAGAGGCTGTGGATGAAGAGGACAGGTGTTATCCCGGTAATAAATGTTATGTTGTAAGGACTGCTCCCCAGTAACCACGATTATAACTGTAACCCCTATTAATGTACAGCACTCTGTTGAATCCCAGAACTAAGTTTACCTCTCTAAATACTCAAGATACAGAAATAAATAAAATGCTGACTGCTTAAACAGCTGAGAGTGTCTCAGATTAAACTATGGTACTGTGCCTCACGCCAAACTTCCACCCAGCACATAGTTTTGTTTTGACTTCTCATGATGATCTGAAGGCAGTGTAGGGGAGAGGGATTGGGGCATCTAAGCAACTACTGTCTCAGACCCTACACTAATGGCATGAGGGGTTTGTGTGTGAGAGGGAGAGAGAAAGTGTGAGCGTGTGTGTATCTGCACGTGCACCCGCGCACACACAATATATTGCCAGAACCTGGGCCTGTGGAACTGTGGCTCTAAAGGACTAAATTAAGTGGCAGCATTTTCTTAAATATGCCAAATGAAACAGCTATTTCTTTTGGTGCAATTGTTAGAATAAAGGCAATGTGTGGCGTGTAATGGGTCATTGTTAATAAGTAGTAACACATTGTCAAATACTTAAGCATAGACAGAAAAATAAATCCCTCTGTACTTAAAAATGCTCTTAAAATTGCAGGTGTTTAATTGTAGTAAGATAGCTATCTTTTGCTTAAACACTATAAAATAATTACATTAATGTTTTGCTTTTACTTGTAATAAAAACAGCACTTTGCAATGAAGCCCTCAACTCTTCTTTGCCTTCCGGAATAAGTTGGCTAGTAAAGAATATAGGGTCTCATTATATCAACAAACAAGCAAACAGCTGCACCATTAGCATTAACAACTGCCTTTGGATCCTATCATGTGGCGCAAAAGAAGATGCCAGAAATTGATCCTTCTCGGATACTAGATAGAGTTAATGATGTATTAACATCAAACATTTCTGAAGTGGCTCCACTTCCAGGGGTGTCCAACTCCAGGCATCGAAGGCCGGAAACATGTAGAATTATCAGGATACCCCTCATTCATATTCATGAGATCAATTTGCTAATACAAGAGTTCATTAAAAGTTTCTTTATGTGAAAGGCTCATCTCAAAAATCATAAAAGTGTACAAACTAACCTAGGGGAGTCAATCTACAACAAATAACGTAACACTGGTATAGTATCCAGGACGACAGGATGGACAGCCAGCACGCAAGCACCACACAGGAACCAAGTAAGTACAGAATAGAAATGTACTTTATTGTTTCAGTTAAAATGTAGAAAATTAAACAGGAGAGCAGTGTTCAAACCTCTTTTTATGTCCAACTCCCATCCTGAAGTCCCAACCAACTGTCAAACCCAGAACCTCTAGCCCCCTACATTCCACACTCCATCAGGCCTTCTATAGGTTCACAACACATGCAATACCAACATGTAAAATACAACACACCTCCATTCTTATAAAGCCAAAGAAACACCCTACCACTCCAGCAACAGCAACCACTAAGAACAACATTACACACATAAACCAATGCAGAATAGGATAACTTACACTCTAAATAAAACGATACCTCCTCTTGCCTTGGACTGCCATGTCTGGGAGTCACGCCTGCCTTCCCGAGCCAAACCTGCCTGCACAAGAGCACAATCCTGACTGCATATAAGCAGAAAACCAATCCATACTCCCACCCAACAAAGTATAACCTAACCTCTTTCTGCCAGTGTCTGCCACACCCCAGCCCATGGTCTGCCACAACTCAGGAGAACCTTGCTCAACAAACCAGAGCTGTGACATCACACAAACAGAAATACTGTAACGCCTCCAGACTCCAGAAATCAGTCCACCAGCCCAACAGACACACACCACAAGTTCAACCGTTAACCGAAACACAACCACAGACCATACCACCAACCCACTTCCACCAACTGATTATCACCATCACACCCACAGCTTCCTAAAAACAAATACAAGGATGAGATAACAGAAAAGTGACTCACCAAACATAGAACACACGAAAACATATGCCACTGCAAGAGAGGAGCACGATACAACACACAAACGCAGGTGACCAATCCCATGTTCAAGTATAACCTCACCTATCACCCAAATGCAGGTTGGTCACTCCCATATCAGGTGACACTCCAGAAAACTTAAAAGAATAACATACGTACTCATACCATAAACCAGCTCTGCTATAGTGCACTAACTCATATATGACTCCACAACAACAACTTACAACAAACTACAACTGCCACTACTATTCAACAAACTGCTACTCTTGACATATCGTCCTGCACCTAAGGTGGTATATTGTCTTCATAGCCACTGACAAAATATAACTCCTAGTGGCAACAGAAGAACTCCCTATTATCTACAACTAGAAGACATTTATATGCTCCTAGATAAAAACTCCTACACCCTAAGTGTTAGAACGCCCCACAACTACAACAACAACTCCAAAACACCTACAAATTCTTGGTGTCAGAGCACACTACGACAACAACAACTACAAACACCTACTCATTCCTGGTGTCAGCATCAACATAAGTTCACGACATAATGACAACCACTACCACTGATGCACCACGACTGCTCACAAGAAATGCACTATTTCTCACATTCACTCCACTACACACCAATAAATCAAACACTCCCACGAGAGTTGAATAGCCACACTACAGCAGGTGATATTCCACTCCACAAATTACATCCAGCTCACTACACTACATCGCTTCCGGACATGTACACAGGTTGTAATCACAATAAAAGTCCTGCAATAGTAGTGCTGATCAGGCACTGCATTGCAATGACCCCAACAATATTGTAACATGAACATTTCATCTACATGGCGTACAGTCTACACCCTAAAAATGTACTACCCTGCTTGTAGTTTAGTTTAGGTTAGTTTATTTCTTATAAAGCGCAACACGCCCGTAGGCCTCAATACATTCAACACTCGGTGCACCAAATACACCCTAACATGTGTAGTAAACACATACACTTACATGGTAAGCTAACATTGTACAATCTAACATATAAACCAAGCATATTAATTCAGTCCTCAAATACCACTTTAAAATAAATAATCATCTTCAATCCAACCTCTCACATAACCTCACAGTGTACAATATAACACTCCAATTAATATTATTATTATTATTATTATTATTCTTATTATTATTATTTATTGTTTTGCACCACATGCCCATAGGCCCCAGGGCGCACACTTAACATAATAAGGACAAACAGAACAAAGAGCTAGAATCAGGAATACAAAGGGACATTAGAATGTCAAAGCACATTTAACCTAGTTTAAGATTGAAAACATATGTTTTCACTTCCCCCTTGAATACTGACAGGGATTTGGGGGCTCTCATTGCTAGTGGAAGTGCATTATATTACTTGGCGGTGCTGTACAGACAAACAGACACCTCCCAGTTTAGCCAGCCTAAATTGTGGTTGTTTGAGTTTGTAATTATCTTTGAGTGTAGATGTCGGGAGGGGTGATCTAAAATCAGCCGCTTTGAAAGTTATGAGGGGCAATGGAGGTCCAACACTATAGGAGAGTGCTAAGAATTTGGGGAGATCCTCTGCTTAACAGGCAGCCAGTGTAGTGCCCTTCTGGAGTCAGTAATATGGTCTCATTTGCATAAACCAAAACCTGCTTATACTGCACTGTTCTGGGTAGCCTGGAGGGACTGAAGATTAGCCTTTAATGTCCCAATGAAAAGGCTGTTGCATTAAACAAGTCTCAAATTTACTAGAGCCCTGGCCACGATTTAGCTATTACTGAGGAGGATTTTATGCCTGATTTGGTTTAGAAGCCTGATCACATAACCACAAGATGAACGAGTATGCGCCACCTATGCATTCATACTCAATTCTGTGTCCAGATCGACGCTGAGGATCTTAGCATAATTAGTTACCATGATCTTATTGTTAGCGTTGCTGAAGCTTTCATAGGATGCATCAAATCTCTTAAGCTGTTGCCTGGTAGCCACAATAAGGAGCCCCTTTTTATCATTATTAAGCGTCAGAGAGTTAGAAACCATCCACGACTGAATTGCAGCATATACACTGTTCAAGGTCTCTGAATGTTGATTATAATTATCCGATAACTTGGATTGGTGTGTGCCTAAGATGTTGTTCTTCTCAAAAAAATCCTGAAGTTGAAGATAGGCCACCCTATCCAGGATCTTGAGCAGGAATGGGGCGTTAGTTATAGGATGATTATTCTTGGCCAAAGGGGGATCGAAGGTGCTTTTTTCAACAGGGGAAAAACCCTGATCTCTTTGAGAGAAGTCAGAAACACACCCTCACTAAATGATAAGTTAACCATTATGGTAATCCACTGGGTCAACACATCAAGAGATTCTTTGAGAATATTGGCAGAATAGATGTCTCCTTTGCACGATGTTGTTTTCAAATTCCAACTATCTGAGATATCTCAGCTTCAGAACATTGTCTAAAGTTCAATTCAGGTGTCAATGGATTAATAGTAGGGGCCACAGATGTAGGACTGTCTTAAGTCATGGCTTTAGGAATTAGTTGCTGTGTGAGAATGTGTTTTTGGTGACCAAGGATTTGATCTGAGAATCCTTCCTGAATCACTTTTCACAAAGCTGAATCACATATGATGTTGTTGTTGTCCACATTCTTACCCTCGACTTCCTTCAGGATTTTGAATAATTCACCAGAGCTAGATTTAGCCTCGCTGGTTCTGATGTTATAGTGTTTTGATTTGTCCTCAACGATGGCATTCTTACAATTCTTTACTGAATAATTATAGATGGTTAATGCATGGGACAACGGATTTCTGCACCATTCTCATTCTAATGCTATTTCTTCAGTCTTCACTGGAGACCACCATCGTTAAACCACGTGTTCTTCAAAGACTCAGGCTTGATAATGTTCTTTCTTCTGGGGCTAAAACATCTATTACAATGGAAATGACAGATGACAGAAGGGAATTTAGGACTGTGACATTTTCCAGAGTAAGGAGCGAGTAGTTTGGATTTCATAAGTGTAGAAAACGTGGAAAACATGGACTGACTCACATTCTTAAAGTTACAACACTTTTTCAACAACACTCACATAACCTTATAGTGTACAAACTACACGCTAACACAAACAAACCTACTTTTTAGTGTAACATGCACATCAGTGTTATTTCATTCACCAACATACTCACACCACAGTTACTGAAATGCGTTATCTTCTTACATGTAACATACACAGAACACATACATGCTTCAAAATGTAGACATTCTGATTAAGTGCTGATTAAGTGCTGATTAAGTGCTGTAAACATATTACTTCATGTACTATACAACGCTGACAATGCTACAATTACTTCTAACCAAAATATCATTAAAAAAACAATTAAGTTAAAAAATATTTTCTCTTCTCCTTTTCCTCTGTGCATTATGTACTGCAGTCCAGACACTGAACACCATTAACGAACGGTGGAAAGAACGAAAATAAATTGGCATTCCTTCCAAATGCATACATCAAGTGTGTGATTCAAAGACAATGAAATGAATCTCAACCAAAACAAACAACTACAACTTCCGGACTAATCTTCCCCACTGTCAATACAACTGTACAGTACCTGGACCTCATTGTCATCACTTGGTACCTTCCATCACCAGTAAGCAAATAACATTGTAGTTAATCCATCTACCAAGCACTGTGATACTTCTGTCACACCCATAAAGCCTAGTTAACAACCTTTTCCTTACTACCATGTGACTGTCACAGCAAAACTGGAGCAACAATCTCCTACAGTAACATCGCCGACAGCTCAACGTGCTCAGCCGTTGGCTGTTTCTTCCATGACGTCACATTCTTCGTCTGCCTTCCCTGGAGTACAGAGCTCCGGAACCGGCCTAACAGGATGGACAGCCAGCACGCAAGCACCAGGCAGGATCCAAGTGAAATGTACTTTTTTGTTTCAGTACAAATGTAAAACGTTAAACAGGAGAACAATGTTCAAACTTCTTTCCATGTCCAGCTCCCATCCTGAAGTCCCAACCAACAGACAAACTCAAAACCTCCAGCCCACTACAGTCGACATTCCAAAAGGTATTCTATAAGCAGCTCACAACACTTGCAATATCGACATGCAATATACCAGAGCAGGTCTAAACTGAGTGAACGGAAGTTCACAAAAGAGGGGCCTCAAAGTCCCAGCTCTTAACTCAGAAAATGCAGGAAAAAAAACGACACAATAATGGGCCACAATCTGCAAAGTGGCATTACACAGTGGACAAAATGTATTTATGGCTCTAAGGAGGAGGCAACTAAACCATAATCCAGTAATCAAAATTCTCTGAGAAGGGTTCACTGCCCATAATAAATATTTTGGGACACCATGCACCGTGTAGAGATCTGCGTAGTTGTAATGTTGTGCCTAGCTAAGGTCGCGCGCGCTCTCTGTATGCTGGTGAGCGAGAGCCGCGTGACCGGTGAGAGGCAGTTGTAGTTTGAAAGAGGAGCGCTGGCTGGGGCTCCGGGGAGCTCCGTAATAAAGAAACTTCTACCCAAACTTACGGTGTCACCGTGCCTCCTTCATTTGGCGACGAGGCACGGAGCTCGCCACGGAGCCGGCGGGGTGTCCCTTTGAAGAGGAGCAGTGGTGCCGGGACGTCCGCGAAGAAAGCCGCGCAATACGGAGAGGTGAGGGGCCGCAGGGGGACTGTCTCCGCAGCAATTGTCAGCGAGGTGCTGCAAGGGGACGGTCTCCGCGGCGGGCGAGGAGTGTGGTGCTCTTCGCTAGACCCGCCTCGGCTCACTTAATAGAGTTTGAGCCCGCGCAGCTGTTCAGGATTGGTGCCGCCCACCCCAGCCCTCATTGGATATAAAGGTGAGGAGCAGAGGGGGAGTGGGGACTGTGCTGGACACAATCAACAAGAAGGGGCGGCACATTCAAGTGGAAGGACTGGTCACAGGGCCACCTGGAAGATAGAACAGTGCCACCCAGAGGTTATACGATAAAAAAAAGAAAAGGAATAGGTATAGTGACATCTAGTGGACAACTTGGATATTGGTGGTTTGAAGGACTATTGACCTGTAGCCAGAGCATCCAAGGAAGCAGAGACATTGTGAGAGGAGGTTGTGGAAGAAAGAGCCAGTTAGAGACCGGCAATAAGAAGCTCAAGTCTGTGAAAGTGAGCAGTGTAGTTAGGGAGTAACTACAACAAGATAAAATATAAAGGTGGCTGCAGCGAGTATGTCACCTCCACCGCCGTTCCTGCCAGAACCAGGTACTCTGCCAATAAGATGGGACAGGTGGAAGAAGTTGTTTGATACTTACCTGATTGCCATAGGAGGTGATAAATTTGCATGTGCAAGGAAAGAAGCAATTTTACTCCACAATTTAGGAACTGAGGGCAGAAGTGTCTATGATGGACTGCCTGATCTTCCGCATCAGGGCCAAGGAGAAATGGATCAATACTCTATGGCAGAGAGGATATTGGAAGTACATTTTGAAGCTAAGAATTACATAACGTTTGAGAGGCATAAATTCTTCCAGAGGGTACAAGGTCCACAAGAACCACTGGAGAATTTTATTGCAGCACTAAGGTCGCTTAGCCATACATGTGAGTTTGGACCGCTCACAGACTCTCTGATAAGGGACCAATTGGTCCGATGCACGAATAATGTGAAGATACAAGAGAGGCTGTTGTCGAAAGATGCATCACTAGAGTCAGCTATAGACACGGCAAGAAGTATGGAACAGACCCATAAGTATATGTCAACTATGAAAGGAGACAAGCCGGAGGGGGAAGTGGCAGCGGTGAAGGGGTTCCGAAAGGGGGTGCCGAACAAGGAAATAATATGCTACAAGTGTGGGAGCAACCGCCACATTTCTACAAGCATGTTTTGCCCGGCCAAGAATATCTCCTGTCTGAAATGCAAGAAGAAGGGTAATTTTGCGAAGAGTTTGTCGTGAATCGGGAGTGGTGCAGAATATTGAAGCAGGTGGGAGAGTACCCGAACAAGAGGAAGATCAAGTAATGGGACTGAGCGGCCAGGCAAAGCATGTGCTGGAGATATCAGAAGTCTCTAATAAAGGAGGTGCGCCTACGGATGTGTTCATGATCAACGGAAGAGTATTGACAATGAAGGTGGACAGTTGTTCACCATGGACTTTAATGTCAAAGGCAACATTTCTGGGTTGCATGCAAGGAGATATAAGACAGTTGAAGGAGCACAATATCGAGCCCTATGCATATGGGAACGTGAGAATTGAAATTGTGGGGATGTTCCAGGCTTCCATTAAGTATAAAGGAAGAAGCTGCGAATCAGAAATATAAGTTACTCAAGAAGGTTCATCACCCCTGGGATGGGGTGAACAGTGCAAGTTGGGAATAAGGATACAAGCGAATGCGGAAAGGCCAATTGATGTGGCAGAATTAAAGGACAAGTGGGAGAAGGAACACCCAAAGTGTTTCGAGAGGAATTGGGGATGTTGAAAGGATTTGAGCATCAGATTCAGCTGAAGGTGGGCGCCAGTCCAAAGGTGCACAAGGTGAGGCCGGTGCCTCATGAAGTGGGTGAGAAGCTAAAAGTAGAAGTGGAATTGTTACTTCAAAGAGGAATAATAGAGAAGAGTGAAAGCTCGGAATGGCTGTCGCCGGTGGTGGTGGCTGCGAAGTCAAATGGAGACATTAGACTGTGTGTAGATCTGCAAGATCTCAATAGGAATATCTTAATTGATAGACATCCCCTGCCAATAATTGGTGACCAGTTATCTGTGCTTAACAATGCCAAGGTATTTTCAGTTATTGATCTTTCTCAAGCATACCATCAGATTCCACTAAAGGAGGATTGTCAACACTTGACGGCATTCATTACGGTGTTTGGAACATTTAAGTATTGCAGGATGCCGTTTGGACTCGCATCGGCGGCAGCGGTATTCCAAAGGGTGATGGAGACAGTGATGAACGGAGTTAAGAACATTATTGTGTTCCAAGACGATATTATGATTTATGCTAGTTCCATTGTAGAACATGATGAAGTGTTGAGTCAGGTGTTGAACAGGTTCAGTGAGGCAGGATTGACGGTAAAAAGGAGCAAGTGTAAGATTGTGGTGAGCAAGGTAGAATATCTCGGCCATGAGATTGATGAACAGGGGGTGAGACCTAAGAGGAGTCTAGTAGAGGCAGTACAATGTGCACCAGTGCCAAAGGATAAAGAACAAGTGAAATCATTTTTAGGTTTGGCCGAGTGTTATCACAAGTTTGTGAAAGATTTTGCCAAAGTGTCCATTCCTCTTAGAATGTTACTCAAGAAAGGTGCGAAGTTTGAATGGTCAGCAGATTGTGAAGTGGTTTTTGAGTGTATTAAGCAAGCGGTGAGTGGGGCACCATCCATAGGTCGGTTTGATCCTAAGGACAAAATTGTTTTGGTGGTGGATGCGAGCATGTTGGGGCTGGGGGCAACATTGGTGTAGTACGACAGAGACAATACAGAGAGAGTAATTGTGTTTGCTTCTAGGTCGCTGAGAGGTGCGGAGTGCAAATATTCCGTCATTGAAAGAGAAACGTTGGCCATGTTCTGGGCTGTGAGTCATTTTAAGTACTTCTTGTGGGGAAGAAGATTTGTGGTCAGGTCGGACCACAAGCCCATGGTTCAGCTCTTTGAGAGTGGAAGATGGGCCTTGGGTTCCCCAAGAATAAGCAGGTGGGGTTTAGGACTTCAAAATTTTAACTTTGATGTGAGCTATTTGCCAGGAAAGAGAAATGTGGTGGCGGACTGCCTGTCCAGGCTGCCGGTAAACAGTTATCTGGTGGAAGAAAAAGAAAAGGAGGCAGAGGAGGAGTCGGTAGTGGCAGAAATAGTGGCAGAAATACAAAGTGCAGTTAGCAAGGAAGAGTGGACACATGAAGAAGATTTAGATGAGGATCTTAAACTTGTGAAGTGTTGGACTGTGAGGGGATGGCCGGAAAAAAAAGAATTGGATAGTAAATTCAATACCTGGTGGGAAATAAAAGACCAGTTGAATTTGTGTGACAACAGGCTAAGGAGGGGTAGGTGCATTGTTCCCCCACAATCACTCAGGTCTGTGTGGTAAAGCTGGCACATCAGGGACATCCTGGAGAAGCTGCCATGAAAGGAAGTTAAGGCAGAACTATTGGTGGCCGGGGATAGACAGGAGTGTGGAAAGGTATGTCAAAGACTGCATGGCTTGCCAAACTAGTGACAAATGCAGGGTGGTGAGAGAGGCACCATTAATACCAAGTGTAGTACCAGACCAGTCTTGGAGCAAGTTAGCAGTGGACATTATGGGTCCGGTAGCAGGTTTGGGAGATGGGTTAAAATTTGTATTTGTGGTGGTAGATTACCATTCCAGATGGTTCGAGTTGGAAGCGGTGAAAGAGGTCACGGCTAAGGAATTGATTGTTTTTTTGGAGAGAGTTTTTCTTAAGGAGGGAGTACCTGTTGAAATTGTACCTGACAATTGGGTACAATTTGTATCGGTAGCAATGAAGAAATTTCTTGCAGGCTATAGCATAAAACACACGAGGACAGCATTGTATAATCCCAAGGCGAATGGTCTTGTTGAAAGAGTCAACAGGTATATAAAGGGGGCCTTACAAATGGCCATGAAATCGGGACAACCATGGAGGGAGGTATTAAAGATGTTAACCTGGAATTGTGTCACTATACCGCACTCTGTGACTGGCGTATCTCCATTTGTGTCCATGAAAGGTAGGAAACCTGGAACAAGGCTATGTCCAGGATGGTTAGGCATGGCCAAGGTGGTCAATGTGGATCGGGGCCAAATAATGAAACTCATTGCTTTGAGTCAAGAAAGGAATAAGAAATTGTTTGATGACAGAATGAGAGTGAAGGAACAATAATGGAAGATTGGGGAGATGGTGTATGTTAAAAATCCCAGATTAGTGAACAAATGTGTGGAAAGTAAGTTCCTGGGACCGAAGAAGATATGTGCAGTGAAAGGCTATGTTGTTATCTTGGAGGGAGGAGAAGTTTGGTCAAAAGGAAGATTGGCAAAGGTGGGGGACGGGAAAGACAATGAGTTGGATGGGCAGGTGAAAGGAAGGAAAGTGAATGTGAGCAATGAAAAGAAAGTGGAGGAAGAGGTGAAAGAAGGAGAGGTAGTTGTAAACGATGATAATACTGGCGTGAGAGGCAATGAAGAAGGTTCGCATAGGTTTAGGTCAAAGCCTGTGTGGATGAAAGACTATGAAACCTGATATTCTGTTATAAATGCATCTTAGATTTTAATGCACATAATGTTTACACTTAACTGTTCTGCTTTAGCTAATTTTCTATAATGTGACTATGTTGGTTACATTGGTTATGTGTTGTTTTCTTTATTGTTCTCTTCTTATACTGCTTTTGGTTTAATTGCTGTAAAAGGGGGAAGATGTGTAGAGATCTCCGTAGTTGGAATGTTGTGCCTAGCTAAGGTCGCGCGCGCTTTCTGTATGCTGGTGAGCGAGAGCCGCGTGACCGATGAGAGGAAGTTGTAGTTTGAAAGAGGAGCGCTGGCTGGGGCTCCGGGGAGCTCTGTAATAAAGAAACTTCTACCCAAACTTACGGTGTCACCGTGCCTCCTTCACACCGCTAAAATCACATGCCTCCTATTAAATGGTATCAGCATCTCCTGAGACTCCCTTTTCTCCAGCCTGTGGAATATAACTCTAGTTTTTATATTTAAATTCGTTGCCACTCTAAATGTTATAATATCAAGTGAGTTAAAATAGGAGGCAGCGTTATTTCCACCATCTTTGACTTTATGTGTGAGCTGGGGAATCCTGACATTAGAGTCTTTCAAAACTAGAAACCTAATTTGTTCATGCCAGTCTTGACATTGCTCCATAAATGGAACCAGTGGAATAGAGGCTGTGCAAAAAGGGTATCACTGATACATTCCTGACCTAATATAAGATTAATACATGTTTTCTCCACAGAAGCCTATTTATTATATGTGGTACAAAACTCCAATGTTTTCACTGGACATTCATAATTTACATCAAGCTGTAACTTGAACGAGATCAACAACATTCCACAATGTTTCCCGCAACCAGGCCATTTATCAGTATGGACTAATTTGCCACAGGAGGGTACTGCAAAGCATGCCACATAAATATCATTGCATTATTTGACATAAAGTCAATTGGTGAGTTTGAGGCTTCATAAACCAATTTTTTTTTTCAGTCTTACATTAATGGGCATGTAGGAAAGTCAGCGTTACGAAGGCCCATGTTGGAGTTGTCCCAGATGTGTGAAAATGATTTAGGGGCATAGAAGAAGAGTGAGGGATAAATTAAAGAACGGGCAACAGCCAAATGGTCAGGTCTGATAAGGGGAAAAGTCGGGATTAAACTATGATAAAAGAGCTAGAAATGAAATCCAGCATGCGGTCTTCACAGTTGAAAACAACCTCGGAAAGGCTAGGGACAGACATCTGGCTGATAAAAGTAGTGGTAGCAAGGTTGGTCATGCATTCAGCATAGATTTTGCTAAGCACAAGGATGTGAGTGTAGGCAAAAGACATAAGTCTGTCACCTCTGTAGGAAGATGAGACAGTCATGCGCTGGTGGAAGTGACGTCAAACCCTTTCTGGTGGAGGCCTGCAGAAGCCCTGCCAAAACCTCTTGTATAGGTCTTCGGCAACATCCATACAGGAGAAGGGATGAGGTTGAAATAGCCCATTGAGACATATCCCCACACATCAGAAATGGCAGGTGAAAGGGCCCAATGTTTCACTGACACAGATTTTTAGGTGCTGGTGAACAACATGATGATACTCGAGGCATAACTCCTTGGTGCAGTGATGCACATTTCACGGGTCAGTGAAAACAGGGACATATGGATGAACTGCTCAATATAGTCAATGCTGTGTCCACTGTTCCTCAAGAGAAGGGAGACCTATGTAAGAGGTGGAATGACCTCAAGTGTGCCTTGCACAAACACATTTATAAGGTACAAGAAGCCAAGGACACCACTGGTGAGGTGGGACCAAAAACAATATTATGGAAGGTTTAGGGTGAAAGGATTGAATACAAAGGGTCGAAATTCAATTGTTTCAAATCAAAAGGACCGGAAAAAAAAATCAAATGCACTTTTCTTTTCTTTTTGTTGGGTCCTTTCCCCAAGCCCCCTTTTTTTAGCCAAAACCCACAAATTTAACCTATACAACGACCCAGAGGGTATTCTAGAGGGTGAGGAACTACCTGTAAAGAAAAGATGCAGAAAGTGAACTGACATCTGCATCATTCGTAACATTGACAGTACAGTTTGCAGAGCCATTGGCATTGTACATATATGAGAGGGAACATTTGTGCTGCTTATACCCATATCCCCAATTGTGGCAGATTCCCAGAAAGCCAGGATATTGCACACAAAGCAACATGTCTGCATCTTGAACCCATAGCCCCAATCGGACTAGATTACCACAAGGGCAGGATGTGGCATGTGAAGGAACAAGTCTGCTGCTTGGACCCATAGCATCAGTTGGGTTAAATTTCCACAAGGCCAGAATGTGGAACGTGAAACAACGTGCTCACTGATTGGACCCATAGTCCCAGTTGGGCCACATTACCCAAGGTAAGGACGTGGCACATGAAGCAACATGTTGCTGATTGGAACCATAGCCCCAGTTTGGCCAGATGTGGCATATCAAGCAACGCATCTGCTGCTTGGGTCCATAACCCCAGATGGCCCAGATTGTAAGTGATTTCAATCTGGCACATACTCAAGTCAACGCCTAGTGTGTAATGCACAACTGAAATCCTTGTTTATTTTTGTCACACTGAACCAGGAATCAGGCTGGTTTGCAAAGTTAAAATATTTATTTAGGTATTCACGATTTAATCACACTATGTTTTTATGGGTGCACAATAATCACCAATGGGGTGATATAACAGTGAATAATCTCTTTAATACATAAGGAGTAATAATGAGCAAAACAATTCAGCACAGAAATAATACTTTTGTGTGTGTGTGTGCAGATCAGATAGCACTATGGTTAGAGGTTCCCCCTGCACACCCCTCAAGCCCCCAATAGGCAATGCAAAGAAATAGGAGGAGAGAGCAGGTGGAATGGCAGAATTCAAACAAAATAACAATCCCACTATCCCCCAGCAAACACATGAGAAAACAAAATTGACTGTCAAGCTGTCTGAATGGCTTTTGAAGTTATCTTGAGAATGGATTGGGGAAAAATCACTAAATATGGTATAAATTGCTAAAATTGCATAAAGTCTTATGGGAGCCTCTTTGGATGGTTGAACACAAACACTAGCAATTATTTAATACCAAGAAACAATTTGAAATCTTAAAATTAAGGTCGGCAGCAATCATAAGCAGTTTTACACATGTAAGAATTTCCCTAAAACGAAATTTGCGGCAAACTTTTCACTGCACGATAATCGTGATAATGGGATAACTGTAAGGACTTGATGCGATTTAAAGCTGTGGATGTGAGCTACAAGTAGAAGTTGGAATTTTGCTTCTAGCACACAAAATTAGGACGTTAGGGACGTTTTAGTGGCGGTCATTTTTTTTTAGATAGGCGCAAGAATGGGAAACAGGAATGTGCTTTTAAAATGACAAATGGGATTTCTTACACTAGAGGATGACTATGAATAAACAAATACCACCCAGGAACACAGCCACTTGATCAGGATGACTGCCTGCAGAGGAGCTTGCCTTCTAAGGATGAAAAATTATCAGCGCAAATTTAGTTTTAACAATACTAGTACAGGAGGAAGATAGGAGAGATAGGATAGAGAGTTTAGACAATTCAAAAATATTTCTAACAATGCAGGTTCTGAAGAAAAGATAGGATGGGTTTCAGATAGGGATTGACTAAGCAAGGTGCATATGCTAGTGACACAGTTCTATAGATACTCACTAGATATATGTTTAAACGGAACCGTCAGGATTCTGGTCCATCAAGATTATGGTCAGGGAAGGGAATCTGGTTCTGGGACAGGCAGCTGGGCCCATCAGACTGGACGGGTCTGGAATCAGCAAGGTGCTCTGGTCACAGCACGGTACAGGACTGGATTGGATCTGCCATTCTTGGTTATGATGAAAATTATTTTCAACAGACAAGCAGTACAGCGCAGCCCGGCTGTAGTATGATGCTCCCCCTTACATGGGATAGTGGGTGAATCTGTCTCCTTTTCTGCCCTCTGCTGTCTCTATTTATGCTATGTTAAAGGGGCTGCGTGTGCTGGTTTAGCCTAAGCACACCCCTTTGACAGGGATTGGTCAGAATCTCCTCTCTGCCTTGATAGGATGAGAAAAACAGTGTGTCACCTTTATGGTGTGGGTGTATGAGGCTTAGAGTCCACCCCTAGCCTCTTGAACACAAAATATACTTTTGACACAATGCATATTTACACATGTGCAACCTCTATAACAACCACATATACAGATTACATATTTTGTACAGCAGCTACTCCTCCAAACCCCGTAGCTGTGGGATCTTGTGCCTGCTTTTCACCGAATGTTTGCCCTTTTCATCGGGAACACAATGTCCAATTTATCAGAAAATGTCTACAAGTGTGTGCCTATAACATGGGCATAAGTGTATAAAGTTTCATACTTCTAGCAGAAATACATTTGGTGTAAAAAAAACATTTTCTGCCATTTCCTCCCAAATTATGTCACACAATTGTGCCACCTCTTGAAATGCGCAGCCAAAATCTAGATTTACAATTCTGTTATTTTTGTGTTTTTGACAATTTTAAGTGGCAGTTATATGTATTTAAACAACATTTTCTTTGTGAATGTTCAGCCACAGATGGCTGTTTGGGTCTGCCTCTTTTTCTCTCCCTTCAGTCCAGAAGCATCTCCTCCCTGTTGGCTCCTGGCAGAGTCTATTCATGACAGTCCTCACACCTGGCATTTCCTGCTTTGCAGCTGTTCATCGCTTCCTTCCCCACTGCAGACTAGGTTCTTCCCCAACCCTATAATTATCGCTTTGGTGTGATTTCCTGGTGGAGGGAGCTTGAAGGGGAGGCCTTGCCTCTGTGAGGAAAGCTGTTATTTTCCGGTTTGGTAGCTTTAGATTTTAAACCATTGGGTCAAAACAATTACAACATAGGTTACCATCAGTACAGGCCTCTTAGATTGCAATCATTTGATTTCAGTTTATACATGCTTAAAGTTAACTCAGTCAGTCCCCTGACAGCTGTCATTCAGGCGGCCGAGGGTACTGTGCCCAGATTTTGACAGGTCCACAGACAGGACACTTTTGCTGTGGAAATCCCTGGATGCATTCACTTTTCAGGACATTGTAAGTTCACAATGGTTTCTTGTACCAGCATTCTGCAGTTTCAGCCACAAAAAAACAGCGTTTAAAGCTAGATTTTGGGGTTTCAGTTAGCAAAGCACTGCCATTTCCTTCTGTACTCCATTTCCAATTGTTGTGGAGCCAAGTGACATATTTCAGGAGTGAGATCGCTGTTCCACCACTGACAACATGCATGGCAGATTGGGCAGCCATCTTTTTGTGCTTTGCAAAGCGCGATTTCCAGAGGTTTTGGCGCGCACAAGGGTTTTGCTGTCATTTTACTATTTTTGGCACCATCAGAACACAGTGATGCCGCATGGCAGAGCAAAAGTGGGTTAAGACATCCCAGAGAGCCCCCCCCCTCATGACTTGAGTTTGACCGCCCGTCAAGGGGAAGTCGGGACATTGGGATGTTCTTTCTTTCTTTGGTCCAGGTCGAAAAATTACGCTGCTTCTCCCATCAGTGCTGGATTGATATGCTCTCCTCGCTGGTTCTGGATGGGAGTATTTAGCGATACTCCGGGCTCCTTGGGTCTTTCCTCCCGGTCCCCGAGTGGTCCTCCTTGGTACTTAGAAATTCTTGGTTCCAGTTCTATGAGACAGAACAGAGCATGGTTATGGAAATTTCCCCACTACTATTCATGTAGTGGGGCAGATGCACACATTGACATAAAACTTACAATATTCCCTGCCTGTATTTACTAATGGTTTTAACGGTGGATTCTTCTAGGGGGCCGGAATTTCCCCCTCTGGGTTTCCAGTTGGCTCCTCTATTTGCCGCAAAGTGTACCTGGGATGGCAACTCTTCAGCTGGTTTATGTGGACCCACTTGTCTTCCCCCTCTGCCAAACTGCCCTTGGGGATGCAGATTTTGTAGGCGACTGGTGAGAGTCTGTCCACAATTTCGAAAGGACCCCGCCAACTTGGGAGGAATTTGCACTCTTCGGCTTGGTTCTTGGAAATTGTACAAGTAGACCCGGTCTCCTACTTGATATTCTTTTCTAGTTGTTTTAAGGTCATAGTGGGTCTTCATACTGTCTGCAGATCTTTCTAGATTCTGCTCAGCATAGGCAAAAGCATATTGAAGGTGTTTTCTCAGATTTTCAACATACTCGTGAGTTGTGGAGGCATTTATCAAGTTCTGATCTTGGGTTCTGTAGAGCAGATGCTGGGGTAGCACCATCCATCATCCAGTCATCAGCTCAAATGGAGACATTTTTGTTGCAGAAGATTGGGTTTATCTGATGGCCATCAGGACAAGAGGTAATCGAATGTCCCAACTTGGCCCAGAATCTGTCACAAACTTTTTTAATATGCTCACAATAGTCTTATTGTATTTCTCAACTCCACCACTAGAGGCTAGCCGGTAGGCAATGTGTAGTTTCCGTTTGACCCCAAGTATCTCCCACATCTTTGTCATCACTTCGCTAGTGAAGTGGCTACCTCGGTCTGACTCAATCCTTTGGGGTAATCCAAAACGCGAGAAGATGTGATTGATCATCAAGGCAGCAGCTGTTTCTGCCTTGCAATTTGGGGCCGGGAGACATTCCACCCATTTAGTGAACAAGCATGTTACGGTCAACATGTACTTCTTCCCCCTAGAGGAGCGAACCACAGGCCCGATGAAATCGACTTGTAAATCTGACCAGGGCAGTGTCATCCTACTCTTTCCGAGGAGAGCATGGTGTGTGAGTGATGTTGGCCGAAATTGTGCACACACAAGACACCCCTTCAAGTATTGGTCGAGCTCCTGCCGCATGTGTGGCCAGTATGCAACCTCTCACAAGATTTCTAGTGTCGTATGAAACCCCCGATGACCGGCTGTGGCCGCATCATGGGTGTGACTTAGCATCAGTCTTCGGAATGAGGTAGGGACCTCCACCTGGTCATGGCCAGCTAAGGATCTCCTCACCAACAAACCGTCTTGGATTCGAAACATTTTTGGACATTTCATCAACACTCTGAGGACCTCTTTCCCTATGTAATCGGTATCCGTCAGGGGAAAGTTCTCAGGGTCCTCAATGTGTTGATAAAACTTACCAATTATTGGATCCCCTTTTTGAGCCATAGTCAAATCAGCATCTGGGGTCTCCTTACTCCATTGTGCAGTTGAGAGTTCATTGTGAGCATTTGCCTGGGACCTAGTGATAGCAGTGGATTTCCCCCAACAGGGACTCGATCTCAAGTAGATCCACTTGGATGGCTGCCATTTTGGCCAGCTAATCAGCTAGGTAACTTCCAGTTTTGTCTGGTCCCTCTGCTTTAGAATGACCCTTGATCTTTTTCCAGTAGATGGTCATCCCATTTGAGGTGACCAGATCATCAATATTTCGTATTCATTTCCCATTTTTCAAAGGTTTATTATTAGCCCATAGGATGCCTCTGGTTTTCCAGTTAACCAGGTGCTCCACGAATCCGTTCTGTACATAATCTGAATCAGTGATTATGACCAGTTGGTGGAGATGGTGTTGGACAGCAGTGAGGATGCTTGATACACATCCATCAACTCTGCCACTTGACTACTTCGGGGACTGATTTTGTACCCAGCGGAGAGTTCCGGGGCATCATTCACCCATGCATTCCCTACGCCGGCCACAAGTTCCTTTTCCCCGTTGTTGTCAACATGGTAGGAGCACCCATTCACATAGACAGTGGGCATTCCTTCACACTGGTCTTCTTCATAGACTTTGTGTGGGGAATTAAGGTAGGCCTCCATATTGTCCTTGATTTTAAGACTTTCGTCCTCGAGACAGTTTTCTCTGGCACAATCATGAAAGTCAGCCAGACCTTGCGGGAGGGGACTCTTCTTGTTTTGGCCATATCTGACCTCCACAGGAAAGCCTTGAATTGACAGTATCCAGGAAGTAATTTGGGAATTACTCACATTTCCGTCCCGGATTCTGCCACTTTGAAGATATTGTAAAGATTGGTGTGGAGTCTCCACTATGATGTGTTCGCACTGCATAAACGGGCGGTAATTCTTCAATGCCCACGCAGTTGCCAGGAGTGCCTTCTCACACTCGTTGAATTTTTCCTCCACAGAGGATAAGGTCTTACTCGCATAGGAGATTACTTTATTGATCTTGTCATGCTTTTGATATAATACTGCAGTCAAGCATGTATTTGAGAAGCCTGTCCCCAAGAAGAACTCCTTGTTTTTGACAAGGTAAGCTAGGCAAGGTGCTTGTGAGAGGCTTCTTTTGAGTTGTCTTACTGCCTCGGCTTGTTCTGGACCCCACTTCCACTTGACCCCCCCCCTTCAAAAGATGGATCAGGGGTCTTGTGATCTCAGCGTAATCTTCAATGAACTTTCTGATGTAATTAGTTAGTCCAAGGAGTTGTGGGGTCTTTTATTTTCTGGAGTGCTTCCACTTTCATTTCCTGTGGACAGAGACCCTGAAGAGTTATCTCATGCCCCAAGAAATTGACACGGGTTCTGCATCACTGTGCCTTTTGAAATGAGAGTTTTTCTCCGGCAGCCCTTCAACTGTGTCAGGACATAACGGATCACTGCTATGTGTTCCTCCATAGTTGAGCTTTTACCTAGAACATTGTCTACATAGGCCAGGTTACCCCTCTCACCCAGGTCGGGCATGGCCTTATGTAGAAAGATGTTAAATTCACTGCCGGAGTTGATGTATCCGAGGGAGTCTGGATCCACGTGTACTGCTGCCCCCCGAAGGTAAAGGCCAGCTTGTACTCGTCCTCCCTACTGACAGGTACAGTCCAGTACCCATTAGTCAGGTCAATGGCAGTGAATACCTTTGACCCCTGGATCTGGGCCAGCCCTTGGTCAATGTAGGGAAGAAGCCATCGGGAAGTGTGGACCCGTTTGTTGAGCTCCCTTAGGTCAGCACAGAGGTCTCTACTGGCCGTTTGGTTTCAAAATCCCCAGCACCGGATTATTGAAGGTCCTGTGGACTGGACACATTATCCCACAGGACTCAAGGTTCTTAATTATTACAGTAAGGGACTCCATTGATGCGAGAGGCAAGCGATATTGCTTCACAAACACTGGAGTCATGCCAGGGTCCGTGGGAATTGGTGTTGTGTGGATGTCGGTGCGACCACAGTAATATGAGTCCACTGCAAAGAGATCTTGAAAATCTAAGAAAACTTGTTTCAAATTTTGCTTTTGCTCCAGAGTTTCACAGGCATCAGCTAGGTTGACTCTCTCTTCAACCATCTGCCTGAAGCCTGGAAAGACTTCCGGTTTGGCTATCTCAGCGGCCTCCTCCAGCTGGGTGGAGAAGTCCCTGGTCAAAGTGCTGATTCGGACTGATGGCTTCAGGTGGGGAAGGCAGTCCTCGTGGACTTGAAAGATAACCTCATCCCTCCTGAAGTCACAAGTCACATCTTCCTTACCATAAGGGCAGGAAGAGTACACCAGGAAATTCCCCCCATGCCGGGTGAAGATCCTGTCTGGCGTTGCATCATCGTCACTATTACTGTCAAAACAGTCCTTGGGAATTGGTCCTAACAGTTCATTATCTAAATCTATGGAAAT
This sequence comes from Ambystoma mexicanum, assembly GCF_040938575.1. Lineage (NCBI taxonomy): Eukaryota > Metazoa > Chordata > Amphibia > Caudata > Ambystomatidae > Ambystoma > Ambystoma mexicanum. The sequence goes on from NC_090932.1 coordinate 1,418,958,410, forward strand.
CTTTGGAAAAATGTCAGTCATCAACCGCCATTCCAATAATGGTGCCTGCGGCCAGAGTGATACTCTTTAGGTCGATGTTATCCACCTCTATTGGAATGGTGTCGTGTTCTATGTTGACTAGTGGTGTCGGGTTTAGCCCCAACCCTTGCTGTTGGAAATGAGTATTAAGCTGGACATAGGCATCAGGATTTTCAGTTTCTGTCCTCTTTTAATGTTTACTTCAAGGGAGAATTGTCGGGTCCATTCTGGATGATGACTTCCTCTCCAATCTGAATTTCAACTGCATATGGCAGCAGTTGTGCTGACCAAAATACTTTCTCTGGGTCATCAAAGTCCATGGGATTACCTGGTAATCGGGACCAAGCTTTGAAGTTTATTAGGTCCAAACTAATAGCCAAGCGATTGAGAATGTCACTGCCTAAATAAGTTGCAGCAGGGACATATTGCACGACCCAACAATTATGGACTATGCTCTTGTTACCTATGGAAATTTTGAGCATACATATTTGGAATTGGGCGTTTCCAGGACCATTTCCCATTTGTCTACCAGTTTAAATGTGGGAATGGCTGGATATTTTGGGAGTTTGCAGAACATGGCCTCACTGATGAAGCTCTTACCGTTGTTCACACACACTCGGCGAGAACTCAGTCCTTCCGCTCATTTGACTGAATAGGGATGAACGACTGCTCTACAATTTTTAGAATATCAGCCAAGCTTTGAGCTGATTTCTCCTCTTTTTGCACTATAGGAGTGGGATTTTCTGATTGTGAATTTGATTAGAATTTCAGAGTGTTTCCTTCCAGTGTGGAATGCCACCTTAAAATGGAAGGAAGGTTGATTTTCAGAAATAGAGAAGACTCCCCATCACCAGTTTGTTGTCCTACTACAATTAATGTCACGTCTGGGATTTGATTATTTAGGAAGTGGAACTCAATTTGGTCAGATTTTTGTTCAACCATGTGGCATGTGCCATTTAAACTAACACGGTTGACACTCTGTTTCAATTTTATTGGTCGGTTAGTCTAGGTCCAGAGGACCTTGTTTACACAATCTATGAGGGGAGACAATCTACACAGGATGTCATTCCCTAGTAAACAAGGTGTGCCCTCTGGAGTCAAAACTATGGCCGGGTGCTTCACCTTGTGTCGCCCAATTTTAATGTCCAAATCCGCAGTCCCCTCGACAGGAATTTCCTTCCCATCGAAGTTCTGAAGTTGTACAGGAAGAGGGGTGAGAGGAATTTGGTATTTCTCCCCCCTTCCCGAATTCAGTTGATCAAAGGCCCTTTTTGACAGAAGGGAAGCTTGGGATCCAGCGTCCACCAGTGCCAAAATTGTACATTGCCCCTGTATTTGGACCGGGGCATAAATATTCCCTCGTTTTCCTCAAGGGGGCAAAGATAATGCACATTTTTGGCCAACTGGTGGGTTAATTTCCTTGCTTTGGATATTGACAGAGAGGTAATTTGGGCTGGATTCTGTTTGGGATCTTGGGAACCTGTAAGAAAGAGGTGATAGCTAGATATGGTGGAGGTTTTGGGTTCCCCTGGTTATGATTCTGGGCTGCCCCCCCTTTTTTGGAGGCAGTCACCAGAATGGGTTTGCACAAGGGGATTTTCGTGCTGGTCATTCTGGGGTTTGATGATGGAACTGTTTTTACTCGGTCCCCATATCTACCCAGTCTGGATTTGGATCCTTTGGGACCCATTTTTCTTTGGGATAAGTTCCCCCATCCCTGAAGGAGAAGATCCTTTTCCGACAATCCTCTGAGGACCCCTCTCCTTCAAACTGGAAGATTTGCACCTCCTTCACAAAATGGGTCTTTTTAGGCTCTTTAGTTTCTCCGACCCCCCTCTGTTCCTTGGGTTGCAGACTTTCGGGAGCAGGAGATTTTGGTTCTGGTTCCTGGGCTTCCAGGGGCTTTTCACAAGTGGGCTAGGAAGCTTCCTCTAAGGCTTTACACCCCCCATCCCCTTGTCCCTCCGCCCTGGGAACCAGTGGGTTGTTGGGGTTCTTCCCTGTCATTGTTCTGGAGCACCAGACCCTGGATTTGAGGAATTCTGAGCCGCCATGCTCATCTGAGGGTTCTGTTGAGCCCTCAGCATGCGACCCAGGTCCTGTGCCATGTTCTGGACCTGGCGCGCTAGTTGGGACACCTGCTCTGGCTGGTATAGGGTCCTCAAGTCTACCCTGGGGTGATCCCGGGAAGGGACTATCCCTTCTCACAAAATACCCCTGGTTAGGAAAGTTTGGGTACACCTCCACCCTTGGCCTCCCCTCTCCCGGATTGGGCTGTTTGGGCTCCGGAAAGTGGGGAAAGAAAGAAGGGTTGTTTTGGGGGTTGAAGTTTGGCAGGTATCGGGAAAGAAATTTGGTTTGGCATTTGGGGGATTACTGCCCTCCTGGGGAAAGTGAGGAGGGAAGTTTCCTGGGATTCCTGCTGTCTGGTTGGATTCCCCCCCCTTGGGCTGGAAGAGTCCACACATAGCCCAGGATGGTTCTATTTCCCTTGTAGCATGGGCTGATGTAGTCAGGGGAGTTAGGGGTCCCATTTGTGGGGTTACCTCCCTGGCTCCCTGTTTGGGATTAGCCCGAGGGCCTTCTGGGTTTGGGGTTGGTTGGATTCTGCGCGGGAAGGTTCTTAGGCCCCCCATTTCCAGATATAAAATGGGGGCAACCTTCACTTGCGCCACCTTAGCAGCAGCGGGGGTGTTGGTTGGTTTGGGGTTCTTGCTCATATTTCTATTTTCCAACAGCTTCTGTACTTCATAGATGCGCGTTGCTTGTTCAAAGACCCATTCTAGTGATCTTTTCTCATGAAAGTCCCTCACTAGCTGGGTCATAATTTACTTAGGGAGAACATGAAAGAAGGTGTTCACAAATTCCTTACTGTCAGTGCGCACCCTTCTAGTGGTCTGCGCAAAGGCGCATTTCAATTCCTGAACACATTCTTGTGGGGCCTGCTCTTCCCCACATTGTAAGTTGTAGGCTGCCTTGCGAGCCTCTTGAGGGTTCCTATGAATGGAAAAATGTTTCAGGATGGGCGCCCTATAGGTGAACCATCTGGAATGGTTCTGATCCTCCAGCCCCGCAAAGAAGCTGGAGTACTCAGGAGAAAATATCCACTTTAAATAATGAATACAGCTTTGGCTGCCCTTCAAATGGAAAGTTTCCATCATCTGCTCAAATAATTCAAGATGCTCAGAAACAGAATATTTGGCATTTTTGTGGTAGGGCGTGATGACACTCCTAATAGATTTGATTTGTTTCAGGGGATCCTTGAGTAAAACCCTCTTAACTTTGTTAGCCTTTTTAGTTCTTGTCACCCTGGTCCACTCATCCTCTGACTCAGAGGCACTGGTCTTCTAGACTCTCCCTGATTCTGCAAGCTTGAGAATGGCTGGCAGAATGGCTGGCATAATGTGGGGGCCTAGTTCCTTGGGTCCTGTGGCGCTCAGAAGAGTCTCCTGACTTTCCTTGCTCCCTGGATTGGTTGAGTACCCCCCACTGTCCTAGCTGGGAAGAGGTTTTCAGTATGCTCTTAGTGGTCCTAATCTCATTGAAATTCCCCTCCAAATTTCACTGCCTGATCTCTTGATGAGTTATATTTCTGAGGATCAATTTCTCTGATTCTCCCCTCACTGGAGTCTCCCTGATCAGAGAAGATGGCCCTAGCACTTGGGAACCTGTACATAGATGCCCGCCCATCCATTTCTGGGAGGTATTAGCCCCATATTCCCCATTGGGTTGAAGTCTACCATCCCCATGGCCCTTGGTTCATGTGAGCCAGTGGACATGGGGGTGGCAGAGTCCATGGAATTGAAGAGATTAAAGTCTCTGGTGCCAGGGTTCCCTAGGTTATGGTCAGGGGTTTCCCTCTCCCATCTGACCTCATCTCTCTCAGCACCTACTCCCTGATGGCACGCAAGAATCTGACCCTTTTGTTCTTCTGTTAAGGCCTTACTGGTCTCTATTAGTTGTTCCTGCATGGCTATTTGTCTCTGTGGTTCCTGCCTGCTTTGGGAGTATTGGTCAATTTTTGCTGCAGGAGACTCACCTCCTGAGTCCTGTCCTTACTGGCCTGGTCATTCTTTGCCAGAGCATCTTCAACCCTCCTGGTGTGCTCTAACAGCTTTTCATAGTCCATTTGAGTTCACCCAGTCCTTGAAGGGCCAGGTGATTTTCTTCCACCTTGGTTTTTAAATGGTTGACTTCCTGGCCTAAGGCGTCCCTTTCCTGAATTAGCGTACCCCTCTGTGCAGCCAGGTCGTCCCTTTGCTTTCTAATGGTACATAATTCCTGGCGCTCCTCATCAAAATCTGTTTGAGTGTGGAGCTCCTTCACAATTAATTTATTATTTTCCTCCTTTACCTCGTCAATCTGATTTTCCAGGGCGATTATCTTCCCTGCGCAGGCCCTATTATAATTGAATTGCTGTTCCAGCTTTTGTTGACTCCGTAGTAGAGAATCCAACCTTTCTTGGCACTCTTTTTGCAGTGTCAGTAATTTGTTGTCTTGCTCTGCCCTCTCTTGCTGCAGGAGATCCAGATCTTCTTTTACTTTTGTCAGGTACTTTCTGGTTTCACTCTTGGCTCTTTTGTAGCCTTTGCTCTGCAGAGTTCAGATCAGTTTGGGTCTTCTCTAGGGATTGTACTTGCCTTTTTGCCAGGTCTAGGTTTTCGGCATATTTTTCCTGTATTACTCCAATGTGGGGGTACAGGTACGCCGCTATTTTGGCAATTTTACTTTGCTCTTCTTTACCCTTTGGACCATATACAGTTCACTAAGTGTCTGGTATAATGGACTCTGGTCCTGCCATTTATCTAATTCTGTGGCAGTGGCTTGTTGTTTGATTTCCTGAAGCCAAACATTCTCATCCTGCTCAACCCATTCACCCCTGACAAACAATTTGTACAGTTGGTGTTCTTTTGCCATATTAATTTCCACTGGGGTTGCCATTCCGTAAATATTAATTTCCTTCTGACTTATCTCAGGGTTATTTAACTTTTGCAAAATAGGCCCAACTCCTTTGAGTATTTCTCTTGAAGGGTGTTTTTACAGTGTAGCACAGTGTGGTAGCCCACGAAGGTGTTTGTACCCTGTCAGTTAGCACGCTTTGTTAGACTGTCACAAGTGGTATGTCTAATTCAGGATCCCGGACGAGCCCCCAAGCTGTAAGTGATTTCAATACGGCACACACCCAAGTCAACGGCTAGCGTTTAATGCACAACTGAAATACTTATTTATTTTTGTCTAAAAGTTCTTTATTCTGAACGATGTACCACTCATATCACGCCCCTCTCGTGGAACCCCCCCCCCCCCCCCCAGTCACACTGAACCAGGAATGAGACTGGTTTGCAAAGTTAAAATATTTATTTAGGTATTCACAATTTAATCACACTATGTTTTTATGGGTACACAATAATCACCAATGGGGTGATGTAACAGTGAATAATCTCTTTAATACACAAGGAGTAATAATGAGCAAAACAGTTCAGCACAGAAATAATACTTTTGTGTGTGTGTGCAGATCAGATAGCACTGTGGTAAAAGGTTCCCTCTGCACACCCATTAACCCCCCAATACGCAATGTAATGAGATATGAGGAGAGAGCAGGTATTCAGGAATGGCAGAATTCAAACAAAATAACAATCCCACTTTCCACCAGTAAACACAAGAGAAAACTGAATTGACTGTCAAGCTGTCTGAATGGCTTTTGAAGTTATCTTGAGAATGGATTGGGCAAAAACACTAAATATGGTATAAATTGCTAAAATTGCATACATTCTTATGGGAGCCACTTTTGAATGGTTGAACACAAACACTAGCAATGATTTAATACCAAGAAACAATATGAAATCTTAAAATTAGGGTTGGGAGCAATCATAAGCTGTTTTACACATGTACGAATTTCCCTAAAACGAAATTTGTGGCAAACTTTTCACTGCGCGATAATCGCGATAACGAGATTACTGTAAGGATTTGGGTTGCGGTTCTAGATGCGATTTAAAGCTGTGGATGTTAGCTACAAGCAGAAGTTGACAAATGGGATTTCTTACACTAGAGGATGACTATGAATAAACGAATACCACCCAGGAACACAGCCACTTGATCAGGGTGACTTCAGATGAAAAATTATCAGCGCAAATATAGTTTTAACAATACTACTACAGGAGGAAGACAGGAGGGATAGGATAGAGAGTTTAGACAATTCAAAAATATTTCTAACAATGCAGGTTCTGAAGACAAGATAGGATGGGTTTAAGATAGGGATTGACTAAGCAAGGTACATATACTAGTGACAGAGTTCTATCTATAGATACTCACTAGATATGTTTTTAAATGGAACCATCAGGATTCTTGTCCGTCAAGATTCTGGTCAGAGAAGGGAATCTAGTTCTTGGACAGACAGCTGGGCACATCGGATTGGATGGGTCTGCAATCAGCAAGGCGCTCTGGTCACAGCACGGCACAGGACTGGATTGTGTCTGCCCTTCTTGGTTATGATGAAAATTATTTTCAGCAGGCAAGCAGTACTGCACAGCCCAGCTGTAATATGATGCTTCCCCTTAGGTTTGTGGGGTTGGTTCTGGTTCTGGAGGCCTAGCTGAAAGTGGTTCAGCTATGCAATGGGTTCTGCTTTGCCAAGTTTCTGGAGTCTGGATCAAGGAAGATGGAAAGTTCTGCAGCAGGGTGCTCAGCAAGCATTCAGATAGTGGGTGAATCTGTCTCTTTTTCTGCCCTCTGCTGTCTCTATTTATGCTATGTTAAAGGGGGTGTGTGTGCTGGTTTAGCTTAAGCTCTCACCTTTGGTCAGAATCTCCTGTCTGCCTTGATAGGAGGAGAAAAACAGTGTGTCACCTGTATGGTGTGGCTTTATGAGGCTTAAAGTCCACCCCTAGCCACTTGAACACAAAATCTACTTTTGAAAAAATACATATTTACACATGTGCAACCTTTATAACAACCACATATACAGATTACATATTTTGTACAGCAGCTACTCCTCCAAACCCCGTAACTGTGGGATCTTTTGTCTGCTTTTCACAGAATGTTTGCCCTTTTCATTCGTAACACAATGTCCAATTAATCAGCAAATTTATACAAGTGTGCGCCTATAGCATGTGCATAACTGTATAAAGTTTCATATTTCTAGCAGAAATACATTTGGTGTAAAATCACATTTTCTGCCATTTCCTTCCAAATTATGTCACACAATTTTGCCGCCTCTTGAAATGTGCAGCCAAAATTTGGATTTACAATTCTGTTATTTTTGTGTTTTTGACAATTTTAAATGGCAAGTTATATGTATTTAAACAAAATGTTCTTTGTGAATGTTCAGCCACAAATGGCTGTTTGGGTCCGCCTCTTTTTCTCTCCCCTCAGTCCAGAAGCATCTCCTCCCTGTTGGCTCTTGGCAGAGTCCATTTACTACGGTCCTCACACCTGGCTGCTTCTTGAAGCCATAGCCCCAAATGGACTAGATTACCACATGACCAGGATGTGGCATGTGAAGGAACAAGTCTGCTGCTTGGATCCATAGCATCAGTTGGGTTACATTTCCACAGCTGTCATTCAGGTGGCTGAGGGTACTGCGCCCATATTTTGACAGATCCACAGACAGGCCACTTTTGCTGTGGAAATCCCTTGATGCTTTCAGCTTTTCAGGACATTGTAAATTCACAATGCTTTCTCTTGCACTAAGTGAATTATAGCACCCAGCAAGAATTCTGGATGTTTGAGGGTGTTTTGTACCTGCATTCTGCAGTTCCAGCCACAAAGAAACAGGGTTAAAAGCAAGATTTTGGGGTTTCAGTTAGCAAAGCAATGCCTTTTCCTTCTGTACTTCATTTCAATTGTTGTGGAGCCCAGCGACATATTTCAGGAGTGAGATCTCTGCTGCACCACTGACAACATGCATGACAGATTGAGCAGCCATCTTTTTGTGGTTTTGGCGCGCACAAGGGTTTTGCTGCCATATTACTATTTTTTGCCCCATCTGAACACAGTGATGCCGCATGCAGAGCAAAAGTGGGTTAAGACATCCCACAAGATTTCCACAAGACCAGGATGTGGCACATAAAGCAACATGTGTGGTTTGCCATTGACCTCGCTATGCCATATGGGGTAGACATAGATGACACTCCTGGAGTGGAACAAGCTAGTACAAGAGTTAAGTTGTGCAACCTTTTGCACATGTCCACTGTAATTCAGATTCTCCTTCTATGTAGCAACCAATGTGCACATGAAATGCATTTCTCCACACATGACTACCTACCGGCGGTGGCAGGAGTATGGGATGGCAATCTTCAGTAGTACAAATAATTGGTTGTACTGCGCCCTGCACGCATGTGTAGTACGCCATATTGTCCCATGCTGTTAGTGACAAATGCGGTCATTTGTGGGATAAAAATTCCCAGATGTGTGCTGCTTCCTATCCCACTATACACACCTCTAGAAGTACATTGAACCCTCCTCTGCTGGGTCTCCTCTGTTATCTGCTTCATCCTTCCTGTCTGCATCCGCTGACAATGGCACATCGCTATGCATTGCAATGCTGTGCAAGATGCAACATATCAGTATGATGCTGCACACCTTTTCAGGGGCATACATGAACATACCTGTGGTACTCTGCAGGCAGTGACATCTGTTCTTCAGCACTGCAGTCATGTTTTATGACATTGCATGTCCTTGTGTGTGTACGTAAGTAGGGTTGGTTCGCTGCTAGTGAATTTGCCAAAAGACTTAACAAGAACATGTTATGTTTAAAAATGAAGTTTGAGAAATGGAGTGAATGCCCAATAATTATAACGCAGAGATAATTTATGCCAGTATGTTGCATTCTGGGAAATAAAGTATATTTCCAAAACATTCCCCCAAGCTTCTTTTTGAGCCAAGGTGTAACTGTCTCATGAATGGGATGAGGGGCAGGTTTCCCAAAAGATCTGGAATTGAGACAGATAATTAGATACACAATTCTAATAATACAATCAAATAGTTGCCATTCTGACAATTAAATAATAATACTTGTACATATAATTTAGGACTTGTTTTCTGAGCTTCTCTTTGCCACTACTCCACAGTACCTACACTGTTCTCTATGTGCTGCCGCCATCTGCACAGGCATTTCTGTTAGTGGACCAGTCTCATCATCTTATGCTCAGGTGCTCACACTGCTTGCCAGGTATTGACATCATTTTCCAGGTGCTCATCTCATCTCAGAGATTGCCAAAACACATGATAAAGAACACACCCCACGTGCCAGTCATTTTCATCACTGATCTATGTTTCCACATAATTGGGCATTATTTAGAACACTTGAGAAGTGGGAGGGGGCGGAACGCTGCTCCTTAATATATTCTTTGTGAATCGTAAACATTTGAAGTACTTATTTGCAACCAGTGTATTCATGTTATTCAATGAGAAGACAATGTTGTTTAGTCCACACGCTATTTTTAATTGCGCTATAAATTGTTTGCAGACGAGCAGATGATTCTAACAAGGGTTTTAAAAAAGAACACATAAGAGCCACATTCGCCTTTAGCTGCTGCACCTCTTTTTTCATACTGTACAATGGCTGTTATCATATGTTTGATTATTTGCACAAATTACCATCCTTCGCACAAATGCTTATAATACATGGCAGTTGGTGAAATCAAATACTTACGTATTTGCAACATTCGAGCGGTCGTTCTGCTCAATATCCAATGGTTAGAGCTGGGGTAGCCAGGGATTTAATGGGTAGGGCCAAGCCAGAGCCAAGACTGGGGGTCAGGTATGACTCTCGGAGCCCAGCACCGGTTGAGCCCATGAAATCCCTGGCTACGCCAGAAATATGGAAAAAGTTTAACGCGGCCGAGGCAAGCAACCCTCAGGGCTGCGTTTATTTTATTCCATATATCGGCATTTCTTTTCATTTTGATTGGTATCCAGTCATATTTTCGAAAACACATTTTCGACATGCCATTTTGTCGACACAAATATTTTATATGTTTTATTTTGGTTTTGTTAGTTAAAAAAAAGTGTTCAAAAAACGAGGTTTTGGGGGGACCTCCCACCCATAAAAAAAAGAACATTCGAAAAAAATCATTTCGCCATTTTTTTGTCAACAAAATGCCATTTCGAAAATGTGACGTTCGAAAGTGTCACTATAAACCATTTTGTCTGTGCGGCGCAGGCGTAATGGAAGTAAATGGACAATTATGAAACATATAAATGCGGCCCTGGTACCCTCTCAGCATCCGAGCCGCTTTAATTTTTTTCATATATGGGCATTTCTTTCCATTTTGACCGTGAGGTATATGCAAAATGGAAAGAAATGGTCAAATATGATGTGCTTTGGGCAGTCATGGTGGGCAGTCATGGTGGGGCCCTTGGCAGGCCCGTGGCATCTGGCGGTGCCGGCCAAAGAGGAGGATCGAACTAGAGCCTGCATTGGATCTAGAGCCACCCCGGCCCTCGCCAGGCTTGCCCAGATCTACCAATGGCACACGATTGCCACGTTCTGCAATTGTATGTCCAGGTACTCACACCACATGCCATATTTTGTCATGAAATGTCAGATAAATTGAACTTCTTATCGTACATCAGTGTCTTATTCTCGGGTACTGACACGAGGCCCGATTTACAGAATTTCTTTCCATGGGACCTTCCGATGTTAAACATTTTTGTAAATCAAGCCCCAAGTATTTCAATTATCTGCTCAGATACTAACATGTTTTGCTAGGTACCGAGCATCCCCATTGTACGCCAAGGTATGCAAACCATTTGCCAGGCATTCCATCATTTGGCCATTTCTCAGGTACTGACATCCGTTGGCCTTCATGTTCTTTCAAGAGTTGCTAGGCACTACCACTGCATGCCCTGATACTCACACTACTTGCCTTGCATTGTCACACATCAGCGAGCTGGGAGGAGCAAATGCAAAGCTTAGATGTTGCACTTTTCTCTTATTGCCAATGTGGCGCTTCCACAGGGGAAAATGCCAGCAGCATTAGGCAGGCTTCGCGAGTCATACCCCATCACACACGCTCTTTTGACAGACCTCTGTAGTGCTAACCAATCAGAAACCGTGCTGCCTGGATCATTCAGCCCTAACTCAAGGTTGTCAAAGTTGTCCATAAAAACAAATATTGTGTCATATAAAATGTAAAGAAAAACAGAAGAATCATGTGTAAGTGAAAGACACCTGTCACTTAGCACCTGCTTCTGGTAGGTATCACATTTTTGCAGCAGGATTCAAACGTGCATGTATTACTATTATTGTGAATACTACTATTATTAATGTTATTATCTACTTTGTCTGCTCAAGTAATCATGTAGAGTTTCTTAAGGGTCTTTAAATTAGAAACAATGTATGCATTTCACGGTGTGCATGATAGTGGATGAAAGCCCCACCTCCCCCATAGGCCTGAGGTGATGTGAGTGGCAGATACGTGCAGAGAGCAGGGATTTAGAGGAAAACTTTGCAGGGGGAGATCCATTCAAATACTGAGATAATACTCTTTCATTCTGGCCTGGAGAAAGAGCAACTCTTCTGAAACAAAAGACCTTTTTGCAAGTGGACCTCTTGTACGGTATGAATGGTGAAGAAAAGCTTTCTTCCCTTAAATCAAAGTAGCCTTTATGTTCCCAGTGCCCTTTCAACTTCTGTGACCGAGCTCTTAGAATGGTTTAGTTTTAGTTGGGAAGACAAGTAAAGTCACAAAGAAATAATACATTGAAAGCTCAGAACTGTACAGAGGTCCACGTCTAACTGTGCTTTTGTGAGATGTCCTAATCTAATTTCTCATATTTCCTGTACTCAAATTATGTTATGTTGTAAAGGCTGCTCCCCCGTAACCATGCGTTTGACTATAACCCCTACTGATGCACACATTTCTGTTGAATCGCAGAAATAGACTTGCCTCTGTAAATACATAAAATACTGACTGCTTAAACAGGTGACATTGTCTCAGATTAAACTGTGCTACTGTGCCTCACACGAAACTTCCACCAAGCACATAGTTTTGTTTTGACTTCTCATGATAAACTGGAGGCAGTGTGGGAGAGGGGATTGGGGCATGTAAGCAACTATTGTCTCAGACGCTACACAAATGGCATGAGGGGTTTGAGAGAGAGAGAGAGAGAGAGAGAGAGAAGGAGAGAGAGTGAGAGAGAGAGAGAGAGAGAGAGAGAGAGATTGCCAGACATAGGCCTCTGGAACTGTGGCAGCGAAGGACCCACTCTTGTGGCATCGTTTTCTTAATCATGCCATATGAAGAGGCTATTCTTTGGGGCAGGTTTTTAGAATAAAGGCAATGTGTGCTGTGTTATGTGGCATTGTTATGTTAAGAAGTAGTAACACATTGTCAAATACTTACGCGTTGGCAGAAAAACAAATTCCTCTGCTCTTAGAAATGCAGTTGTTTAATTGTAGTACGATAGCTATGTCTTACTTAAACCATATAAATATTAACAACATTCTATTGCTTTAGCTTGTAATAAAGACAGCAGTTTGCAATGCGGCCCTCAATTCTTCTTTGCCTTCTAGAATAATTTGGTTATGGTAAAAGCTATAGGATCTCATTATGTCAACACTCAAGCATAATGACTTGCCCTTTGGGAAACAGCTGCACCATTAGCATTAACTACTGCCTATGGTTCCTATCATGCACCGCAAAAGAAGAAGCCCGAAATGTCTCCTTCTTGGGGGGCCCATGTGTAGCTCAGCGGTGATGGCCCTGTTGTGACTCCCATCATCTCCCTTCTTGCTCTACATAGTCTCCATAGTGGGCCAAGAATCCTATGAGTCTGAACCCTTCTGAGGGCTGCCGTCGCCGGCATCCAGAGCCATTCTCCCAGCGTGACCGGCCGAAAGAGATGATTTTCCAAGCCTACCCACTGCTTATCCCTATCCATTTGGAGGTGGGGGATCAGGGCTCTGAATTGGGCTGCTCTGTAGTACGTGCCCATCTCGGGGAGCCCCACGTCACTTTTCTCCTTTGGTTGAACAAGTAGCGAGGGGGGCCATCCTTTATTTTTTCCCTTGCCACAGGAAGCGCACCATTCTTTTTTTTAAGTCTGTGAAGTGTGAGTCCGGGAGCTATATTGGCAGTGCCTGATATAGATATAAAACCCTGCAGAAGCATCATTTTTAGGGCATTAAGCCTCCCCAACCAGGAGATTGTTAGTTTAGACCAGGATTCTAGCTCACCAAAGAGTCTATCCATTAACGAAGGGAAGTTTATTTTATATAGTTTCCCAGGTCTGTGGGTATCCTCACCCATAAATATTTTATATTGTCCTGTTCCACCGGTATCCCCAGCCCGGCCCATTTCCTGTTTTGCATTTCCATTCGTGCCTGTAAAGGGCGGAGAATTGATTTGTTAACATTCACCTTGAAACCCAAAACCTTTCCATAGTCTTCCAACACTCTGAGTACCCTCTGTATTGATCCCGTCACCTCTGAGAGATACAACAGATATCATCCGCATACATGCTCAACTTATGTTCTTCCATCCCCACCCTTATCCCCATTATCATATCATATCATCCTGATGGATCTTTTCCTCTAGTGGTTCCATAGTCAGTGCAAACAGCAGGGGCGATAGGGGCCACCCCTGCCTAGTACCTCTGTTGAGCTTGAATTTCCTTGATTTTATCCCATTCACAACCACCCATGCCGTGGGTCCGGATAGATTGCCCTAATTGCACGGCACATTCTCTCACCTACCCCTATCTTGCATAGTACGACAAATAGAAAGACCCACCCTACTCTATCGAAGGCCTTTTCCCTTTGTATGTTCAATGAGGCCTAGAGTGTTGTGGATTGCGTCAGGGCCCTGTCTACCCGCTACAAACCCCATTTGATCTGGGTGCACTATGCGAGGTAATTTTGCCTCAAATCTCGTCGCCAAGATTCATGTAAATATTTTCTCGTCGACGTTAAAAAGCGATATGGGGCGGTATTATGAACATCGGGTTGGGTCCCTCCCTTCCTTCGGGATTACTGATATCAGTGCCTTACTAAAGGTTGGCGGTGCCTCTCCTGTGTCTAAGATATGGTTATATAATTTCACCATATGTGGTAATAGGACCCCTGTGTGCTTTATATAGAATCCTATAGTATATCCATCCTCCCCCGGGGCCTTCCCATTGGGAGGCACGATATCGCCACTTGCACTTCTTCAGAGGTTTTGGGGCTCTCTAGATGGCTCAACTCTGGGTCTGTGAATTTAGTCATGTTCAAGCCTCTCAAGTATTCCCCCATGGCATTTTCCACGCTAGTGGCTTCAGACTTGTATAGTGTTTCATAGTATCTGGCAAAACCCTTTGCGATCTCTTTCGGTGAAACTTGATCTCCCAAGTATGGGCCTCCCAGCCTGGATACCCATCTCTCTGCTTTCTGTGCCCAGAGCCGCGTTGCCACTAGTGCATATGAATTATCCCCCTTCTCATAATAGTTCTGCTTTTGGTATCTCAGTTTCCATAGAGTTTCCGCCATCCCCAGCGTTTTCAATGCTGCCCTCATCGACAACAGATCCTCCCTAATCTCATCTACATTCCCATCAGTGGCATGCATCCATTCCTCCCCCTCCGATATCTCCCTTCTCAATCTATCCTCATTCAATCCCCTCTCCCTCTTCTTCAGGGCACCCTCCCTGATCAATAGGCCCCCCAAGGTTGCCTTCCCTGCACCCCAGACCATCCACGTCCCTTCTTCCCCCATGACATTTAATTCAAAGTATTCAGCTATTGCTTCGGAAAGTCTCCCCAAAGTGACTTGTTACAGTGCCACGTTCTGTCTGGCCTGTATAGCCTTTCCACATCCAGGGTTATGATAACCATGTTGTGGTCAGTCCAACCTATTGGCTTAATAGTGCTACCCATTACTCTTGCGCGCTGTTCCTTGTTTATGAGCAGATAATCAATCCTAGTGTATGTCTAGTGTGAGGGGGAGACTAAGGTAAAGCCCTCAACCCGCGGGTGCTGACTTCTCGATAAATCTAGCAAGCCATGCGCCTCCAATGCCCTTCCCAGGTGTCCCAGCCTACCCTTTCCCTCTTTCAGCCCCTCACTTTGCACCTTTCTGTCCCAGGATTAATTTGCCCATGAGTTAAGGTCCCCTCCCATGACATACACGACTGCGTCGAGACCTTGTATTTTACCAAATGCTCTAAGCCAGAACTCTTCCCTTGATTGGGAGTGTAAACTGCCGCCAGTAGCACCCTTGCTCCGTCCATGTTCCCCTGCAAAATCAGCAGTCTGCCCCTTAGAAGGTGGGTGACCACACACTCCCGTAACCTGCACTGCTTATGGAGGACTATACCAACACCTCCCTTTTTGGCGCTCCTAGATACCCAGTGTACTTGTTCTATTCCTCCCCCTTGCAGAGGCTGTTCATTTCCCTGAATTAGGCGTGTCTCCTTCAAAAAGAGCACATCCAGTGGGGGTCTTTGGAATTCCCTCACTACCAAGGATCTTTTCATCAGGGAATTAAGGCCTTTCATGTTGAGTGTGCGCACTACTAGGCGCTTCTGTCATTCACCTCTCCCCATTGTTTGTGTATCCCCCTTCCCTTCTTTTCCTTATACACTTGGTGAAGGACACTCTCTTGAATTCATCACCTTTCGGACAGGATCTCTTTTTATTTTGACTAACAATTATTTGCCTGGAGCTAACATCGTTCCCAAACCTGTAACAAAACTGTGTAACTGTTAACAACCGCAACCTGTTATATAGCGTAAACGTCTCTGAGACACCCTCTCTCCCACAGAGGGCCACTTTGGCGTGAGTTATATTACCTCCCTCTGGCAATGTATCCACATTGCTTTGTACTTCTACCCTGATGATAAGTCTTCTTCATTGTTCACTCATTTCCTCCTCTGGAGTCACGTTCCGGCCGTTGTCCCAGTGGCATGGGCATCTTGAGTGGTGAGTGCCCATTAAGTCTCATGTACTTCCTTCTTGCTGGTCCTCTTCGTCTCCTTTGCGGACCCGGTGCGGGTCTCGTGCTCTCTCCACTTATGAACGGACCCTGTGGATTTTTTGGTGCAGCTTCAATGTCTGCTGTGAGGTGTCCCCAGGCCTGTACCGCCTCCTCTGCAAAGGTTATCCTGTATTGCACCCCCTCCACCTCAAATTGTAGCGAGAAGGGGTAGGCCCACCTATATCTGATCTCCTTCTCCCTTAGCCATGTAGTGAGAGTCCGGCATGCCCTGTGTCTGGTGAGTGCAAGGGAGGTTTGAGAGGTCCTGGTAAATCATCACTTTGAAGCTTTCAAAGTCCTCTTCCTATTGCTGTTTAGCTCTGTTCAGGACATCTGTTCTGTCTTTGTAGCTCAGGAATTTGGCTACTATTGAGCGGGTTTCCCTCTTCTGTGCGCTCTTTCAAGTTGCACTGCCTTTCCCCCTTCTGCCTCAAAGAGCTGGTTCACCAAGGCTTGGACCTTCTCCTCTTCTTGCCTCAGAGTCTCTCTGGCTGTTTCTTTAAACCCTAGTATCCGTAAGTTATTTCGTCTCTCTCTCTATTTTCCAAGTCGTCCATTTTGAGCATAACCTCCACTTCCCTCTATCATCACAGCATCCAGTCTCATTTCAACCATGTCCGCATTGAGTTGGTTATGGTTGGTTATGGTTCTGCCGGATAGGTCAGTCAGTGAGGCCTGTATGCCCCTCTGAGAGCCTTAATCTCAGCCAATACGTCCTGAGTCCTCTTTCGTTGAGCACAAAGACATGTCAATTTATGTTGCCATTTTAGTCTCTGTCGGCTTCTTAGTCATCCTCCCTTGCTTTCCTACAGGGGGTAGTGTACCTTTTAATTATCTTCCGCCTCCTGGTGTGGTCGCTTTCTTTGTCTTCACTGTCGTTTTAGAACTTCTCTCTCCCTCGCTCTTCTCCCTCCAGGTATGACTTCTTATCTCCGGCCTGTTCTCTGGGTCCACTCCGCAGATTGTTGTTCCAGTAATCCCCCTCACTTGATCAGGCTTCGTACTTGAGCGCACCCTTCCGAATGTGGCTGGCCTCCTCCTCCCCCTCTGTGTCAGGACCTCTGTTCTCAGCCTTGCCTGCGCCCTGCTGCCTTTCCACCACACCGCTTCCCTCACCGATCCTTTAGTCTGCACAGTGACTGCACTCTCTGCTCAAGGCTATATTCTGTGGGTTGCGTTGGCCTGGCTGCAGCCCCCTAGGTGTCGCAAATCTTGTCCAATAGGGGGGTCCCTTTGCTGGGTCCCCCCAGTGTTTCCCCTCCACTGCGGCTGCACACCGAGTGGCTGGTAGGGCTTGTGGTTTGCTGGGTTATTGTGCCTCAGTGTACTGCAGCCTCTTCCCTCCTTTACTGCTGTTTCAGCCACTCCATCTCTTACGGGCGGCTCTCATCCCAGTTGTGTTGCCCTTCCACCACTGTATCCCTTTCCAGTATCTTGCAGGCTCTCTCTCTCAACAGTTCCCACGTTGACTTGGTAGGGATCCACTGGTGTGGGGAGCCCACAGGGGGCATCTCTGCTGTCATCTCCTTGTAGGTGTGCTCTGTCCAGTCTACTCCTTGAGACCTGCTTGAAGCCCGCTCAGCCACTGGCAGGACCCCCGTCACACAACTCTGCATGACCTCAATGTTGCCTGCGTTCTTTCCTCACGGGTCTCTTGTCACATCTGCGGCAGCTGCACACTCGCCTCGTACTTTCTTGTATAAGCGGGCCTCTGAGGTGCTGAGCTGGGCTGCTGCCTATTCGTGGGCACCCCTAGCTTACGGGGACACAGGGACCCCAATCGACCGGGTGATGTCTATGCAGTTTCTTTTCGGGCCAGGCTGCTCCCCCAGGCCCGCTTGGGGTGAAGTGTGTGTGGAGTCCCTCCGCCGCTTCCCTCTGATCCTCCCGCTTCCTGGGATCTCATACAGTGGGAGGGTGAACATATCATACCAAGATGCAATCCAATCTGATTCTTTTCCAGGCATAGGTCCGTCGAAAGCCCAAATGATACACATCCAGGTTATTATACTGTTCCACAAAATGACGGAGTTGTGAAGAAACATTCCTTTCCAATATGTTTGCCATCCATGGTGAGTTGGCAATGGGTCTAAAGTTATTCAGCAGCAAAGGGTTGAGTAGATGTCTTTAAGAGTGGGGAGACTAAAACCTGTGTTAACAAATCAGCGACCTTCCCTTGTAAACATAAAAGGTTAACTAAGTGGGTGATCATTTTTACTAAATCTGTGGCCAGGTGCTGGGCTACCATAGCTGGAAGAAAATCCAGCTGTCCTTGCTTGGGTATGAGCTTTTGGAGGAGAAGCAGCACCAAATCATCCTTACATTTTTGGAGTAAAAACGCCTCGATTTTAGGGGTCAGCCAGGGAATCGACAGAAGTCAGACCTTTAGACTTCTTAGATACGTTAATTTGGATATTAGCAATTTTAGACATGAAAAATGCATTAAGATAGTGTGGCAATTTCAAGGGGGGGCATGTTCAGACCTTCAAAGGCACATTGGCTGTACGTGAGGTTTTTGATACAGAAACATGTTGTTTAGATGTATTAGATGCTGCTACCATCTGTTTCTCGTTGTATTGCACTTTAGCTACAGACACTGCTTTTTCTTAAACTCTGCAAGGTTCCCAGGTAAGGGATGATGATGCAGAGTCTCTTGAATGACGCCAGCCTGTTTCCAATTTTCTTGATTGTCTTTTTGAGGAACAGGAACATCAAGTCACAACATCTGTTCACTGGCTGACTTTTGAGATGATATCCCAACATTTAACTGCAGAAAGTAGAATGGTTATAATCTCACACTCTCTTTACGCTCTCATGAAACAGAAAGTCTGGCGTTTCCAGCAGTATGACAAGCCTATCTTAGAAGCAGAGCCTTCACAGTCTTTCGCTACATGACTATGGAATACTCCACCTATACAATTTAGTCTCTGGACCTAAGAACTTTTATGAAAAATATTTAATAGTTGAGAACTTTGTACTCTCTCTTAACTTTTTGGGATCTTTCCGAGTCCCTGGATGACAAATGGCGTCTGAAGTGCTTAATAAAAACAAGTAAATAGAAATAAATAAAAAATGAGTTTGACGGTAATGGAAAAATCAAACAGTAATTGGAATACCAGTGTTTTAACGGAGCAGCTGACTCTAGGTTTCAATCTGCATTCAGTATATATCAAATGCAGAATTGAAAACACTGTCAAGAGTCATTGTGATGTCACTGCTTGAGTAAATTACCACCATCTGAAAACTGCCAACATACCTCTAACATTTAAGTCTATGCAAATAATTATTCTTATGGTTTCCAGTTTGGGCAAAAGGGTATTAAAGTCAGTATCAGGGCAGATATTGCCGATGTAGACAAATGCATACTGGTAAACTGAAGCACCCGTCAAAACAAGAAATCAACATTGGGCATCATGAAATTGGATCATCCTGGTTCCTAAAAACGCAGTTCCTAAAAATTGCAGTATATGTCCAATTAAAATAAATCATTGATTACTGGTCAGGTATCTTGGTCATCTTGGTTCCCCCATATCCAGCACAGGAGTGCTTCTGATAGATGAAGCAACAAGCAACATATGATGTCAATGACAGACAGGTCAAATGGTACAAGGCTGAGGATAGCTCAGCAGCAATATGCTCTCCTTGAAAACAAGACGGCACAGAGTGACATCGGTTCGATCCCCGGGTCCGTGCTTAGAAACCTCTGGGTATTAAGCGCGTTATAAATAACCGTTCATATCATATCATATCAATTATATGGGAAATGGGTATGATTGGCCATAGCCCAAAAAACTCTATGGAACAGCACAAATGGGGCTACTCCCATTAACTGACATCACACACATGCATACAGGGCAAGGTAGAACCACAAATAGTAGGCAACCAGATAATAAGAAACTTGATAATTTGATTAGTGTACAAATATTAGTGCTGGATAACGTTCTTTGCGTATCTCCTCACTTCCACCCAAAACTCTTTCGAGAATCCATCCCTGTGGGTCTGGACTGATAGTTTTCAAATTCTCCAATACTTCTGCACTCAACCTGTAAAATGCCCTATAACAGCTAATTAAAGAACTAAGGGTCTCATTATGAGTTTGGTGGTATCTCTGCAGTAAATCCACTGCAATAAAGGATGTACCGTTACCGCCACTTGGTCTGGCGGAATTACTGCCGGAATACAAGTGGCGGTATGGCAGTGTTAGTCCCCATTTATGGAGTGCATATAGAATTCTGCCAATATTGCCATTTCTTGGTGGTAAGGTGGTGAAATTACCTGAAGCATTTTGCTGGAGGTTTTTCCTCCACCTTACCCCCAAACCCATAGGTCAGCAGTGTGATAATGTGGCAGTAATGCAGTAGTAGCTCCGCTATCACTGCATTACCACCATTTTTGGCCACACTGCCAAACTCATAATGAGGCCCTAAGTGTTATTATAAAGAACACTGTTGCTGTGGAACAGAATTGGCAATGATCATACTCAGAACCTACCCACAATGCATACAGCTCTAAAAGCTCCCATGCTAGCAGCTAAACATTCCTATTATTTCCACATGTATTGAATCAGAGTTCAACCCGCAAAAAGGGCTTTTTTTAGTTTTGAGTGTGCTCTGCCATCCTAATCTATTATCCCCTTCAGAGATTTTTAAACACTTGTCTGCCTTTTTCGAGGACAAAGACTTTTTGCTTGGGCGGACAGCTTTACTGGACTGTCCATTTTAAGCCTTACACTATCCCTATCACGAGTCTGCCCTCTCAATATCAAGATGCTTTCTATTCAATGTCCTATGATTACTTTATTGTTTGCCTACAGACATTACATTGTCGTTCCCACCTCCATTTCTGCCCAGTGAGTATTTTTAAACAATGTTCTACTCCTGTCTTTGACTCCCTTTCATCAGCTCCACCTTGTGATCTGGTGTTATTTTTACACACTTGAAAACAACAATTAGGAGCCCGGTTCTTGATAAGTCAGCTTTTGATCCTGAGTTTACTGTTAATTACCCTCCATTGTGATTTGTGCCTCATTTGTAATTCATGTCTCAATTCTCAACCACTGCAACATTTCTCACATCTACTATTGTCTGTGAATTCATTCAAAACACACACGGTGAAGAAGACCTAAGCAGCATGCTACCTCCTTGCACTCGTCCACAAAGGCAAGACGTTAAACGTGGCTCTGAGTTTCAGAACAGTTGCCCATGTCCTGGGCATCCTCCCCATGGAAAGTGGCAATGCACTACTTGCAGGAGACCCAGATGCCAGATTGGTCCACCCAGCATGCTGCAGCAAGCCTCATCACAGGACTAAGAAAATTCAACCACATCACCCTATCCTTAATGAGCTGCCTCCCCTTCAGGAATGAATCATGTTTGAAACAGACTTCATCACATGCAAAGTAGCCACAGGCAAAATACGATTCTTCCTTACTGAAAAACGCAGTATCTCTGGATTCCAGCTCACCTCCAGAAGCCACAACATCACTGGGCTGTAAACAAGGAACTGGAAAAGGGAAAAATGGAAACTCAATTCAGCTCAATTCAAATTGCTTTATTTTGGCTATTTGCCCAAAAAGCAGATAGATAGATTGCAATATCAAGATCATAAAATCTTAAAATATACAAATAACCAGCAGCACAGCAAAGATACAATGAATTTGCCAAACACCAATAAAAAGTAAAAATAGTCGGAAAAAAAAGATTATTACAAACAATAAATCATTCATCTTGACAGTGGTCGGGAAGTGCAAGTTCATCTGAAAGTGCAAATAGTAAGACCATGACATTATGTAGAGTTCAATGTCCATTTTACCATTCCAAAACAACTGCCCAAACTAACTTCTTATGTATAACTTCCTTTGTTTGAAGGCAACAAAGAGAAAGGAAGAGACGACTGAGAACACTATAAAAGAGGGACCGTATTTCAATAAAATAATAGCTTCTTTCATAGTTCTAACACCAGGCCGTGGCAGCAATGGTTTAAGATACCTACGCCTAGCCACCTCATACAAATGACAAATAAATAGAAAGTGTTGTTCAATCTCATCTTAAGAGGTGCATCAAAAGGTGCCCATCCCTTAGGATGTTCTAGCTTAGGAGTGCAGAGAAACTGCCCAAGCTTACTAGTCAGCCCATAGATCCACGCTGGTAATTCTTCCACCATGCACTGATCCAAACTAAGTAAGGTTTCTGTGCTTGCATCTCTATTATAGTCATTCAACACAGCAATGTCTGCACAAATCCAACCTACTCTGTTACACCTGGAGTTAAACTGATGGAAATGATGCCTCAATGGATAATGGGGGTCATTCTGAGTTGGTCGGTAGCCATGGTGCTTTTAGCACCATGGCTGCCTCCCATACCGGGTCCGGGTCCGGTCTGGTTGAATGGGGACTTACCAGGTCATTTTGACCCTGGAGGACCTGGTAAGTCCCCATTTAACCAACCATTCCCCATTCCCATTTGAGCCCCCATAGGGCTCAACGGGAATGGGGAAGGCGCTAATAACGGGCCCGCGATTAGCAGGCCCGTTATTAGCATCCTGGTCCCTTAGTGGGACCCATAAAGGACGTGTGGTCAGACCACACGTCCTTTACGGTTCCCGCTAAGGGACCTCGGAATTGACCGGTAAGGGATTACCGGCACCGGTCTCCTTACCGGTGCTTGGTATCCCTTGCCACCCAACTCAGAATGACCTCCAATGTCAGAGTTATGAGTGCATGATCACTTTGGGGGTCATTCCGAGTTGGGTGGTAGCCATGGTGCTATTAGCACCATAGCTGCCTCCCATACCTGATCCGGTGATGCTGAATGGGGACTTACTGGGTCATTCCAACCCTGGAGGACCGGGTAAGTCCCCATTCAACCAACCATTCCCCATTCCCATTTGAGCCCCCATAGGGCCCAATGGGAATGGGGAAGGCGCTAATAACGGGCCCGTGAATAGGAGGCCCGTTATTAGCGCCCTGGTCCCTTAGCGGGACCCATAAAGGACGTGTGGTCAGACCACACGTCCTTTACGGTTCCTGCTAAGGGACCTCGGAATTGGGCAGTAAGGGATTACCGGCACCGGTCTCCTTACCGGTGCCTGATATCCCTTTACGGCCCAACTCGGATGACCCCCATAGTGTGCTGTGGGTAACTTTAAGAGAAACCACCAAGTTCTTCCATGTAATAAACACTGATCGAGGTGGGGATTACTTGTACCCCATTGCTCAAGTGTGTGTGTACCTGGTGTATACCAATGTGTACGTCCAATTAACATCCATAGGTTATCTTTTGTTAGCCACTCCAACCACCTATTACCCTGTTTATTGCATTTACCACTATATGAAATCACAGATGTGGATGTACTTTCAGGGACCCTGTGCCAAAGACTCAGCACAACATGCATTCATGTCCCCAGCAATCAGTATAAAGACTTTCCTTTGTTTACAAGTATAGTTTTCTACAACTTCATCTAACATTTCCAAAAATAACATTTGTCTACGTGCCTCCAGAGGGCTCAAACATGTTGACAATTTCCATAGCAAGATCCGTCTTGATCATAACTTCCACCGGTAATATATAAAGGGAGGATTTATCCAAAATGACCTCCTTAACATTTAGGCTGAGTGTGCCCTTAAAAAGTCCCCATGTCTCCCGCTTTTTCTCCCTTCTTGCCTTTCCTATCAAACATATTATATTCATCCACCAAAAGAGTTGAGGGAAGACAACTCCCTTGAAAGTGAAACACATAATTAGCCAGGAGACATTGCCCTCCTTTCCCATTATTATAAGCTTCTTAAAGAACTGTGTGTTCTTGGAACAGATAGTCAGCTTCCCTGGGATCTTACAAGTGCCTCTGCATTAAATCAGGTTGTAGGAGACATGGCACCCAATCCCAGTCTCTGTTCATCCAGATACATGAACAATAATTGCTGTAACAGAGTTACATTGAAACCAACATCAGATTGATCAATGGTCACCTTAGAATGCTTACTGCTAGCTGGCTTAGCCAGCCTGAACTAATGCCATACTAGATCATCCCCTATTTTGAGGAAGTCCTTGGCGTATCCCATTTTAAACGTCACAATATAATCAGGAGTGAGGTGCAAAACTGAATTTTTCGATTGACTATTCTGCAGCTGTTCTCCCCACGTGATGTCCGCTAATGATATTACTTTTAGTGCTGGGATCAAGTCTATTGAGGCAAGAGAATTTGTTCTATTAAGAGGATACTCGCCATGAATTTAAATGAGATACTAGGCTACCAAATTCCTACTTCGTAATCCACCTACGAGGCTACTTTAGAATTTGTAATGTCATTGTTAGTTGGCCTCAGCCTATTTGAGGATATATGCTTAGTATCACTAAAGTAATATTCTTCAACTTCAGAGTATATAGGACGTCCTGTACGTTTCCTTCCAACTTCACCTCTTCCTCCTCGATAGAATACCCTAGGGTCTCGCTCTGCACTGGTATAGAATTGTTTGGATACTTTTGTTAGCCACCAGTCCAGGTTATCATTGCTCATTACTTAATTTCGCTTCGATCTTGACATGGCTACAGCTCCAATTCAAAGCAGATGTTCCATTCCTTGAGGTTAAATTGTTATGCAGACATACCCATTCGTGCCTCAAGCTTCCTTTGCTTCTTTTCTTTCTTTTTGTTATGTTCACCTTTCTTTACTGCCTACCTGATGTGTTTATTGGTAGTGGTACGATGAATAGTTTCCATTAATGTGGTGCTTGAGCTGATCTTGTTTGGCTCATTATTCACCAGTGAGGAAATGTTGTTGCCATACTCTGCCCAATCGTCCTGCCTCATTGTTACTGTCATTGCCTTTAGGGGAGGAGGATTCCAGGGTTCTAAATACACCAGCCTCCTTAGGGGCATCACATGCTGCTATTCGGCTCACTTCCCTCACACTGTCACCAATCAATGCTGTCAATTTTGAGAACCCAAGGATTCTCCCTGGTCTGTGTAGCACATCAATCGACAGGCCTTTAATCTTACGTAGTGTGGCATGCTGATCCATCTGTGGCTTATTAATGCCTATAGAGAGCTTAGCAAGACACATAAATGTAGAAAGAACAGGTGTGAGTCAGTGAGGATAAGAGGGCCGACTAGCATTACTTTCCTCAGGGTCTGTGTTAAACATATGCAGAGAACCAATAATATTCAAGTCTTCCCTAATTACTACCTCTACAACCACCTTCCTGTAGTCACCTCGGCTGACACCAGGGTTATCACCATTTTGTAGACTGTAGCATAGCTTGAGTAATGAGTTATTGCCAATTGAGGGTAACACGGAGGAATCACCCATGGCTGCATCTGTGCTATTCCTACCAGAAGGAGCACAATGTGGAAAATAGGCCGTTATTTCATCCCTATTTATAGGGCTGTCTGCTTGGAAGGACCCTGCCGTTAAACTGTTCACAAGCAAGGCTTCCACTGCTGGTTCACTGTCTGAGCATCTTCTACTGCGCACATTGACATTACATTGACATTGACAAGCACAATCCCACAGCCTGTATTCCGAAACAGCAGCTTCTGCCCTGCCGACTGCCACTTAACCTCCACTTCGAGCACGCTTAGTGCATTCACTGAGATATTCACTCACATCCCACAGAGGGGAAGTAGAAGCCAAGTTCTCTGTAGTTCTCAGCACAGATACAACTCCACAGAGTCCATATTCTGAAATAGCGGCTTCTGCCCTGCCAACTGCCACTTCCCTCCACTTCATGCTGTTGTTGAACCCTCTAATGTTCTTTACTTTTACCAAGCCGGGGTTTCACAGGGTTGAGGCAAAGCCTTATTCCTTCTGGCAGCACTGGTTGATATTTAGCTGGCGTTGTATGGTGGTGGTGTGCTGGACCTGGTCAAGCTTGATCTTTTATGGGCCTTCAACACCATCAACCAGAAGGTCCTTGTTACATGCTTTGCAGAATGTGAGGTGATAAACATGGCTTTGATTGGTTGACTTATTGTTTGGTGGGATGAATTCAACCCATGTTTGTGTTTTTGTTTACAGCCAGATCTTTCCCAGTTGTATCTGCACCATTGATTTAAAAATTGTATGTACAACAGCTAGCCTCTCTGGTGTCATCTTTAAGACTTACATTTTAAACCTAAGCAGGTGGTCATTTTTTAATGTTACTGCCCAGATTATGAAATGATATGATAGTCTATTTAAATAGCGCCTATACACAATGTGTTTCAAAGCGCTTCAGGCAAGGGAGGGAACAAGGGAATATACAATGACATTCTTACAGGTCATGAACAGTAATAATGTGAAATTAACTATTGTACTCGACCTGACGACATTTCAGATAGTGCAAGAGCTAAGACGTAGATAAGGAAGGGAGGGGGCGAGTGGAAGGAAATGGAAACAGACAGCCGACTACCGTACTAGGCCTGACGCCATTTCTGGTAGAGCCAGAGAAAAACAAAAGGTCAGGGAGATGGGTGCAGAAATGGAGGGGAGGAACAAAACAAGCGACTGACGTACTAGACCTGACAAAATTTCAGATAGTGCCGGAGGGGGGTAATAGGTCATTATATTTTCCAGTTCCGTCTGTGAAGGCAATATTGTTCATTTAGAACTAGCCAGGGTAGCAGCTGCTTTGGTGTTAATCCATTTGTGTCTGGGCTATGCTGAATCATTTTACCTGGGGCACCCTTAGTAAATTCTCATGCAGCTCCAGGTCATTCATAAAGCCCTTCTGATTTTTGATCTGGGGCGTTCCACACGTGTTTCCACATATCTCTTCAAGGTCCTTTAGCTTCTGATTAATCCATGGATTATGTTGAAAACACTGTGCTATGTTTTTCATTGTTTGTAACATATTGGGCCAACTTTTTTTGCATTCGTGATTACGTAATGCACTCCAGGGCGTCTGGTGTGGTCTGTCATTGTACATTGTCTTTCCCACAGGGGAGGACATGCTATTCTGTTTGTGCTCACGTCGTCTGGAGTTCACTTCCTCTTTCATTAAAACACATTTTTCTATCAAGATTTTTAGCGCAAATGAAACACTAAGGGCACGATTCATGGACCTTTTTGCACAGTTCAAAGTGACTTTTCACTACTGAAAAGTGACTTTTACCTGGCGACACAAACCCTGATTCATGAAACTGTGCAAAGGGTATTTTTGCAGTGCAAAGTCCGTACAAAGTCATTGTGTACGACATAAATTGACTTTGCACTGACTTTGCACGGACATTGCACTGCATTGCAAAATACTCTTTGCACAGTTCCATGAAGCAGGGTTTGTGTCGGCAGTGCAAAGTCACTTTTCAGCAGTGTAAATTCACTTTGAACCATGCAGAAATTCCATGAATAGCACCCTTACCATATACATCAATGCTGCTAGATAAATGTCATGCCACTCTAGAGCACTCTAGGCTTAGCTCCAGGAATCCACTTTGGTATCAGTACGCTCGAAATGCTCAATCATTCCCTTTAGAAGAAGTGAAATGTGGAGTCCATTAAGTGAATGGTTATTTTCGATATGTAGTTGTCTAGCTATTTATATGGGAACTCTCATATATTAATCCAGCTGTCACTGGGCCTTTTCACAATGGAAAGGGAGACACAGAGACAATGGGCAAAAACAAAACAAAACAAACAAGTGGTTAAGGAATCAAGTCAGATAAACCTGGGTCAACTCGCTGGGTGGTCTCCCAGTACCCATAGGAACTTCATAAGGTCCAGTTCAAGTAACTGGCTCGCATTATCAGTCTAATGCCAGTGCCTGTACAAAATGTAACCTTTTTATAACTCCTAAAATAGAAATAAAATTTGAACTGAATTAAGCATTAATAGTTGTATATAGCAATGTATGTGTAGTGTGAAAATCAAGCACCCCTCAGCTGCCGCAACCAAATTAGTGAGGTGGTGAGTTAATTCTAGCTGATAATCAGTATATTTTGGAAATGTCCTTCAAGCATCATAATAGTTGTACTTAGCTCATATTTGTCATATCCAATAATATGTCTAGAACCATATTGTAAAAAGAAGCCTACCAATATATTATAGTGTTATTTCCCTAACCTCCTCATCCCCAATCTTCATTCGCGGTGTAGCAAATACATGATTATCCCTTTTCATTGCATAAGGCCGTGTTAGTGATACAAAGCCTTCTAATGCCCCTCTCATTCTGTTCCAGATGTTGATCCATTTATCACAGCACATTCTTTCCAAGACCTTGGAATGTAATTAACATGTAATTAACAGCAATTCGAACTGCACGCGGAGAAGTAGCTTTACAGAGTGATACTGGTGTGGAAGAAACAAAGCCCACACACATTAATTTCTGATGATGACAGAGAAAGTTGTATTGGTTGTCTTGCAAGCCAAGGAAAATAGCATCCTACATCTTTCAGCAACTGACCACTCAAACTCCAAACCCCTCACCTTTCTAGGTCACTGGTCACGTGACGTGAACAGAAACCTTAGAACATTCTAGAATAATCACCAGGCCTCCCGGCAGACACACCCTGCCTCCCGCCAAACACAATCAATCCTTTCATTAGTCCATAGTCCCATTACAGTGTCCGCATCTGGTTATGGTGCCACATGATGACTTCCGGTCTAGCCTTTCCCTTTCCCTTTGACAACTTTAGCTTGCTCATGAGCAAACTATTACCTTTTTATGTTCTGACTATTCTGTGTAATCATGTTATTGCTGGCAACCTTGTCACTCAATTCTGCTGATCAGCACTTTTATGTCAATCTCACAGCGCATGCTTAAAAGTGTGCATGTGAAAAACAAGGAGTGGCAAGTCAATAGAATCAGGAATTAGGGGTTTTTGGGATTAAGATGTAATAGGGAGTGACGTGAAAAGTATTTTATGTATTTTATTCTTAGTTATTATACCTTACAGCTCATTTTCTTGATTTACTCTTTTCTCATGCTTCACAGCAGTGGTTTTCTCCATTAATATTGTAGGATAACGAATTATTTTTGCCATTTATTGGGATTTTGATGTATATCATACTAACATGTTTGATACCCATTATTTAGATGTTGGTATAATATGATATAAAATGTAAACTTGGAATTAGTGGGCATGTTATATATTTTTTTAAACAATTGTGTGTAAATTGTAGCGTTTGCATTACACTGAAGGTCAAATGAACCACTAAAGACTTGATTAAACGATTGACTTTGTTACTCCCAGTAATACGGTTAAACTCATTTACTGTTACTGCATGCAGTAAATGCCAGATACCCAGAACGTTCTGCATGATTCCAAGTCATCTGGACCTTTCTGTTTTTTCCCATTTTAGAGCTTCAAATGCCTCCATGGCGTTCGGTATTTACCACATGTGGTTAGCACTGCATGCAGTGAATACCACAAGTGGTAGTGTTTTTGTGTGCAGGTAACATCACTCTACTTGGACCTTCCCAGTGCAGCTTTGTCTGGGCAGCCGGCAAAGGGCAGTGGAAAAGAGCAATTTCCTGTTTGCCTCTTCTGGCTGGTGCCAAGTCTTGCACCTCAGTCCCCCATCAACAAGAGCAACAGTGGAGAAGATGGTACGGGACAACATAACATACCCAAGTTGTTTCCTTAAACCTTCTGTCTCACATCTGAGACTCTCTCCCCCGTCAGTTCCTGCTGCAGTGAGTCTGTCACTTTAGACATCTACATGGTGACATGTTTTACTTTTTAATGTTGCTCAGGGGAGCGTCTGTCACTTTAAACCTCTACACTGTGACTTGTTTACCTTTTGAATTTTGGCACGTTGAGAGTCTTTCAATTTAAACCTTTACACTGTGTTTTTTAACTTTTGAATTATACTGGTTTCACAGTCTGTCACTTTAAACTTCTACACAGTGCCTTTTTTAACTTTTGAACTTTGCTGCTTTGGAGGTCTGTCACTTTAAACATTTACACTGTGTTTTTTTAACTTTTGAATTTTCTGCAGTTAGAGTCTGTAAAGTTAAACCTCAACTTTTTTAACGTTTTAATTTTTCCACAGTGAGAGTCTGTCACTTTAAACCTTTACACTTTGTTTTTTTAACTTTTGAATGTTGCTAAGGTCCGAATCTGTCACTTTAAACCTTACACTGCCTTTTTAACTTTCAAATGTCGTGTCTTTGAGAGTGTCACTTTAAAGCTTTATACTGCGACCTTTTGACTTTTGAATGGTGCTACTGTGAGAGTCTGCCACTATGAACCTTTGCAATGTGCTGTGAGAGCTCATTACTTTGAACTGTGATGCTCTGAGTTTTAATATTGAACTTGGCCACTGTGGGATTTGCCACTTTAACCTTACGGCTGTGACCTTTAACTTTAGATTTTAACTTTGAATGTTGCTGTGGTCAGAGTCTTTCACTCTCAAGTTTCATGCGCTCAGTTTAAACTTTGACCGTGGCCACTGTGGGACTCTGCCTGTGTCATTTGCATTTTGCCACTGAGATCCTGCTGCTTTAAACTCTGATGCTATGAGCCTTAACTTTGAACTTTTATCTCTGAAATTAACCACTGTGTGATTTTACCACTTTAACCTTGCGGTTAAGGGTTATAACTCTGGATTTTGCAAAGGTGAATTTTTAATTTTGATTGTAGATGCTGTGAGATTCTGCCACCTTGAACGCTGATGCTCTGTGTGTTAACCTTGAATTTTGCCACTTTGAGATTCCTCGTTATAAACTTTAACGCTCTGAGTTCCTAACTTTGAACTCTTCCGTTGTAAGCACCTGTCACCTTCAACCCCGCCTCAATGGGATTTTACCACTCTAACCCTGCTGCCACATTTCTAACTTTGAACCTTGATTCGGTGAGTTTCTTTCACCTTAAACCTTACTGCTGTGAGTCTTAACTTTAAATCTTGCCACTGTGAGGTGAGACTCTGTCGCCTTAAAGTATGATGCTGTTGGCTTCTATCTTCTAATTTCGCTGCTGTTACTCCTAACTTCGAATCCTAAGGTGGTGAGATTCTGTCACGTTAAACTGTGATTCTCTGCGTTTTAACATTACATTCTGCCACTGTGGGATTTCACAACTTTAACCTTGTGGCTGTGAGCTTTAACTTTGAATCATGCTACTGTAAGACACTTTAGACCACAACACTGTGAGTTTCTAACTCGAAAAATGTTACTGTCACTTCAAACTTTTAAGCTGTGAGTTTTAACGTGGAATTTGAGAATTTGGAAGCTCTGCCTCTCTCCCACTTCTGAACTCCGCCACCATTCTATCCAGCCATTTTCCATTCTAATACTCTGAACCCCACTGCCAAGTCTGACCACTTTATAACTCCTGTATCGAACTCTGTCACTGTGAAGCAGGGGCCCAGCCATTGAGAGAATGTTTACAACTGAGAAACAACCATCACAGCCAGTCTGCCCCCGGTAAAGTCTGCCCCCAATTTGGTCTCCCCCTGGAATAGTTCTGCCCCTAGGAAAGCTCTATGCGTGAGAAATCTGTGCTACTTGAGTTACTTGAGCCCCAGAGACAGAGTCTCTCTCAAAATATTTCCGCCCCTGAGATGGATTATTTCCCTTGTGATAATCTAGATCCTGGGATAGGCCCACCCCTGGGATAGGTTTGCCCTGGATAGTATCTGCCCCTGTGATAGCATTTGCCCGTGGGATAGTATTTTGCCCCTGGGATAGGTGCTGCCCCTGGGATAATTTTCCCCTGCAATAGGTCTACCCTGACAAATTGGTGTGCCCTGGTAAACGTTTGCCACTAGAAGAGGTTTACCCCTGGGAGCGGAACACTGACTAAGGGAAATAAACCACCACATAAAATCTTTGGGAGGAACAAAGAGGAGAAGCCTTGTAGACAACCAGACAACCACCAGGAGAGATGACAGCAATCCAACTAACCATAACAACAGATCCAGAATCAAACCAGACACCTACCCTCCTACCAACAAGCCTCTACCACAAAAATGCCTTATACCAAGAAAGACTGACACACAAGAGATAACCAAAATAGACCAAAGAAGATGGAAGAAAAGCAGCCATCTCAAGCCATCACAGAAGAGAACCAAGCAACCCCAAGAAACAGAACTGGAAGGGAGCCCCTTTGCTGGAACAAGACCAACATCACTGTACCTGTCACGCTCCTGTCAAATGATCACCCACTCACACAACCAACCATTGACAAGTACATTAAACATACAAAGAGAAATGTGGAAAACATAATGGACAGACATGAAATGTACAGAAGCTCAACTGAGCATACTGAGCATACTGAACTCAACATACCATTCATGGCAAGACACAAATAAGAACCAACAAGAGCAGACACATGGCCCAGAAGAAAACATCAACACAAAATGCAACATTCTAGATCTGTTAAACGGAGAAACGAAAGCAACAAAACAGAATCAAAAAGAAAAAAAACAAATCAACTCATATCACCCACGCCACCCTCAAAGGGTAAACAAAAACAAGAAAACAAAAGGATACACTGCAGCCTAGTCAATGCCAAATCACTGTCAAAACACAATGCATAGATATATACAAACTCCTAAGTGAGGTAGGAACAGACATTCGGTTAAATCAACATTTCAAAGTAATCCAATATGAATCCCCACCCGACAACTTCAAACTGAAACAATCCAACATAGAAGGAAAAAAAAGGAGGATTTCTTGTTGCTTACAAAAGATCGCCTCGAGATGACACCAGCACCACCAATGAACACCCCAAAATGTGAATCACTCCTTCTACACCTAGCCTTGGATCACCAAACAAACCTGTCATTCTTTCTCGTCTATAGACCACCAGTATATGACCCTACCTTCTTGGACACACTTGTGGATGCCATCACCAACATCACCATAAAATATGACAACCTGATCACACTAGGAGACTTCAACATCTGATTTGATGAAGAATATATCAACTCTCCTAAAAACATTAACAAATCAACTAGCAACATGCATCTACAGCAATTGTTGATTGAAGTAAAACATATAGCTGGGCACACGCTAGATGCAATATTTTGCAAATGAAACCTGGTCACAACAGCTGTCCCCAATGCATATTCTCTGGGGCAACCACCTCATAATACCTTTCTTAATCTACCCACCAAAGCGACTACTAACTAACATCACAAAAGAAACTGGAAATCAATACACATCGCAGACTGAAATACCAGACTGGAATCCACAAAACCATCAACCACCATTGAAGAAATAACTGAAACTATCCAATCAGAGATCACAAAAACACTGGATGACATTGCACCAACAAAACCTTTTGCGCTGTGGATCAATGGTGAAATGGTTCAAATTCAGCCTCAGAACACTGAAGAAAATGAACAGAAAACTGCTAAAAGAATGGTGGAAAAAATACAATCAGAAAAACAACTTTGCATGCCAGATACAGCTGTGACTAGATAAAGCAGAAATACTCAACACAAAAACATATTCTACAACAAATGTATCTCTAACTCGAGCAACACCCAGAAAGATATATTCAGCATCATTAATGAAATATGAAACCCAACAGCCTGCAACAACATGCCCACTCCCTCTCAGCAAATGTGCGATTACATTGCACACAACTTCAAAAACAAAATAACAAACAACACCCATAACCAGCCGACACCAGAAGCAACTGCCAGACTGACAGACTTCGCACCAATCTCAATAGAATAATGCAACAGCCAAGTGAAAACAAGCAACCAGCTGGATCACCTGCAGACCCGTGCGATGGAATACTTCTGCAACAACTTTAACCCGTCACTAGCAACAGGAAATGTGCCACAAGCCTTCGAATCAGCATACATCAAACAACTTGTTGTAGACCCATGGAAGACCTTACCAACTACCGACCAATTTCAAACATTCCGTACCCGGCAAAACTCAGAGAAAGCTACGTCTAGAAACATTTCCTGGGTCATTTAAAAATAAAAAACACATTCTGGACTAGGCAAATATCGGCTTCAGACCCTTGAGAGGAATGGAAACAGCACTACTATCAATATCGGACAATCTTAAAACCAGCATAGACTTGTATGCCACATCGGCACTAATACTAACAGACCTATCAGCAGCATTCAACACTGTCGACCATGAATCGCTCAACAAAAGACTTGAGAACATGGGAATCATCAGCACAGTGTTACCATGGTTAACATCCTTCCTGACTGAAATAACAGAAACAATATGGCTAACCCTCTTCAAGTTAGCACCACACACAACCTGCAGAATCCCACAAGGCTCATCACTTTCACCACACCTGATCAACATATACATGACCCCTTTCACCAACCTCATCAAAAGACATAGGGAGTCATTACAAGTTTGCTGGTCCAGAATTTATGTGACAGGAATTCTGTTTATTGTCACATTTCCGGACCAAGGGCTGGAGGAAATTCTGCCACCCCACCAGTAGAAAAACAGCTTATATTACTAGCAGCAGTATTACCAGTGACAGTAATTCAGGCAGTCCCCCATGGGGCTTAACCGACCCTTGCCGCCACTTGTAATCTGACGGTAATTATGGCAGACCAAGTGGCAGTAACAGTATTACCATTTGGTGGTATTCTGCTGAATTTACCGGCAGGATACATCCAAACTTGTAATGACCCTCATAGACTCACCTACTAAAACTACACAGATGACAAAATCTACATCAGTGGAGAACAAGTACCAACCATTATCAACTGTCTAACAGAATGAATGACATGATGAGCACCAACCGCCTCAAATGCAACTTGGACAAAACAGAAATCATGATAACTGCCAGCAACCCATTGAAACAACACCACATCCCATTGCCTCCCCAAATATAACCTTCACAATGGTTAAAATCCTAGAAATCTTAATGTTATGTTATGATAATGTGCCTTTGTTTAGAGCCTTATATACCATTGGTATGATCCCAAAGCGCTGTGGGCTGAACACCTTGGGGGACAGTAGTCCAGGCCAGTAGAAAGAGTAGGGCAGTATATAGTGCTTGGGCGCACTCAGTATGTGTGTAGCCAGTATGGTTTGCGTGGTGAGTGGCTGCATTATTTATGCTAGGCACAGCGCAGTGGTTGTGAGAGATTGGTGGAATGTGTGCGGCTAGGTAGTTGGCATCTGAGTCTGAATTCTTTTGGTGGTGGAGCCTGTATGAGATATGTTTGCAGCTAGGCCGATTATTCCATGGCATATAGCTTTGTTCTAAAGACTGTTAAGGTGTTCATGGAATAGTGTAGGTATGTGTGTAGCTAGGCTGAATTGATTGAGGGGTATAGCTGCGTTTTATAGTTTGTTGGTGTAAAGGAGAGAATTAGCATAGGTTATGAGTGAGTGTCTGTGCTTAATGGTGAGGGGCCCCTATTCCTGGTTACTTTCCAGAGCCTGCTGAGATGAACGTGTCTGTTCTGGTGGTTTGGGGTAGTAGATATCAGAGAGAAATTCCCTGCCTAGTGTGGAGTATGCTGTTATTACATGGTTAGAAGGTCCTTGTTTCCAAGGCTCGGTTGTAGGTGTCAGAGGGCCCATTTCCCCGGGTCCCTGGTCATTGTTTATAGCATGAGGATGGGTATTCCTGACACGTTCGACGTTTGAGTTGTGGAATTATATTGCATCAGCGTTGTCCCTTCCGAGAGCAGGAGTGCTAGAGAGCTGACTGGTCGGAGGATGTAGTGCATATTCTCAGGAGATGAGAGCATGTTCACCCCAGCATAGTAGCTATAGCGCCTCGAGTGGGGGAGTTCATGGCATTATTCCTTGGTAGGCTAGGGTAGCCTGATTGTACCCGGCAGGAGACATGATCTGGCCCAATCATAATGATTGAGACATAAGTGCTATTAGGCTCTGAGATAGTGGCTCTGCATGTAAATACCCAGAGAGGAAAAGCAGGATTAACAGGAACAGTCCCAATCGTATTTGACTGACAGAACAGCTATTGCAGTCTGCGATTGTAGTTATGAGCAGTGGTTCACAGATAAGTTGGTATGACAGCGTTTGGCAGCTCCTGGAGTGTATAGCATCATGCTTATGTAGGGGAGTTAATGTTTAAGCATATGGTGGAAAACAAAGGTGCTAATGGGCTCTAGTTTGTATTCAGGGTATTTGTTTCAGGTTGATAGATACAGATAGACATCTCCTGGCCTCAGAGCGTGGTGCATGTCTGTCGGTTGACAGTGAGCGGCCCTGGTCATAGCATATGATTATAGTTTTGTTATGTCTCAGTTTTGGAGGCATGGGCATGTAAGATTGTAGTGCAGGGGGGCATGGTCAGCTTGTTGGCAAAAGGGGGGCTACTAGACCATTGTAGTCAAGCCAGCAGCTACCTGGCCCAGAGCAGACTGATCCCTTGAGCCGGCTTCTGTGACAAGACTGTTCCTACTTTTCAGTGATAATGCCATTCTAGCCAACTTGTGGCCATTTGTTGAGGGTTTTTGTCGCCCTTTGGCGGTACCTTACATGGTTTAGGGAAAGATCCAGGTTTTCAGTGCTTTATAGAAAACCATGTACTCTTGGTTGTGTAGAATGTGGGGAGGCAGTGAGTTCCATAGTGTTGGCGCAAAGGTTGAGTAGGAGGTCCCCCCAATCCTGGCTGAGTTGGATGCTGGAACCACTAGCAGGAGGGCCGTGCTTGACCTTACGGCCTCAACCCCACTGCTCACAAGGCCTAGTAGGACCACCTCTCTCGTTCTTCATTGATATTATAATTGCCTTTCATTCCCATGTTCCCTCCCCGTTGCCCTGTGGGCGCTTCGAAACACAATTTACTTGATGTATAAACACCTCACCAATGCACAATAGATAAATAAATAAAAACATACACTGAATGTGGGGATGTAAGGCTTAATCTTTTTTGTAGATATATCGGGCCTGCCTTGTGCACTGCTCGATGGGTGATGCATAGGATATTGGTAGGCCGGACATAAAAATTAACATAATTGCAGCTAGGGTGTTGGGGTAGGTGAGGTAAGGGAAGATGCGTCTAAGAAGCCTAAGATGGTAGTGACAGAATTTTGATACATTATTGATCTGGTGGGACAGAGTTAGGCCCGAGTCCATTGTGCAGCCATGGTTTTTGACTGTGGTGGAGGTAGGGGGGAATGCCAAGGGAGGGGGGGCATGGGAATGGTTGCGGGAGTAGAGCTGTATTGCTGCACACCATGATCTCTGTTTTCCCTGTATTCAGAAATAGGTGGTTATTTGTCATGCATAAATCTATATCTCTGAGACATGCTGCTAGGTCAGATCATGGATCAGAACTTGATTTGGGAAATTGCAGAATCATTTGGATGTAGTCAGCGTATTTAACACAGGTGAGAATGTGCGAGCAGATGATTCCTGGCTAGGGGTCATGTAGCGGTTGAAGAGAAGAGGTGAGAGGCAAGCACCTTAGGGTACTCTAGTGTTCACTGGGCTTGTAGTGGAGAGGAAGGTGGGGTGAGTGTTGTCTAGATTCCTAGGGAGTGGAGTCGGTCAAGGTGGATTGAGTGGTTAATGGTGTCAAAAGGCACTGGGAGATCCAGGAGAACAAGTGCTGTGCATCCTTCAGAGTCTGTCGAGACTTTGAGGTCATCCCAGATTGAGATCAGTGTGTTTTCTGATCTGTGGCGCGACCGGGAGCCTGATTGTGCGGGGTCAAGGATGGTGTTGGATTCAAGGAAAAGGTTGAGCTGAGAGAATACAGCGCAGTCGATGAGTTTCGCCAGATGGGCCTGTAATTGATTGGCCAGAGGGGGTTGAGCATGGCTTTCTTTATAAGGGGTTTGACATGTGCTATTTTGAAGGGCTCTGGGAAGATTCCAGTGGTGAGGGAGTCATTGAGGATGGACCTCGCCCGTTCTGCTGCACAGGTGGAAGCACAGGTGGAAGCAAAGATTTCTTTGAGGAGGCAGGTGGAACAAGGACAAAGGGGGACAAAGGAGGACCAAGAAGGTCTTATGTTGGAAATTAGTTTGACGAAATAGGTGTTGGGCAGGGGGTGAGGTTGGAAAGTTTGGCATTAAGGGTGGCCGTCCTGTCCACTGCTGTGATAGTTGCAGAGCGTTTGCGTGGACGTGGTCAGGCCAGTGGTGCAGGGGGGCTTCACGAATTCCGTGATGATCCTGTGGAACTCTCTGCTGCTGCTGCATCAGCTCAAGAATATTTTATTGTAATAGTCTTTTTTGGCCTTTCGGGCATCAGATTTGTAGTTTCGGTGATGGTGGGCGAACACTGACTTGCTATGAGAGGTTTTGGATGCTGCTTGCCATTTGCACTTGTGAGAGCGATTTTGGGTTTTGAAAACCCTCAGGTGGGGGTGAACCATTTTGGGGTTGGTCATTTGTGGGGGCAGCAGAGCGGGAGGGAGTGAGAGGGAGGAGTGAGTTGTTAAGCCAGGAGTCAGAACATTTGATAGGTAAGGGTATATCTGTGGCCAGGAGTGCCAAGAATAAGCGCTGCCGGGCTTCAGCCAGGTCAAGTAGTACCTTCACCTTGTTCCAGCATTTGTGATCATGTTGAGGGACAGGTTGGGCCTTGGGAGGCAGGGAAGTGTTTGGACAGAGAAAGGGACAGAGAAAGGTATGGCTGAGTGGTCCATCCAGATGAGGGTTATGGGGGTGGACACTGAAATGAGGTCGGAGGAGCTGAAAATTGCATCAAGGATGTGGCCTCCAATGTGGGTGGCACCTGTGGTATGCTGGGAGAGGTTGAGTGCCTCTAGACTGTCAACCAGGGGTTGGGTCATGGAGTTTTGGGCACATCAGACCAGATGTTAAACACCCCCAGTACAGTGAGTGCTGGGTGGTTAACCACTGTGTTGCTAGTGAGTCGCAGAGACTGTTGGCAAAATGTCTGTCATATCCAGGTGGCCTGTAGATGAGTAGGAAGCTGTGTGAGAGAGTGGGCAACAGCGAGAGTTTGACTAGAAGTGATACACAGTTAGCTTGGTGAGTGATATGGAGATGTGAGGTTTGTGGAGGATGGCCACTCCACCAACTGTGGAAGGTCTGTTGTGGGAGATGAGCATGTAGTCGGGAGGGAAAACCTTGTCTGCGATTAGTTTGAAATCTTCTGAGAACCGTGTTTCAGTGATGAAGATGAGATCAGGATTGTCAGAAGATAGAAGGTCAAATATGTTGTGTCTTTTTGGCCACAGGCGGTGCATTAAAAAGGAGGCAGGTGACTTGATGACATGTGGCAGTATTTCCCATGTGTTGGTCATAGTGGGGGGACGGGCGATGTGGATGATAGGGCCCGAACAGTCGGAGTGACAGGGGGGTGGTGATGGTTTGGATGAGGGATACTGTTTGTTGGAGTGGGGAGTGTGTGAGGTTGATCGGGAGTGGGAAGAGTGAATGGCCGTGTCAGGCTTGCATGAGAGGAGGAGTGGGGGATTGGGGGTTGGAAGATGGGCGGTGAGTGGTGCCAGTGTGGTGGGTGGTGTCCAGCTTGTTGTTGAGTTGGGTTTGTGTCCAGGAGCAGGGAGACGTGTAGATGCAGTGGGCGAGAGCTTGTGTTCAAAGAGGGAGAATCAGGGAATGGCTAACAGGGAGGTCCTGACAGCTTGGCTGATGAAGGTGAGATTGGTGGACTGATGCAGGCGTGGCAATGCATGAAGAGTCGAGGGTGAGTGCTGGTCTCTGCTCCCGTATTTAGTGTGTTTGGGTGCAACAGGTGCGCGAGAAAGGGTAGGGGAAGAGAAAGGGGATGAAGCTATAGTTCTGGAAAGGGCAAGGTGTGCCATGCTTAAGGAGGGGAAAGTGGTTGTTGGCGCTGGTCAGGTTGAAGGGATTCAGAGGAGGGGTGGAAGTTGGGCAGGGCAAGGGAGAGGGAGAGAGGGAAGAGGGCCGGGTGTGAAGTACGGGGCTTTTGCAGGTCGGGATGTGGCCCAAAATTGCAGAATAAAGAACAAAAATCACTAGTCAGCCAAAACAAATGCTTTGCAGGAGCAGAGCACACACAGTGCTATGAAATACCTAATCAGGAGGCTGCCTGGGTCGAAAATGCAGCTACGAGTGTTCTGCAAGGGCCAATCATGATACAGGGCGGGGGAGATGGAGAGAAGGAAGATGGCTGCGGGTGGAGGAAGAGGGCTTCACAGGCTGCAAGGTGGCTGAAATTTGCAGAATAAAGAACACAAATCACAATTAGCTAAAACAAATGATTCACAGGAGTGGAGCACACACAGTGCTATAAAATACCTAATCAGGGAGCTGCCTGGGTTGAAAATGCAGCTCTGAGTGTTATTATGTATGTATGTATGTATGTATGTATGTATGTATGTATGTATGTATATATTTATTTATTATGCACCGAAAACCCACGACATCAGGGCGCAACATTGACACAATCAGACAAATGGATAGGACAGGACAGTGGGATCCTAGGTGATGGTGGTAGGGCTCACGACGGGTTTCGTTGAAAAGGGTTGTTATTAAGGCTTTACGAAATGCTCTTGCATTTTCTTCCAATCTGAGCACAAATGGCAGAGAATTCCAGAATCAGCTCCAACCCTTTGATCATCTATGGCCCGTAAAAGACACCAAAGTTGCATTGGACGAGCGGAGTGCTCTTATGGATGAATAGCAAGTAATTAGAGCTTTAAGATATTGTGGCGCATTCTCGCAAGAGGCACTGGTGCACCAAGATGGCCACTTTGAAATGAATGCGGCTTTGGACCGGGAGCCAATGAAGAGCTTTCTTGTGGTCTGAAGTGTGTTCTCTTGTCTGATCCTCTTGATGATCCAAACAGCATCGTTCTGAGTAGTCTGACATTTCTTGAGACATAACATATAAGCACCAATTAACAAGGTGTCACAGTAGTCTAATCTCGAGAGGATGACAGCCCGGGCAATGATTGCACAGTTAGTTGCGGACAAGTAGGATTGTATGTCCATAAGCAGATGAAGAAAGTACTTACAGTTCTGATAAATCTGATTTACATAGGCCTCATAATTTAATGAGGATTTCAATTGAATGCGAAGTGTTTTCACTTTACTTTGAACAGAGATGGTACAGTCTTTTATTTGAAAATATTTGAAGTCATGTGACAGTTTAAGCAGAGATGATTGTGATCCAAAGAAGAGACATCCAAATCAATCACAATGAGGTTGTACATGATAAGAAGATTGGAGGAGTCTAGGGCAAAGTTACCACTGATATCAAGTATGAGCTGTGTATCATCAGTGTAATTTGTAAACAAATATGCCTGAGTCCTCTAAGAGTGCACAGGGAAGTCTCAAATACAGATTAAACAACAGGGGGGACAAGCACGCACCCTAGGGAACACCACACCCAATCTGAGTTGGCAATGACAAGGCCCCATACCAAAGAATACTGGACATCCGCTCTGAGAGAAAGGATTTGATCCACTCAGTGGCCTCATTGCAACAATTCCCTGAGTGACCAAGGGTGTGAAGGATGTGATCATGGTCCAGCAAGTCAAAAGCCGCTGACAGGTTGAGCAGCACCAGATTCCCATCTTTCCCATTGTCCAAGGTTTTTAGCATATAAGACTGAAGATTGATCATTGTTGTTCTGCTTCTTGATGCACCACACAAGTGCAACAAACAACTGGCCACAAGAGCCAATCACGATATGGGGCGGGCTGGGAGGTGAAGGAAGATGGCTATGCAAATCGCAAGGTGGATGAAAATTGCAGAATAAAGAACAAAAATCGCAATTTAACCGAAACAAAATGCTTCGCTGGGGAGGAGCAAACACAGTGCTGTGAAATACCTAATCAGGAGGCTGCCTGGGTCGAGAAAGTAGCTCTGATTGTTCTGCTTCCTGATGCGCCCCACAGGTGCTACAAACAACTCGGTCCAAGGGCCGATCATGACATATATGGGCTGGGAGGTGGGCAGGGGAGAAGGAGAGAAGGAAGATGGCTGAGGGTGGAGGAAGGGGGCTCCGGAGGCTGCGAGGTGGCCGAACATTGCAGAATAAAGAACAACAATCACAATAAAGATCAAAAAACACAATTAACTGACAATCGAACACTCGAACAACAAGTCAATGAAGTAGTAAAGAAGTGCTTCTTCCACCTACACACAATCAAATTAATCCTACCTTTCCTCGTCTTTCCACAAAGAACACACTGTCATCTCCCTCGGTATGTCAAGACTGGAATATGCCAAAAGTATCTATCTCGGAATGCCTGAATACTGCATCAAACAACTACAGAAAATACAGAACATGGCAGCAAGACTACTCCGCAGACTCACAAAGAGAGAACACGTCACACCAGCACTGAGAAGCCTACATTGGTTACCAAAAAAAAATAAATGTTCTTCAAAGAACTCTGCAATATCCACAGAGCAATCCACAGCAAAGGAGCAGAATTCATTAAAGGGGAAATATCCATCGACAAACCAAACAGAACACTAAGGTCCAGCAATGATGTTCGCCTCAATATGCAAAGCAGGAATTTGGTGGATCAGCTTTCTCCTCCATCTCCTCAAAACTTTGAAATTCACTGCAGAAGTAAATACGAACAAAGAAGATCACCTAAAATTTATGAAACTGCTAAAGAGAATGCCTTCGAACTCATTATTTTAAACCGGAAACACTGTTGAAGAGGAGCTATCAACACAAGAGGAAATGCTAAAAGTAACCAAAAACCTGTATGATCCAAAACATAGACCCAATGGAACAAAACAATTAACACAAATCACCATTCATGAATAAAATCCCTGCCAGATCATCTTAACCAACGCAGAGACAGGCGCAACAACGCAGAGAATGGCGCAAACAACGCCCATCACTTCCTCATCTAAAACGTTTCCTATATCCTGCTTCC
Source organism: Ambystoma mexicanum (assembly GCF_040938575.1). Taxonomy (NCBI): domain Eukaryota; kingdom Metazoa; phylum Chordata; class Amphibia; order Caudata; family Ambystomatidae; genus Ambystoma; species Ambystoma mexicanum. The sequence continues at coordinate 1,419,001,067 of NC_090932.1, forward strand.
TCACCCTCAAACTCCAAACTAAACACACCGATAGAACTACCACAGCAGAAACATAAAAACCGCAACAAACTGCACACACTCCGCAACACCCAACCAAATCAAGTGAACCACAGAAAACAAAAGCTCATACACACAAATCATTGCATGCACACTCATACACTGAACACCACATAACCTCCACCCACTACACACAAACAAAACACACAAACAAACCCAGCACACAGTGATCGTTTTTTCCAAACTGAAACTACCAACAGCACATCAATGCACTCTAGCACTCTCCCTCTTGATCTCAAAAACCAACCCCCATTCTCCCTGAACACTCCTTCCTTTTCATATTCGCCAAATGATAAATGCAGCAGTGCGCTGTGCACAGTACATATCACAATAACATAACATAACATTCCACTGTTCAATTCTCACACTGACAGGATTTGGGCAGGATTTGCATGTGTATTGATTCATGTGTATTGATTGCATTCTGCTGTCACTTTAGCAAAAGGGATAATGCTTAACCTGTAGCAAGAATAACACGATTTGTTATAATATTCTATTCAGGACAGAGCTTTGGCTATAAGATGTCTTATCAATGTGTTCATTTCTTTTTTTATATTTTGTAGAATTGTACAATGCTGGTACATTTGTTGCAATACGGATGTTTATGAAAATAGCAGATAACACCAGATTATACACTCACAGGATCAAAAGACACAGAAAATCAAGTTATTATATCTAGGAGCGCATAGGTGAAGAAAAGGTGTTAGCATTGCATAGATATTATTAGAGTATATTAGAGATAGCAAACTACAAGATGGTGTGCACCTCCTAGAGCCAATTATAATCTCATATGATTAGTTGGAATGATATGGGGTAGCTGTTTCTAGACTTCACACAACCTTTTTCTGTACGTAAAGAAGAGCAGATGCTGTGCATCTAGAGTTCCACTCCATAGAATACTTGGCTCTAGAGCAAAACAATCCCAAATGGAGGAATGCAAATGTGAAGAATCAACAAAAAACAGAATATTCTTCCTGTAACACCTTAAATGGATTTCTGGTCTCCTCTTCCGATGTAAAGGAGCTTGATGAATAACACTTCAACGAAATCAGATAGAAGGCAGCTTTACCACGCATGCTCCTGTGGGCCACAGTGTGGGAAGTGGAAGAATACAGGGTTGATACGGTTCACTTCCAGGATTTGATGGCCTCTCAGGAGGTCCTGGTTAACCCATGTAGAGAAGCGTGTAGGTACTCTGTACGTCAAGTACCTTTGGAATTCATCAAATTACATTCTGTCCTAGGATCTAAACACTGAACACACTGGGAGACCATGGTTTCAGTGCAACACAAATTAGCTCAGGAAAACCCCAGGTTGGCATTCTAGTTTGAGTCAAAATGTTATGATAGGGGAAATGTTGATCCCAGAAATGCAAACCAGTATTTCAAATGTCCCTTGGGATTTGAGGAAATGGGCCAGACAAGGAGTGGGGCTGGAAAAGGTGGCCCATATTGTGGCCCACAAGTTGTTCCTATCCAAGCATTAAGCATAGGCAGGTTTGAAGAACAGAGCAAATAGCTCACAAATTCAGATGAGAGGGACCTGCTTACAATGATCTCTAGGAATACACCAGGATTTCAGCATTTGGATAATCCTAGTGAGGGTGGTGTCTCTACAAGACACTTGGATCACAACTTCCCCAATTCTGGATGGGTACACAGTGCACTTAAACCCTGCATACAAGGGAGAAAAAGGGAGACCAGGATCTGTCCTGCTAATCCTTATCAAATCGGAAAGCGGCATAGGGATCATTTCCTCCGGGAATGTGAATCCCGTTATACAAGGAACCCTTCTGTCATTACCCAAAAATTCAAAAAAGCACCAACAAAGAATTCTAATACTCAATTTATGTTGGAACCCCCATACCCACAAGCTAAGAAATGTACGGAAAGCATCACAGCCATCTTAGATGAATAGGTCACCCAACCAAAACCCCCACCAATATTAATTTGCAGAGATTTAAACATTTCTTGCTTAGACGAGAAGAGAAATTCAATAACATATTTTGATAGGATGACCAAGGCAAGAGCGGGAGCCTGGTCAATGGAAATAGAACTTAGGAGCTGCCATATGATGAATGGACAAACAACTGGGGACTCTGCAGAGAGACCCACCTGGTAAAACAGAAATAAGTCAAAGACTCTAGACTACTTCTTCGATTGCCAGGACACCAGAAATCCTCTAACACACTTGGAAGTAATCAAAACAACAAAAAGCGAGCATTCACTTTTGAAATGGACAATGGACATAAAACTGACACAAACAATAAAATGTTCTCTCCACAAGGACATAGCAATATCTGATGGAAGACATTGAATCTATGCTCCATTGACCCGTGCTAACAAACTGCTGCTTAGATATATTATGAAGAATGAGCAGGAGGAGGGAGTAAACTACCTTGCTTGCTGATAGATTTCAAGGTCTAGTCCAATATGACTGGGAAAAGCAGAATAGCACAAAAGCATATACAGGATGAGGCTGTTGCTGAAAAGAAATTGTTATTAAGATTGGATTTTTGAAGAATTTGAGCTGCTGGTCCGGAGTGGAAAACAGAAGCTTTAATTGGAAAATTTTGCACAGAGCACAACTAAATCACACGGATGCAGAGTCAATGCTTAGAGCAATGGCAACAAGGAACATAAGAAGAATATGGCAACTAATAAACAAGACATCAACAGCTCAGGATGCAATATTGACAAATGCAGTGAGCGAAGATTACTAGGTACTCTTTTACCAGAATCTATTTGGATCAAGTGTAACAACAAAACCAGATCTTATACCTTAACCAGGAGGAAACTGGATCATACCATTTCATGATATGGATCTGTAAATCCTAATAAAAAAAGCAAATGGAGCGACCCCCCCTGGCCCGGATGGTGTGTCCTATAGATCTATTAAAGCCAATCCTGCAGCTTGGATGCCATTCATTTCAAGACTGTTTGAGGATGTCTTGAGGAAGAGACAGTTACCAGACTCTTGGAAAAAAGCCATAGTAGTTCCAACTTATGAGAAAGGAAATATATCGGACCCAAACAATTATCATCCAATTAATTGCCTTGCTAGATTTCCTAGACAAGCTTGGAACAGATCTCAACTTATTTCTGGTCAATCTCTTAAAAGTAAAGGCAACCAAAAATAAAACCAAAATTCACGTGGCCTTTATGGACTTCAAAAAGGCATTTGACAGCGTTGAAAGAGAACGTCTCTGGGAAAAAATGGCAAGCTGGAATTGCCATCCTAGGAGCAATAAAAGCACTTTATATGACCACCAATGTGCAGATAAGGCTGAACTCAGAGGGAATGCTATCAAGAGCAATTTCAACACTGAGAGGAATAAAACAAGGCTGCCCTCTAGCCCCAACGTGGTTCAATTTCTTCCTCTCAGACCTACATGAATGCTTGAACAGCATCAGGGCCCTCCCCCAAGAGTAAATGGATTTCCCTTGGCATGGGCTCCATAGGCCGATGATCTGTTTCTGATGCACCAGACACCAATTGGATTACAGAGCAGACAGGCCAGTCTTCAGGTATATGTCCATAAAAAATGGACTTCAAATTAGGGAAAATCCAAAATTATGATTGTCAAACAAACGAGGGGAAGGCAAAAGATCTATTTCAGATTGACTTTGAACCAGGTGGAACTCCCAGTCATTAATGAGACGGTCTATCTGGGAATCACTATAAGTCAAAGCATGGAAAACAAGCCCAGACAACTATAACTGAAGTCATGGACAAAAACCTTTGCAGCACAGGCCATGGCAATCAATAAAAAATAGGGCAAGTTTACGATCCAACCAGTCTTAGACTTTTACAAGATGAAAGTGGTGCCTATACTGACGTATGGAGCAGCGCACAGTTGTCATTCCCATGGAAAAATTGGACAATATTAGAAGGCCTATTCTGGAGACGGGTCTTAAAAATACCAATAACAGTGTCATAGGTAGCCATAAGACACAAAATGGCTCTAATGTCCATTAACGGGATAGCTGCCTGGAATACGTTGGCATTGTACAGAAAATGCATTATGCCCGAAACCCCAGATTCATATTGTATATTACAAACACGCAATCTCACTGGAGATCTCTTGATAATGGATTGGAAATGATGACCTCAACAGGAATCACATAGGAGACCCTGATTGCCAACCCAGACCGATCCAAACTAAGGTTACGGCAGAAGGACTGGCTCCAGACAGAGCAAGCAAGACACTACCAAAGACTGCATCAAAATGCCTGGATGGAACTTAGAGCATGCAATGTCCCCCCGAAGTACCTAATGAAATTCCTGCGCAGATTTCACTGAAGCGTCTTCTTGAATTTCAGCCTGAACATCTTACCAATGCAGGAATTGTTGAAAATATTTTTTAAACCCCCAGGTGACCTCACCTTCAGATTCTGTCAACACATTAAGTTGCACAGGACTCACACGCCTAAGAACTAATTACTTGAGCCCGATGAAAAGGGCAAAAGATTTGTACACCACAGAAGATTGGTGGAGAACTATCTGCATGGGGGAAGATTTTAAATGAATCTGGAAACCTGCTCTTAAAACCTTGAAAGACTTGGAAGCATTGTCTATTATAATATCCCTGACTCCAACTGTGTTGCCTCCCTCTACCCTTTTTTTTGGATACTCACAATCAATGACACATGTGGATAGATAACAGTTTTGTATAAACCGTATTAAAAAAAGGCAGGTTTGGGTAGAACCCTTTTAAAAGAACCCATTTACAAGAAGCACTTACATGGGCATATTAAACTGCCAATGCAGTGTTAGAGTGTGCAATAGCTTACTATTTGGAGAGATTGTAGACAACGGAAGCACATTCTTAGATGAGATGCACCACTCTTCATGGGTTGGAATGCGAGTAGTACAAACCTGTGTTTTTATCATATTTTAGCCAACCTTTGGTCACTTTATGGATTTATTGTGAGCATGATAAGCAATGTTGTGGAGTTTGTATATGTCATATTGAATTTTATTGTTGATTTTGCTTTTAGCAATTGTATTCTACTGTTTTATTCTGTATTCTTGTGTGTATTGTAATAGTAATTTTTCTGATCAAATAAATTTGGCTTAATGTTACTTGACTTCCATATCCATTAAGACTCCAAATTCCATAATTTCTGCGTAGAAACTTTATGAATACAATGGTTATATTCAATCCCTTGCTTCTACATTTTTGGGAAGGAGATCAAGGAATGCCCAAGTCCACAACCCCTACACTCCCCAGCTAACCTGCAACTATGCTATCTGCGCCCCTGTTACTGCCCATTTGCTTATTGATCTCTTGCTGCTATATTGCCCATCCCTCCTACCCCCCATTGTTTGCTCCCGCTCTCCTGTATTGATTCCTTAGAATCAGCTTCTGTCACTGTGTGCTCCCTACTATGACTTGTAAAGCACTAAGTTGCTTCCCGGAGCTAGGAATGTGCTCAATAAATACTGTAATAATAATAATAATAATAATAATAATAATAATAATAATAATAACAATAATACACATGTCTTAGAGATCTTGGTTGGACAATTGTATTTGTTTGTAAAGCATATTCCTAGATGATCTAAGTCCATGTATTTTCCCATCAATAGACATTGCTTCCATAACATTAGATGTCCTTCAAGGGACAAATGGTCTCCAAAGAGCTAAAGTACTTTGTTAAAGGCATGTGGGCTTCTGAGTATTTGTATTTGTATTTTGTATTTTGTTTATTCATATAGCGCGCTGGGCCCAAGGGCATCTGGGCGCATATTTTAGGAGGCAAAGTTACAATTACATACATGGAAAAAATAGAAGACTCCACGAACTTACAGTAAACATGCGGGTAGGAATACGGTATGGCAAAAATATATACAATATAAAATACAAAAGAGCATGTACAGGCAGGAGGGATATACAAACAGTTCCTCTAACAATTAAAAGCATACAAATATAGGAGGATCACACGAAGATATAGGCGCAGGAGTATAAGTTATCTACGTACAAGTGATATATGCAAAGAGGAATACAAGTGTTATATACGCGTGAACTATACAGAAGAGTGCTAAGGTGAGTGGCAAAGTGGCAGTACCCGTAGTATAGCATCAACTATCTCAAATGTTTTGTGCTGAGAGCCACACTTTGGTTTACCTCTCGAAGGATTGGAAGGAAGGCTCTGCTCTGATAGCATTATGGAGGGTATTCCAAAGCGTAGAGGCCAAGACCGGGAAGCTGGTGCCTGCAGCTTTTTGTAGTTTAAACCTCGGGAGGGATAGACTGTGGGCTTGGGCCGCTCTCATGGGCCGAGTGGAGGTGTGGGGTGTAAGACAGTTGGCTAAGTAGATGGGGGCCTGTTTGGCCAGGCACTTGTGAGTCAGGGAAAATGTTTCCAAGGAGATTCTATGCTTAACAGGAAGCCAATGTAGATTGCGCCTGTGGTTAGAGATGTGGTGGTTTCTAGGTATGTTTAATGCTGCTCTAATGGCATTGTTCTGAATGACTTGCAGTTTGTTAAGGTTAGATTGACTAGTCCCTAGATAAAGAGCGCTACAATAGTCTATCTTGGACATGACGAGTGTTCTAGCCAGGATGGTGCAATTGGGAGTAGTCAAAAATGGTCTACAGTCAGTGATAAGTTTGCGTGTATAGGCAAATGCTGAGCTGACAGCATTGGTTTGTCTGCACAATGATAGTGTTGAATCGAGGTAAATTCCTAAAGTTTTAGTATCTTTAGAGACCTTAATGACGTTGCCATCAATGATGAACGACTTGAAGGAGGGGTCAAGTTTGTCAAGACATTGGTGTGAACCCAGAATAAGGAGTTCCGTCTTGTCGTCGTTGAGGCAAAGTTCATGTTTCGCCACCCATGCCTGAATAACCATGTAGACGTCATTCAGGGCTTTGGTGTCCCCTGCATTATCACCCGTGATGGGGATGAGTATCTGGGTGTCGTCGGCATAGTGTACGAGACACCCAGATAGTCAAGAACACAAACAATGGTTTGGTGAACACATCATAAAGTTTTGGTGACACACAAGAACCACAGTGAATGGGAGCAGGCTCAGCAGATGCTGGCGGAGAAAGAAACTTGCATAGATCTATTGCTTAAGAAGGATCTGATCCAGGCAGTGGCAGTAGCAGAAAAGTGGGTGGCTGATATGAGGTGCTGGCAAAGGATTTGGTGATTAACCAACTCAAAGGCCGCTGAAAGATCGAGTAGTAATAGCAAGGCTAGTTTCCCATTGTATTTCAGTTCCTCAATCTGTGTTTTTTGGTAAAATTAGGTCAGTTTCCGTCCCATGCCTAGGTCCGAAACCAGATTGCCTTAAGCCAAGAAGATTGCTGACTTCCAGGTAGTCCTGGATCTGGAAGTAGGCGGCGCGGTCCAGTATTTTGAGCATGAATGGGATAGTGGTGATGGGCCTAGAGTTGGTAGGTAGGCTAGGATCAAGGAAGGGTTTTTAAGGCAGAGGGATTACCCAGGCGTCCTTTAGGTTGCCCGGGACTATACCTGTTTTGAAGGATGAATTTATAAAGGCAGTAATGAATGGGGCTAGATCGTGGGAGGCCTCCTTGATAATGGGGGCTGGGCCCACGTCACCTTGACAATTAAAAGGTTTAATTTTATTAATGATGCATTCAACTTCAGCAATAGTGAGTGGAGAGAAGCTGAAAGGTGTAATGTTAGGAGTGGCCTGGGTGATTGCAGTCGTAGGGGTATTCAGTTGTTTGTCTGTCTGTAGACAGTTTTGACTAGTTTTGATTTTCGTTTGGAGTGTGGCAATTTTGTCCAAGAGTGCTTTCTGTATGTTTGAGCACCATTTGCTGTCTTTAGTGCAAGAATCAGGGGGAGTAGCTGATGATTCAAGTTCCTTCATAATCTTAAACAATTCTTTGGTGTTAGAATCTGCTAGCGTGATACCTTTGTTAAAGACATCTTTTTTCACCAGGATGATAGTCCCTTTGTAGTTGATGGAAGCTATGATGAGACCATCTTTATGGGCATCAGAAGGATGGCTTTTCCAACGGGCTTCAGCATTGCCTTTTTCTTTTCGTAGCACTCTCAGGTGTGGTGTAAAACATGAGTTAAGATGTGCACGTGGTTTAGATTTCCTGAGTTTGATTGGGGAGATTGAGTTCAATGCTGTGAGCATAACATGGTTATAGGTTTCCTCTAGAATCAAGGGGTCAGACCAGGAATCAGACGCTTTGCCAAGGGTAGGAAGAATAAGTGGGAGAAGTTTGTCTCTTGAATGTTGAAGGTAATAGTATGATTGTCTGACCATGTGCAAGGTGAATTGGTCTGAAGGCTAATATTACAATTGGAATCAACTAACCAGTCAAGTGTCTGCCCTTTAATGTGAGTAGGTTCTCTAATATGGTGAGAGAACCCCAAGTCAGTTAGAGTATTCGCAAGGTCGCCCACAGTTGGGTCTTTCGGATCTTGGAAGCCCAGGTTGAAGAATTGGAGTATTTCTTGATGTATCATCTCTTTAGCCCCTTTCTTTATATGCCAGTTTCTTGATCTGCCAGTTCCTTGATTGTTGTTGCATACTGGGTAAAATGCATCTATTTGAAAGAAACAGAGGGAGGGAGAGAGAGAGTGAGAAAGAAAGGGAGAGACAGAGAGTGAGACAAAGAGAGAGAGAAAGAGAAAGAGAAAGAGACAGCGAGAGATAGACAGTGGCAACGTCCTTTTGAACTGGTAAGGCATTTTCATGTGTTTCTATGCCGTGTTATGATTTGCTATATATGGTTTCAGGATTGGCTTCAACCCTCACCACCCTGCCCATCAAGGTCTCTGACAGCTCTCTGACAGCTTTCCCCACAGACAAATTCTCCAGTCCACCACATAGTATGTAAACCAACAAAGCCACCCACACATGGGAACTGAACTTCTCTTCAAACAGACACAAAAAGCAATATGTTCCCCTCTCTCCATTAGCCTATCCCAACTTCTCTGTTTCAGATCTACCAGAGTATATGGATAACATGCAGAGTGGTGTGCATCCCAATAACACAACATAACACGGCTGGCTAAAGGATAGCATTTAGAGCTTGAATGCCATTGATTACTGAGTTAAATAATTAATGCAAGTCATTCATAACAAGATTAAATAATGCAGTTGTTGGCACACTTCACGTGCAAAAATCTTTATTCTCACGGAATCTGCATACTTGCTCAGAATGTTTACAGAGGAGCAATTCTATTGTTTTCAAAGGGCATTGCCCATGCCTTCTTTTCTCAGAGGACCACGCTGATACCAGTAACTTTAGTGTCCAATTTGATTAGAGCTAAATGGAAGTCCTATTTTTTGTGTCTGTTCACTTCACCCAAAGTGCTAATCATTGCAGTACCTCCCAGGTAGAAAAGGACATCTATGGTTTCAGCACATGCACTTCCAGTTAATATTAGTGGACCTTAAGGGAGGATAGGTTCTAGGAATGGGTGTGGTCTCTTTAATCACATATGAATGAACAGAGCCAGCTTTTTTGTAACATTTTGTGCACCCTTAAAGAGGGCTGTCTGGTGAAACTAACGATATTATGCCAACAGCCTCATATAGATTACTTTTCTGCAACTTGTTCTGCTTGCCCACACCTCTTCAAATATCCCTCTAATATCATTTTTCTATTAAATGTCATTTAACAGTTCACCCAACTTCCTATCATGATCTAAAGCTTTCGACCGCCTAAACAGGGCACGCATAGCTACTGCACATTCGCACTGACACCAGTTAGCTCTGTGTGCTGGTCTAAAAATACTGCCATCTGGTCAGCAATTGATGTACTGATGAGGCATATGTTTGCTGAAAACAAAGAGCATTTCATTTGGCAGCGAAGATGTTGCTTCCTTTATTACCTCCGGGGGCCACATGATTAATTTGCTTATACATTAGCTATTAAGATTCCATTCAACATGATTGATTACATCAGTTCATTTGAACGAAGTCCATGACCTTGTGTTTGGGTACATTTCAGTAGTAGCAGAAGGATGGATTTTAAATTCCAAAATCCTCCACCAGCTTTCAGCCATTAACAACATTCACTAGGTTTCCATATATGAATGTGATTTTCAATAGAACATTCACTATTATCTTGCATTTGTTCTTCTCTATCCCCTTAATTGCCATCTAATGCTTCATTTCAATAAGATGGATCAACTAAGGCCTCGAGAGGCAGTTTGAATTTTATAAAACAGGCATATTAGACTGAGCACAGGATTAGCATGGTATAACCAAGATGGCACATGTCCTTTCATAATGAAGTGATGGTCGGGTTAACTCAATATGTGAAGGGAATGTTCACAAGGCTCTGTGTGCCAGTCCCTGTTAGGGTTATCTCCCTGACATACATTTCAAAGTTTAACACAAGTATGTGATAAGGAACTAGCTCTGGTTCAGCCAATTGACAACATGACTTGCAGTTCCATAGGGTTCACTATTCATGATACTACTTTGTCTGTGTGGAATGGTCCTACACTGGTAAGGATGAAGGTGGATCTTTTCCCTGTTGTTCCTGGGTTGCTTTTTAGACCATCATTATTATAGTTCCTCCACCAGAGCCAATGTGGCAGCCAAGGTGTTCTTTCAAGTCGTTGGTGGGCTTGCCAATTCTAGCTGGATTAAGGTTCCCTGCTGTCTAATACATTCCTGTTCAATCTCTTTCTCAATGGTCTGCAATCTTGGTGACTGACCGTTTCTGTCCACTGGACCACCAGCTTCTTATCTAACACTCCAATGTAGCCCCACTGGTTATACTTTGTGTCTCTTGTCCCCTTTGTGTTGGCCTTTCTGGCTTGGTCACTCCTAGGTTTCTCCATAGAATGCAATCTTCCACCGCCTCCCTTTTCCCTCTTCCTGTTCATGGTAATTTCGTTCCTTTTCCTGTCTTGGCAACTCCACACTATCACCTTCCCTCTGATACTTCCCTCATAATATACCCTCCTCCCCTTGCTCTTTCCTGCGTCCTCAAACCTTGTGCTCTCCTTGACATTCCTATCTTCCTATCGACCTCCTTTTTTGCTGTTCTTCACTCATTCAATCCTCCAACCTACTGATCTCTGTCTCTCCTTTCTATCGGACACCTGTACCCAAGCCCAGACCCCAATTATACAGATGGCCTTGGACACATGGGAATGCTAATGTGGTAGTCTGTGCACCTACATTGGCTAATTGACTGGACTGCAGATCGGTCCAATTTATTAGGTCCCCAGACATGCTCCTTGTTCAGGTAGTGGATTTATAATTGGAAACGAGCAGCCTTCAATCCGGCAAACAAAGTTCATAAACTGCCATGTCAACATGTTGGATTTACGTAGCGTGTGTTGGTGGCTGTCTGATTTTACCATGGCTTCCCCATCCCAGGTGAATGTTCCTCTCCCCTGAGACATATGGTTGTTGTGATTCCTGCTGCCCCAACCATGTCACTTGCTCCAGGTAAGCAGAGTTGTGTGGTTCTCTCCATGCACTATGAGCACATGAGCACACACAGGGCATCTCTCCCATTTTCCATTCTCGTGCTCACATGCCATGATCATGATTAGGGTCCTTTGTGGAATCCTTTGTGGAATACTGTACTTCAGCCTTCTTAAACATTGATGGCTTTTGAACCCTACAAAGTGGCTGGGAATGGGGGGAGGCCCTCTGGAATACACTATGTACCACCTTATGGGTTAACATTGTACACTGGGAGGTTTACCTTGCAAAAAAAGTCTCATTCTCCCCACTTCCTAACCTAAAAGCTGGTACTTTGTCACATAAGCACGGAGTACTATAAAATAAAAAAGCATTGGGGCTCAGGAAAATCATTGACAAGACTACAGACCCTAGAATAGTACTTTTTTACAAAAGGTATGATCATTCACATTTGTTTCCTTCTATTTGGATGCTATTTGTAGTTTCGGCACGTTTTTCTGCATTCTGAGATCTTACAGGGTGTCCTATTTCTTGACAGAATACTAACTGCATATTTGACCTGGTTTGGAGGCTGGCTTATGTACTTTGCCCACAAGACAGGAAAATCATTATTGGAATGGAGGTGAGGTGTTACCCCAGTTGGATTGTATGAGGAACGTTCTGAGTTTTGAGAATAGATGTGTGTACTCTCTGATTTGATCATTCATTAATTGCCATTATGATTTGATGAGTACAACAAAGAATGTGTTGTGATAGGCTTTATATCCCTCCCAAACACTGTGTATAGTGAAGGACAAAATTGTGATTGTCTAAATAAACTTGTACTACATGAAAGAGATTACAAGTTTTAAGCACTAGTATCTTATAGTATATATACTTGATGTATCCTAATGGTGATTAGGACTGGCTGGGTGAAGTAAAAAAAACCTATTATGCCAAGGTAATAATTGTTTTTATATTGTATGTATCCTCAGCTCTAGAAATTGGAACCATAGAGACAAGTCTACAAGAAGCACAAGTCAATTTGTCGCCCCTGAAGAATGTCCAGTTAATAATAAACATCCAGGACAGAAACTTATATAAGTTGGGCTAAGTTGTGATACACAGTAGGAAATAAGAACAATTGAATTAGCTACTGTCTAGAATGTTTAAATGTGTGTATAATTTGAATATGTGTGGAATAATTACCACTTTTATAACATTGTATATTTTGTATGTGATGTAATGAATGTTTTTAGTGAATGTTTTTTGATATTTGTGCTGTTTAGCAAATGAATTAAATATGATATTTTAATACTGGATACATGACATTTATTGTACATGACATAACTTGCATTTGGTTAGATAGACTGTGTGATCGGGTTTCAGATTGCTGAGGGCAAACATGTTGTGTTAAATAAATATGTCCCTTCTTTTTGATTAAATTTTGAGTATATCCCCACTTGGTAGGAGGGTTTATCACCGTCGTGTGGGGCAACCCGCATATGTATTTATGCTTCTGTGAGGCAACTTATTGTCTCGGAGGTTTTTTCCACTCAGTGGTGTTAGGGAGAGACTACTGGTAACCATAATCACATAAATGTTCTCACATTTTGACTATTAGATTCCCCATATTGTAATCAATCCAAGTGGCATTATGACCACCTCGGCTGATAAGAGTTTGGCCTATACTGAAGACTATATTTTGCAACTTTTGAATTCGATACCAGATTTGGGCCTAGATAGCGAATTAAGTGACATTAGCAAAGATGACAAATGGAATGAGCTCACACAAACCCGAAAGAGGCTTGTACGTACCGAGTTACATGCGATTATTATGTTGGAGTATCTCAAGAACCAGGCACTACCCCAGGGCCTGATAGTACGCAATGAACCAAGATTATTTTTGGATAATGCAGATTTTAAATTAAAATGGAGCTATATAGCTAATAAATGTGGGAGGGACTGGTTAGTATTAATCATCGAAACAGCCCAAGAAACCACAAAAAAGATTATGGTGGACCTGAACAAAATAGAAGAAGAAATGAAAAAGAATTTCGATATTGAAAGCTTCAAAACTAAATTAGATGCTCATATGAAAGAAATGCAGAATTTTAAATTAGAATCTAACGCAGAAAGAATCAAGAGGCTTAAAAAAGATTTAGCCAGTTTTGAACATGAAAAAGCTTTTCGATATGTTATGAAAGACTATAATTTCGGAGCACCTGTCGAAGGACAGAGAACGAACCGGAGAGTGAGGTTCAGGAACACTTCTTTTAGCTCTAGTGAGGAAGGTGGCTCTTCCAATGACAATGAAGATACTAATGAGGGGGGGCAAAGAGGAAGAAATACTAATGCCCCTTCACAAAGGGGTCGAAATTTAAGAGGGAACAGGAGCACAAGAAATGGATCTAGACGCCCACCTTTTTTAGGCAGAGGGAACAGTCGGCAAGATTGGTCAACAGACCGGATGCAGACACGCAGTCACCGGGGTTGGTAGTGAACTTATCCAGCAAGATTCTCACTAAGGAAGAGGAGCATTGTCTTAACAAGGGTCTGAATTTTGTGGTGTCTAAACATCATAACCCTTTTGAGTTTAGATTAGAATTTAACGCTTTTATGCGTAAGGTACATTTGAAGGAGTTTTTTGAAGACCAACCAGCTAGTATTTACACCAACTATAGCGGTTTAAGAAATCCATCTACTTTCTACCCCCCTCAACATACCCATTCCCCTGAATCATTGGTTTTTGAAAAAAAGGTACTCCAAGAGATCCAGAAATTGGAAAAGAAAGGGATACCTAAAAATTCCAATTTGAGTCAATCTGAAATCACTATGTTACGCAATCTGGGTAATAATGAGGAAATAGTGATTCGACAGGCAGATAAGGGTGGCGCCATTGTTATTTTAAATAAAAAAGACTATATAAATGAATGCGAGAGGTTACTGGCAGACAACAACAGCTATCGTAAAATTGAACAGGATCCTAGTCCAGACATTAAGAAACAGATAAGGGAAAAGGTTGAAAAAGCTGTAGAATTACAGCTTATCAGCAAACAGGAAGGTGATTACCTTACCAGGGAAACAGCGAGGGTTCCGATATTCTACATATTGCCCAAGATCCATAAAAACAAGGAGAAACCTCCGGGCAGGCCTATAGTGTCGGGCGTAAATTCAATTTTGGAACCTTTATCTAAATATGTAGACTTTTATCTACGCCCTTTTGTGAATCAAATGAAGAGCTATGTTCAGGACACCAGAGATGCTATTGTAAAAATTGAAGGACTCTTGTTTGACCCTACCACCGATATATTAATTTGTTTAGACATACAATCCCTGTATACAAACATCCCCCAGAGAGCCACTTTAGAGGTAGTGGAGGAAACCCTTTTAAAGCGTGAGGACAACCATCCGGTTAGTAATGCTTTCATTACTTGGTGTGCTGAAATGGCCCTTACTAAAAACTTTTTTCAATTTATGGGCCAATTTTACATGCAGGTGGAAGGCACTGCCATGGGTGCAGCAATGGCCCCGAATTTAGCAAATTTATACGTAGACATGGTGGAACAAACCATTATTTACTCTGGGGTCAATCCATTTAAACATCAAGTATCCCAGTGGCTACGATATATTGATGATGTCTTTATGGTATGGCATGGAACATTGGAAGAAGCCAACAATTTTGTGGAGTGGTTAAACAATCAGAACAGGTATCTAAAATTCACATCATCTATGAGTTCTAATGAAGTTAATTACTTGGACTTGACTATTTATCATAGGGATAATCAACTATGGGTCAAACCATTTGTAAAAAGCACCGATAGGAATGCATTATTGCATTACGGTAGTCACCATGCTAAACACGTACGTGATAATTTGCCTTTTGGGCAATTTTTACGCCTTAAACGTAACAGTAGCACTAGGTTGGACTATGAAGATGGGGCTAACATTTTGATTAACAAACTCATTGAGAGAGGTTACCCTGCTAAGATTGTGAAGCAATCAGCCAAACGAGCTTTTAACAATCATCGAGAAGCTCTATTTGAAAAGAAAAATAGAGAGAAGGTAGAGAGCCCATTGGTTTTTGTCAATACCTTTAGTAATCTTTCTTACAAAGTGAAAAACATCATTCATAGAAATTGGAAGAAGATAATGACCATTCCAACTCCCCTAGTGGCTTTCAAGAAAAGTACTAATATTCGCAATTTGGTGATGCGTAATGATGTACAGAAAACTTATAGCTCTGAAGAGCGACAGAGTACTTTATGGGGACTACCTAGGGTTGTAGGACATCATCCGTGTGGCGATTGCATTATGTGCCCTCTGACTCGCAAAATGACCTCTGTGAATTTGGGTTTGAAATCAGAATGGCAAATGAAGGAACATACTAATTGTCAAACAAATAATGTGATCTACATGATTAGATGTCCATGTGCCTTATTGTACATAGGAAAGACCAACAGAAAATGCAAGACACGGATGATAGAACACAAGAGCTGCCTTAGGAACCATGTTGAAAAGGCCCCGCTGGTGAAACATTTTGATGAGAGGGGCCATTCTTTCATGGATTTTGAATGGTGCATCTTGAAAAAAGTGAAAGGGAAGACACAGGAAGATATCAATAGAAAACTGCTAAATTTAGAACAAAAGTTAATTTTTTTAACTAATAGTCATGTAACAGGACTCAATGAAAATATTGAGTGGCATAACATCAAATAGATTATTTTCTTATGTTTTCGATTAACATTGAAGGACGTGTCTTGTAATGTCTGATGGTATTTCCTATCACGATGTACCTATTGTGAAATAGGAATTCACTTTGAAGAACTCCCAGAAATACAGGATGGGGGCAGGGTACTTTGTACTCTGCACTATGTATTAGAAATGACTTATCTTTAAAAGGGTGAGTTTGGCCCCTACAGTGTATTTATATGTTAATGTTGATTGGACCTGTTAAAGGTGTATGACTAATACCAGCAATTACTGGAGTTCCTACGTAAATTTGGCACTGTGCCTTTGCCCTAAATAATCCATCTTCTAACTCATGCAGAGACTGTTACATACTGTAGTTGGACTGTTACTGGATAATTGGATGGTGATTAACGATCGGCACCCCGTAGGACCCCTACATTAATGGAGAGATATGTTTTTATTTATTTTTTCTTTCTCCTAGTGTTTTCAACATATGGATGAGACCGGAGGAGTGCTTGAGTAGTATTCTTGCTCCTGCAGTGGCTTTACTCACGGGTTGCTGGGGTAGCTACACTGGTTTTGGCGTCGGCGCGGCGTTGTACTGCACGCGATGACGTCATCGCGTCACGTTTTTACGCGATGACGTCATCAATGGGCGTACGACCACGGCGCTCTCAATAAATAGAGAAGCTCGCGCTCGCGAGCAGATCAGTAGCAGAATAATAATACTCTGCGGATGGTTTACGGCTGTAGCACTACTAATGGTAAGCTGGGGGACCTAGATTTGGGGAACTGATGGGGTGCTTTATCAGGATTTTTACCTTGATGTATTTACTTGCTAAAAGTGAGTGATGGTACTTAATACATCCTCTTTCTAGGGGAAGACCCTTGCCACGGAGTACTATAAAATAAAAAAGCATTGGGGCTCAGGAAAATCATTGACAAGACTACAGACCCTAGAATAGTACTTTTTTACAAAAGGTATGATCATTCACATTTGTTTCCTTCTATTTGGATGCTATTTGTAGTTTCGGCACGTTTTTCTGCATTCTGAGATCTTACAGGGTGTCCTATTTCTTGACAGAATACTAACTGCATATTTGACCTGGTTTGGAGGCTGGCTTATGTACTTTGCCCACAAGACAGGAAAATCATTATTGGAATGGAGGTGAGGTGTTACCCCAGTTGGATTGTATGAGGAACGTTCTGAGTTTTGAGAATAGATGTGTGTACTCTCTGATTTGATCATTCATTAATTGCCATTATGATTTGATGAGTACAACAAAGAATGTGTTGTGATAGGCTTTATATCCCTCCCAAACACTGTGTATAGTGAAGGACAAAATTGTGATTGTCTAAATAAACTTGTACTACATGAAAGAGATTACAAGTTTTAAGCACTAGTATCTTATAGTATATATACTTGATGTATCCTAATGGTGATTAGGACTGGCTGGGTGAAGTAAAAAAACCTATTATGCCAAGGTAATAATTGTTTTTATATTGTATGTATCCTCAGCTCTAGAAATTGGAACCATAGAGACAAGTCTACAAGAAGCACAAGTCAATTTGTCGCCCCTGAAGAATGTCCAGTTAATAATAAACATCCAGGACAGAAACTTATATAAGTTGGGCTAAGTTGTGATACACAGTAGGAAATAAGAACAATTGAATTAGCTACTGTCTAGAATGTTTAAATGTGTGTATAATTTGAATATGTGTGGAATAATTACCACTTTTATAACATTGTATATTTTGTATGTGATGTAATGAATGTTTTTAGTGAATGTTTTTTGATATTTGTGCTGTTTAGCAAATGAATTAAATATGATATTTTAATACTGGATACATGACATTTATTGTACATGACATAACTTGCATTTGGTTAGATAGACTGTGTGATCGGGTTTCAGATTGCTGAGGGCAAACATGTTGTGTTAAATAAATATGTCCCTTCTTTTTGATTAAATTTTTACTTTGTCACATAACCCACGTTAATTCATCTCTGTTTAGGATGAAGAACCACACCTTTTATATTGAAAATTCCATTGTCTATAGTTACATACTCATACAGTGACACAGGGATATCGAATTGAGGGTTTAAGTCACCTGCCACAATTGTATGTGTGTCTGTGGTATAGCTATTGTGGAATGAATTGAACAATTCAGCTTATCTAGTCAACATAGATGTTCCCCAGTCTATGTATATCAATAATAATGTACATATTAAATACATTAAACACAATTAAATAGCTAATGAGCAGTTTAATGTAGTGCTCAATGTTCCTCTAAGGAGCAGAAACTCCCAACTACCACCAAAGGCGATGTCCCTCTTGCATAATCACTGCTTAACAGCACATTCAATAAAGGTCACTGCTCAGCATGCGTCCCTCTTACATCAGAGGGACAGCCCAACTTGTTGCATTGCTGCACGTTTTCGGACGATCAACAGTATGTTTGTGCCTGCATGGCATCCAAAGTAGACATGAATCACTTCCTCGCTTGGTATTAATCCAAATCTACAAAGTGAACTTCTCATAATGAAAAAAGAAAAGCACATGTACATGATAAAGCATCCACTGCATTGACTGTATTCTTTGTAGGGTGTTAAAGGGGGAGAGAGAGTCACCATGTTCTGCAGGTCGAATCTGAACACAGTATTTGCCAAGATCAGCTATGTTGATGGCACCACTCTGAATGGAGGCCTAGAAATGTCACACTAGCTGGATCATGTCATACAAACAACTATAGATCATATAAATTAGTGTTGGGATATGAAGTGCCAACCATGACATGGAAATAGATATGGAAAGCAGAAAGGACTGTCCTCACCAAACTCAAAGAAGGGTTTGGTGTCAATGAGGGAGAACACGATGTTACTTACCATGTAGAGTATTAGGAACTTAAAGACTGTCCTTTCACTTCCCCTAGTGGAAACCAGGACATTTACTTTGAGCATTGCGGGACATTGTAATGTATGTGTACGTTCGATATACAGGGAAAAGGAACAGCACACAACACTTCCAGTACTCTTAAATTTCACTGACACACCCAATAGACTCTCTTTCTTTTCCTCCATACCTTTGCTCATAATCCTTACAGTGCCTTCCCAGTGCTCCCCTACTCCTCTGGACGCCCTACACACTGGTCATGACTTTTGAAGCCAGTGACATCAATTCAACATGTCCAATGACACCTCACCCTTTGGCTGCATTTCCTATGAGCTTCCAGATACTGCCCTGCCTATGTGTATGGGAAGGCTGTAACTCTGATTAGTGCCCGGCCAGAGATAATCAGATTGTTAGACACAATCTGATTGGCTCTTGCCCGGTCCATACCACACGCAGAATCCCTTGAATCTTCATCTTCGGTGGGGGTTAGGGGTGGCAGCCCCTCAGCCAATGAGGAGGCTCAAAACGGGGAAATCCCTGCTCTGAGCCTCCACATTGTTGGAGGCTGCCAACCTCCCCCACCGAGAATTCAGGTAAGTGTTTTCTTTCTTCCTCCCCTTCCCCTGCAAACAATCCGCTCCCCAGTCTCACAAACCCACTTGCCTTATTTTTTCTCCTTTTTTGGGAGCAAACGCGCTGGGAACACTTCTGGCACCAGCACGTCCGCTCCGAATGGCCTAACACAGACTCTGTTTTCCCTTTCCTGGGGGCCATTTATTTAAACATTTATTTTATTTTTTTTCTGTTCTGAAACAGAAAAAGAATGCTATTAGTAGCCCTGTCTTGCAGGCTTTCCTCGGGCCTGTAACTATGGCCCCCAGGGGCATTACCTGACTCGGTAATGCCACAGCGGCTCTGGGTTTATTGCTTAATTCTGTCTTGGTTGATAAAAATGGTAACACGTGTCCGACTGTGTCTACCCTCCCAAAGGAAAGACATTTCTGTGGAGGATGAGCAGGTTATCATGAGCATCTACAAACACTGGTGCGTTTTAGGCAGTTTCAGAAATTGTTTATAAAAATTAATTTTGATGGGTCAGACAACAAGGCATCCCTTCCTTTCAATCTTAGGACCACAATCCTGTTGTTTGTTCAATTATGTTTCAAATATGGTCAAAACCCATCCCTACAAAAATAAGATATAAACATTCTTGAAGATGGAAAGAAGGAATGCTTGGCCCTCTTGTGCTCATCCTCCCCATGAAACCCAAACTCTGGCAAGGCTCAGCCTCATGCACTTACATCCAACACACAGATGTGTGCATTCTACTTCTCCACTCAACATTACTCCTAGATATTCCACCAGCTGAAACAATTGCACAGTGGTGCCAAGACATTTATTTATTTATTTATTTATGAGACAATTAATGTAGAGTCAATAAACATAAACACATAATTAAAGAACTGAAGTGTGATGTGTTCAATATCAGTCTGTGATTAAAAGTGGCAATGATCAGACCTGTAGAAAATCAAAAGAGAGCCAAAACTTGATTTTAACTGCAACCATTAAAATCACCTGACATATTAGGGCCTGATTCATGGAATGTTTCCTATGGGATAGCACCATTATAAAACACTTCCATGAATCAGGTGCATAGTTTCAATGCTGTGGAATAACCCTGGCTAAATCCCCACCCTTTGTTTCATTCTCGGAGCATAAGTTAAAACACTGCATGGTGCAAGTATCCTCCCCTCTGAGGCTCACTCTGTGCTGATGCCCTCTCACCACTGTTGGCATCCCCCTAAAACCTCTATAACGTGAAAGAATGTACACCTTTCTTAGCACTCACAGTTCACAGTGGAGAATAAAGGAATCACCTAGTATGAGGAGAGCGCTCGGGCAGAATAGTGTTTGTTCAACCAGTGTAAGGAGGACTACCATGTATGTCATCTGGATGTGTATATTCAAACAAAAAATCAGGATGGGAGACCCACACTTTTGAGAGTCAAGATAATTTTAGTTTAATCTCTGAATTTTGGTGATGATACATATAATATATCAATTGTTAGCATAATAACAGATAGACAGACAGTTGTACATTTGATATTTAGGTGTACCACTAGGTACCACCCTCAAGA
Organism: Ambystoma mexicanum; assembly: GCF_040938575.1. Classification (NCBI taxonomy): domain Eukaryota; kingdom Metazoa; phylum Chordata; class Amphibia; order Caudata; family Ambystomatidae; genus Ambystoma; species Ambystoma mexicanum. Next base: position 1,419,022,221 of record NC_090932.1, read on the forward strand.
GTGTGGAGGGTGCAAGCCTTCTGATGGTGCAAGATCTCTTGGATACACAGTTAACAAGAGTTTACAACACAAGAGTGAATGCAGCTCAGGACCTCAGTTGGTCCATGAGTATTTTCATAGGGAAAAAAACACAACAACAGGTGTGTACAAGTATGCAAGGGGTGGAGTTGTGTCATAGATCGACACTGTAGTGTTTTGGCCACAGGGTACAAAGACTGGACGTAGGTGACTGGGATGGCCTTCTTCAGGATAGAGGTGAAGGGATGAAACACTGTCAGTGGGGTATCGTGAACTGACAAGCGGTGCAGCAGTAAGGGCTTCTGAGAGTCTTCAACCAATTTGGAAGTCAGGTGAAGGTGATGGCCCAGTGGCCACTGTTGCTGATGAAATTAGTCCAAAGAACTGTATCTGGAACCAGGGTCTACAGATGGCGGTAGCGTCAATCAATGGCGCCAGCAATTGGTTACCGGAGCAGAAGTGTCTAGCATGGTTGAAGAATCTCAGAAGCCCTTACCGCTGCACCGCTTGTCTGTTCACGATACCCCTTGCATACTTGTACACACCTGTTGTTGTTTTCTTTTCCCTATGACAATACCCATGGACCAACTGAGGTCCTGGGCTGCATTCACTCTTGTGTTGTAAACTCTTGTTAACTGTGTATCCAAGAGATCTTGCACCATCAGAAGGCTTGCACCCTCCACACTCTTGAGTACAACTGTCCGTCTGTCTGTCTGTTATTATGCTAACAATTGATATATTATATGTATCATCACCAAAATTCAGAGATTAAACTAAAATTATCCTGAATCTCAAAAGTGTGGGTCTCCCATCCTGATTTTTTGTTTGAATATACGTTCACCCTCCTGGGCATATCAGGACCTAGCCAGGTGTCCTGTATTATTTTTACCTGTCATCTGAATGTGTACATGTAACAATGAGCGGTACACCCAGCAGCAGACGGAAACATGCTGTAGCATAGTCAGCGCATATTTCGAAAATGTAAATGTTGCCTCTGTGTTCAGTACAAAGGTGTTCCATTGCTTTCACAGAGACGGAACATGTACAATATCTTACAAATGATTTAATGGTGCTATGAACAGGCCAGGCATGGCATTTCCAGCTGGTACAATATGAGTAGGTTTCCTGCATTCAGGTTTAATGTGAAATACCTGGTAAAATCCAACCAAGATCAAATAACTGCTTTTCTGTGGAAGCCAGAATAATTTCATTTGAATTTCAACTGGCTGTATTTTATGTGTAATTTGTATTTTCTGCAGTTCTTTTGTGGAAGAGGAGGAGAGGCCAATAGTGGAAATAATAAAAGCCTGCAGGAGACAAGTCCAGATCAATGTTGTTTGTCAAATTTTGTAAGCTTTATGCTTTATATGCTTTATGTGCTGCATGCTTTATGTCTTCTGCTTTATATGCTGTATATGCTTTATGTGTTATGCTTTATATGCTTTATGCTTCATGCGTTATGCTTGTCAGGATCTTTGATCTGCTTTTCTGTAGGCAAGCTCCCTCTAATGTTTTTCTTTTTTCTTTCATTGCTTCCGTAATGAAACGTTCACAATGGGAAACATCCACATGCACTTTTTTCAGCCCACACCAAGCATCAATCCTAACCAATCCTCCACTGCATACCTTGTGCTTTTCGCAGATATTTTAACTTCACAAGGTCCACTTATAGCACCATTGCACGTTTAAGGAAAACAAACTACTAACGTTGTTTTCTGAAATTTCATCGGAACTGTAAAAGCAAAAAACAATTGCATACCAGCTGTTCCTTAACCGTGCATTAAAGTAAATGATTTGACTTTCTAAAGTTAATAAAGATAAATGGGGCGCATTACGAGTACGGCAGTGCAGCAATACATGGTGGTAATGCAGTAGTAATTCTGTTACCACAGCATTACCTCTGAATTACTGCATCACCAAACTATGAGTTTGGTGATAGTGAGGTAGTATTACCACCACCTAAAACTTGGAGGGAAAACGTCCTCCCTACTGCCAAAAATTGGCCAATTTTTCTTTTTAAACTGACCTTTTCAGATGCTTGTGATTTAGTTGTAACTTACCTCATTATAATTCTGGGCTTGGAGAAACCAAAGAAATTATAGAACTCATGTTCAGCATTTTACAGTTTCATGCAATCTGCTCCTGTTAAGCTGCATTATCTTAGCTAATGCTCGCATTTTATCAAAATTGGACTACTGTAATGCACTGTACCTAGGAGCCAACAAATACATCATCAACAAACTACAGACAATGCAAAATAATGCGCTCAGAACGGCCCTGAACCTCCCTACCAGAGAGCACATATCCAATGCTAGGAGAAACCATCACTGGCTGAAAATTTGTGATAGGATACTCTTTAAATCTGTGTCATTAACTTTCAAATGTCTTAATAACGCAGCCCCTCCATATCTGAAGGAAAGAATAATCAGGAAAACCTCTGTACAGCCTTCTAGGACATCCAATTCTTACTGCCTTCAAATACCTAGATTCAGACAAAAAAAAAAAAAAAGTGCTAACAGCTTCCCAGTAAAAGCGGCCCAGCACTGGAATGCACTACCATTTGAGCTCAGAAGGGATCAGTCCTATTACAGTTTCAGATGCAACACCCTCACTTGGTTACGCCTGAACGACCATTAAGACTAATGATAGCAGCTGTATGTTTACGTGTATGCTTCCTACCTGTACCTCTCGACATTTGTAACTAAGCCTCAATGTATTCTCTGTACCCTTCTATGCCTGTCACTAAGTTTTAGGTATTCTTGTTATGCTGTGCGCCCAGTTACCTAAGGGTTTGGTGCGCCCTACAAATCAATAAACAAACAAATAAACAAACAAAAAAGTATACATTTGAGTTTAAGGGTTTCATGCATTTGACTAAAGAGATTAGCCTTGA